>NC_047629.2:20137500-20762500 GCF_009650485.2 Drosophila albomicans | reverse complement strand
CAAATAAAACAACAACCACAACGAGGCGCTCGCTGCCTATGTTCGTTTGCTCTCTGCTCTCATGACATTCCTCCTGTTGCCAGAGCAACAGCAACAGCGACAGCAACAGCGAAGTCAGCGTCAGCGTCGACGCTGTAATTGGAATGTAGCGTCGCATAGGCGCAGCCGCAGCCGCCGCACGACATGTAAAAAAAACTACAACAACAAAAACTGGCCATGTTGCTTTTTAAAGCTCTTTAGTTGCTACTGAGGCTGCGACTGCTGCTCAAAGCGTGGCTTCGAACATGTTTTTCGAGCGTGCGTCAGTATGAGTGTGTATTGTGTTTGTGTTTGTTCGTGTGGGTTTTGGGGATGCTTTTGTGGATTGTGGATACCAAACCGGAATGTGGCTCATTCAGTGAAAAGACGATGACGATGACGACGAAAGCGGAGCCAGCAGCAGCAGCAGCCTCTCAGTTGCTGTTGTTGTTGTCGTAACTTGAAGCCACTGGCCGGCAATCTATGCAGCGGCAGCGCAGTCGCCGCGCAGTCAGCAGTGGAATTGTTGTTGTTGTTTGCTTTGCTTGTTTTTCTGGTTTGGCATTCGCGCTCAATTGCGCCAGATTTGCGTTTTTTTTTTCTGCTGATGTTGTTGTTACTGCTGCTGCTGCTGCTGTTATTATTGTTGTTGTTGTTGTTGCTGTGGCTGATCGTAGCGACTGCGCCACGCTTCATTTCTTGCGCTGTTTTGGGCATGAGGCTGGATGGGGCTTGGCTTCCAATTCCATTTCCAAGCTTCCAAAGCCGCAGTCCAAAAATATTTCGTCGTACAGTTGCAGCTCCAATTGGCGACATCATCATTGTTGTTCTTGCTCTTGTTCTGGTTGTTGCTGTTGTTGTTGTTAGTGCTGCCCACTTGAGCCAAGAAAATTCACACACAACGACGATGATGGCGTGCGGAAAACAGAATCACGTTTATACCGTTTTGTAAACTGATTTTTCTATGCTTCGCTTGCTGCCCGCGTCACTGCCGCTGTTGCTGTCTCTGCTTCTGCTTCTGCCTCGACTACTTCTACTTCTACTTATGCTTCTTCTTCTTCTTCTGCTTGTTCGTTCGCCTTGTTTTTCAAGTGCAATTTTATTGTTGTTGCGGGGCATTTCTTTCAAACTCACACATACACATACACATATAGACTTGGCCACGCTCATTAAATATTTTCGCTGTCGAATTTTTTCTGCTTGCGTGTCTGTGTGACTGTATGTGTGAGCAGCGCTGCTTTCAAGTTCGACGCTCATATTTTGCTTACCTTGTCTGCACCTTGCGCTGCTGTGGATTCCGTTGTTGTTGCTGGAGTTGTTGTTGCTGCTTCTTCTGCTTTTTTCGTTGCACTTTAGTAACTCGTATTCACTTTTGCTTTGTCACGCAGCTATGTATTTATTTATTTTGCATTCTTTCGCTGAGCTCTCTCATTAAATTCACATTGGTGCTGCGCTGCTTCTTTTTGCTTTTGTAATTAATTGAATACACAAACACAACGCACAAGCAAAAACTCTTCAGCAGAGACACTCACATTCACATTTACACTCACACTCACGCGCACTCACACATACAAGCGCGAACCGTTTGTCAGTTCCTTTCTGGCTGGGAAAACACGTCCGCTGACAGGTAAATCCGCTGAACAACTGACGCTCTGTTGCGTTGGGCGCTCAGCTTTGGGCTCCGCTCAATCTCTCGCTCTCTCGCGACTTAAACTCTAGCTTTGTATACTGGCGTCGTCTCGCTCTGTTGCGCTGTGTGTTAGAACGCGCGTCTCGCTCGCACCTGCGGACTTGTCAACGCAACCGCGATCGGCAAAAGTTCGTTACAACAACAAGTCATTTGAATTTTACCTGTGACGCGTGCGTCGCACTGCTTTGCCTGAGTGAGAGAGCGGTCTCTCTCCCGCTCTCTGCGCTCTGCTCTCTCACTGTTCGCTCTCTTGCCCCGCTGTGCGCGTGTTTACCTGTCGTTATCTGGTTGCGACGGTTTGAGTTCGAAATTAGCTGAGTGCTCTCTACACAAACACAAACTCACAGGCAGACAACTCTATATGTATGTGTGTGAGTGGGAGTGTGTTTGTTTTCATGCATGTGTTCAACATACCCACAACACAGAGTTGTAGCCATGCCAACGAACAACATCGTTGGCACGTTACATTTTAATGATGTTATAAAAGCATAACAACATGCGTTGTTTTTATATTCAAGATATACGCTTTATACTCGTGTATATACAGTCTGTTAATCTGCAGCACATTAAAGTTTTTGCCCAGCTACCTAATTGTAATTAAATGTTTGCTTTTATTATAAACTCTTCATTTCATGCAATTCAAAATATTAACGGCAGTCTGTCATTGTCACCAGATGGCGCCAGTTCGCCTCGTTAGTCAAGTTGTAAACCACTCACAGTTTTCTTGCAACTGTGTAGTTTGATGCGTATTGTTGCCTTGCTGGCTACAGTTTTGAGGTAACTGCTGGAGCTCTCTCAATGGTTGGCAGTAAAAAAGTGAAATTAATTCGATTGCAGTAAAATAGAACAACATAAAATTCAAATAATTTGCGTAATTTTTTACGCCGTCTGTGGGGAAGCTGAGTGTCGTAAAAAGTGTGGCTTGAAAACCGCAAAAACCGTTAACCGTTGAGCTAAGCAGTGGCTTTTAAGCTCTTGCTCTCTGACGAAAAAGGTGCATAAATCTGTCGAATTATACACGCACACACGCACACACACACTCGAACATTGTTAGAGCCCATACATTAACCACAAAATAAACGAAAGGCAGCGAAATTCGACTGCGAATACGTCATAAAAACGATTTAACAACCGCAACTGAATGGCAATTGCCTCCCTTTCCCCTCTCTCTTCTTCTTCCACTCTCCTCTCTTACCACACCACACGCATTCGCTTCGCTACTCCACCCTGTTGTTGCCCCCAGCACACCCTGTATCCTCGCCACAACGCAAAACGTAAACGGAAATGAAGCCGACGAGGCGCGAGGCGTAAAAAAAAGGAAAGCGAAGAGTGAGAGAAAGGAATCGAGAGAAAAGCTTTGATAGCACTGCGTGCTGCCTTCCTCCCTCTCCCAACCACAACACTACCGTTTGCCGGCAGCGTTTTTATGGTCCATCAGCAGGCGCCTAATGCCGGCAATTAAAATAAACGGCAGCAAAGATGGCGCAGTCGACGTCGCTGCCAACAGCCTAGAGAGCCTCGGGGCTTTCCTCGCTCTTCTCCTCCCACTCCCACTCCATGATCCATAGCCAAATCCAATTCCCAGCTCCACTCGACTAGCGACAACTCTTGAGCTTGAGCGGCAGCTGCTCGACGGCTATAACAAATGTGCGTTTAATGAAATTTTTATTCAATCAGCGCAGCGGCTTTTATGGCGACTATCTAAATTCAGCGCATAGACAGCATGGCAGCTTGGCAGCTTGGCAGCTTACCCAGCGCGAGAGTGTGAGTGTGAACGACACAGACAGAGTGAACAACTGAGTAAGTGAGAGTGAGAGTAAGAGAGAGCAGGAGAGCACGACAACCTGTTGATAGGCACTTTACTTATGATGTATGATGACGTATGATGTGTGTGGAAGTTAAGCCTCAGGGCAATAACACTTGAAAAGGGTAAGAGAAGGACAGACACAATAAGAGAGCGTAGGTGTATAGTATGTGTGTGTCTTTGCATGTGTGTGTGTAGGGTTGAGCTTTGAGTGACAGTTGAAAGCTTGAATCGCATGCGACAATGACTTGCCGAGTATTCCCATATTAAATGCATAAATCATTAGCCCAACAAGCAGTGCAAGCAGTGCAATCGAGATAAACAGGATGACAGAATATTTAAAAGAATCTCTCTTCTCTAATCTATTATAAAAAGTTAACTATCTTTCGTGTTTGTTGGCTACTAAAGCTGAAATTTTCAGGATTAAAAGATTCTAAATTATTTAAAGGTTTACGTTTCCACCTACTTAACACTAATAGATATATGTTGGCTTTTTCACCATTGTCTTATAGAAGATAATACAACTTTGAATAACTTAAATGGTCCTTGACTAATTTTTCTGAAAATTTGAAGTTTGAAAGCTAAGAAATTAATATAAAGGATTAAACCTTAAAATACACTTTTGCTAATACACATTTAAGTATTACCACTTATGTACATTTCCGTTTTTCTTAGCCAATCTTGCTAAAATTTTGCAGACAACACTTAATAAAGATATTTTCATTACAAACACAACTTTAAATATTAAATACAAATAATTTAAAGAGCTTTTGGAGGATTTTCGTTTTGCTAAATGAAACTCCAGCTTAAATAAATTACTATGTCTCATGTCTGACGAGACCCTTTTGAGGTTAGAGACGAATGGTTGGGGATTGACCGACTATAGAGAGAATTCATGATGTGACAGAGACAGATTTATTTCCTGTTTCTCCGTTTTAGTGGATAATTTATTTAATTTTCGTCATTATGCATACATTTTGCAATTCGCCTTGCGGCTGCAATTAAGCGCTGTGGTCTACAAACGAGTACAAACAAAGTTTAGAGAGCGACATGCCTCGCATTGTTAGGGAAAAGTTGAGTTGCAAATGGAAAATCAAGGAAAAGCCACAGAAAACAGACGCGACGAGTCGAGCATCGAGTTGTGTCTCGATGTCTTTGCCACATTTTGCAGATGAAATTCGTTTCTCATTAAAGTTGGCGGTTGGCCGCAACTCCGAGTTGCCTTTCAATTAATTTGCCGTGAAAAGGGGGAAACTCAAGAGAAGGAGGAGGAGAGGGGAGCTGTGTATGCCAACAGGTGCGTATTACATTTGCATAGATTACACGAGATTTGGATTTTTGGCAGATTGTCTGGCTGCGCTCAAAGCAAAAGCAAAGCAAAAGTTGCAAAAGTCGCTTAATTAAAAAGTTTATAAAATTTACATAAATTTAATTTGCGCAAATGAATTTGCTGGAAATTGAAAGGCGTCAACACCTTGAGTATCAGAAAAATGAGTGAAAGAGAGAGAGAGAGAGAGTGAGAGCGAGTAAGAGAGAGAGAGCGAAGTAAGAGCCGACAATTAAGCAGGTTTATTGCTACTCCACAAAAAAAAGGTCAAAGCAAACACTTTGCAAATGGCCACATCCTTTATTGCCCCATAGAGTATACTCTCTGGTTACTCTACCTCCCACTCCCCTCCCACAACTTTCCCCTCTCGTCACTAAAGTGAAATTTGCAGCTGCCCCGCTTTTGTATCTGCCAAATATTGATCGCATTTTCATGCCAATGGGAAAACGGAAATAGCCAAAGAGGAAACCAACTGAAAACTGAATCCATAAACAAAAAACACAAACAAAGAGAGACAGAGAGAGAGAGAGTCAAGAGTGGAGACAGGGCATCGTGTCTGCCATGTGGGTCAAGTAAATCAATTGACAGCTTTTCGAATTTTTTGAATAACCCCCACAACAACAACAACAACAACAACAACGATGGCCAAAAGGGTCTTTGCTGCTTCTGCTTTGTCTGTCTGGCTTTTGCACACAACCACAACAACAACAACAACAACAACAACAACAACAACAAGAGCAAAAAGACCGCCACCTGGCTGGCCTATAAATAAATCATTGCTTGCGATAATATGACACACAACAGCAACTCAAATGGACTGAGATATAACCAATGAGAATTCATCTATTTGTGAGCGTGATCGACTGGGAAGTACTTCCACAATTAATACTTTAAAATTGTATTTAAGTCTTGTTCTAAATTTCATTTGAATTCATAAATAAAGTAGAAAAGAAAGTTACTTTTGGCAAGCTGTCATCGAATTAACTTATTATCTTTAGATAGATTGTAAATAAAATAAAGACAGAAAGAAAGAAAAAAACCTTTGGCAAGCACATAAAAGAAGTTTAGCAATTGAATAAAAAATATATATTTTGCTAAAGTAGTAAAATGGTACTTAAAAACTTATAGGAAAAACTTATAACTTAACTTTATAGTGTCTTTATTTGTCTTCACCCAATTTAGGATTATGTTAACAGATTATGATTAAAGCGTAGTGTTAAATTTTGAAAATATAATTTTTAAACACATTTGAGGTAATCATACTTAAGTTATTTTTAAAAATACTTCGTTGCAGCAATCTCCTACAACAAATAAAATAATACTCAGTGTAATTTAAAAACAAAATTTTCAAAACTTCATTAAGTTTTTTCTTCTTGTCTCAAATACTAATTTAAATATTTGACATATTTCATAAATCAATTTTGTTGTAGGGGGGCGTCGATAAGATGAAATGAAGAACACTTTTATTGTAAATTGCAGTTTTGTGTAACACGTTTATTAACTAATTAAAAACTTTTAATTTAATATATTGAAGTTTACTATTTCAGATCATTGCAAAAGATCTGTCAATCTTACTTAATCCTAATATAATGTTCTAAGATTTTTATTGTGTTTACCTAAATGCAATGTAAAATCTTTAAGATTGTCAGATGATATCCAAATTTTGTAAATTAGCATTCTTCATAAATTTAAAAACAGTTGTGTTTGGAAAAGTTGTTCACAATATTGAGGTTATCTATTATTTCGAAGAAAACTTATGTTTGTTTAAAAAATCGTGTACATATTGTCTTAATAAACTTTATATAAATTCAAGAGAGTATAAATTGTAGAGAAAAAAATAAATTGGAAGGAAAACATTAATGTCTACATTATTTATTGCTGTCAGGATATAATAATTTATTTAGTGGCTATGAATATTGCGAATATAATTATTTTCAAATTAAACAAACAGATTGGAAATGTGATTAGATAAATAAAGGTTATACCATAAGTTTGTGCAGATCTTTACATAATCAGAGTGAGTTTATTCCACTCGTTACGTAGACCACCAAAGACTTATTACACTTTATTCAACGTTTTTTGGGTGTTGAGTTAAGCAAACACTTTGATAAGATATCTGTCAGGCATTCTCACACGTGGCCAGCTCAATGGCAGCTTGTCGTGCTCCTGCGGGAGTCAAGAGGAGAGCGAGAGGGTGATGGTGTGAGGAGGGGAGGGGAAGACGACCTTATGACAGCGTTTGACTTATTGTCAAGAGCCAGTTGGCCAGGTCTATGTTGTGTTATGGCAACGCGATGTGGGCGAAGTTGAATGGAAAGTCGCGTTGTTTACATGCCACATACTCCATCATAATAGAATTTGACATATTGTTGCATGCTCCGCAAGCGCAGCACGTGCCACAAACGTTTGCAGTGATTAATCAACGCTGGCAACGTTGTTGTTCTGTGTTGTTGTTTTCAGCGTTGTTGCGACTGCATTTGGCAAATAAGTTTGTTGGCCATTTAAATGACAATTTGTTTGCCAAGCAAAGCCCGACAAAACTTTTGTGCCTCAACTACAATTTGAGACAAGTTTATCCACCCAAAATGGAATGAACATATTTTGTATTTATGGGCTGCCTTGGCTAATGAAACGAGCACAATTTATGGGATTATGGCGGCATTTAAAATAGTTTAAGAATTCGGCCAAAAACTATTTAAGCTAAACTGCTCAAAATTGAGCGAAGTTTTTGGCCAACAAAAGTTGGCAGCGCTGTTGTAACTGGTTTGCTGCATTAACAGGGTGATTCAGGCATCAAATTTGCATGTTTGATCTCGGTCAGCGATAACGTGGCGTATGAGTAATATTTTGTTGGACCAAACAACATGCAATGGTACAAAGTACAAGCTTAATGACACATTTATGAGACAGAGTGGGCGATATCATTAATAGATATTATTAATAAAAAGGGAGAGTGAGACAGCAATATGTGGTGAAATGAGCAATGGTTAATCCCAGCGACTAATAAAATGTCAAAGAATGCGAACATATGTACTGAGTATATAAATAAATAAATATATTATGCCACAGGCCTGTCAGCATTTTGGCTCATAAAAGAGGCCAAAACGCGACACACACAAAACAACACACACACACACACACACACACACACACACACGCATACACGCTGCTACACAATAACAGAAGACAAATGCCGCAGCAGCTGTAAAAGTTGCAGTCAAATGTGGACAAAAGGCAACCACAACAATAACAACAGCAACAGCAACAACAACAACAACAAAAGGGACTGCCAAAATAAAAACAAAAAAAAAGCATCGAGCTTTTGCAACTTTTAATAATGACGTGACATGCACAACTTGCATGCAGTGCCAAAAGCTTAACTGTGTCGTCATCGTAGCCATAGCATAGGTTCGATAGCGAGCATAACGTTCGAACATGTTGCGTGTTCGATGTGCCAAGCGGCGACGTCGTCGTCGTCGTCGAGTCAAACACTCAACGGCGCTCGAACGAAACGGACGCGAACGCGGAAATTGGAACGTTGCAAAAACGTTGCGCCAAGCGAATTTCGAAAACGGAATTTTTGGAAAATTTTGTATTTCAACAAATAAACAACATCTAGTATACATTTAAATACTTGAAGCGTGCAACGTTTGTTTTTTTAAATAGAGTATTTATTTGGTATTTATTTATTCGGTTTGCAATTCGCGTGGAATTTCGCGGTATTTCAAAAACGCTAAAAATAGCGAAAAAGTGGCTAAAAGTGCATATATTAATATATCAAAATATATACAAACGAAGTGTATGTGAGAGTGTATTAGTGTGTGTGGTTTTGTGTTAATACAAATTATCGACCAAATACATAAGGCCGCACATTTGTGTCGCCCCTTTTCATCCGCCCGCTGCGACATTAACTTCATTTTTTGTTGCTGCTTCCCCAACGGCTGTTGTGCTTTTTTCGTTGTTATTGTTTTTGTTTTATTTCCTATGGATATTGACCAACGCTGTTCATTAACTGAGCCCAACCAGAGGAGCAGCAGCAGTAGCAAAAGCCGCCAACAGCTGCCGGTCTAAGCGGGAAAACGAGGCCAGGTGAGTTTTCCATTAATTAAATCTCCTTTTTGAGAAAGAAAAGTATGTCTCCATAATGATTATTGTTATTGTTTCTGTTCCATGCCTTATTTTGTTGTAGTTTGTATTTGGCTTGTTGACATTGTTAATGCGATTTTTCTGGGGTCGCATTGTGTCGCCCTTATTTTTTTTTTTTGTTGGTTGTTTGATTTGTTTGCTTTTCAACGCTTTCCTTTCCTTATCCATTTTTCCGCCCAAATTCATTTGCTGATTTGGGATAATCAGGCAGGCGCAACGCTTGAGCCGTCGCCGTCGACTCGTAAAAAAGGCAAGACCGAAAAGAAACACACATAGAAGCGATAAGCGAAAGAACAAAAAATAACAAGAAACGACAAAAAATCGCTCATACGCCGTGTTGACGGCGACCATTGGGAACTTTTGAGTATCCTAGCTTTGTGCGCAACATTAAATATTCCAGGACATTGGCAGCCCAAAGTTTATTGCACTGTGTGTCGAATGGCCCCGTTCCCCTTTACCCCCTTTCCCGCCTTACTCCTGAGCAGCTTCAACTCAAAGGCGCAGCAAATGCCAAGTAAATAAATACATTTCGCAATGATTATTTCAGCTGTAAAGCGTTTCACATTCCTTCGGGTGCCATAAACCACTTGACAGCAAAGCAACTGCCTAAATTGCAATCAATTTTAATACATTTTCCCGTCCAAAGCCAAAAGTCACACGCTGCGAGAACCAAGAACAGAAGCCAAAAAACAAGCTACGCGGCCGGAAGGAATTTAAGAATAATTCCTTCAGGGCATTCGCATTCGCATTCGCCAGTGCCTTGGCTTTGTTTTATTTGCTCTCCTTACTTTTTTAATACTTTTTGAAGCATGGCATTAACATTTACATGCAATAAATACTGTTGCCTAACATCCATATCAAATTGTAGTTACGAAAATATGTTTCAAATTGGTTTTTTTTCATCTCGTCAACAAGTTGTTTTCCTAGTGTAATTTATCAACCGATTTTCATATATGTTTTGTATACATTATTGAATTTAGTTCGCGATTCGTGCCTTGTTCTAGTTCTAAAGTTTACAACGAACAATCTGTCAGGCTGTCAACCTCTGGACCTCGTGTCTGACAAGTGTTTTAATGCTCTAGTGTTATGTTATGGCTAGCGAAATTTCGAATCGCAATTTGTTTGTGGAAAAACCACTCAAAAATATCAAAAACATATTTGTGTTCGTATTTATCATGTTTGGGGCTAATGCCCCAATTTTCAAATTCCCATCAAAACAAGATATTTATTAATGTCTTTTTTCGTGCGTGTGTTTTTAATATTCAAAATGAAATTAATAAAAACACATTAAGGTATTTAAGTTTGGTGGAAAGAAACTTTTAAATTAAAAGCATACTTTGGAATCAAATTTATATATTCAATCATTCATTTGTAATGTTAGTCCGTTAAATAACCTAAATGGTAACAGCTGTTAAGCTGCTGTTAAATTTTGCATAGAGACAAATGTTAAATTATTGCCAAAAGACCTCTTAAAGCTTTCCAGATTATCAGTCTAAGCTATTTAAAATGTGTCATTCTTCATTATTTTCTTAATGTTAATCTATAAAGTACCAAATTAAGTAACACCTGTTAAATTGATGATAATTTAAACATGCAGTTAACTTTTAAATTATGACAAGTTGCTGCTAAAACAACGTTAAAAAAAAACCTTCGATTATTTCTTTCTTCAAATTATTTATTATTTCTAGAATATCTAATGTTAATCCCTAAAGTGAGATATATGTTAGCAGCTGTTAAGTTGCTGTTAATATTAGCATGCAATAAATTACTAGAATATGCCAAGTTGCAGTTTAAAAAACTGCTTTTAAAGAAGGGTTGACAAAACCAAACAATTACTCATTAAACATAAATCGTAAATTTCTAATATTAATCCCTTAAATAACAAAAATGTAATCAGCTGTTAAGTTGGGTGTTCATTTTAACATACAGACTACTGTTAAATTACTCAAATGTTAACCGACTGCTGTTAAATCAGCGTCAACAAACTCTTTCGGCACTCTGATCAGTTGGGAAGCAATTAAAATTGTGCATTTATGCAAGTTGTGCCGCTGATTGAATTGTGTCTGAGGCATGCCACATGCCGCAAGTGTGTTGTGGCAACTAAATCCGCTGGGAAAGTGGCCACAGGCCTAATCACAGCCAGTCAATCAAGCACTCCGATTTCAGCACGTTGACAACACAATTACAAAACTCAATCAAAACAAACAGCGAGCAAAAAAGGTGGGAGGGAGGGTGGAGAAGTGTTGCAACAACAACAACAAAAAAGGGTAGAGAAAATAATAGTGCTGCACTGCGTCATTGCACTGCGGATTGCGGATTGTGGACGAAGCGGACTCTCTGTGGCTGTTTGCCAATTAAAGTAAAATGGCGATTGGCACGCGACTCGAACGAGGATTCGAATGAAGAATCGAACGTGGACATGAACGTGACCACGCCCACACACACATACACACAGATAAGATACATAAGTATGTGTGCATGCTTTTGCGACAAATCAAATTTGAAGCAAAACTAATTTCATTAGAGCTGAGCACCGAATTGAGCCACAAATAATTGTTGCTCATAATGAAATTGCTTTGCATGGCTTTTAGTTCAGCCACCCCCGAAAAAACGAATGTAAATTCAATTAAAATCCAAAGAGAAAGAGAGAGGGAGAGAGAGAGAGAGTTGTGCAGTGACAGGTACAAAGAACCACAACGCTTAAGCCTACATACATAGTTGCCCCTGAAGTCTCCCCAATCCGGGTGGCAAACAAAACGCACTCTATAGTTTTTAGTTGTGTGTGTGTTTGTTGTGTGTGTGTGTGGAGCGGCTAAAAGCCTTGGCTGCAGCTGCCGGCCAAATAGCAAATACCAACAACAAACTGGCAACTGACAGTCTGTGAAGCTGAGCGAGAGTTGGCCTAGAAGTGGGGACACGAGGAGGAGGAGCAAGGACTATAGCAAACACGGACTCGGCTAGAGCTGTACACAGAAAAAAAGTGCGTGAAAAAATCGAGCATTTTTAGTTTGATTTAAGCTCGAATTTGTATGCATTCAATATTAAATTTATGG
The DNA here is from genome assembly GCF_009650485.2 of Drosophila albomicans. Taxonomy (NCBI): domain Eukaryota; kingdom Metazoa; phylum Arthropoda; class Insecta; order Diptera; family Drosophilidae; genus Drosophila; species Drosophila albomicans. Next base: position 20,750,462 of record NC_047629.2, on the reverse strand, counting down.
ATTAATACTGCTTTGAGGATTAAAATAGGGAAGTACTTCTAAAATCCAGTATTTTAGACTACAAAATTATCGAATCAATCGAAAGTTCCTTTACAATTTTAATCTATTGATCAGTGCTTTTGATCATAGCGAAGTTTGCGCAAATTGCTGAAAAGTATTTCGTATATAGTATTTAAAAAATACTGAGTACAATAAATATTCATTTAATAATAATAATAATATACTAAATTATATATTAAATATATATATATATATATATATATATATATATATATATATATATTATTATATATTATATTAAATATAGCTTAATTCAGCATAATAAATAGACCATTCTTAGTATTTAATATTTTGTTTTTGGTATTTTCTACACCATGTGGTATTAAATTTGAATTGTTGAAAAGTATTGAAATATGTACATATTCACTATGTGTAATAAATAAATAGACCGTTTTTTAGTATTTGGTATTTTGATATTTTTTACAACATGTGGTAATAAATTAAACAATATGTAATAATATTATGCTATGTTAATGCACATTTTCAGTATAATAAATAGGCCATTCTTAGTATTTGGTATTGTTTTGGTATTTTTGACAGTATATGGTATTAAATTTTAATTATAAAAAAAAGTTTTGAAATAATAATAATATAGCACAATTCACATATTCAGTATAATAAATAGACCATTCTCAGTATTTGGCATTTTATTTGAATTGCTGAAAAGTATTTCGTAAATAATATGAAATATGTACTGAGTGCTTTAATAACAATAATTATTTACATTTTCAGTATAATAAATAGACCGTTCCTAACTATTTGGTGTTTTTACGCCATATTATACTTGTATTTTAATACCGAATTGAAGCGATTTGGGATTACTAAATCAAGTATTTTCGAACTTGGCTTAAGCGAGTCTTTTATTATCCCAGCTGTCCACACGTCTTCGTTTTTAATTCTGACTTTTCATTCCGCATTTTTTGCTGTGTAACTGAAGCTACAGCTTTAGGTGCTGGGGAGTTTTTGGTATCCATGTTCAGGTCGCGGCATTGTGTTGCCAAAATGCAGCAACCGCCTTCAAAGAGGGCCAAGTTGATGTCCGTAGTTGTAGTTGACACTGCTGTCAGTCTGCTCTCTGTCCCTTCTCCCATTCCCCCTTCCCCCTTTACCCATTCCACATTCCACTCGCTGTCAGTGTCTCCGTCTCCAGCTTCATTGGACTACTCCCGGGCGTGGTAACATTACGTGTATGACAAGCTTCGTAGCTTCGCTTTGAACTACAACGTGAGAGTGAATGTGAGTGTGAGTGTGAGTGAGTGTTGGTGAGTGAGTGTTGGTGAGTGTTTGTTTGAATGTATGTGAGTGATGTGTGCTCTCTTCTGTACATGTGTGTGTGTGTGTGCTTTAGCTTCAAGTGGAAAACTCTTGAATAGCGAGAAACGTGACTGAGGCAGAGTCTGACAACATTTCCGTTGCACACACAGCCTCAGAACTAACAAAATGCGGACAGCAAATTTTATTCTCATCATTGTAAAAGTCCACAACAAACATGCAAAATCCACACACAGAGAAAGTTTCCTTTTCCAACAGCACCTCACGATAAATTTTTCTAAAAAAAAACAACGAACAAAAAAAAAAAATGGCAAGATATATTGTATTTATTTACGCAGCTCAACTTGTTGGCCATTTGCCATTTTTTTTGTGTTTGCTACTCTGGAAATTCTCAATGTCTGTCGGTATTTCCTCTTTGTTTTTTTATTGTAAATGAAGAACGCATCCATTGCTCTGGCATTTTCCATTAGTCCTTGGGCTTAGTCTTGGCCTGGCTACAAAATGCATAATTGCCAGCGATGGGCAAAACTCCCACGTGGATAAATGGTTGATCATAAAAAATGGTTGCAGAAAAAAATGGCAGCAACTGTAGTAACTTATTTAATCGATAACCCAACTCAACTTCAGCTCGCATTCACAGTTATCTCTGAGCTGGGACGCAACTCGAAGCATACGCGAATTCCGTTTAAAGTCAATTTGAGCCAAGTCAGTTGCACTGCTCTTTTCTCCAAAGGCGAAAGAAAAACTCAAGAAAGTACGTGTCAGTTGAGTGTGCTCGACTCTCAGACACTTGCCCTACAAAAGATTCTTTCTAGTTTAAGATGCAATTTTATTTGAATCTTTCTACATGGTTCAATGCGGATAAATGCAGTTTCCTCAATAAGCAATTGAAACAATATGTTATAATTTGAAGAAGAATTTAAATGATGATTAAAAATAGAATTGAAATGTTAAATCTATAAAACATTGAAACCACTCGTGCACTCTGCTACGGGATAGGCAAGCATCGCCATAAACTTGTTTCGTCAATTGAATCGTTTCGGTAAAAGTTTTAAAACAAAATTTGATGTTCGCTTTTTGTTCAAAGCTCATTTTCGCACCGGTGACAAAAACATACTGACACTTAAAACGCAATAACTTCACTTCCAATAGATGAAATGTCATGAAATTTTTACTGGAAGTCGATAAAGGATAGCAGATTCTAACGCACCAGTTGACATATAAATGGCGCCGCCAGAGGGCGCTAGATTCAAAAAGTCCTGTTTACTTTGGAACGCACCTTGTATAAGAGATATATTTCAATATTTCATTCGCGGCTTTTAATTTATGAAGCTTGTAAAAAAAACTTAAAAATATGTATTCATTTTGTGATTTTAGAATTGACAAGAATGAAATGTTTGAAAATAATAACTTTAATTTAAAATTCTAGATTTGATTTCTTCATATAGTAGGGCTATTCAATAACTTATAAATGGTCATATTGTAATTTTAGTTTATATTAAAGAAAAAAGAAAATTTCAGTTTAAAACTTATTAAAGATTTGATTCCTAGACTGTTCTAGACTATATTCATGGCTTTTGATTTAGTTAAATGAACTCAGTAGAAATAAATGCTCAATATGTATCTAAGAAGTTAAACATCTTAAATAGGGAATTTTTAATTTTTTATTTCTTTAATTTTTTTAAGTTTTCGTGGCTTATTCAAAATATAGTATTATATTTAATATTCTCTCTTTGCCTGTATTGCAAATACTTACACAAAGCTAAGTTACACTTCTTTGCAACTTTCCAGCAAGAACAAAGAATACGAAAAAAATAACAGTGAGATGAAAGTAAATCAAAGAAAGAAATTTGGCAAACCGAGGGGAAAAGAAAAAAGAAACTTTTACGTTGCAAAATTAAATACTCTTAGTTTCTTAAACATAAACTGCGGTTTTATTTATATATTTTTTATATGCACGCCCTACTTAAACAAATATTTCTTTAGCTCCAACGAAAGCTAAATGTAAAGTGAAATTGTTCGTTTGAAGATTGTTAAATCGAGGATGCAATCATTCTTATGCTGATTTCAATGCAAATCAATAGAAAAAACACAGTCAAGTATATTTTTGGATAAATACAAAATCAGAATCGAATGCGAAGTGAAATTTGAAAGTTCACTAAGATAACTTTGGATATTTATTTAAGATTGGAAACTATTAAAGTAAATGGAAAATGTGTGTGCAGATGCTTAGTGAAAACATTTAGGAAAATGAAAGTGTGAGAAAAGCAAATACAGTTTAGTGAGTACACAAAAGTGTGCCAAGTATGTGAAATCAAACACAGCAAAGGTCTCTCTCTCTCTCTCTCTCTCTCTCTCTCTCTCTCTCTCTCTCTCTCTCTCTCTCTCTCTCTCTCTCTCTCTCTCTTAGCAAGGAGAATAGATAAACACACAAGCACACACAAACAATCATGCTCAAGCAGACACCCCATTGAACACTCACTTCACTCACACACACTTCACCCACACGAACACAATTAGGGTGCAGTAAGAAGGGCGCGTCAAACAAAAGAGCCTAAGAAAAAAATCGTAAAAAATTTTCCAATTTATTTGTATTGAAGTTAATTATGGCATGCGAACATTAACACAGATTTCACAAAGGATGTTGGCAACTTCTCTATACCGAATGCCTCGGATAATTCCCCCAAGTGTACGAATGTGCGAGTGTATGTGTGTGTGTTGGTGAAGGCACTCAATCTGTTCAGCGCTGTCAGAAAACTAAATGAAGTGTATTTTTGTGTAAACATCTGAGCTCAGCCAACGGCATTGCTCAGCCAAATTGAAAATAACACACGGAAAGCGAAAGCCCCTCGACAGCTAAGTTGCTCCTTAAGGCAGACAAACACACACACACACACATTCGAATACATACACCCACGCACACACACACACACACTCACAGGCACACCTACCATGTGTCATAATCATCATAAAAGACGTTAAGTTTAAACTAAGCAGACGCCAATTTGCGGCAAGCGCTGCTTTCTTAAATATACCCTGTTCAAGGAGGAATAACATATTAGGGACGTGTTTGAAAGGATAACAATCCATGCGATTGGGATATTAAAAATAAACAAATACGTATACGTATATAACATACAATTAATTAATACAATATTAAATATAACATAATTCTTAAAATTCTTGATAATTCTCAAATAATAGAAAAAACAGATTTTGAGGATATATTTAAAAGAAAAACAAAGAAAATAAATGCTCTACAAGATTTAAAGACTTAAGAAGGGAATGGATATCGAAATACATATAATAAGAGTATAGTAAAACAATTGTCAGTAAATAATAGTAAATAGATAAATTTAATTGAAGACAAGATATCTTCACTCAATTCTTGTAAATTCTCAAATAATAGAAAAAAACATATCATTTCGGGACGTGAAACATAGTTAAATAAATCCTCTAAAAGGTTTAAAGACTTGAGACGTAAAGGAACATTGGGAGTTGGAAATATTAGATATGGAAAATAAATATTATTGAATACAACATCAATTACTTAATTCATAATTTAAATTTGAAATTAAAAAATCTAAACAAGAAAATAAAGGCAAATAAATACTGATTGATGTTAAATGCTTAAGCGGCAAGGCAAATATATATTAAAAATGAACAAATAAATATAATTGAACACTTATACTCTAGATAGCTCTCTAATTTCATTAAATTACCTAAATGGTAAAGAAAACAAAGGCAAAATAAATTCAGAAAGCAGTTAAATGTTTAAGGAAACTCGAGTTATTTTACATATCAATAAATATAAAATATATATTGTATAAAATAAAAATATTATTATATATCAATTTAAATATAAAAGTAAATCATTGCAAAAGACTTAAATGTCAGAAAACACATTAAAATGAATACAAATGCAAAAAGATTTTGTAAAGCATTTAAATCCTTTAATGACACGAAACTTTAATAACGTAGTCTTATTAGATACTAAAAAAAATACTTAAGAATAAATATTCGCATAAGAAGACTTTATCTCTAAGCATAGTAATTTTGTTTTCAAATTTATATTTAACTTTCAAAAATAATGTTTGTATTCGTAATAAACATTTTTCATTAGAAACCCAAATTTGTAATTAAATTGTATTCAAAATAACATGAAAAGGAAAATGCTATGTATTGCAATACAAATTTATGACAATTATTTCACAGGGCATACTTTAGTCGAGCAGACTCAGCGAGCGTCTTTCCACTTGTTGTTTGTTGTGCTTTTGTCGATTTGTGCAGCGATTTGGAAAATCTTTGACAAAAATAAAATGTAGCTCGACTGTCGCAATCGATTTATTGAACAATTACCCAGAGACTAAGCACAAAATACAATATTTTAATATTGTAAATACGTTGTATACACACATCGTACATCAGGTAAAGACTTTGCTTCGAGCAGCAGATAATAATGGTTGCAATTGGTAAACTTTTGGTCTCTCTTGGGATTCTGAGTTATTATTATGTCACCCGTTGAGACGAAGAATTCACTTTACGAGTATATATAAAGAAAGTATAGAATATGAGGCCGCGTGCCAATATATCTATGTGTGTTCAAGATGTTATTTGAAAAAGTATTTTTGTTTGCAATTAAAATGCTCGTACGTTGTCAGAGCTAAATGCATGGAAATTTATTTGGGCAAGCAAATTTGCTTTGCGTTGGCCAAATGAAGAGAATCTGGCAAATAAAACAAGCGCCAATTTAATGTTGATGACACAAACAGAATAAGACGGAGATGGCGACAAAAAAATTGAGACAAAGACAGAGCAGAGGGAAAGCATACAAATTGACGCACAAATAACATTTTTTCGGGGCGTATGAGTAATAAAAATCGCTTTTTGCCTCCGCACAGATGCTCTTAACAAACCGCTAACGAACAGTCTGAATGATAATAATGATGATAATGTCGATGTTGATGTTAATGCCAATGACAAGCCAGAGCAACAACAACAACAATAACAAATGGCAACAGGCTGAGCTCCACAATAGGCACATTTTCCTAGAGGGTGGACAAAAAAAGAGAGAGGAGAGAAGAGTGAGAAAAAAAGGTAAACCGAGGAAATGTTGTGACCTTTCTCTACTCTGTTAGTAATGCCATGTGTTGCCTGCTCTATGTGTGTGTGTTGTGTCTTTGTTTTCTTGTCCTGCCCCCTTTTTCACTCTGCATTGAAATTAATTTTATCACCAGCATGCAACAGGTGTGTGTGTGAGTGTGTGTGTGACCATGGCCATGAAAACAAACAACAAACAAGAACGACAGTAGCAACAGCGACTACGACAGCAACTTGCCACAACTGAGCCATAAGAACATTGACAACACACTCGTAACATCAACTCGAAGCGAGTCGTGCCAAGAACACACACGCAACAGTTGCCGTTGTGTCCTGTGATGCAGCAATAACAGGACATCACAGCACAGCAGCATTCTGTTCTATAAATAATTGTCTCTTTCTTCCTCTTTTGCTGGTGGATGCCTTAAATGCTTGCTGAGCTATCCGGCTTTAATATGCCCACAAAAATGTTTGGACATATTTTTCGACACATCTTTAATACACTTGACTCGAGTTTTATCTCTAGACAACTTCATCTTCGTATGAAGTTTTGTCTGTTGTGAAGTATTGTCAAGAACTTTCGAATTAAGTGAGAGTTTGAAACTACAATTTGTAGAAAGCTAATGTTCTGAATTATAAATTAAATTATTTTCTTCTTTAAAGTTAAAAAAGGATCTCAAGTCTTTTTTGATAGATAAATTATTGATAACTACACGTTTGAATGGTTCCGTTTAATCAACTTGAAGGTATATTTTTACTCAATTAGCTTTCATGTTCAATCACATGGAACTTTTAAACACAATTTCCTTTATTATAAAATGTATTTCTATGCACTGCTCTTTTAGTTTGTGCTACGATTAATGTTCATCATAAATTATTGACACAAGTATTACAAATTGAGACTCTTTGAACTTAATGTCACTCTTTAAATTATGGTCTCAGAGGCAGCTGTTTTAATACCAGCAAATGCCACTTTGAAAATTAATAACTCAATCAGCAGAAGGGCAACAGGTGTAGAGGTTTAAAGTGGACTAAAATATGTCATAAAGGAATTTTGCAGTCTCTTGACACTCAGTAGATTTATCTTACAACAATTCTCTTACTTATTTTAACTATAAATATTTCTATGAAGTATTTTTATACCCGCTACCAATAGGGTAGAAGGGTATTAAAGAAAAGGATATTTAAAAAAATGCATATTTATTCTTGATCTGCGTCAAAAGCCGAGTCGATATAGCCATGTCCGTCTGTCTGTCCGTCTGTATGAACACCTAGATCTTAGAAACTATAAGATATAGAGATATACTTATTTTGGACAGCACTTCTAATGTTTGCACGCAGTTCAAAATTGTTTTAAATTTTTTCCACACCCACTTTCGCCCCCGCAAATCGATCAAAACAAATAACAAATGTAATTTTGAAACTAGAGTAAATTTTTAAACATACAATAATAACTATAGTCTTTTTGATTCCTGAAAAATTGGTTTTTTTTGTATTGTTAGAAATGCTTACTTAATACGGTTCTTACTTACTTTGGTTGACAATCTAGTATATTGTGCACTCCATGGTATATTTTACTGAGTACTTATACCAATATACAATATTCCAAATATAACCTTTGCTATAGTTTTAATATTTTTGTTATATTTTAAAATTTACACCACACTTGTTTTTCATTTATTTAAAATGGGTAGCTGTGAGATAGTTAAGCACACTCGACTGTAGCATTCTTACTGGTTTGTTTCTTCTTCAAACTCAATTAAAGGAATATCCGAATACTAGACCACAATAAATAGCAAAGAATAGCAAAAGCTGACTTGAAGAACTAAACATTTGAGTATTTATTTGACGTGCTTCAAATTTAATTACTTTAAAGTGTCCAGTGGTCGAAGTGTATCACAAACTCTGACTTCAAAATTAAGCAAACTAATTTAGTCAATTGAAAGCTAAGCCGATTTGCTTGAATTGCACTTTAAGTTGATTTAATTAAACGTCAATTTCTGACAAAAGTATTTCCCGATTCACACTTTAAGTTAATTTAATTAAATGTCAATTTCTGACAAAAGTATTTCCTAAATCGCACTTTAAGTTGATTTAATAAAAAGTCAATTTCTGGCATTAGTTTTTCGTGAATTGATTTCATTTAATGTCAATTTCTGCAACTAGTTTGCCCAGGTTTCCCACTTTCAAGGCAGCTTAGAGCGTATGCTTTTGTGTGGCAGGACAACAGGTGGACATAATTTTCTTGGGAAAAGCGAATGCAGCACGCTCCGTTGCCCTTTTGCCAAAATGGGCAAAAATGCTTGGGCCACGTCAGAAGCAAGAGCCATTGGTAAGACCCTGGCATATCGGGCGACACTTATCGGCTTTTGTCAGGTTTATCTAAGCAATGAAAAAAAAAAGCGAAAACCCCCCACGCACATGGTGAGTGTTTGTCCCCCTGTGTGTGTGTGTGTGTGTGTGTATAGCTGATAACTTAAGTTGCTTGGAAGCGAGCACAGCTGTCATGAGCACACACACTGGGAATGTGCAACGATGTGGAGAGTCTATGAATTTGGATGTGCAGGGGAGCAGCAGCTGCTGTAAGAGAGCTGCTGTATGCCCCGCTTTCCTCTTCCCTTTTCTCGCTTCCCTCGCTTTTCATTGATAGGTGGACTGATTAGCCAATATGTGGCCAAATATTTGAGTTGGCATCAAATTTATGTTAATAGCCCGCTTCAATTTGCTGCCGTTGCCGTTGCCATTGTCGATTTGGGTTTTAGATAAAATGAAACGTTCACCGAAAGTTTCATAATAATCGAAACGCACATGCGGTCGGTCATATATATAGGACGGCGTCATAAAACGTAAATGTGTCCACATTGAAATGAAAATGAAACTGCCAAAGGTCTCTTACACAATCATCTCGTCTGTCGCATGTGGCATGTGTGTGTGTGTACCGAGTGCTACTCGTCGACGAGGCCAATCAACGTCGATGCAAAGCTGCCCCTCAAATGCGTCCCATTGTCGGGCAATTAGAGAGGCTCGCCTTCAATGTGGCCCCGAGCCTGGACCTGAGCCTTAGCCTGAGACTTGGTCTATAGCTTGGTGTTTATATTGTTGGACAAGCCTGTGGCATGAATTGAATGCAAACAGCTTTGTGCGACTTCATCTGCAACAGTTTCTCGGTTCAGTTTCATGCACGACTGCCTTGGGTAGAGGACACACACAACTGAATCGTTCTTCCTCTCTCCCCGTGAGGTCCATTGTATCCCTTTTTTGTTGCTTGCAATGCATCGCTGGATATTCGCATTAGGTTTCTCAACTCTTCCCGTTTTTCTAGTTTTTGTATTTTGGGGTGAGCAAATCAAGCGTAAAGTCACAATGACAACGTCTTTGGAAAACCCTTTCAGCTGCTTATCACCCCAGCTCTTAAAGTTAACCGGCTTCTGTTTTGTATAACGCATACGCAACGTGCACCCCGTTTGTTAACTTTTGCATTATTTACCCACTTTCTACAGTTGTACAACTGTCCTTTGTCTGCTTAACTGTGTGTGTGTGTGTGTGTGTGTGTGTGTGTGTGTGGGTGTCTGTCCTCTAGAGCTCTGGACAGGTTTACAACAAGTTGACAACTTCCAGCTGCCAAGCGGCACAAAGTCAACGCAAATAAAGCCAACTCTTAATTATTTACGTTTTAATCATTCACAAAAGTAATTACTACGAAATGTCGCTGCAAAAATGTGACAAAGTCAACTGCATAAAACACACCACGCGACTTTCAAATTGTCTCTCTCTGTCTCTCTCTCTCACTCTCTTTGTTTGCACTTGGAATGACCTGTTGTGGGAATAAGTAAATCTAAAGAATAGAACTTTAAATTTAATAGGTAAATCTAAAAAGAGTTGAAAATTTACTAAGTAAATCTAAAAAGAGAAGTTCAGAAATTAGCGCATGAATTTGGAAAATTGTTAACTAGCAATGAAATAAAGATTTAAGGAAATTGATCTAAGCCTAAATCTTTGATTGCATCTTTCTAAATTTGAGTAGAGTTTCTCAATAGCCCAACATTTATTTATATTTTTAATAAAATTATCATGTTTTTCCGGAAATTATTATTTACAGAAATACTTCTTCATTTAGGTGAATAATTGTTTAGTTTATAAAGTCTTTAGAAACAAATATGCTTGGAACGTTTACAATTTAAAAAGATTCTCTTAATTTTCTAATAGTTAATAATATACTTAATAAAGCTCTCCAATAAAATACCTCATTTATGTATGGAATAAAAATGTTTCCAATTTATTAAGTTGTGTAGTTTGTATAGAAATAAATTTTTGATTTTTCCATTTGAAATTTGAACAGAGATAGTTTATATAACAAATATCAATATATTCGGAACAAATTTTGCAGTCATTTTTTGTCAATAAAAAGCATAAGGTGTTGAAAAACAACTTCGTCATTTTACTAAGCTCAGTATCTTACCCAGTCTATAATAAAAAATTCTTTTGACACATTGATATTGTTTTTTAAGTAGGAAGTTGGGCATTCCACAAACTTGCAGTAGCTTCGAAGTGAACGTGTAAAGTTTTTTATAAGAGAAAAGCTTGCACTTGTGTTTAACAAAGTTTTCTACTCTATTGTTTAAAGCAAAGTCTCTTCAAATTAAGAGAGACTTAAGAAATTCGCGGATAGCAACTGTAATTTATAGCTAAAGCTATTAAGAGAGACATCAGATATGTTTGGTTTTTGCTAAACAAACTATCATCATTATTTTTTTAAAAGCCATTTACTCGTAATGCCCACAAATGTCAAGCAATAATTTTCCTCAAAAAGTCGCTCTAGTTTAGTTAAGAGTCAATGCTCCTGATGCTGCTGTTTACATAGGAAAATGAACGCCAACAAAAAATGTATAATAAACTCTTCACTCGGGGAACAAAAGCTGGCTCAGTGTTTGACCGAGGTGGTGGCAGGAGACGATGGCAGGACTTTGCAGCAGACAGACAGGCTCCAAATTGCACTTAGAAGTGGAGCCAGCAGCTGACAGCAGCTGGCGGCAACTTGAGTTGTGTCTGTGCGGGCCCAAACGACTTTGAAGCGTAATTCGATTATGCACGACCAGAGGGCAGAGAGAAACAGATCAGAACAGAACAGAAGAGAACAGCTTGGAGTGAAGGAGACACGGCTAATGATGCATGTCTAAGTAGTGCGAGCCTAAATAGATTACAAATATGTTTTGATTGGGTGTTCTCTCTATCGTCATCATCCTGATGATTGTCCTGGCAGCACTTGAGTGTATATTCTACAGCTCATTGGCACCCCAGGACAACAACACCCTAGGGGTGCACACACATACACAAATTCAATTTGGTTGTCCAGTGATGATAGCTTTAAGAGATGCCTGCAAAAATGGATTTCATTTTCATCTTCGTTTTCATTTTAGTTTTGTGTCTGCTTCTGGGCAGATGGCAATTAGTGTCAATTAAACTGCAGGACACTTCAGCCAATGGCGAATTGCAATTTGCGTCAAGTTGTTTGTTCCGCCGTCCGTTCGTCGACAAACTTGCCACATCAGCTACTTGCCACTTGCCACTTGAGGCATTCCAGATCAGCGCCCTAGGCCACAGCCTTGCCTTGCGTTTGTGGCCTCGATGGGCAAGCGAAATCTCTTTATTATTTACATCAACAATTTATTGTGAAATGTTTAGATACGAGTAAAGCGAGAAAGTTCCAAAGATGATGCAACAGCACTGGGCAGCAGGCAACAAAAGAAAGCAAAACATATCCAAAGCGAATACTCGGTATTTATTTATAGATATTGTATAAAAACTACGCCGTGATTAAACAACGGACACACTTAAGCACTCGCAGCCAGCCACATGGAAACATACACGTTCCGACACATGAGAAGCTCCTCCATCTTCGTCTCTGTCTTCCCTGCCTTGCCCTTCCCCTTCTCTATCTGGCATATGCATCTGATATATAGGCCACACAACTCATCCCTATAGTATGTGGTTCGGTGTGTGTGTGTGTGTGTTGGGAAACTGTTTAGACTAGAGCTCTTACCACAGTGGAAAGAATCGCTGAGAATTACGGCATCGAAAGAGTTGCACAATTAATGCTGAGAAGTGATTGAAAGAATTTCCAAAGGGAAACTTTTTAATAGCAAAAAGATAATAAAACTCACATTATAGAAAAAGAGAAACGGCTACAAAATATTAGGATCCAAAAAATCTATTTATACCCATAGGGTATTATAACTTAGTGCCTGCAGTTAATGAATGTAAAGGCAGACAGAGGAATCTCCGACCCTATAAAGAATATATGTATGTACATATGTATATTTTTCTTCAGCGTCAACGCGAACTTACAACGAGTCTTAGTTGCTTTGGTTGGTATATCTGGTATATCTATACAATGCTTATAACATTTGGTATATTTTTGTAATTTTGCGGTATATTATCTCGGTATATTTTTAGAATAATTTCGCACACTTTTGCTATTATTGAAAGTAGGTAGCTGGTATTTTATAGTCGAGCACACTCGACGCTAGCTTGCTTGCTTGTTTTTATTTTTATTGTTCTACAAAAGAAAAGGTATCAAATAAATAGTCTGATTTTGAAAAATTATTATAGAGTGAACATATTGTAACTAATTGTATTCATATTTGCAACAGACTTTTAAAAAATGTGCACGTAATCAAAATAAATTTTCTAAATACTTTCAAAATTTATTATACAATTTTCTTCATTAATTCATTTTAAACGCAGTAGCAAATTATAAAAAAAGCTTTACTTTTTGGGAAACAAGGACAGAAAAATCTGTGTAAAAATTCACTCAAATAGTGTAAATCTTATCAAATAAATTTCAGAACAAATGACTTAGTATTAATATAGAAAAAAGACTTAACAACCCTTGCTAAAGTCATAGAGTTAATACGGCGTGAATAGAGATAAACAAATGGAGAGCAAAGATCCACAATGAATAGATTAAAGAATCCCATTTTGTTTCCCGTAATTTATTGTTATTATACAATATATTATTATAATTTATTGATTCGCCGTCTGTGCTTTCATAATATTCAATGATGGCTCATTTGAGCGTGGCCGTGCCTCCCAAATCTTTTTCAACTGACCCTTCTTCCCCCTCCTGCTCCTTCTTTTCCTACTAAAAATATATGTTATGTCTGCATTCCACCTTTGGGTGCGTGATTTTCAACGCGATTTTATGGACGTAGTTCGTTGCTCGGACGGTGACCCAGATTCTCGTGAAAATGCGTGAAAAGGCGAAACATGTTATAAATAAAATGTAAGAGGCCGCATCAAGCAGAAGGGAAGTGAAAGTGGCGCATACGAAATTAAATAAAACAGAAAACAAAATGAACACAAGAGGCGACGACACACAAGAGTTGAAAGTGAAATGAGAAATCACACAGCAAATTATGTTGCATGTACTAACGAATTATTTGCTATAACATTTTAGTTTTATCTCTGGCAAATTTGCTTAAAATACCCTGTTCTGCTGCACAAATGGGGTTGATTTGCTTGGCGTAAGAATAAGAATTTAAGTTAATAAAACAAAACTTGCTATTTATAATACAAGCTAAAGTTAAAGGTACAAGAATCCTAAAGCCTCTAAAACCTATTAACTGAAGATCTTGCGATCATATAAATAATAAAGCTTTAAAAAGCGAATGGGTTAAACAACGAAATAATACTAGTCCTATTTTGAGATCGTATAAATAATAAAACCTTACTTCTTAAGGCTCTTTAGCATGACTTAAACAATGAAATATTACCAATCCTATAAATCCTCTAGTTATTATTTACTTTTAATGAGTTCCTCTTAGTCGAGCATGCTTCGTAGTTAGTTAAGCTTTATGCGCTTTATGAGATCTTGGCGTTGCTTTATTTATATAAATAGATACAACATGGCCACGCATATTTTGCGTTGCAAATATTTTTTGTGAAATGTTTCGTTTGCGTTCATTTGATTCACATGATTTTTTCGAGAGCTTCTTCTATTCGTTTCTTCTGGCATTTTGTTTATTTGCAGAGGCAAAAAACCGCACCGCAAAACTCTCAGATTATGCACCCGAAAGTGCAGCCACAGTTAGAGCACCATCACCACAAAGAGCACCAAAATCGAAAGCGAATGCAATTCCAAATTCGAGTACTGAATACTGCAATAGCGAGACAATAGACAACAACATTAAAAGCTAACTCTAGAGAGCACCACAAAACTTAACCGCAAATCCAGTCCAGCCACAAATACACATACAAACAGACACACAACTACACACACACATAGAAACACACACTTACACTAAAGAGACCACCGCAGAAAGCATTTGGCACAAACAGAAACACACAAAATGGTGGACGATATATCGCCCATGCATCATCGCATGCAGAAGAAGACGAGAAGCGCCTCGATCTGTGCCACCGGGGCCAGCATCGAGACCGTCATCCACAACATGCCCTCGGGCAGTGCCACGCCCGAGGGCGGCACTCCAGGCTACAGACGTCGCCGCCCCGCAACGCGCTCGCAAAGTGCTCGCATCACATCGGGCGCCAGATCGGTAAGTGAAACTAACATTCTAACATAGTATTTCATTTCGCCGCTTAATTAACTAGCTGGTTACATGCATATTTAGTTAGTTATCTAATTAATTGATTGCTTATTTAGCCATTCAGTTGCCGCATACAAACATAAGTATTAATAGATACGGTTTGCATCGCACATTTAGTACTTGTCACTTAGTGATGAGCGCGTGATTGCAACTATCGAGCTAAATCGCAAAAGCACTTTTTAGAGATGTATTTTATTAGAAGTTCTTATAGCAATAATGTTTATTAAGTTTACTTTTATACAAATATATTACTTTTTTCTTAGCTTAAGATTTTTTAGATGCTATCTTGATTCGCTTGAAGAATTTTGAAAATACGAATTAAATCACTATAGCATTTACTTATCCACTTTATTAGATGGATATATAGCAATAATACAATATTATTACTTTTTACTTAGCTTACGTTTTTTTTTGTATCTGTTATCTTAATTCCTTTGGAACAGGTAAATAGTTCTAAAGCTTTTTGCAAACTATCAAATTAAATCGCTATAGCACAACTCAGTTCAGCAACTCAGTATATTTATTGCATTCTACTTAGCTTAAGTTTTATTTAAGCAATTTCGGCATTATCCTAATTCATATGGAGCAGGTAAAAAATTTTAAAATATTTTGCAGATATCGTATCAAGTAGCTAAAGCACATATTAGTAATACAATTAATTAGAAGTTCTTGTAGCATTGCCAAATAGTATATAAACATTTGTTTTATTTTATTTAGCTTTTTATATATTAAGGATTTTTAACAATTCTAATCGATATGTCACTAGTAAGGCTTCTACTCAATTAGAAGTTATTATATGATAACAATAATATTAAGTTTAGTTTTATCTCAATGCATTACATTTTACTTAGTAATATATCCTATATTAACAATTTATGGAAGAATTAGAAGACTTACATAAGATTGATATACTATAAAACTTATTATTCTTATTTTGTTTTTGATATTATATACGAAAATCTATAATCTTAAAGTTAAGAGTCAAAATAATTCAAGGCTAGGTCGATAAATATTTTAGCTTTCATATAAATAACTGTGTGCTAAAGTTCAGCACTCTGCAGATAGTTTTGTATTTCTTCTTGACATTAGATCAAGTGGCAATTATTTTAATTGTGCTTAGAAGGACGTAGAAATGGTACACTGGCAATACTCAGTATAATTTTTAAGCTCATAAACTCATTAAATGCTTTTCATTTTAGTGTTTAACTCGTAAACAAACTCGCATTTTGGCTCCATTTGCAATTTGGCTACATTTTCTATTTGAATAGATTCAGATTCAGTGTTCAGTGTTTTATCATCGCTAGCTTAAGCTTGTATTGTTTTCGAGTCCATTGCAAATGTCTTTATAAAAGGCAGCACAGCAGGAATTCAAGTGAAATTTGATATAGTCGCACTTAAGTAACTCGCAGCAGTTGTGGCACGAGAATTGGGCAACTGGCAGTTGCATGCAACAAGAGTAAAAGAGTACAAGAGTGCTGATGCAGCAAGTGCTTGTGCTCGTAGTTGTATACAAATCAGATTTAGATTGAATCGCCTGCAGCTGGAGTAAGCACTTGCCACTTGCCACTTGCCACGTGCAACAAGCAGTGCACTTTGCGTGCGGCTAAGTGGCAACCTCGTTGGATGCATTTGTATGCAAATTCGATGCTCTCGCTCCGACCATGTTTATTTGCCAAAATGAAATCACGTGCATTTGTGTCGTTAATTTGCAGCTTGTAATTTGAATTGCAATACGAGATTTATTATACATCGGGGAGAGGTTGAATGTTATAGAGTGGCAACTACTATAAAGCTGGCGGGGAACTCAAAGTGGGAGCCGCTCTCGACTGTGGCGGCAAATACGTATCGGGCATCAGCGATGGACTCAGCGCGTAGATCATTTGCTCCACAATATCACGATCGTAGCCGGTTTGGAAGTTGCCCCGCGATTGCCGCAACATGGCCAGACGCATGCTCAGCTGATTCATGCGCAACTCGTGCTCCAGATTGAGTTCAACGGATTCCTGCTTCGATGGCGTTGCCTCCATAACCTCTTCCGTCTTCGCTGTCATCTTGCTCACGCGTCGAGCGCAACGTCGCTGCTGAGCCAACACCATCAGCTGCTCCAGTCCGTTGGTCTTTGGTGGCGTTTGTCGCGGTACTGGAGGACATGGCTGGACAGGACGTAGGCACTGGCAATAGCCCAGATTGTGTTGCAGATACTCATCGAATTCCTCGCAGGGCGCAAGTATTTTTTGATAGTTCTCCACGGCCATCAAATCGGCAGGATCCAGATGACGTGAGCCACAGTCGAGCTTGAGATAACTGCAATGGAAGTAGCCAAACAACTCCTCGGCCAAATCCATAAAGAACTTGATGGGCTTGTGAAACATGTCGCCCAACACGAAAGGCGTCTCACTGCTCAGATCCAGTTTGCGACTCTCCCGACGAAAGGCCAAGAGAAACTTACGCAGCGCATTCAGACCACGATGCATCGCCGAATTCGAGCTGAGTATGATCTGATAGTGCACTTGATACTTGTTCACAATGGCATCGGTGTCGGCAATGGGGAATTTCGGTGCCGAGCACGACATTTCCGTCTTCACCATATAGTCCTTGGAGAGTTTCAACAGCTTTTCCGCCGCCATGCGTTGCAGCGACAATTCGCTGAGCCATTCCTTGAAGTAGTCACGAAGTGCCTCGTCCAAGTTGAGTAGCTCCTTTAGCACACTCGCCTCCAAGCCCTCGTGATCTTGATGCACTCGCCTCGAGCTCATGAAGAGCGAGGACTGACCCAAAGGATTCAGGCACTCCTCACTCCGTTGCAAATACTGCACGGTCAAGCGTTTATTTATTACGCGCATTCTGTACGATTTGGAAGTATTATCTAAAGAATTGTCAATCCCTTCCACCAACTTTGGGCTGCTTTTTCAGTCTTCTTGTGTTATGTTTTGTTCAAGTATTTCACTATTAATTGACAAATTTATTAAACCAAATGGCAAAATGAGCAGCAGCCTACTGTGGAGAGAATCTACTCAACTTAATTTAACATGATACTTGGCCAACCAATTAAAATTGAAATCGATTTAAGAATATTAGCTAAGAGCTTCGAGTGTTGTTCAGGCATTTATAATCTCAATTTAAAAGACTAGAAATGGCAAAAGTTTTCATTGAAAAAGTTTTTGTTGTTAGACATTTGAAAAGCGTCTCACAAGAGTATAATTTAACATTCTTTATCAGAAATTTTAATAGACAAAGATGTTTTCTCGGAATATGCAGTTTATTACATTTTTATACATTTCTGAGATGGTGGAAATTGCAGATTAAAAATATTAGTAATTTGTATATATGGCATAGTATATTTTTAACATAGTAGTATAATGATATACCAAACATAGCTTTCGGTATATATTAGTTGTTAATATATTTTTGAGGTGGTGGGAATTGCAGTTTAGAAGATTTTCAGTAATTTTTATGTATCGCATGGTATATTTTAATTATTTGGACGTTGACGTACTAACGGCAGTACCATCAAGTGGCCCAGCGATACCAAGCACGGGCTTGTTGACGCGCGGACAAAACAAAATAAATTTGTAAACAGCATGCATTAAACGAAAACCGCGAATAAATATTAAAAGACGCTGGACAGCTAATTAATTTAGATTAAAAATATGTTAGAATAAGTGTATAATAAAATAAATAACAATTAAATACTCGATAAATAAGCTAATAATAAGGTTTTAAGCAAAGGAATAGATTTACTAGAGCAAACTACGTTATTGAGATTATTATAGTTCACACACAGAATACGGAAGGGATTATGGCAAGCAAAGTTAGTAGATCTACGTGAAATGACAAGAGGAAGAAAATTCCTAGTGATCCTGACAGGAACTGCAAAACTAATTTGACTTAACAGCTCCAAAGAGTCTATTTCACCATTAATTAGTCTCTGTATAAAAACAGCACCTTGCATAGTTCTACGGTCAGAAAGAGAAGGAAGGTTTAGTAATAAAAGTCTACTTCGATACGGTGGTAATCTAATATTAGGATTCCAATTTAAACTACGAAGATAATAATAATAAGAATTGTTTCTGCACCGATTCAATCCTATCTTGATAAACCATATACTGGGGATTCCAGACAAGAGATCCGTACTCAAGGATAGGACGAACCAGTGAGACGTATAAAGTCTTAGTGATGTAGGGATCATTGAACTCTTTCGACCAGCGTTTTATAAATCCCAAAACACCCATGGCCCTATTTACAGCAGACAGAATATGTTTATCGAATTTTAGTTTTGCATCAAGCAGAACCCCTAAGTCATTCACACCTTCAATTCGCTCAAGAGGAGTATCATATAACATATAGTTATTTAACTGGGAAGAACCCCTACAAAAGGTCATAAACTTACACTTATTGCAGTTGAGATGTAACATATTTACTCTGCACCAAGATTCTAGACGATTAAGGTCACATTGTAACAGTGAGCTCGCAAGACTATCATTAAATGTCAGGCAAAGCTTAACGTCATCGGCGTACATAAGTACACGGGAATGCTCAATAACAAAAGGAAGATCATTTATGAACAAAGTGAACAATAGAGGACCCAAATGACTGCCCTGGGGCACACCAGAAGTGACTTGAACACATTTAGATACAAAACCATTAAAATAAACATTCTGAATTCTGTTGGAAAGGTATGATATCCACTCAATTAGGCTATGAGGAAACCCTAAAACATCAAGCTTATACAGTAAAAGGTGATGATTAACAGAGTCAAAAGCTTTACTAAAATCGGTATAAATGACATCCGTTTGCATTTTATTCTCGAATCCTTTAATTACAATAGAAGAGAACTCCAATAAGTTAGTAGAAGTGGATCTAGACTTCACAAACCCATGTTGGTAAGGTGAAATTATAGATTTACACAGATGTTGCAGTTGAGAAGTTATAATTTTTTCAAATGCTTTCGGAATCGCAGACAATTTAGATATACCGCGATAATTTTGAACTTTAGATTTGCTCCCTTTTTTTAGGATAGGTATAATGTATGATTTTTTCCAGATTTTAGGAAAAGAACATGAGTTAACGGATAATTCAAACAATTTAAAAAGCGGTTTACAGATACTACCAGCACAATACCTTAGCACACAACTAGGTCGTATATTAATATACTATAAATATCTTTCGGTATATTTTAGTTGTAAGTATTTTTTTAAGTACTTTGATATATACTGTAAAGTATATTTATAATGTAATCGTACATTAATATACTAAAAATAACCTTTGGTATATTTTCAAATATTTTCACAAAAATGGAGAGTGAATATTCCACAGTCGAGCACGCTCAACTCAAGCCTTCTTGTTTGCTTCATACAGTAATTATCGCAATAAATATTAAAAATAATGACTTCTAAAACAAGAGACCTTATACTCTATATTACTTGCGCTGCTTCATTTGAGAAGCTAAAGTGCTGAAGCCGCAGCCAAAGCTCCTTTAATATAGCTGCTTTAATAAAGAAGGCGTCAACACAATAGATCCCTTTTCAGTTGGTGAATATTGAAAGCCAACTTAAAGAGAGCTCATCCCAAGCGGCTTTACAAAAAAACGAAAAAGAAAAAAAGAAGCGCGCTCACTTCAGAGTTGTCAAAAGATTACGCCAATTCGCTAGACCTTTCTCACCAAGTGTGCATAAAATATGTAAGCGACGAGTTGTACAAACTGGGTGCAAAACTGGCTGCTTTTTCAGCTTGGCTATCATCTCATTTCAGCATGTTTATCGATTTCCCCTCCACGAGCCGAGGCAACAACAACAACAGTTGGTGGTGTTGATTGTCAAGCGGCAGGAAGGTGAGCGACAGAGACAAGGGAGGGAGGAGGAAAGGAAGTTGGCCAACAGAAAAGCAGGACAACAGTTTTGACAGTTGCCAGCCAGAAGCATTGAATTTCACGTCATAATAAAAGAGCGATACAACAACAATCTAAAACGTGCCACATGCCACGCGTCATTTAAGATCTGTTTTGCATGTTGCCAGCGCTGCGATTGCGTTTGCTTTTACGTTTACGTTTAAGAAAATGCGTCTGCCCCAATTTTGATTGAGTGTCTGTCGCCTATGCCCGGCTGAATTTGAGAGTGTGAATTGAATTATGCTCTGGCCAAATTCAATTTCTGATGCTATTCCATTGCGCACAAAGGATCCAAGCACGTGTCATATGTGTCAAAGGCCGTGTCGTGCTGTGCTCTGTGCTGCGCCGTGTGCCGTGTACCACGCTGCGTATGCGTAACGTCAACGTTATTCTTTGTTTCGTGTTTGTCTGTCACGAGATTGAAGTATGCAAAGACACAGCACTTTGTGCTGTCCTTGTTTGTCCTGCTCCTTGGGTGGCGTTATTAGCACACAAAATGCGGCATCAAGTGAAGCCAATGTGCAACCGTTGCCAAGCGCAAATATCAAGGAGCAAAAAAATAATAAATAAAATGGCAACGATGCGCTACTAACTGCAAAAAATTTACGAGTTTTAGGGGAGAAAAGTTTCAGCAGCTCGACATCAACATACTTTACACATATGTCACATTAGGGCGTTGCCGGGGCGTGGCCATCAGCATCATTACGCAGCTGGCAATGGGAAGACCCAGTAGCAAATGGAATGAAATGAGTTTTCTTTGCTTGTGCAAAAAAAAAAAAAAACACGAGGAGAAGAAAAAGCTGAAAAGAACTTGCGAAGTCTGTCGATTTTATAATAAGTTCGCCGCACTTTTGCAGCTGCACGCAGCAAAGTTTAATGAGACATCAGGCTAGACAAAAGAAATGACAAGAAAAGCAACGAAGACAGACGAGAGACAGAGAGAGAGAGAGATGCAATGAGAGTGTAGTAGGTGTAATTTCAAGTTAAAACACGACGCATTCACGCTTTGGCAATCAGCATGATCACGACTACAAATTCACAATGCAAACGGCGCTGCTTAACAAGTGGAAAGCTCATTTTCCCAACAACAATAATGAATTCCTTTTGGGTTTTTTACTACCACTCATTTGCATACTCTTCTAAAGACAACTAGCATGGATAAAGAACGGAACGGAATGCTAAAAAGAACTTTACGAGTTTCTGTGGGGAAATTGATATTGTCGTCGATAATAATAAAGTATTCTATCATTTGATAAGCAAACTTTATGAGTTGAATCATCAGATTTATAACGGAAGTGCGTTGCTCTCTAATTTATGATTATTCATTAAATGCGGCTAACTGAAAGTGTGGATAAATTCTCATATTTAATAGCCAAAAATAGACAATTTCATTGACTGTATTTTTTATGACACATAAGAGTCGCATCAATTAACTAGAATTAATATAACTTGCTTATCTTCAAGCTGATACTATGGTTGAGCTTCTCTTATCGGTCATATTTGCTGTTATAACAACTAGGAAAGGTACAGTCGAGTGTGCTCAACTGTGAGAAACCCGCTATCCAAAAGTAAAACAGTGCGGTATTACTTTTAAATAAATAAATAAATACCATATTATCTAAAATTTTTGTTTGATCTCAATCGAATTTTTAGGATCCATAAATACTATTGTTATTATTGTATGTATAAAACAAGTCGAGTGTGCTCGACTGTGAGATACCCGCTACCCAATTTAAATAAAAGCAAAATATTGCGGTATCATTTTTAAAATATACCGAATATACTGCAAAAATACTAAAAATATACCAAATGGTATATTTGGTATATCGATATAGTACACCATTCAAAATATACCATAGACGGCACAATGTACTAGATTGTCAGCCAAAGCAACTAAGAGCCCTAGTAAGTAGGCGCTTTTGCCCATACAAAAGTATTTCTTTAATAACTTCCACAATTTTTATCTGATCGTAACCAAATTTTCAGGAATCATAACTACTATAGTTATTATTGTATATACCAAAATTCGTAACTCTAGCTTTAAAATTACGCTTGTTATTCGATTTTTTTGATTCGCGGGGGCGGAAGTGGGCGTGGCAAAAATTTGAAACAAACTTGATCTGCGTGCAAACATAACAAATGCTGTCGAAAAAAAATTATAGCTCTATCTCTTATAGTCTCTGAGATCTAGGTGTTCATACGGACAGACGGACAGACACACAGACGGACAGACGGACATGGCTAAATCGTCTCGGCTGTTGACGCTGATCAAGAATATATATACTTTATAGGGTCGGAGATGCCTCCTTCTACATGTTACATACATTTCCTGCCGGCACAAAGTTATAATACCCTTCTACCCTATGGGTAGCGGGTATAAAAATTATATAGCTATCTGTTATAGTCTCTGAGATTTAGGTGCTCGGAAACACATATATCGAATCGAATATATCGGGTTCGGAGATGACTCCTTCTGCTCGTTACATACACTTCCTATAGTATAATTTATAATACTTTTCTATGAGTTGCGCGTATAAAAAATTATATTAATGCTATAATTTTATTAAGAACGAAAATTTCGGATATTTTAGAAAAGCGTTATTTAATATTTACGGTTTAAAAAACATACATAAAAAAGATGTCATAAAGCTCTTTCTATCTTTATACTTTTTTTGTGAAAAGTAAACAATCACACAAAGCTCAAAATAATCTCATTACAAGCTGTGACACAAAGCTGTTTCGAGCTATCCATATATACTTTAATAATAGGATATGACAGTAAAGTATTTTAGCCACATTCTAAAGTTGATGAATCCAATTAATATATAGAACATAAGTCAGATGAGTTATGTTGGTCAGGATTTAGTTCTTACCAATTGAGCATAAGGAAAGCCGAAATGGTAATAAATTAACAGCTTGACGCACAATGAAAGCGAATGCCCCACGGACTAATTGGGAATTAAGCAGACACAAATTGAAGACAAGGTCGAACGACAGTCAGGGAATAGTCGAGTCAAGTTGAGAGACAGAGAGAGGATCAAAAGCACAAAAGCCGGATGTAATTAATTTTGCTGGCAGCCCCCAAAAAGTCCAGCTAACTGAAGACATGCTGCATCCGGCAATGACAACTAAAAATGAAAGAACTTATGTACATACTTCGTGCTGTATGTAGTTATAAATATGTACGAGTATGTATGCAACAATATTTGATTAAGCCAGCAAGTAAAACAGAGAGACACAGAGACGGAGGGAAACAAGCGGAGCAATTACTGGTCACGCGAACTCAACTCTGGCCTAGAGTTTCGGCCTACAGCCTTGAATTGTGGTGCGCCATAAAAAGGCGCAAGGCATTGGCCACTAAATAAACACAGACAGTGGCGAGAAGGAAGGGGAAAAGGGGAGAGGACTTGGCTAATGGCTGGTCGCCTGCACTGTGTGGCTGTGGCCCAAATCCGCCGACACTTGACAGCTGATGCCGGCACGTAAAGAACGCTTCCGGCTAAAAGACTGAGCGAACCTCGTGTATAAGCCACAAAAGCCAGAGCGAGGGCCATTATCGAGTGGTGCGGGGCGGGGGGAAAGCAGTCGGAAGCTGCTAACAAAGTTGAAGCTATTGCAGTCACATTCACATTGAAACTCAGTGTCACATTCACATGTCGCATAAAGTTTTGCAGCACCAAACTGAATGCAGAAGACGCACAAACTGTTCGGACAGGTAAAAAAGGAAAAAGGAGATGATAGACGGGAGAGACAGGGGAAAAGAGCAAAGCAGACAGCACACAGCACATGGGACAGGTGTGGGACAGGTGCTTAAATGGGTTTTCGTTGCGTTGTCAACGCACACGCATCCGTGTCGAAAGGATATGGCTAGAGACAGAGTGGCGATTTAGTTAGCCAAAGGACGTGCAACAAACAAACGCAACGCTGATTGCCATTTGAGTGGCAGCCAAGCTTTAGATTCCCTCCATTTCTCTCCCCTATTCAACATTTGTTTGTTGAATGAATGAATGAGTGAGTGTAGCTCGATTAAGCCTTGACATTTTTCCAGTAAACTGAACTAAACTCAAGCCACACACCGAGAGAGAGAAAGAGCAAACAAATGCAATTTGATTTGTGTTCGACATTTTGCAATTTAATTTCTTGCTGCGCCAATGCATAAATCAATGCCCTGATAGACTCAAGAATCAAGACTCAGACTGCGACTACTATTGCCAAGTTGTCTCCGACGCTGTCTGATTGTCTGATTGATGATGTAACTGTCAATGGGGCAAGATTATGTATACGCCACATGGGCCACTTGCCCTTAGGCTTCCACTTGTTGTTTACACAGACATTTAACCCCAAGTCTCTCTCTCTCTCTTTCTTCTCGACTCTTGCAGGTCCGTCGTCGCACTCAGGCCCAGCAGCAGCAGCAACAGCAACAACACACGCTGCAGGAGACACGCTCGTATTGCACCAGCGAGCCGCGACTAAGCGAAACGGAGACGCCTCCGCAGCGTCGCAAACTGTCGCAGCGTCGACCGCAGCCGCACGGTAAGTTTTAATGGCCAATCAAAAAGTGTGCCGCCAACAAATTAGCCAAGTGCCGTCCGTCATTTTATGCAGCGCATAAACTGAAGCTCAAGCTCTTAGCCAAATTACGACCACCGCGTCAACTAAGAACTTGCTTGCCCAGCCAATTGACCACATTAATGTTGTCTCCCCATTCCACCATCATCATCGTCATCACGCCATCTCTCTGTGACCAGCGGGAGCTGGCGGCAGTCAGACACTTTTCCCAGTTATGACAGTCTATTTATAACGGCTCATAAAATATTTCACATCGCAACATATGCGAATATCAGCATATGTTGCAAATATATTTTTATTTTGGATTTTCACTGCTAAATTTACGGAATTGTTCCACAGAATTACGATAAATTCACACAATTTTAATGCTAATCTAGATTATAAATAAAGAGTGCTCTAGAAAGTGATGAAAGTTGTGTAAATTATGCATCACAATTTTCCTAGAATAGAACATACATTTTATGATCCAAAATCAATAACAAAAATCACAGTTCTTAAATTCATATTGTTTAGCCTCTCTCATTATATTCCAGTATTCCAAAATTTAAAACAAAACTTAATAGTAAAGAGTCTTGAAAAAAGTAATACAAATATTTAAAATTAATTATAACATCACTCTTATCAAGATTATAAAAAACAGCTTTTAATTTAAAGTAAATAATTTGACAATGCAATTATTGAATAAATATTTTCGTGTGAATTTAATCACGTTTTAATTTGTGTAAGAATTGAATTCTGAAAATTATGTAAAGAGATTTCAACTGCAATTTTCCATGTTCCACATGTGTCCCATTGTTCTCACTTATTTGGAAAAATATGCAAACAAAGTGAACACAAAGGATAGAATAATACACTCAGTGAATTTTAATGAATTTTTGTCTAGTATTCCCAAAGGACAAATTCTAGGTGTTGGCTTTGTTCTTTGTTAAGATACTTTAAAGGGAAAAAGTAAAGACTTGATTTAAATTTTCATTTGCATTTTATCAAAGTTTAATATATTTTAACTTTCATTAAAATAATATATGTAAAAGCAAACTACATAAAGAGTTAAATATGTCCCAAAGCACAATTCAATTGGCGAAAACTCTTCAGAGAATGCAACGAAGTTAATTACATTCCAATTGAATTAATTTAAGATTGAAATTAAATTCTCAATTGCACTTCACTCAAGTTTAATCTACTTAAATTTGCGTTTAAAAAAATCAACGTAAAAGCCAACGAAAGAAAAAATAAATTACTTAAAGAGTTCAAGTTATTTCGAAACTCAATTCACTCACGCTGAAACTCTTTAGTAATTAATTTCCTTTCTCAATCATTTTATACACCAATTGCATAACCCTAAATTGGCTGAGAAGAATGCAACGAAATCAATTATATTGGAAGTGAATTAATTTATTTTCATATTTCATTTAGACAGAACATGGAAAATGATTCAACGAAAGATAAGAATGCTAAGATTGAAATTAAATTTCCAATTGCACTTCACTTAAGTTAAATATATAGCTACTTAGAAAGTTACAGAAGCTCTTCTCAATTCATCTGGAGGCAACTCTTTAGTTATTAATTTCCTTTTTCAACCAATTCATACAACAATTGCAGAGTTCTAAATTGGCTGAGAGAAATGCAACGTAATCAATTGTATTGCAATTGAATTAATATTATTTTGATATTTCATTTGGACAGGACATAGAAAATCGAACGCTTTTCTGGACGTGCCCACAATGAACATGCATCACCTGAGGGTGAACGACGACGACGAGGATGTGGATCGCCTACGCACATTCAGTGCATCCAAAGGAGGTAAGAGATAGACACACACACACACATGTAACTCGCGAAAGAGACAGTAATAGTGAGACGTACAAAAGACAGCGACTGGGGCTTTGTTCGCATTTATTAATTTCGAAATTGAAAATCAACAAAAGCTGAACCCGTCGGCTGCTAGCTGAATGCCAGGGATTAGGTTTAACAATGCCAAAAGGCCCTCACACACACACACTCACACATACACATGCCATTGGCCCACAGGAGATGGCAAATGATTGTTTCATTGAAATCTTAAAAGGTTGTTCCTTATGGCATTTAATGCCACTTAGGCCAGGGTCCATAAATTGTAATCGTAGTAGTCGTAGTCGAAGTAGTTCCTTGGTCCTTTCGCTCTCTCGTCTATATTTGTGTCACGTTATTGTTACACATACGCAACGTGGTACGTCGGAACATTCAAGATTCGGTGTCTGTTTGCATGCATAAATGCATGTGGTCCTTAACTACGTGTTTAAGCTCAACCGCAGAGTAAGAACAAGAGAAGGAAGAGGGAGAGGGGAGTTCTTATGGGAGAAACACGCACACACTTGGCTAGACTGAAGAGCAAACTGTGCGAGAGTATCATGACTTTGCCAAGTCGCAGGTCAAACCCACCAAAAAACACACACTGTCTGACAAGTATCATCACTTATCTTCTCTGCGTTCTTCGTTCGCTCTTTAACCTACTCTTAACTCAATTGTGCGCTTTCTGCACGCCAACTGAGCATCATAATCAAGAGTTTCAGTTTCGTACGTCAGCAAGATTGTCTTTGAGTCCATTCCTAAGGGTATTCGAGTTGCCAGCAGAACACAAATTCACATTCTTACACATGTCTGCATACATTGCGAAGGCACTGTGCAAATTGTAGTCAGTAGTCAACTGGGGGAACGACATGTTTCAAACTGGCAAATGAAACGCATTGCATATTAAAATTCAATGAAGTTCCTGCGTTTACTCAACTAAATTGCTTTCGAATGCAAGAAAATGTGCGACACACAGTCACACATGTGTGCGTATACTTATTTAGCTCAGTGTGGCATCCTTGTGGTTTACTCGATGCTGCGTCATGTGTGCACAAATTTCATTAAGCTTAATACGCTGTCGATGTAGTCCATCAATTATGTTCGCCGTTTGAATTTAAACCAAAAAAAAAAGAATGCTAAAACAAGTAAGAAAGCTACAGCCGAGTGTTATCGACTGTGAGATACCCGCTAACCACTTTGAATAAAAGCAAAAAAGTGCGGCATTATGCTGAAAATCTACAAAATACTAAAATATACTATAATTGGTATATTCATATAGTGCTACATTCAAAATGTACAATAGAGTACAAAAATATACCAGATTGTCAGCTATAGCAACTAAGACCCATAGTAAGTAGGCGCTTTTTCCATACAAAAGTATTTTTAAATAACTTCTACACTGTTTATCTGATCGTAAATACTGTAATTGGTATTCTATATACCCAAAAACTATATCTCTATCTCTTACAGTCTCTGAGATCTAGGTATTCAAACGGACGGACAGACAGACAGACATGGCTATATTATTATATTATGTTAGGAATATATACATATAATTTATAAGATTGTAGACACCTCCTATTGCAAATTTCTTGTGGGCACAATATTATGATACCCTTCTACCCTATAAGTAACGGGTATACAAAGTAAATAAAGCGAGTTTAAAGCACACTTCAAGTGCTGGGAGAAAAAGGAGGCGCTGCCGTGATTAATTGGAACGCTGGCGAGTGTCAGTCATCAGCGTCAGGCAATGAAGCGCCAGGAGTGAGATTTTCATTCGAAAAAGAATTGACCAAAAGCGGCCACAATGTGTGTGCGTCAAAGTGCGTGTGTATGAGTGTGTGTAATTGAACTGACAGTCGAGTGTGTGGCATGCTGCAAGCTGGTTATGATGACGCTTGCTGTGTAAATTGAATTATAATTGAATAAAGTCCACGCACGTCCCAATCGCATTGCGAGTGCGTTGCTTCATGCCTCGATGTCTGTCTGTGCGTGTGTGTGTGCGTGGGTGTGTGTGTGTGTGTGTGTTTACACAGCCAAATTGCCACACATATGCGTTAGATGATTGTGACTGACTCAACTCAAATGGCTTCTTAGCTGCCAATTGATTTATTTATACAATAAGAAAATGCCAAAAATACAGAAAATAAACAGAAGATCGAAATACATTCGCGTAATTGAAATCTTTTTTATGCACGCAACCTTGAAAGCGAGCAATGCTTTTTTTCTTGCCTTTTAGATTCCCATCAGAAAAACATGTGCAAAATCTCGTGCAACACTTGTCGAGCTTTAAATCAATCAACGCATAAAAATTGATATTTATTTGCTTAAGCAGTTATTCATTATTAAAAAAATCTACAGAAAAAACCGAAGCAATGCACAAAAAACTCGTTGCGAAAATGGCTGAAAAAACAATTCAAAGACACATCAAAGTGGAAATGAAAAATGAGGCAAACAATAGATTAAACATTTTAGCATTGATTGAGATTTCGAAATGCTATTAATAACACAAAGAAATTGCAATTAATAATTGTAGAAATGGATCCAGATCGAAGATTTTATACTCTCCCAATTATTTAATATAAACATCGTAAAGAAAGGAATTTATGCAAAGCAAAGAAATTTAAATGCAGACAAGTTATAATGAAGCGCTAGAAATACTTTAAATGAAAATAATTATTAAAAGCAGAAGAACAATTAACAGCGAAATATATCTATTGCAGAATTGCTTGAGTTAACATTTAAACACTACACAATACTTAAACGTTAAGCGTTAGTTAACACTTAAGAAAAGGAAATATAAATAAGAAACAGATGAGGTTAGAAAATTAATTAAGAATCGATCAATCGATCGATCGACTTTAGACGAAAGTTGGGAAATAAAATCGTAAAGACTTAATTATAAAACTTACAGAAATAACGAAATTAAATAAATCAAAAAATTAATCATCTTGAAAATATAGATTAGAAAGATAAGAGGTTAGAGAATCAATTTCAAACTTAGACGAACGTTGGGAAATAGAAGCGTAAAGACTAAATCAAATTAAGCTAATAAGCATCTGCACTATGATTACATTAGATAAATTCACCTTGAAAACATCAATAAGAAAGAAAAGAGGTTTTAAAATCGAATTTAAAGTGCTTGATCGACGCTAAACGTTGGGAAATAAAAGAAAAAAGGCTAAATTGTAAAACATTCCGAAATAACGAAATTAAATAAATTAAAGTCTTCATTATGATTACTTAGATGAATTCATCTACTCTACTACTAATTATAACACATTGTATACATTTTATCAAAATTTCTATACAATTCCTTGCCTGACTTTCTCTCCTTTGACAATCATAAAAGCAACCCAAAAATAAATACTTGACTAATATTATTTTCAGCGAATTCTCGTTCTCCTTCAGCATCTGCTGTGCTATTTGTTATGTGGAATTGTACAAATTTGATTACATTGCTGAGTTCATTTAGCCAGGTTCTGCACATAAACTGGTCATAAACTAGGACCATTTGATGCCTCATACACTCTAAAATTAAACATTTAGCATTTGTACAAATATTTATTGTAACAAAACAAAAGAAGGCGAGGAAGATGAAGAGGAAGAGGGAAGGGAAAAACAATTGTTTGAAATTTTATTGCAGTTCGTTTTCACCTAGGAAAATGTTCAAATGAAATTATTGCAAAATCGCAATTGTTGATTTATTTCCATATAGAACATACACACAATATGTGTATTTGCCAAGCGTTTTTATGGTTTTTCCATCATACCCCTGACCCCTGACGCCCCTGTGCGTCTCCTTTGTAAAAGTACAAATCGGAAAACTATTGGCGCAAATGTAAATGTTTATAGACATTTTGGCAATTAATTCAATTTGCACAATTAATGACCATGCAGCAGGCAGGCAAAGCGGAGAGAGGGAAGGAAACAAAGAACGCGTCTCGAAAGAAATCAACGATAAATTCAGAAATAACACAAGGCGTCAGCCAACATGCAATAAAGCTGGCAATAAATCTATTTATGACATTTAAATGTACACAAAATAATCTCATAAAGCAAGCAACACAACCGCAACCTGAAATTTGTTTAACCCATTGATGAGCTGAACAACAATAACAACAACAACAAAAAATGTGACAATGAAAGGCTGTTCACCTAGACAAGCAGACACCTTGTGCACTTGTGACTGCTCGCTTGAGTGCACTCAAATAACTGAGTGCAAAGTCGACATTAAGCAGCTCATGCAAGCATAATGAAAATCTAGATTTATTACGATTTAATTTGCTCTTTTGGGGATAAAAGTGAAAAGCGCTTTTGTCTAATGAATGTTTAAATTTGTAAGCCCTCAACTCAATCGCAAAATGGCAGCTGCCGGCAGAGAATTAAGGAAAGAAACATGTGCTGTTGCCTGCAGCAGCAGGAAACTACAGGAACCGATAGTTTCAGCAGACGCAACGTGGCGTATGAGCAACATATGCAGGCGAATGCTTCACATGGTTGCGCATACGCCACGTGTGCAACATACTAATAAAATGCAACAGCCACACACACACGTAGTACGTCTAGTCAGCGATGCGTTTAGCATATTTTAAAAGCTTACTTCAGGCAACGATTTAATGCGTAGTTCTTTCTTCTTCACTCTTGCAACACTTCAGCTCTGTAGTTCTTTCTCTTTCACTCTTGCAACACTTGAACTCTTTGTTCTTCTTCCCTCTCCTAGGCATCATCAATCGCGGTGACTCCTTCCGAAGACGTCGCTCACGCAGCAACAGCCTGGCGCCCGTTAGTCCCATGCACACACGTAATGCGATGGCCGGTCTTAATGGCGGCGGCGGCGGTGGCAGCAGTCTCGGACTAGGCAGCGCCTACAATGGCGGCGGCAGCAGCACTAATGGCTTCAGCGAGGCTCCTGGCCAGGACAACCATCAGCCGGTGGAGTTCTATCGCGTGGAAATGCTCGGCTCAGCGGGTGTGGGCAAGCAGGCGCTTGTCTCGCAGTTTCGCACATCCGATTGCATTAATGCCTACGATGGACCAGGTGAGTTCGTTGTCTTCTGTTTGCTGTTGTCTTGACTAATCCCTTTTGCCCGCAGAATGCGATGAGGCTGAACAGAATATCTCAATTATTTTGAATGGCATCGAATCGGAGCTGAAGTTTCTCACGGGCAACACAGAGAGCAAGGTAAGCCCCAAAGACAAAGCCCCATTTGATCCATTTATCTTAGTGCAAACACACTTAGACACTCTCATACACGGCATTAGCTTGTTGCCATATTACGTATACGACTCGCGTGTTTGTGCGTGTGTTTGCTTTGTCGTAATTGTTGTTAAATATTTCACTATTAACATTGGGGGCCACCCAAAAACGCCCCCTCGTCGCATTCTCTTCACGTAGCTGGAGTAAGACAAATCGGTTTTGCCACAGCTGAGATGAGATTTGCAGCTGGCCAACAAACAGTTTGAACATGGCCCCAAAAAGCCATTTGACATTTTGTCTCGTGCCAACATGAATTAATTACAAATGCAAACTGACGACGATGACTGCGGCTGCCAGCCCAAAAGTGGCAGCCAAGTACTACAACATGCCACAGCACAAAACTTTCTGCCACCAATTAAACCACACAATGTTTTCTTCCACATCAAATCAAATTCTAAAATAGTTTACGAAAATTAAGTGCAGCGCAAAAAAAAAAGAAACTAAATAAAGCCTGCAAGTTGTGCTGTAAACCCAAAGTGCAGCAAATAGCAGCCACAAATTTCACTCTGCGGCATGCAGCACACACCTTGTGCCAACTTGCCACATGGCCTGCATTCACAAGTACCCTTAATTACGAGGGTGTTTTCCATTTCGTATACGACTTAAAGGGCATGCCCAATGGGCTATAAGCTGGCTTTATAGCAGCTCAGGCTTGAGTTTTCGAGCTGCTGAAGAGCATAAAACGAAATGGAAAATGAGAGCAGATCAACCGAGGGATTGTAGCCAAGTCAAGTGATGTGGAAGAAGCTCTTCAGGGGTACTGAGGTAAAAAGAGAAAAAGTAAAAGAGTTATTAAGAAAATGAAAATGAGATGACAGACAAGAGAAAGAGCATTTATAATAATATTTGTTAAATCAAAATACAGTGAAATATAATATAACGACAAAATGAGAGACACTTTTTGGAAAATTAAGAGATAAATAAGAGGCTGATATGGTAAAAATTAATAATAATAATATCAAAATCAATCTTCAATAAATAAAGAGACAAAATAAGAGAAAATTTTGTAGAAAATGAAGCTACAAACAAGTGATGATAGGTATTGATAATAAGAGTTATGAATATAAAGTCTTTGAAAATTTGTAAATCGTATCAATGATCGTCAGCAAATATCATATGGGTAAATGAAATTACATATGCCAAAGATGAATCATATAGCTCTAATAAAGACTTTAATAAGAGCTAAGAATGATTTTGGAATAATTTTTTGAAATGAAATGAACAAATTCGTACGGAAACCAAAAAGTAAACGAATTTCTATATCTTATCTTAAAATAGTAAAAATTCCTAATATCAAGCTTAACTCTAAACATAGCACCAATCCGGAGCTATTAAAATAACTTTTACTTATATTTAAAATTGTTTGAGTTTATGATTTCTTTTACTGAAAATAGGAAAAGGAAAGTAGAAAGGGGAAAAAAAATTATTATTGCTTTGAATTGGGAAATTCTTAAATCCAAAATGAATGAACTAATAAATAGGGCTAATTCTGATTTAAAAGAACTTAAAGAGACACAGAGAAAAGCAATAGCCTGATGCTTTACATTTGAAAAGGTGTAAATATCTAGCATGCAATATGTCACAAGATTTGGTTCGTTTTAAGAGATAAATTGGATAAAGATAACTAAAAGAGCGTTGGAGAGAAATAGCCAAAATGAAAGAGAGTTAAGCAGAATTTAACCTTCAAGTCAAGTGACCAAAGAGGAGAGTCAACTTTTGCCGATGGCGCAACCGATAATGTTGAACTGATGTGACTGATTCGAGTTGGAAAACACACAAACATACACAGAAGCAACACATCAAGAGGAGCTGCTGTTGCTGCTGCTGCGGCAAATGGGAAATAGTCAGAATAACAAATGCTGAGCAATTTTTGCAATAGCTACAATGAGCACAACAACAACAAGAGCAACCAGAAGAACAACACCAAGAACAACAACAACAACAACAAACAAGCAGAACGGCGATAAACATGCAATCGAAATGCCAAATTGCTGGCCAAATGCCAAATGACCAGCAAGAAGCCCAGCGGGCAATGTGATTGGGTTATGCTGGGGTAAGGGGAATGAGAATATGGATCCTGAGGCGTATATATTTTTTGTTGGATGGAGGAGGAGGGAAAGGGGGAGGATGTAGGAGCGGGTTAGCGGAACGACGCGACACGATGCGACGTTGGCGCAAGCAATAATGGCGATGATTAAGGCGACGATTGTGGGCCAACGCAGACAACGAGCAAAAGTAGAGACAAGAGGCAGAGGGGATTGAAGAAAGAAGGGGTATTGGGGCATCTGCGTTGACAAACAAAAGGAAATGGCAACAATTTATCCGCTTTGGACAAAGAAAGCAAAGCGTATTAAAGCGTCGCGTTCATGCAAAAGTTGAAAGTTAAAAGAACAAATAATAAACAGAAGCAGCAGCAGCAGCAGCAAAAATTGTTGGCGCAACTTATGGCAAATGCACACAAGCATGCCCGTCAATCATAAACACCTTGCCACACACACACATACATATAAACACACACACTCACACACACACATGTGTGTGCATTCTGCAATCGTAAATTGCTGCCAAAATGCCGGATGTGCCTGGCGTTGCTTTATGGCTGCTTTCAAGCCACAAAAGTAACAAAAAATGTTAGCCAAAAGCTGCCAAAATGCCGCGTCACTTCCGCCACGCCCACTTGCAACGCATGCCCTAGGGCGTTCAGGGCGTTAAATATGCAACGTTGTTAAACTCTGTATGATTTAAAATGGTTGCCAGAATTAGGCATGACGACATGCATGACCCGAAACATTTGCCAGCTTTAATTTTTAGCGATAAGTCATCGATTAAAGAACGATTGTTAGAGGACGAAGGTATAGTGATTAATAGTGTGTTTTCTACACTTTTAAAACTATATTATATAATGCTTTCAAATGTAGTTTTTGTAATTTATTATTACTTACATTGCTCTGAAATAATGCTTTTGTTTGTCATCATTAAATGAGCATCTTTATTTAATTTGGCAACTTTACAGCAAAATATACATTAATTTTCTGTCAGAAAGGGTTTAGCTATGATACTATTAAATATATATTAAGAATATAATGGCACAATTAGTTATGTATTAGTATAACGTACAATATAGACAGGCGACAAATTTAGAATTAGGTTTGAGACTATAAATCAAATTGCCAAAAATATTTAGGAATAACTAGAGTGCAGACTTAAATCTATTATGAAAGATATCGTATGCTTAATATAGGTAGTTAACAAATTAAGTGTTACATTAATTGAGTATAAATGAAATTGTCAAAACTATATGTAAATTAGTATAGTATGGATTTAAATGTAAATTAGATTTCAAAAGAGATTTCAATATAATACCAAATATAGACAGTTAACGAATTTAAAATTAATTTAATATCCCATAAATTAAATTGCTAAAAATATCTGCAACTATCTTGAAATGTGATTCCACATTCAAGAATGGTTTAATACGAACACAAAGAAAATAAAGAAGAAAGTGATTGAGATAAAAGTAAACACTTTATATTTTAATACCTTATCAGTATTCATTCCATCAATTTCCATTTACTAAAAGTAAAGTTTTGCGTGCTCTCCAATTCCAATTCGAATCCCAAAACCCCTTTTGCAATTTCTTAACGAAACCGAAACTTGGAATATGCTGCTGTCCTGAAATCTAGAGCAAAAAACCTTTGCCAGCCAGCCAGCCAGTAGTTGAAGTAGCTGCCACTTGAGTTGGGGCCACTTGGAAGTCTTGCTCGCTCTGCTTATGGAGCTTATAAAAAATGCAGAAGGATAGTTAATTTGGGCACCTATAAAAAAGAAGAGGCAGCTACTCCATCCTGGCTGCTGGCAACATTTACGAGTAATAGACACTCAGCAGGGGCAATGCCAAACTTTTGTCATATTGCCTTGCAACGGATGCAGAATACAGAATACAGGATGCAGATCCTGAAATGCAGATGCAAATGCAGATACTCAGAGAACACGAAACTCTCTGTGCAACTTTGTTTGGTCGTTGTGGGCCAAAGTGGCCATAATTTTAATTTCAACGAGCATAAATACAGAAAATGGAAAAACGTAAACAACTGCGGAGAGTACGAATGTTGTTTTTTTTTTTGTACATCGTATTGCAACAGGACACGCCATTGAGGTGCACTTTATGGCAATTGCAGTTGAAGTGCAACATTTGAAACTTTTAATTATCGGCTTAAATGAAATGCTTAACTCAACTTGTTGTTGTTTGTTGTTTGCTCAACAGGATGAACTGGAACAGGCGGATGCATTTCTGGTGGTTTACTCCTGCATTGACAAGGAGTCCTTTACACGGGCCAAGCAGATTTTATCGCGACTGCAGGACATGGACCTGCTGCGCCATCGTCCCACCATTTTGGTGGCCAACAAAATTGATTTGGCCAGATCACGCGCCGTCTCAGCGCAAGGTAATTACAATTGCAACACAATAATCCCTCGCATGACTCGAAGCTATTTTCGCCATTGATAAATGAACAACATATTTTTTTTCGTTTTCATTCTCTTGTTTCCATCTAGATGGAAAATGTGTGGCCTGCACGTTTGGAGCCAAGTTCATCGAGGTATCCGTGGGCATTAACCATAACTGTGATGAACTGTTGGCTGGGACATTGACCCAAATACGGCTCAAAAAGGATCAGAATCTATTGCAGGTGGGTGATTAGTGGCAAAAGTAATGAAGTTTTTGATTAATCGATAGGTATGCTAAGTAGTTGATGGTACTTAGATTAGAACACAAGTAAATTGGTGTTGATTCATCTACTTTCCATCTATCATATATACATACATACATATCTATCATATCTATACCATCATTCTATCGCGCGCTTCTCATCTCGTTTCTTTTCTGTTTCATCTATCGAACTATGTAATCTTTGTAATTGTGTGTGTAATGAACTCGATCAATCGCTTTCGCAGCTGAATCCGAAAAAGTCGAAAGACAAAACTAAATTTAAAGATAGCAAAGACAAGAAAGTAGAGACTGTAGAAACTGATAAATGTCTGACACTGACTGATCTTAAGGCCGACGATGTGGTAAGTAACACAGTCTCCCAACTACCAACAACTATTTTAGAGAGTTCTCTATTCAATCTCCTCCCCCGCCTAACTCAGTTTTGCTGCCACTTTTGCATGCCACCAATCAAATAAATATTCCAATTAAGTGTTTTCGGCAATTCCAATTCCCTTACCTACTGTTATTTACATATATATAGTACTATATACTACCTAAATGTACCTCCGACTTTGATCTCTTGCCAGAATATTTCAACAACCAATTGTTTTGTGTACTTCTCTTTGCCAACAGCGGAAATTGTGTCAAGTGTCCAAACAAGTCCACAAATCTTACCTCATGCATTTCTTCAGCTTTGTTTTTGTTTGTTTTGTTTGCTCGTTTTGTGTTATTTCTTGAGCATTTTGTTGCCATATTCTCTCATCGTTTATACTAATCCCACACACAAAAACCCAACCAATTGATATTTGGATACCAGCTAAACAATCAACGAATGCATATTGTATATACTGTATATATTATATTCAGTATACAGCAGAATAACATCCCGCTTTGACCAGCAAGCAAAACAACATGCTTTAAGTAATTTGAATTATGCAATCGATTTCAGGGTCACAGGGACGGCAGCTCCCCGGCGCATTGGTATAAGAGCCGCAGTGTGATGTTGGCCAGCATGAAGGCTCGCCAAATGCTCACTTGGATACTGGGCAAGGAGGATTCCAAATTTAAGCACTGCGAGAATTTGCAGGTGCTCTAAGCGAGTCACAAAACCAAAAATGCGCTTCAACCGAGAGAACAAGAGAAAAACACCAAAACACCAAAAATATTTAAATATATATTTACTAAGTATATACTTATATATGGTATAATTGTAATTTGTAATTGTATAATCAAACAGTATGTGAATATTTATAAAAACCAAAACCAAAAACCAAAGAAAAGAACCAAAGAAAGCATTACCTTAAAAGGTAAACAGGTTTCGATATTTCGATTACCTATATACACATATATATATAATATAATAACACTTTAGAGAGCGTCTGTCTATATGCTTCAACAAAAATGTATCTAAAGCCTGATAATCAAAAATTAAATCAAATTTAATGTTTAAAACGAGGCAACTAGGAGGCGAGCAACTTTATGGAACCAAGCAAATGCAACAAAAAATGAACAACCTAAAAACTTTAAACAAGGAATCAAAACAAATACTAAATACTTAACTACTTACTTAAATTGAGAAGCAACTTTTCTAAGCTTTGAGCAAAGTGAAAATAAAAACAACAAAAACATATAAAATATTTTCCCATAAACCTCTAAACAGTCTAGCAGAGATTAACTATTTACAACATATTCAAGTTACCCCACAGTAAACTACGCTAAACATAAACGAGTTTTTATAAGATTTATGTAAATGTATGTGTAGAGTGTAGATTAGAGAGCAGCCCTCAAATTTCAATGCGTGGGGTAGATTTCGTTACTTCTAAGGACAGTGCTACAGGGTTTGCGATTTAAGATTTAATCGAAAAAAATAGAAAAAGCAAAAAATTAACAAATTTAAATTAGTTAGAAATACCTTGTTCGATCCGATCCGATCCGTTAGTGTGTTTTGAGTTGTCTCTTTTGAATACGTTGAATTCTTAGTGTCTTCCGATTTTTTAGATATGTATGTATATAATATATAGTCCAATATTGAATGCCATTGCAATGTAAGGAATTTGAGTGTCATCCACAGAGAGGCAAACGACAAGCGTGTGCGTATGTGAATGTGGATAGAACACAACAATAATTGTATGTACTAAATTTAACAAAAAGAAAACCCAATTTAGAAATGTTTCAATTTGTGTGTATATATGCTTAATCACTTGTGGATATTTTCTAAACACATCAGTTCTATGTATAATAATAATATATATACTACGACTACAATAAATGTTAAATAATCAACTTGAAAGTTTCCTTTTGTTTTCATTGTATTTTATATCTATTTAGCTTAAGTTTAACTTTTGGTACAAAACGTGATGAGAATGTTTGAATACGAATGAGAGATGAAACTAAACTAACTGCATTCTGAATTTGGGTTTCAGCCAAATTGCTGTGGCTGTTGCTGTGGATTCTTCACTTGTCTGGCGATCTCAGCACGATAACGAAACAGAGGACGGAACACATTTATCTCAGCCAGTTCCATGTCATCAGCGGCTGCCTCCTCGTAGTCTAGCTCCGCCACAGCTCGTCGCAGTCTGTTCAATGTGCGTTCGTATCTATAGAGATTTCGCAGAGCAGCTTCAGTCAATGGCAACTGGATTTCTACTTCACTGTCGTCACTCAGTCTTGGGCTCTGTGAGCTGATTTGTTCAGTTGGATAGGCATAAACGATGTTTATAGCAACACAGCACGTGATTAGCACCAAAATTTGCTATTTAAAGTAGAGCAAATCAATTAGAATTATTATGGCTGTTATTTGATGAACCCACTTACCATAATATACACCATTGTGTCTGCAAGTTGTAATCTTCTTTGGAATATCTGTTAGCTGCTTAACGGCTTGACTGCTTTGCTATAAGTGTGCCTTCAGTGGGTCTTGGCATTGCTTTTATACAAATGAGAAATTGTTTTGTAGCTTGCGTTAATTAGCACCTTGTATTGTTCTAATTGCTCATATTGTTTTTCACATGCAATTCAAGATGCAATACTTCTAGGAAATTAGCATGTCGCCTGAGTATGGTTGAAAATCAGAGCATTTTCCGTTTTGCGCGATTCGGACTCGACTGTTGTCGAGGCTAGGGATGTCGTGTCATGTGAACTGCATTTGGTACTTTTCTGAGTTGTGATTTATTGTCACAGCAAACACCTCTGACTAATGTTATTACGTTGTTTGTTCATCCGGTCGCGTGTCCGACTCGTAATTAGCGCATGATCTCAGTGTGCAGTAGGAACTACTAGCTGTCAAAATAAATAAGCTGTAACTTAATGGCGACGTTTGATTTAATTTACAATTTACAAGACCTGATCTTTCAGTTGCAACTTGGTTGGAATATAGGCCATCGTTGAAATTTAAAATAACAAGATTAGCACTATATTTAAACATAAAACGCCACCCTAAATGTAACGACATTTTACTTTACATATGTACACCAGCCTTTAATAGTGAACAAATTTGGCTGTTACACGCAATATCAAGCAGCTTTTGTCAGCCGTAACTGTTGAGTTTATTTATCGATAACATAAAGCGAAACAAAACAACGAGAAATTTGCTAATAAACGTTATTTTTAATGCAAAACTAATCACTTCAAAACAAAAACACTGTAAGTAAACAAAAAATACAGTCTCTTGATTACCATATAAAGTAAACCATTTGGAATGCACATATTTTTTCAAATTCAAAGTGTAACCAAGTTCATGGATAGCTTATTTTGGTATATTTTTTGACGTAAAATAGTACGTTCTGTAAACTGATTGCGGTCACGTTATAACTAAATGAAACGCGTTATTATTGTTTATTTGTTTAATGTTCATTTAACGGTACGGTAAATAAGATAACTGTAATTGATTTGAAATGTTAATGTGTCTGCGCTGCGCTCATTAGTACCCTAAGGTCTGACAGTTTGCGAAAATGCGATAACAGCAACATTTCTTCGACTAACAACAAAGCGAGGAGTTAAACAAAGCATGCTTAAATCAAACTAACTACTACGTTGCAGTTTCAAATTTCAATTATTGCCAGCTCAACAAAGTTCAATTGTCGTTACGCGCAACTGAAGTTAACAATCGCGAGTCGCCGCCAGTGATTCAGATAATTTTTGTTGTAGGTAGTCAGTTCGCTCTGCGGCTTGATTGACAACATATGTTTGTCTGTAGATACCAAAATGTAAATGTGTGTGTGTCATCTATGAATTTTTGTGAATGAGAGAGTGTGTGTGCGCTCTATTGCGGCTACAAAATTGCAATAGTATGCGAAACCAAAACTGCGATAAGGGCAAATATTTTTCAATCGCCACTTCGGAGGAAACTAGTTGCTAGCCTTCGTTCGAAACCGCACAAAGGGGTCGCTCTGCTGCGCTCCGTTCGCTGCGACAAAGTGTCTCTTCAGTTAATAATTTATTTTACGTCGCGGATGCGTCAACAGCGCTTACAGTCATCGCTACCTGTTGATGTACATACGCGCTTCGTTTACCTGTGCCAACTGCGAAAAAGATAATAAACAAAATTCTGCTGCTCTTCTTCTGCTTCGTTCGTGCTGTTTCTCCACAGACACAACACCTCAACTTTAAGTAGCCACTTGGTAGCTGCTTGGATAGACAACGATTGCTGCCAGTAGATGAGACCGAGTGCGTCGAGAACGCGCAAGATGAGTAACAACTACAACGATATTCCCATTGGCATAAGGCTGCTCCAGAGCTTCTCCCGACAATGTCCTCGCTTCCATGCCCGCAAAGAGCTATGGTAAGTTCATTTAATTACGCCGTAATCATTTTGATGTTTTGATATCTATTTTTCATAGAGTAATATGACTCTATAAACTGTATAATAAAAAGTATACAATTGACCCATTTCCGTAAAGATATCGTAAGAATATTTTATAATTTGGGTGTATGATTGCTCTAAAGTTTCCCATTCATTATCAGTGATAACATAATATGTATACACAAATATGTGTTATCTATATGAAATTTCAAATTTCCCATCATATGCTAAAAATTCACTTTTAAATATCAAATTTCGTGGAAATGCGTCGATATAAACTTATATACAGTTTTATTTTTGTATATTACTCATTTTTATGTTTGAACGTTTCTTTTTAATAACTTTAAAGTTAATATTGAAGATTTACAAGATTTTCGTTTTCGATATTTGTTAAAATTCAAAACTAGACAGTACCATGTGTTCAATAAACACATTTAACAGATAATGAATAGTCGTATGTAGACTTTAAATCGCCAATGTGGATTCTTGATCACTACTTGAATACCTAGATCTCATTTACTACAGGGACTAATGCCACAAAATTTGGTGACAAGATTCTTGTGGTTTTATTTTATATACTTTATTATGTGTCTACCATGAACACACAATCTAAGAATATGAATTTTGGTAAATGAAGTAATAAAAAGATAAAAATGATTAGTAATATAGTTCATCTTAGAATACACTATAACCCATAAATTGGAAATTTACAAATCAAATAATTTGCTTACAAAAAAAAACACGCCCCCTAAATGGAAAGAATAAAAGAAGCGACAGTAATTTTAAAGGCTAGAGAAATTGTGTCCCGGTAAATGGAAGAGTATATATTTATTTATTTGCCAGTATTTGAATTGATTATATTTTTATTAAGCATTTCAGTATGGTCCAAAAAAAACTTGGGCAGTTATTTTCAAAATAATTCGATAAGAGCGAAAATGCAATTTCCCTTACTATAATTTTTATAATAATCACTTTTGCAGCTACAAAATGTCGATATTTCTGCTCACATTCCTTGCCTACGCCTGCTATCACATGTCGCGCAAACCAATCTCTGTGGTCAAGTCGGTTCTCCACGGCAATTGTTCCACTGTCCAACTACAAGATGCGGGCAATTGCGGCTATGCGCCCTTTGGTAAGTTTTATAACATTGGCTACTTTATTACTATTTATCAACTATTATTATCGTACAGATGGGCCCGATTCAAAGACGCTTTTCGGCATGCTGGATTCGGCTTTTCTCTTCTCCTACGCCATCTCCATGTTCGCATCCGGCTTTATCGCCGAGCGCGTCTCGCTGCGCTACTTTCTGTCCATGGGCATGATTATGACTGGCGTATTCACATATCTATTTGGTCTGGCGCGCACATCGAACATCCACAGTCTCGCCTATTTTGTGCTTGTCCAGATATTCGCAGGTATCTTCCAGACCACCGGCTGGCCAGGCGTTGTGACGCTGGTGGGTCGCTGGTTTGGCAAGAAGAAACGCGGTCTCATCTTTGGCATCTGGAACAGTCACACTTCGATTGGCAACATTCTGGGCACCCTGATTGCCGCCCACTATGTGGAAACGGACTGGGCGCTGTCCTTTGTGGTGCCTGGCATTATCATCGGTGCTGTTGGCTTTCTCCTCTTTCTGTTCCTTGTGGATCAACCGGAGATTGTTGGCTGCCATCCACAACCTGCCGCACAGGAACGTCGCATTTCCAATGATTCGGATGCCGATGAGAACGATGATGATGAGGAGCAGGCACGTCGCTCTGAAGCTGTAAGTATGTCAAGTGGTTGAATGGACATTTTTAACATGCTTTCCCCAAATGATATAAAATTATTTACACACTCACACACACACCCACACTCATCAAAAATTGGTGTTTGTTTGCGCAGTTTTATGCCCAGTCCGGTTACGCTGATTCCCAAACCGTAAGTGCATGCTAAAATTCAAAATCGATTCAAGTAGAAACACTCTGGTCGAGCGTGCTCGACTACGAGATACCTTGTGCCCATCTGTTTGTAATCATAACTAGTTTGCACTCATATGTACATTCACTCATCAAAGTTATAAGTATACTCAAAATACGCTTACTATATATGCTTGAGTAGGAGTAAATGTTGTTATTTTATCAGATTTCTACCAAAATTTCAGCGTATATAAAGAATAAACAAATAAAAAGTCACATATTAAGTACTTCTCGAGGAATTTGCATACAGAAATGAGGAAGTAAATACGATTAAAAATAAACTTGATTTGGTATACTATAGAATACACAATGAACA
Source organism: Drosophila albomicans (assembly GCF_009650485.2). Lineage (NCBI taxonomy): Eukaryota > Metazoa > Arthropoda > Insecta > Diptera > Drosophilidae > Drosophila > Drosophila albomicans. The sequence goes on along the minus strand of NC_047629.2, from coordinate 20,706,098 downwards.
ACGTGCAGTTGTACTTATAAAATTTGTTACACGATTCTGTCTCCAAAATGTTTTATATTGATCTCTTTTATTTGTAGCTTAGACTGTTTTACTATATACTACTGTTGAGGCTTATTAAGTCAGATGTGTCTTATGTCATATTTCCTGTTAGACACTAAGTTATAATACCCTTCTACTTCATAGGGTAGCGGGTATAGGAATCATTTGTCTTTCCCGTGTGTGTCCTATTTGTCGTTGTCTTTGCTGCGCTTCTTCAGCTTTGCCTTAACTATAAATGTGTTACATTCAGTTCTCCTAAATCATATATTAATAACGCATCTCTCTGCAGGATCAAATCAGCTATCGACCCACGCCCACTGAACGCACACCGATCCTGGCGCGTCCCCAAGCACAAAGGGAGCACACATCCCATGGACGTCCCATTGGGCTTGTGGATGCCCTCTATATACCCGGCGTGGTGGAGTTCTCGCTCTGCCTCTTCTTCACCAAGCTAGTCAGCTACACTTTCATGTACTGGCTGCCACTTTATATACAGTCTTCCAGTAAGTCAATGCAATTGAATATCTCATTGTAAACGCCTCTATAATCTATAATGTTTTCTTTCTTACAGGCACTTTGGGTCCAGAACTCTCGGCAGATCTCTCCACGCTCTTTGATGTGGGTGGCATTTTGGGCGCCATAGCTGCGGGCTATGTGTCTGATCTAACCGGCATGTCGGCCACTGTTTGCACTGTCATGTTATTCTTTGCGTCACCAATTGTAAGAGAACAGCTGCCTAGTTTCGTAATTCAACAAATGTTATTTATTTGCTAACTCGATTGCTTTTGCAGCTGTTAATGTATCAACAATACGGCGCATTGTCAGTCACAATTAGCGTACTGCTGCTCATTGCCGTTGGCATCTTTGTGAACGGCCCCTACGCACTCATAACTACGTCGGTGAGCGCCGAACTGGGTCAGCACAGCTCGTTGGAGGGCAACTCAAATGCTTTGGCCACAGTGACTGCCATAATCGATGGCACAGGGTCCATTGGTGCTGCTGTTGGACCGCTGCTCGCTGGAGTTATATCCAGCCACAGTTGGCAGAATGTCTTCTATATGCTGATTGTGTCGGACATTATTGCAATGGTGCTGCTGATGCGTTTGGTGGTCAAGGAATGCACCGCAGCAAGACGCTCTTCAAACCGCATACGCATTGAATAGCAGGAGGAAGTCTTAGTTCCCAATTCCGTTTCAGTTTCATATTAATTAAATCGCACTTGGAATTTGAATTTGATATTTTCATATGTACATAGTGCACAAACACATACTCACATATACACACACACAACCACAACACATACTCACATGTTATGTACAATCGCATCAGCTATTTTTACGTTAAAGACCACCAATTTATACTTGTACACTATATATGTCATATCAGTCCGTTTAGTTAGCTGAAATCATTGTATTGGCATCGCACGAGAAGTCCTAAAATCTTTACCATAATTTATTTAGTGTATGTACTACTGTAATGTATGAATGTACTAGCATGATATATTGTTAGCCAAAAAGAAAAGAACGAAAGAAAACACGAGCTAAACGAGTAGTTAACAGTTTTATAGATATTTTATAACGTTGTGCGTGTATCAGAGTCTCCTCGTTTTAAGTGCCGAAATACACACTTAGATACTAGCGTCTAGGATAATTATATAGTAGTTATATACATAACATATTTACAACTGCTATGTGAATACGATTTTCGTACACTTTTCGTACCAATAAACTGCGACAAAGCTGTCTTTGTCTAAATGAAATCAAACAACTGTCTGCAACTATAGAATAAACAAAATGCAACAATTATAAAATTCCATTAATTTATTTAATGTATTTGGACTTAGCTTCGGAATCAGATCGTTTTCATTCTCTGGTAAGGGAAATTACAAATATTTCACTTAACATTAGCCTCGATTTAGCGCTTAAACGTTAAGTACATTAATGAGTATATATATATAGAGTAAGTATAGCCTACTGTGTATAACTAGATTCGACTTATATTTGTAGCTACAATGCATAGCGCTGAATTGGCGAATATCTCAAAGGTTACAACTTATCACAACATTGAAATTATATATCAGACAACCAAACGGATTGCAGTACACTAGAGACGTTGCACACAGCGCCTCACGATCTTGGCCTTGTGTTGGCACAATAAGCACACCAGGAACACAACGAGCAACAGACTAACGCCATAGCCCACAACGAGCACAGCTCGTTTGCGACGTCGCCAACGTTGATAGTCGCTCCATGACACATAGCGATTTCGATATTGCGGTGGCAGCTCGAATTTGCTACGACGCGGAAAGAATGACAAGTAGAAATCCTCAAGTAGATGACGCACTAGCTCATTGTCTTCGCCTCGCTTTGGATCCAAATTATCGTTGATGCAGTTGAATTTTCTAGGATTGCGACGCATGCGATCAAGCGCCTCAACGACTTCAGTCAGATTCGAGGTGAGCATCATGAAGTTGCTGTGTGATGTGCGCTTGGGACTCACGTGATAGCGATACTTGGGACGTACTCCAAAGTTGGCACTCAGAGCTTCAGCGAGCAGTGGGCAACGACAGACGAGTTCTCTAGTAATTGTTGGCTATGAATTAAAATATAGTTAGAAAACAACTTTTAATTGAATATTATTATTTGCTCACCAGATTCGAGTCCTCGTAGCGTTCGTAGACGAGCGTTGAGTGCACAATCTTATTGGCATTGACATCGAGGCCCAAACTAATGGAACAGTTTTGCACCACCTCCTCGAAGAAGCGCATGGCAGACCAGTCTAAAGGTGGCGGATAGATGCGTGTGAGGCAGGTGCGCACCTCACGATCTGACCACGTGCCAGAGCCATCCGTGTCGAACTCATCGAATATCTCATCCACACCAAGCACATGTGTCTCACTCATCAGATAAGAGTAATAGGCAAAGGCGTATTGCAGATCGCTGGCTGCACGAAACTTTTGATTTGCCGTCTCCAGTACCTGCTGTTGGAAACGCTCTTGCATTGCAGTCACAATGTCTCGCTCTATGAGGAATCCTACATGGGCGAGGACATGACGAGCCTTGAAGCCATAGACGCGATTCAGCAGCATGTTAGTTGCAATCAATGAGTGAGAGTAAATGTCTGTGGAGGATTTAAAGTCTTCCTTGTGCAACAAGTTGGTGGCACTGGTGGTGCTAACAATGCTGCTGCTGCTGACTGGGTTGCTGGCATCCACTTCGGGACTCAGTGACTTCAGTTTGTCCTTGTTGAAACGCTCCACAATGCGGCGTAGTTCGAGCAACGTGGAAACATTCTTGTGACGCATCAGTTCCTTAAAGTTGCTCGAGCTGCGTTTGAACAGCTTCTGTAGCCCCATGTTGGGGAACTTGTGTAGTCCTGCATGACCTGGAGCTGGAACTGGAGGTGCCACAGTGGCAGCCGCTTCGTGTAGCTCACCATGCAGATCTCCTGTGCCACTTTCGTTGCAGTCACCGCCATCGAACTGGCAAGCATCGATGTTGCAGTGGCGATCGCAGGCACCGTCGCCAATGTACGTCCAGGGGCAGTCAAGGGCACAGTCGGGCACCATCCACGCTTGGTAGACACGCACGCCCTCGGCCTCAGTATAGAGATCTTCTGGGTATAAAGGAGCACCCAAGAATATGTCATCATTCAGATAGAGAAAACGCTTGGATAGCTTGGGTATACGATGCACAAAAGTCTCAATTGCCGCACTGGAGAATGTGGGTAACTGCCTGGGATCGGGAGCCAGCATTTCGTGGGGCACCACAGTAACTCGGTCATAGTTAAGGTCTAGCCAGCTGGGAATTTGGCCGTTGGTCACAATGTACACATGTCGTATCCAGTTGGCATGCTGCTCCAGTGAGCGTAACGAGTACTTCAACTCGTTTTTGTCATCGAAACGCGATGGGTCATAGCTAGGATCATAACGTCTGATGGTCTCTATGAAGTCAGGATCAGTTCCGTTTACCCACGTGTAAACAGCATCAATGGGAGCACAACCTCTGTTGTCGCCGTGACTGTGGCTGCCATGGCCATCTGTCGGCGTCAGCATTTGTTGCCCGGCCAGCCAGAAAATCATCACGCAGAGGCAGCCAAAGACCGCTAAGAGCGCCAACTTGCGACGTGACTGCATCTTGAGTCGATAGATTTTTTCGAGAGTACGCCGCATCCGCCGTTGCCAACGGCGTCGCAGACGCATTGCTAGTCCAAACTTGGTTGCTACATTGCCACACGTGAAGTGCACTCACAAATTGGTTTATTTGGACTTTAGTGCAAGGAGGAAACAGGAGAAAAACTTTGTTTTTAGGTCAACCGATAAAATATGTGGAGTCGTTCAGCGCGACCGCAAGAAAAGGCCAAAATATACTGCACATCTCAAATATATACTGCTGCAACAAATATATGTATATCAGCCCGTTATATCAAAACAGTCGTGGCGCAATTTCAATTTCAAATAATGGTATTTCCGTTTTTCATCATCTTGCCACTGTAAAGTTTTATTCTTCTGGATTTCTTATATTTAAAGTGTTTTTTATTGGATTTAGTAAAGCATCAGGGCATTGAATATTCATTGTAAACAGTTCGTAAACACGCAGTCTTCTTAATCTAGTCACTACATTATATTTATTATCTAGTCATAGCATTATTTAGACATAGCTTATTTTAACAAGTTTGAATCGAACTTTAAAACTCTTAACTCTTAATAATATCTAATTATTTCGACCACAATAAACTAAGGTGATAATAAATCCCAGTATTTTTCCTGATTAACTGCCGATAAGTCATTGTCGGTTTTCCATTCGATTTAAATAATGGTTATCGCTCTCGTTGTCAAACAACAGCAGTGTGACCGTTAGTGGTACATTCTACAAAATTGGCACTTAAATACTAACAAATATTCGAATTTGTTTTTTGCATTTTAAAAGAATTTATATATTTTTAATGAACAGTATAAACATGAAATTTAAATAAAAATTGTCCAAATGATTTAATGATTAGAAAAACTGTGTAAAACATTTTTCTTTCAATAAGCGGTAGTTGCAAGTTGGTATGCTTTTTGGTACTTTCTTTGACTTTAAATAATCTATTTTGAAATACCGATTGCGGTCACCCTGATGGTCAGCTGGTCCCACCATCACATGACCTGTCATATGAAACTTTTTTCACTCTGACAGCGCAAATCGACGTCGGGCCGTGCAAATCGAAAACTTTTTCACACTTTTCGTTTGTAGTTTTTGTTCATTTTTGGTTCGTTTAATTTGAGTTAATGTGCAATTTAGTTTGATTATTGATTTTGTGTTTTGTTTTCGTTTTAATTTGATTACTGTAGTGCGTCCACGAAGCGAGATCCAGGCAACACAAAAATGTTGTGGAAATCGCTGATTGCGTTGTGCGTCATTGGAGTCGCCTTGGGCGAGCAAACGCCCGTTTTTCTTTGGAGCGCCAACAGGTGGGTGTCACAAAACTAGAGCTACAAGTTGCACAACAAATATGTCTAATTTACATTCGTGTACTTGCCGACAGCCTGTCGAAGCCATCGCTGCGCACTGTGCCACAAGCCGAGTTTGCAGAGCAGCTGGCGACTTTGCTGAAAGATCACATGGTTGTGGCCTTCGAGGAAAATGGCGTAAGTAGCTTAACGCTTATCAGTGCTTAAGTGATGTGATCCCTAAATGGTGTATTTGTGTGCACTTGCAGCTAAGCAACAAAGATTTTATGTGCTCCAACGCCGAGGCCAAGTCGTGCTACGCCCAGCTCCAGGGTGTTAGCCCAAAGACCTATTACACCAGCGTCGAGAATCCCTCCGAGGCACTGCGCGCTGCGGCCACGAAGCGTGAGCACAACACCATCGATGCCACCGGCAAACTGGCTAATCCCGTCAAGTGCGAAGTGGGCTCAGCTGTGTTTGTGACCTTCAACGATGCTGCCGAGACTCGTGCCGCTACTTTGCAGTCGCACGGTAAGCGAATAGACACCCCTTGTGTGATTGTTGACAGTAAATCATATGAAAAAATTTACTATTTATATAACAGATACCGCCATTGCTGCAATCAGCAAGAATCTAGAGTGCAATGTGGCTTATCTGTATTTGGCTGCACCAGCAACTGCACCAACAGTGCAGCGTCGTGTGCGTCGTTGGACTGCCGCCGAGACCACTGGCTACCGCTTCGCCAGCAGCTATCAGTTTCAAATCACCTTTACAAGTGTTCTTTACAACAATGAGGCACTTACTATTGCCTCTATGGCCGTCACCAACTCGACAACACCCAACACCAAGTTTTCCGTTACGCTATCCACCGCGGCTGGCAAATCCATTACCTTCGACCTCAGCTATAGCAGCTCTGATGGCTACTATACCCTGAGCAATGCTGTATACGACGGAACTGCACTGTACACTCCTGGCGTCAACGCACCCAGCACGTTCTCATACACCTGCGGCAATGCCACCTGGTATGATAGCACGACCAACAAGCTGCAGTGGAATTCGCTGCAATTGCAGGCAGGATTCAAAGCCGGCGCCGACATCGTTGCCTTTGGCGATTCATGGGATTGCGTTGGCTTCGTTACGCCCGGCATTCTGATGGGTCTGTTTGTGCTTGTCATTTTGCTGGTCATTGTGTTCCTTGGTCTCTGCTGGATGATGGACATCAAGACAATGGATCGCTTTGACGATCCCAAGGGCAAGACCATTACGATCAATGCCAGTGCTGATTAAGCAAGTGCAGCATTACAGAATTCATTACTGTTTCATTTACCGTTTTATGTTTTCTGCATCATGTTTACTGCCACATTTTGAAAAGTGCGCGTATATTCAATATTCATTCCTACCTTCAACTACATAATATGTAATCGATATAATACTTTAACAATATCTATAACAAAACACAAAAAAAAAAAGAACGGAAATTAGCGCTCACAATCTATAAATCATATATGTTGAGTACAATCCCGTATATGTACAATTTGCGCCCCCAAAGATCGAGTTCGAGCGAAGGATCCGAATCACGTTCAGCATCAAATTCCTACCATCGAAACACACGTGACGACCCTCGCATCAGACTGATCTTTGTGGCCGATAAATTGTTTTGCTTGCTACGACTTTAATTGAGCTGCTACTGTGTTTGCTGCTACATTTTTGCTGAAAGGCAGTATTTCATTATAAGTTAAAATTCGAAAGAAAAATGCACAAAAAACATAAACTAAACTTAAAAAAGACGCACAATGCTTGTGCGTGTGTGTGTGCGTACAAGATTGTATTTGTGCAAGTGTGTGTAGAAAATGCAATTGCTTAATTTAAATTCTAAGTGTTTTTTTCATATTGTAGTTATTGTTTATCAGTATGCGAACATTCATAATTTATGCCCTTGTATGATAATTTATCATTTGTATGTACGCTCTGTACACTCGGTTCGCTCGCTATCTATGTGTGTATGCGAAACTCCAGCGCCCAAAAATAAAGTTTTTCAATTGTTTTACAAACATACAAACAACAAGAAAAAGAACAACTGTGCTCTAGTATCGACTTAATTGAATTTTAGCCCGAGAAAAAAAACAAACTCATAAATACAAATCAAAAGTTTTATGAAAATTTATTGACTTGCCTCTTGCCACATGCTGCTGTTGCTACTGCCGCAGCCGAAGCCGCTGCTACACAGACGTAAGGACATAACACATTGTATACGGATGGTATAAGGATGGAATGTGGATATACTTTTATATACAACACGTATCGTATGCGGCAAGTTGATTGTTTTTTTCCCCAGCCAAACTTTCAACTCTGAAAATAGTTTGACGCAACACTTTACGCCTCCCTTTCTGCCCGTCGCATTTTGACCTGAAACTTTCATTAAGTTGCTTAGCAGAGGATGCTCAAAAAGCATTGTTTATGACATTTTAATCTCTTGTTTATCCGCTTGACTTTCCCAGTGTCAGCCGAGTGCCTGCCACGCCACGCCACCCACTGGTCAAGGCTTGTGTTGTGCCTCAAAACAGCCGCTGTCTGCTGGTTGGTATATGAACTGCAAAGATACCCTGTAAATGCTCGATGAGGAGGGAGTATTTTGCAAGCTGTGAGTACTTTCTGTAGAGAGAGTATTGTGTAATAATGGGGGTCAGAATTAATGAAATGTTTTACGTAAGATGCAATTAGCTTAAATCCAAGTTTGTGTTCATTTTTATTTGTAAGGGTAGCTTAGTGTATTCATTATCCAAAACATATAAGTGGGCTTTAGATTTTGCAAGCAAATCTCGCAAGGAAATTCATTTATTCTGAATTTGACCTAAATCGCAGTCCAGTAAATGAATGTAGTACAGAGATTAAAGAATTTTGATTTGCCTAAAATAAGTATGCTTTGGCAGTTATCTCTAATGTTCACTTAGTTCTTCTATACACTTAAATAAGTTGTTAACTCTCCTTAAACTTCATTTATGTACATAGGGTATCGTTGATTCGTCACTTCCGCCGTGGGCGCTGAAAAGTATGCTATAGCTGAGCTGCGTTAGCTCGTCCGGCTGAAGCACGCTGTTGACTGCACCGAGTGCCAAGCGCTTAACATTTTCTTTTTCATTTCTTGTTGTTTACTGTTTTTTTTGTTTTTTTTCTTTTATTTTGTTTTCCACTTTTTGTTGCATTTGAAACAGGTCAGTGCGTCATGCACCCCAAATGAGCATATGACCCTCGCTCTTTCCTGCGCGTCTGCTGCCAAAAACTTACGCTAGGCAAAACTACTGCTGGCGACGATGCCAAATAAAGTGAAGGTCCCCTGTCGACCCCATTTCATCGCCGCCTTGGTCCACACGCTATTCAGCTGGCGGAGCTAGGGCAATGAAAAACAGTAATTATGCATAAGTCAACACGCGGCGCAGCGTGGCGGCATTCGTAATGAACTCTACTCAAAGCCAAACGAGCACTTTGCCACTTCCTCGCTGGCCCTTGCCACTTCATTTCCACTTCATTCCCCGAGCCCGAAATTTTACATTATACATGCCGCCCTGCAGTTGAATCCCTCATCTGCTTTGGTGTCGCCTTCTTCCTTCATTACGCGCCAAGTTCAAAAGTTTTTGGCTGCCGAAAATGTCACCAACTGCAGAGAGTCGTCGAGTCGCCATCGCCATTGCCATCGCCATCATCCAAAAAACTTGCCTCAAAACTTTTTGGGACTAGCCAACTGGCAACTATGTAGGTGTGAGTGTATGTGTGTGCCGCATAAGTAACCAGAGAAACCGTTGGGAGCTGCTGACTTTGAAGCCAAATGCCGACACGCTGTGTGCCAGAGCCGCAGCCTGTAATAAACACAGTGGGGCAACAAATTGCAGCATTAGAAACTAGGGAAGCAAAGGGACGGGCGAGATCTGGCGGCGGTGCAGTCAACAGCTCGGAACATGTGTTTTGTTTTGGGGCTGCCCGCTTAATGCACCTAAATGCAGTTACAAAACTTTTTGCAAGCTGCAAATTGTCATTAAGTTGACCACATGGACAAGTTGCTCGAACTAGGGAGGCAACTAGGGTGGCAAGTGCAAATCATTAGCGCAGCTAAAGCCGGAGCCAAACAATAAAATTGCCAGCAGGCAAGCAGCTTCAGTTAATGATGGCATTTGTGTGTGTTTCTATGTATGTGTGTGTGTGTGGAGTCAACAGCCCCAATTCGACTTTTTCACTCCCTCTCTCCATCCATCTACTTCGGGGTTTAAGCCTAATCCAAAACTGCACTGCACTGAGCTGCTTATCTGCGCTAAGTGCTTGCGGCCTGGCATTGTGCATAGCTGTGTGGCAATGGGGCATGTTTAACTAATACACCCAGTTTGGCTTTGGCTTTTCGAGCGAGATCTCCATGGCTATAAAATGGGCTGGCTAATGAAGTCATTTGTGGCGCGAGCCTAAAGCTGAAAGCGCCATTCTAAGCAGTCTTGCTTGCTTGTTATCGGCAAGCCCGTAAACTTGTGTAAACCCAGCTCGAAAGGCAGCTGCAACCACAAAGCCAGCACAGAAGCCATCGCAAATCCAAGTGGTTGGCCCTCGTTCTCTTCCTCTCTGTACGTTGGTCAGCTCAGGGCAGACAGAAATTAATTAGTTGTCATTTTTAACAATTGAGCCTGACATGGCAAAAGTGCGGGGGCACAGCAAGTTGCCACCAGTTCGGACTTGTCACTACCCCTCCCCCATCCACACTTTGTAGGAAGAGTTAAGCTTGTGGATGGGGCAGCAGCAGTACTCTTGACAAATGATGTTGCCGCTGTGTGACGTGTGACAGATAAGTGCCGAAAAAGGTTTACAACTTTTGCCAAATGCCATTTATTATTGATGTCGTGCCAGTCCTTTCCACTGCTTGCCCCCCTCTACCCTCTCCGCTCACTTCTCACTTCGTTTACCCCTTTTCTGCCTACAGCTAAATATGTACAAATGAAAGTTGTGTCAAAAGTTTCAAACTACCCAGCAATTAGGCGCATTGCGTATACGACACCTCAGACCCACTTTCGGCAGTAAGTCCTCTCACACTCGCACACTTTAATGACATGCAACGAGAGATAACGTTGCCGCCGCAAGCTATCCAACAACATTGCAACTGTGTTTCCACTCGTATTTAAATTTCATTTCCACTTGCAAAGCTGCTGCTGACACCGCATCACATTTTACTTAATCTGCTTTCAATCTCTATATAATATACAAAATCCCAAATCAGTTGATTACAAAACTGCAAACTATTAAATTAGTACAATTTAAACAAACTAAAATGTGTTAAGTTGGACAAATAAAAATCAATTTGAATGCGAACTTAATTCTCTACTGCTAATAAATGAACTGCAAGCAGTGGCTTTCAACTGCTTTGATCTACGATCCTGCACTGCACTGCTTGCGATTACATGGAAATTCAGCAAGCAGTGAACCGCGCCTGAATTTACTTTAAATGCGATTTTAATTTATTTCCACGGACTCAATTACATTACATTAGTTAATGCTTCAATTGCCTAAAAAATAATGAATGTACATAAATAGTGAATAAAGAGTATTAGTGGTTGATTTTAATTTGCCCTGCGGTCTATTATCCGCTTAGAATTGCGGGTGTGTGTGTGTGTGCTTTGTTGCATGCAACCATAATTGGATAAATATATTATTATTTCTCCCTCCATTCTATTCTCACTATCCCCAACTTCACATCCTACATACTCTGGTTTGTCTTTGGGATTTCCTCGCTTTCTTTTGTGCATTCATTTCCGCTTTGTGTGATGTTTTTCAAGGATTTCCTTGCTGCAGCTTTTGTTAGTGAGGACGGAATTCTGCAGCGAATACCAGATATAAATCAAGGTGATGTAGATGTAATGGAAATGCTGACAACAACAAAACACAAACACACGAAAAACATAATAGAGATATGCAAGTAATTCCGTAAGCATTGCAATGCTGCCATTGCTAAGCAACGCATTTCACTTCTGTAAGCAAAGTGTAAGATTAACAACAGCTGCTCTAAGCTGAAGCTCAAGCATTTAATGACCAGCCAGCACTGCGTGCCAATTAGTTAACAGCATGAATAGCGAACAGGAGAACAGGTGTGGGTAATATTAATGCAAATGCACAGCATTTCACAGCTGCCATTGATAATTGAATGTGTGAGCAAGAGAAGCATCTACATAACATAGACTGTAGGTGAGTGCTTATTGTATTTGATTTTGGCAAGTTGGATTTTGGGCCAGCAGAAAAGTAAAGAAAGCCCAGGCGCACAAGCTAAAGCCAAAGCCGATTAGCTACTTAGCATGTAAGACAAGAAAAGACACGACACGACACGACGACGAGACAAGACTCAACTGAGCAGGAGCAGGAGAAGGAAAGAGGAAAAAGAGTGAAGACATTGTCATCAGAGTGCGCAAATAAATCGCATTGCCAGCGAGCTTCAATAGAGATATTTGCGCCCTCAGTGTACATGAGTGTGAGTTTACTTCTCCCTCTCTCTCTCTCTCTCTCTCTCTCTCTCTCTCTCTCTCTCTCTCTCTCTGTGGTTGTGTGTGTAAATATATACATATATTTATATTGACACAGATGTGGGCACAAGCTGCCTGAGTTGCCGACAGATCGAGTGCATTTTTATGTAAATAGAGAAGTGTGTGCGGATGCGGGTGAGAGTCCATGTGTGTGTGCGTGTGTGTGCGAGAGTGTAACATGTTGTGTGCCAAGTGAAAATGCGTAAAAAGGCGACACCAAGCATATTTGCATAGCCTGCTTTTAGGCGGAACTTGCTGCTCCAACTGAAGCTGAGCTGATGGTCGATGTTGCTGCTGCTGCTGCTGCTGAATGCCATTTAAAGAGCTCGACTTGGCTTTCGATTTCCGAAAAGCGACAGACATTTGGCTTTCCATCTTTCTACGTTTGCGTTTGCGTTTACGTTTTCATTTTCGTTTTCATTTTCTATTTACGGCTCGTCAGGCACGGCAGATGGAGACATCAAGTCACGTCGATGGTAACGCCCGAAAACCAAAACATGCTTGTAACTCGGCTTCCTCTACCGCCTTTCCTCGCCACCCTTCTCTCAGCCACGTGTTATTGATTGAGATTGAGCCCGAAACAAGCAAATGGCAACAACAACAGTAACAACAACGACAACATCGGCAATGGAGGCTCACGGACAGACACAGGAGGCACATGTGTTTGCAAATCATATTCAATATTTTGTTTGCTCTCTGTTACAGTCCCTCCTCCCTCCTAAAACCAAGTGACTGCTTACCCCTTGGCTAATGCTCCCTTTCTACTCCGCTACCTCTTTGCCAGCACTTGCCTCGTTTTGGCATGTTGCAATTGTTGTACTTACATTTGATTGCATTTGCCCCAACAACTTGAACTTTTGGGGCGAAGCGCCGTTGTTTGCCGAAAATGTTGGCCCAACTTTTGCAACTTAATCATGATGCAAGGGGAGCGTGCCGAGTGAGCGAGAGAGGAGTACGAGCAGATGCCCAACTCCCTGCCACATGCCACGTGCCAGTGCCATCTGTTTTTGGGCGAAAACTGGCAGCCTGCACCTTCCTGCACCCAAATATTGTTGGCAAAGTTTTCACATTAAAAGCATTTCATGCCGGCAAATTGCGAAATGAGTTTACCTCCAACGCATTTTCTTACACTTGCAGAAAGTACATTCTCTCCTTCTTGTTCTTCTGTTCAGTGTTCCATTTCCCGCCGCGTAAGGTGAAAGTCAAAAGCGAAAGTTGCCAACCTAGGGGGCGTGGCCTTTTCCTTGCAACTTTTCTTATTTTTATATCTCATTCAAATTGAAATATAACCAAAAATTTCATAACATTTGCTCCTCAAGTTTACCACATTTCGCATGTCGACGGTGCTAAATCAGAGAGCATTGCCTTGTCAGTTGCCAGTTTGCCAGTTTGCTCGGCCATTTTCATATTTATGAGCCAAGCCGGAAAAGCCATTTCACAGTCGTGCTGTTAGCGTATTGAAAGGATAAACTCCGGCCAAACAAATGCGGTCAAATTGCGCATAAAACTGATGAAGACACTCTTTAGAAATAGGCTGCGAGTGATTGCTCGATACACTACAAAAAGCAGAGCATCGCGAATTCAATAGCAAATCTATGACAATAAATAATTGGATTCCACAGAAAAATCTTCAATATTATTGTATTATTACTATGATAAGTTATAAATCAAAACGTTCTAAGTAAAATAATTATTAGGATATTTAAATTCTATGATATTAATAATATATTTATTTAGTTACTCAATTCGAAATCAAATTTATTGGAAATACAAAAAATAAATGACAATCAAAAAAAGTATATACTACCGCTTAATGCGACTGATTCAAAATATTTATGGCCAGCAATACACAAAACATATAGCATAGCATTGCAATTTGAAAATAGCCCGCAAATAATTCATATGGAATTTATAAAAATATGTATGCTCATTCTTATGCCACCAAGCTTTTCCTTTCTCTCTTACTACCCACTTGGAGACTATTAGTTATTTTTCTACTAACAATTCCAATCAAAAAGTTAAAGTTAAACACTTTTCTGTGGCGACAAATTCAACAAATAAATAAAACTATCAAATGAAGCAATTTTCTCCATGTTTTTCTTAATCAAAGCCAGAGTTAGATAACACACAATTATGACAGGGTATTTGCATATGATATCTTTCAATAGCTATTGCAATCACACAAGTATGAATAATAGGATTATTTATAAGCTGAGAACAAAGCAAAAATTGCAGCAAAAACTTCTATAGTTTTAAATTCAAATGATTATTTGTAGTTTATTTATCGTTAATTTATAAGCCAAAGAGCTTATGCTCAAGAGCATGAGCAAATGCAGTGTTAGACTCGACAACTCCATAAATACACTTTCTAACTACGTTCATTTTTGAATAACTTGGATCTTAACAGTCCATTTAGCCGTTAGCTACAGCTACTGAACGTCTGGAGTTGAGCATTTAGTGGTACAAGTGTTTGGGCTTTAAAGACGCTTTGCAGCTGAGCATTTTGCAGTAGTTTATTGTAAGTGCAGCAGCACTTTGTATGAATATATCTGTGTATATTCCACGCTATATATATGTGTATATGTGTGTGTGTACAGTAGCGTATCTGTTCGTACTATTTATATGAATACTCGCTTTTATATGAAGCAGTATCAGCTCAGCAGCCTTGTCAGCTTTGTAGTTGAGCTTCAGCAGTTGTTATTATTATTATATTTTTCTTTATTGTTGTTGTTGTTGCAGCTATTGTTATTGTTCTTGTTGTTGTTGTTGTTGTGCTGTGCTATTATACTGCTCTGGTTGCCAGAGCTCATGCCGTGTGCATTTGCTCTGCTCGAACTCGCTCCGTGTCTGCCTTACTTTTGTCGCATTTTCCACTTGCTTTCACACTCACACACACACAAAACACTCTCACACATAGGTAAAAGAGCCAACGCCATTGTCAATTTTTATATGAAAATGACCAAGCATCATATCTGTGTATAAGCATGTGTGTGTGTGTGTGTGCTTGCATTGTTGTTGTTACTGCAGCCACATTTACTGCTGCTGCTTCTGCTTCTGCTCCTGTTGTTGCTTGTTCGTGCTGCTCAATTCCAGTTAAGAGATAAAATTTTTATGACATCACTTTTCTTTTTCATTATTTATTTGACCGAACAACGTTGCTGCTGCTGTCGTTGCTGTTGCTGCCGCTAGAGTTTGCTGTTGCTGCTGCTGCTGCTGTTGCTGCTGTTACCCCTTGACAATCCGCTGCAAATGATGAGCAACGATGCCTTGGGAGTTTATGAACTTTATGTTTATTGAAGCCATAAATTGGTAGTGCATATGGCCCTTGTTTGCTCTCACTCGCTCTCGCTCTTGTTCTCTATCGACGCGCCATCATATACGTATACGTAATATTACATATACGCAGCGTATACAGTGCCGAAACATGACTGGCATGATTTGATGATTTGCTTTCTCTCGATACGATACGAGACGATACGAGACAGACAGACAGCACATAATTTTAATTGATATATTGAGATAGAACAGCGGCAGCGGCAACACAATGAATTCCAATTAATTCGTGTGTGTGCGCATACAAAATTGCACAAATTAATGCGATTAGATGGGCAAAAACATGGCAAACTGTTTAATTGAGAGCCATATATAAATGTGGTCGGTTGGCATCTGAAATGCAATTACCACAACGCAATATGAAGTCTTCTGCTCAAATTGTTCTTTTGACATCGCTGGCAACGTGCTGGGTAAGTGAGCTCTTTGAATTGAACTTTTGAATGCACACGCCCCCCACCCCCAACTAATTATGCATTAATCTCTCGCCGCAAGGCCAGCAAACTGTACAGCGTGGAAATTATACTATTCGAAGCCTTGGAAGTGGAGGGCGAACCCATTATTGATTTCACTGACATTCGTTTAATGGGTCGCGAGCGTGCGCTCAATGGAACTGTTCGCATCAACGAGGACATGGATGCGACCAACTTTCAGATGTCGGTGGACTTTCAAACTGATCCGCTGCGCAATGGCGAGTGGCGAAACATGATCTTCTCGGTGCCGCAGATGAACATTTGTCGCGCCATGCGCATGTATATTGGCACTTATGGCAAATCGACGCTGCAACGCAGTCAACACACGAATCTGCCCTTCGATGGCAAGCATTGTCCTTTGCCTAAGGGCACATATTACATTAAGGATTTGCTAATGAACAGTGATACTTGGCCGGAAATAATGCCCATCGGATATTTGAATGGGAATTTTCGCTTCTTAAAACGTGGCAAACTAATTGGAGGTGTTAAGTGTTTGACCGAGATCAGTCAAAGCATATTAATGCTATAAAGAATAACAAGAAAACTTTACCTAAATGCTTTTAAAGCAATGCAATTAAATTAGATTCGAGTTGCGCACTTTAAATCAGCAAATTTGTCGAGCTGTAAAATAAATTCGGTTGTTGAATGCCTGCAAATCTGCAAATTTCCGCAAATGGATCACATTAAAACACACTAAAAACCCATTAAATTCAAATAAAATCCTATTTTTGTGCATTTAATGTCATAAATCACCGAATTTCACAGCACATGCATTAGGCGAGCAAACACACAAGCACAAACACACAAACACACACACATACACAAAAGAGCAAAAAGGAAGCTGGGAGCTTAGTTGCTACTGACAAAAGCCAAACAATGCGAATTGTGCGTTGTGTGTTGTGTGTTGTGTGTCGCCAGTTTTTGGGCCTGAATCCAACAACAGCCATGTGAACAATATGTATCTGCTTCGCTACCCTTCTTACTCCGTCTCGTCTGCAATTGCTGACCCAAACCTGTCTGAAAATACCCGCACTCAATGGCTGAAAGCGCAACTAACGAGTATTTGATGTACGCTTGTGTATTTATTTAGCTTTGTAGTCGCACTTTTAAACTGATATTATTGTATGGCAAATATTTTATGAAATATGCATTTTGAAATATTTGTATAAAATATCAATTTCAATTTAATTTCTTAATTTTTAGAGTACATCAATTAAACAAGCAGAGAAAATCATGTAATAGCTGAAGCAAGCAGTGTAAAAAACACGGCAAGCAGTGGTATTTACAGTGGCTTCTCAATTAGCAAGCAGACTAAACTAATGACTAATGACTAATGACTAAACAGCAAAACACTTAGTTATTTCAAAAATACGGGTAATCTTAAGTCGAGCATCTGTATTTTATGTTTGGTCGTCTGTAGTGTTGTTGCCTGGGCCATTTTGTAAACATGCAAATGCAGAATGTCCCTTTTTTTGTTGGCTGGCATTGGCTTTGGCTTTGGACGTTGCTTGGTGTTTTGTTTTGCGGTCGCAAGGCATTTAAATGCCGCACATTAATGCAATCCAGGCCGGATTTCTGTGGATACTGTCACCACCACCCGCTGCTCTCCTGCTGTTGCTGCTGTATTCATTGAGCAATAAAATCGAAAAATTCCATTTATATATAGACTTATGTGAGAGTGTGTGTGTGTGTGTGTTTTGGGTTGTGGCAAACAAACAAACCATTTTTGCACAGACGAACAAATTTGTCAGACGCAAATTTCATTGGCATTTTATTTCGCTTGCATGTGTTTGTGTGTGTGTGTGTGCGGTCAGCCAATTGGGCGACCCAAAAGAATTCAGAGAATGAGTTAGACAGGCTGAAAACATAACGCAATAGCTCATAATTAATTGATTTGACAGCCGTGGAGTGCAGTGGAGTACCACATGCAGTGCTAGTCTGTTAAGCCACTAACGTAACAAGTAGAGGGACAACAAACATTTGTGGAAATTCGAGTAACACATGTTGCAAGCTGTCATAAAAAACACAGTTGGAAAAAATGCTGTGTAGAAGAAGTAGCAGTAAGAACAAAAGGTAAACTTGGTAAAACCAAATCGCATAAATGCATGAAAGTATGTTGTAGCAGGTGCAGCTGCTGCAGCTCATGTTTCTGCCACCGACAGAGTCAAGCGACGTGGGGCAAAGAGATAAAAAGAGACAAGGAGCAGCAGCAACAGAGGCAACAGCAGACAGTTATATAGTCGGCCTCAGACTCAGCAGATACAAAACACTTTGCCAGCATTGAGGTAAGAGTAATACAGCAATAGCAACAATAAAAGTGAAAAGCACACTCTGGGCATTGGCAAATGCTATAAACGTGTCGCTCCCACAGTCTGTCTGCCTTTGTGCGATGCGAAGCTGACTCAACTGGCATCCTCCCTTCTGCCACCCTTCCCTCCCACAATATCTTCCAACTCGACGCATCCATATAGCATTCGGTGGCACTAAAGTTTGCCATATTTTAGTTGCCATACGAAGGGCTGCAGAGCATATGACGTTGCTTACCTGTTTTGTATCGCACAGACACATGTTTTCGGGGGTTTCCATTCCCAACTTTCCCACCCTCGATTGTGAGTGCGACTGCGACTACGAGTATTTGGTTGCCCTATGAATAATGGCAATGGCATTTGCCTGGCCTGCCTTCGAGCTTATTGTGTGAATTATTAGCGCTATGTGTATTAAAATGCAGCTCAAGCTAATGCATGCTCGCACACAAATTTGCTGCTGCTGCTGCTGCTAGACAACGAGGCGTATGTGTAATGTGATTTACAATCCAAACTACTCGACTGCGCATTTAATGTGCGGCTTTATGACCACAACAGTATTTAACAAGCAACTGCAAACTGTAAGCTGCAAACTGTGAACTGCCAACTGCGAAGCCATTGAGCACATCTGAAGCCCAATTGCAAATACTCATTGCATTGCATCGCATCGCATC
The DNA here is from genome assembly GCF_009650485.2 of Drosophila albomicans. Classification (NCBI taxonomy): domain Eukaryota; kingdom Metazoa; phylum Arthropoda; class Insecta; order Diptera; family Drosophilidae; genus Drosophila; species Drosophila albomicans. The sequence goes on along the minus strand of NC_047629.2, from coordinate 20,687,303 downwards.
GCAACGCATCGCAGCCATATTCAACATGAAATCCCTGAGATGCATAACCAGCTAGACAACAAGATAAAGTGCAAAAGGTTGAAGGGATGCAGAGATGGAGGTCCAAAAGGATTTGATTATGCTTGTAGTCTGCGCTTGTGCTTTGGCTAATTAACGTCAAAGCGCAATCATTTAAATGGATTTACATGCCATCGCTCTTCATCTCTATCTCCAGCTCTCTATCTCTCTGCACAGCTAATGAATGCGGTTAAAGCTGAGACTACAATAATGAGCATCATCCACGTTATAATAGTATTAACGCTTGCTATGCTCTATGTTTTATAGCGAGTTGAGCTTATACAAACTACGGCATATAATTTATAGCGCTGCATATATGTACGATATATTCAATATGCACATTTATCAAAGCGAATCAACTGTGCAAATATGGTGGCAAACAATGTTTCCGATGCCTGATGCCAAATGATTTAAACATATCACGTAGTAGACGACGATATTTATCACCCATGCGTATTTCGCATGTTTATTTAATCGCTTAATGAGCATATTATGCGTTAATAATTATATTGTTTAAAGCAAGTCGACAGCCAACAGAATGGGGGCATTTTTAATGAGACGCCTTCGGGCCACGCAGCTGCCGTTGCTCGATTGTTGATGCTGTTGTTGTTTGACTTCGCCTGGCTGATTGCCAGGTGATGCTTTTCACTAACCGTAATGAAATTTCATTGTGCACCTTTTGTTGTTTGCGCTGATAAGTAACTACTGCTAAAAATCAACATCTTTTGTGCGTATACGTAATGCTATTGATGAGCAACAAAGAGGGATATGGCGGTGTGACCTGCATTGCCTGTCAGTTTTGCTGGCTGCGAGAACTGCCATTGGCGTTGCTCAGGCAACAGGAAACGGATGCAAAACTGTGGCAACAGGAAGCATAGTCGTCGGACTGAAACAGCCACAGCCACAGCAAGAGCAACATCAACAGCCAGAGGCAGAAACAGAAGCAGGATAGGCGATGCCAGTGCAAACGGGTAGAACAACAATTAAAGCGATAAAAGCGCAAAATGGTCACAATTCAGCAGCGTTAATCAGCAGCAAGGCGACAGCCACATAGATGTGGATATAAGCATGAAGCATGAGGCATGCAGCATGCAGCATGCACCATGCAGCTGCGACTGCAACTGAAACTGACGCTGAATGGCAATTTAAAGGCACTTGAAAGCCTCGGAGCTTGTAATGAGCGCACTTGGGTACGGAGTGCAACCAAACGGCAGCCACATGATGATGATGACACACATTTCCCATAGCTGGTTGCCCGGCTGCCCGACTGCCTGGTTGACGTTAACGCTTAATGTATGCCACTCAAAAAAACAGCAAACGGAAAGCGACAGACGGGCAAAACAGAATCCGGCATCCGTTCTCAAAATAGACCTTAAATTTGCGAGCCAATTTAAAGTCATTTAATTGACTGACCGCTGCCAGGTAAAACGATGCCTGATTGAGCTAATGGACCAGTCATTTTTCAGCCGCTTCGAGTGCACAGTCCACAGGCAGTGTCTCCAGCTCTTTGTCTCTCCATAGCGAGAGACTCCCTCTCTCATTCTCTCTACACTCCACTCTACTCCCTCTCTCATTTTCTATACACTCCACTCTACTTCACTTCACTCAATTAAGTGCATTTGGTTTTGATGCACCACAACGCAACTGCCTCTCGCGGCTTTGCAGGGAGTCGAAAAAGGGAATCTGTTGCTGAGCGCAGTAGATGAATTTTGCCTCGGTGTTGTAATTGCATTTTCCGAAGTCTAGCCAATTCAAAAAGTCTCTTCTGACTGCTGAATCAGGCTTCAATTGCAGGCAGACAAAAACAGTTAGGCTCCATTCCAATTCTATTGTGAAGACTCGCAATCAGCTTGTTGCAATCAACTCATAAAGAATGCACAGCTTGTTTGATTTGATGCGCAGAAAGTATTTTGAAATAAAGTGAAAGGTGCAAATAAAATTGGTAGCGTTTTGATAAATTTATTACATAATATTTAAATGGAAGAAAAAATAAAATGAATACTTACTACGGGTCTTAGTTGCTTTTGGTAACAATCTGGTATATTTATATACCAAATTTAGTCTTCGGTTTTTAGTATATTTTAAGATTAATGCCGCATTGTGCATTTATTCACAATACGTAGCGGGTATCTCAAAATCGAGCACACTTGTAGCTATTTTACTTGTTATATTGATATATTTGTTGAACAATATTTGAATAGAAGCGGAAGCAATTTCAGAGAATTTCCCATATAATAGCTTGAATTCATTTTAAAAGCAAACATCTGTATAGTACTTAAATGAATTGCATAAAAATTGGATTTCAAAGAACAAGTTCAAAGAGCTGCAAAAATGCATAAAAAGTCGTACCCCATTTAAACAGTGTCAGAAGCAAATATATTTTTAAGGCCACACATTTGCACGGCAAGCAGAAATAATCGTAAAGTTAATTAATTAATACTGGCAGTTAACTATCAATCGATCCATTAAATGGAGCACACATGTGTCGCAGCATTTGCGGAGCGTGTTCTTGTTTTTATAGCATACATTCGAGCGCATAATCAAGTGGACTGCGGGAATGCGAATTGCTTTTGCCTAGCGAGAGTGCATCAGCAGTTAAATGGGAAATGCAAATGCAGTTAGTCAGTAAATACAGAGAGAGAGAAAGAGAGTGAAAGAGTTGGAGAGTGTTGCTCTCTAATCCATTAGCCGCGTTTAGCCTGATAAACAGCTAAGAACCGCAGCGGCAACAGCGGAACGAGCGCCACAAAAGCCAACAGAATTCGCATCAGTCGAATACTTTTTATATTTCGTATGGCATTCGCGTTCGCCACACATTAGCGTTGGTTGCAGCAAACCCAAAATAAAAAAAAATAGCAGGAGCTACCGCTACCGAAGCTGACCAAATGCTGTCTGACTTTTGTGTTGGGAATTGGGTCAAGCGGCTGCCACAAAACGTTGCAAGCAAATGCCAAATGGCAACGGGCAACTGGCAACACCGGCGTCAGCGTCAGCGAGGCATGCATTTTAATTGCAAATTTCAGCAGCAGAACTAGAGAGAGAGACGGAAGGAAAGGTGCATAGGTAAAAAAGGTCTGCGAATAATTTATTTGAGGCGCTTAGCACGAGATTAACGGTAAATGTAAACCAGCCAACGAACCGGAAATGGATTACGTTGCAGCCAGCGGGAGTAGAAAGTCACACGTAATTTAATATCACGCTGCCAATTTACGACCTAGAGAGAGTCTGAGAGTGTGTAGAGAGACAGAGACAGAGCGAGAGTGAGAGAGATGTAATTGCATCTGTCGTGTGCGGTTGCAATTGGCAATAGAATTAAAGTTTCAGCCAAGCACTTTAAGACCGAAAGCAGAGGCAGAAGGCAAAGCCAGACAGACAGGAACAGAAAAATTGCTTGCTAGACAGCGTTGCATATGTTTTTTTTTTATACATACATACGCAAACTGTTCTCAGTCCTTTGCTTTCCCTCTTCGCTTGCTTGATTGCCCTATGACAGCTTGTTGCCATTGCCACTCCTGTTGCCATTCCTGTTGCTGTTGCTGTTGCTATTGCCATCATCAGCTTCGCTCAACTTGAACTCCGATGGCAACCCCAACTGCGAGTGTCTGTTGACGTTGCTGTTGCTCTTGCTTTTCGTTCGCAGCAGCAAACGAAGGGAAACCTTTTTGGCCAACAACCACGGTTGGCAACCTTAATTGGCTTTGAGGCGAATGTATTCCAAATCTGATTTCGCATATGGAAGCATTTCACTTGATGATGGCAAATTCGCGCTTTTCCTGCCATCATCCATTGACACCTCGCTACATAGCTCTTGCTCTGTCTCTCTCCCTCTCCCTCTATACGTCGTCGTCGTGCTACAAATTCCGGGTAATAACATTAGCAGCTTTAATTTGGTGCGAACGAGTTGCGAGATGACATGGCTAAAATTAGCTGTTTGTTCACTGACCTTTTACCCATTGCCCTTTCAGTCTCTCAACCGTTCATCGGCTCAACCTCTGGCATTTTCGCTAGCTGACTGCCACTTCTTGTCAATAACAAAACAATGCCAACAGTTGTAAACAATTATGTAGACCATCGAACTGTGCGCTATTGTTTTATCAACACACACAGACACACTCACACACACAAAAATATTCACATGCTCAGAAACACATATAACAACTACACAGCCACTTCCACTTCCGTTTCCGTTTGGCAGCAACTCACGCCATGCATTTGATCCGACTTGTTTTGCTTCCGAATAAAATACCCTGTAGGCAATCAGTGACTTTTGCAATTATATTTTGGCAGCACAGCTCAGTTATTTTGGTATTAGAAATACATCTTTTACTTGGAATTTATTTTAAGCACATAACTTGATTCTCTGAAATGGTATTTCATTACATAATATTGCTGTGAATTTAATACTTACTTTCATTTGATCTCATTTTTATTTGCTTGAGTTTCCTAAAATCAATTTATATAATTCTAATGTCACTTTCTATAATGTCTACCTTCCCATATCATATTTTTGCTTATATTAAAGAGCATACTTTAATTTGCACTTATTTTTAATTTTTAAATTTCTCTAAATTAAATTTATCTAATTCTAAAGGTACTTTCTAAATGGTTTTTTAAACTTTAATCTCAATTTTTTCTTAGTATATTGTAGACTATTAAATATATACTTTAATGTGGTCTTAATGATTGACTTAATTTCCCCCAATGCTAAAATAGTTTAACTCTAAAATAAGTGCACATTCTAAATAGCTTTATTTACAATTCGCTTATATAAACATCTCTTATAATTGTTGAAATTGAATACAATCAAAAATTTGTTTTTATCTTTTTAAACTTAAATTTTCTAATCACAAATTAGACTTATTTTAAGACCGCATTTCATAATATATTCTTTACTCTTCTTGAAAATTGAAAGCAATCTATATGTTATACTATTTTAAATTATACTTATATTAAGAGCGCATTTTAGTATTCTTTTCTAATTCTAAGTGCGCATTCTTTATACCTTTGGTTCTATGTTGAGTCACTCATATCAATATTTCTTAATACTCATATTGTTGACAATTTATTACAAACTTTATTTTGCCTAATGCTAAGTTATTGACTAATCATAAACACTGTCTTCAGCTGTTACTCTATCTATTACTTTCGTCCTTAGCTGCTATCAATCCTCATTCTTTTCCCTTTCATGGTCAGCATATTCTTCTTTTTAGTTGGTATTCGTATCGTCGAGCAGACGCTTTTATTGCATTCTTGCATATTATTTATGTTAGCAAGACTTTTCGCCATATTCTCGTATAGCAAACTATATTTGTATTGTATAAACAAGCGCATAAACTTTTTGCGGCCAGTGAACCAATGGCGAATCCATAGAGAAAACCCAAAAACTGCAGTGTTACCCCAAATCCCAAACCCGGTTGAATGAATCTTGCTGCGGCTGCTGCTGCTGTTGCTGTTGCTCCTGTTGCAGTCATGCGTATCCCGCTGGCAGCCATAATTGTTTTTTGAAGTGTTCGCCGGCTAGACTTTATTTATTGTTCTCACACATGCAAACACCGACACAGACACACACAGATACGAATATAAACACTCACTGTTTGGGGCAAATGGACAGCGGTTTAGAGACTATTTTCGAGTGTGGATTTTAGACGCAGAGCTGACCAACACACAGTTCACCATATGCAATTGAACAGCTTTTCTCTTTATCTCGTTTTCTCTCTCCTCTCCTCTCCTGTACTCTGTTCTGTTTGTGTTTGTATTTGTTATATTTACATTTATTTTTACAGTTTGATTGACTTTTTGGCTTTGAATTGATTCACTTTGTGTATGCAAATCCTTTTGCCACACACACACAACGAGACAGCAATAGATAGAGAGAGAGAGAGAAAGAGGGGGAAAATGGAAGAGAAACTCGCTCAATTAATGCAATTTTCTGTTGCTGATTTGTCATGAAAATTTGCATGGCATTCACAGCTGCGTTGCGTGACCAATTTGCATGCCACCTGGCAAACTGCTTATGGTAATGAATGCCACAAAACGCACTGCCACCGTGGCACACCAGCTACCCTCTTCACTCCTCCCCCGCACTTCTCTGCGCCATGGCAACTAATAATCCAAAACGCAAGTTGACAACTTTCTTTCAAATGGCGACCGAAATTGAGTGGCGTTTTGCGAACCAGCTGGAAACTTATGAAAGTTGTTTGCCAAACAACAATAAAATAAATTGCGCAAAGTGCAAACAGAAAGTTGTAGACTCCACCTAGTATCCTCCACTTTTCTCCTTTTCCCCTCCTTCTTGTGCAACGCAGCAAGCTGCCAACTCGTGTCAATTGTCATTTGTGCTTGTACTTTTCTTCTGCCTCCCAGCAGCAACAGCAGCAGACTCAACTGCTAGCATCAGCAGCTTTTGTCTTTGCTCTTTGCAGTTGTTACGCTTTTATTGCTATTGTTGTTGCCGCGCCTGCTGTTATGCTTATTATTTATATTACTCGGGCACAGCAGGAGCAAACACACAGAGACTGAACACAGAGAGAGAGAAAGAGCGAACAGAGCACGAAGAACATGCTCTGCCACTACTTGCTTTTTATTTTTTTGTGTAGGTGTTAAGAAATTTGATTTGCCTCTGCGCCATTTTATGAAGTGAACGCAGCGTGTGACTCAATTTGTTGTTGTTGTTGCTGCTGTTGATGTGTGTGTTTTTTTATATTAAAACTCAGTGAGCTGTGAGCGACAAACGGAAGTTCAATTCACTGCAAACAGAAGTAGCATTCGTTCATAGATACGAAAACATTAAAATATAATACTTATCGCATGCGAGTGCGCGAGACTCGCATCACATTTTATCAGACTGCACATTTTGTGAAATTGAATAACATAAATAAAACGTTGTAGTCGAATGTAGAGTGTGAGAGTTGACAGCTTAAAGCCAGCCACTGGCTCAAACAATTTGCATTTCAATGAGTTTAATATTTTTGTGTTATTCATTCATATATTCAACAGCAACGCATGAGATATTAGAGTTAAATTTAGCTTCATGCCAGAAATTTGCAAAATTACAAATGTAGGAAAAAGAAAATAAACTTTTCGGTTCACTAACATCTTACTAGCGAAATCTTCTTTAACTACTTTTAGTATTCATAATTGAATATCTTAAATTGATTGTCGCATCAGCATTAAATGGAACTGTTCTCGCAGTCAGTTCCTTAAGTATCCAGTGAATTGCTGAAATTGCAATCAGCGTAATATCAATAATAACAATGTGTTTCTTCAAGCAGCTGCTACTTTTTTTCTTTCTTTCTGCGCTTTCTCTCATACTTATTTTCGATTTGAATTCAGTGCAGAGCAAGAAATGTGTCCGGTTGCCAGTTGGTCGGCTTCTGCTTCTGTTTCTGCTTCTGCTTCTTTCTCTTTCTCTTGCTCCAGCTGTTGGTTCTGATGCTTCTGTTGTTTGGCTTTCATCTCTTATTACATTGTGCAGAATGCAAAGTACTTTGCAATGAGACTGGGGCGAAGGAAGTTCAGTACTGGTCACAGTCTGATATTGTAAGAAGTTAGATTGCTGTGCAGTCGAAACAGTTTTGGCTGAAAGTCGCCAAGTCGCCGCTTTCAATAAATATTTATGAAAAATGTTAATATTTTTCGTTTCCCCTCCACAAGTTTTCATTTCATTCTTTATATTTGTTTCTGTGTATGTGTATTTTCTGTAATTTTGCATTTTTTGTGTGTGTGCGCGCGTGTTGCCTTTTAATCTAAATGTTAATTCGCTTGAAATGAATCAGTTAAGCTGCAAAGGGAAAGTCAAAGGCAACGCGACGTATGCGTAATGTGCTGCGCTTCGCTCTCTTTGTGCGTATGAGTATGTGTGTGTGTGTGTGTGTGTGCGTTTGTTTGCTCTTGTGTTTGTGTATGAGAATTAATTGGAGCGCGGTACGTAACAAAATGCTCCTTGGGGAGCAATTGCCGGGCGAAGTTCAAGTGGTTGCGGTTGCCAAGAGGGAACTTCTTCTGCAACTTGAGCTGGCCAAACTCGAGCTTCAGCTTGAAAAATATCAAATATTTAGACACTGCTGCTGCCAGCTGCAACAGATGAAAAAGGCGAGAGAAAGCAGGTGTGAGATTTTTAATTAAAGCTACAACGGCAGAGAGACTTTGGCTGAACCACAACCGGAGGTTAATTACGTGACAAATAAACTGCAGAGTGTGTAGACTCACAATTTCCAATAGACCGAAGTTCGCTGGCATAACGCATACGCAGCGTTGCACAGCCAAGAGTCAAGAGCCAACATTTTGCAAAACGAGCTGCCAATCAGCCTAACAATTATGAATGGCCAGCCAAATGCAGCACTATGAGCTGACCTCTCTTCCTCCCTCTCTCCTTTCTCTCCCCTCGACCAGCCGCTTGATTTATCTCGTAATTAAGGCCGGCATGCGCAATGCGTTTCCACTTTTGACCCCCAGTGCCGCCCTTTGATGCAACAAATTGAAATAAATTGCCAAAAGCCCGCTTCGAATTTCATATGCAGCTGCGCTAACAAGCTGCCGCAGACCAAAAGACGACGAACAGACAGATATATAGACGAGCAAGGACTTTGCCAGGATAAACGATAAAGTGTAGCCATCGACATGTTGCGCACTTTATTTGCATGCTTTTAAGGTCTGTCAGCTCAGCGACTGCTTCTCTTGTTCAGCTTGAATGGGTATTAGAATACTGTCTGGCGTTCTTTTGGGATGTGAGCATTAATCAAAAAGATGTTTAGCTGCGCATCATTAATAACTGGCCTCAGCTGTCATGTTGCTTAACCCCAGACTAAACTATTGATAGAAATTCGACATTGTCAAGGTGCGAATGTGCCACAGTTCTTCTTGATTGATGTATTATGGCTTGCCTAACAAATTGCTGAGCCATTGCTGATGAAAAACATAAAGAGATGTCACTATTACAATGAGTAATTGGATTTCGTGTTTTCGATCAAAATTTTCATGACATTTTAATTCGGATAGCTATTGACTAAAATTGAGTGAAATTAGAATACTGCATTTATTATTTCAGACAGTGTCAGAAATTGTAATGTAATTACAGATTAACTAATTTCATTACAGAAACTACCGCAAAAAGTTACAAATTAAAGAGCAGGCAATAAAAGCTTGTCAACCAAAATTGAATACAGTTAGTTGAAATTATAATACAATATTTATTAGTAATGATATAATTGTATTTTGGAAGAAACTATCGCAGATCTTAATGTAACAAATTGAAATGAAATGTTAGCAATTGTGACTCAGAATACTATTTTCGTTTTTAACTAATATATTTAAAAGGATAATGTAATGAATTGTGCAACTACTGCAAGTTCAAACTAACAAGTTTAAGAGCAGGCAACAATATGAAATACATGAAATTAAATTATGACTCAACAAAAGCAAAAAAAAAAAACCAAATGAGATGTGAAAACTATATTATATAAAATGATATTTCAGACAGTATGAAACAACGTATTGATTTTTTTTTTACATTTTGTAAGAAACTATTGCATCTCTTAAAGTAATAAAATAAATATGAATTTGTGTGCTAAGTTGAAGAGCGCTGAGAGATTTCAATTGTGACTCAGTTTATCAATCAAAAGCAATTAAAATTAGTTGAAAGTAGAATACTATATTATTTCAAACATTATTAGACAATGCAATGAATTGTTTAATTACATCTTGGAAGAAACTTTCACATCTGAAGTAACAAATAAAATGAAATACAAACAATTCAGTTCTGACCCAGTTTAATATTTCGTACTACAAATAGAATTGTTTGTTTAGAACTTCCAATTAGCCATTGTATTCCATGCTGGCATTGAAATTGCAAAGTAACTTGTATTGCAATATTTATGCTATACACAACTCGGCACATAAAACAAACAAATTGTCACTTCAACTCTGACTATTGTTCAGTCTAATATTACTTCTTTATACTATATTTTGCAGTTATATTAAATTTCATATATGGCACGTATATGGCTTTCGTATGGCATTATGTCAGTCAGCTCCAATAAAGTTGCCAGTGGAAATTTGTCAGCTATGCGGTGGACTGTGGACTCTGGGACTCTGGCATGCGGAGCACAACTTTAAAACAAGCGAATTGTGCGAATAAATGGCATAGATAACTTTATGGCCACCACTGCACTTTGTCTAACCCGTCAACCGGGCATGACACGCACACATAGCACACAAACTTACACACACACACACACACACACATACAGCTGGGAGTGTAGTTAGCCTTCGGCTTTGGCATGCATTTAACATCAGCAACAGCAGCAGCAGCAGCAGAAGCGGGTGAAAAGGATCGAGGTGCAGCTGGGTTAGCTGAGGCGGGCGGGCAGCGGGTGTCAGAGGCCAAACTCGTGATGCCATTGCAGCTTCTATTTTTCTTTTTTCTTCTTCTTTTTTTTTTGGTTTTTTATCTATGTGTGTGTGTGAGTGTGGGTGACGCTGCTTTGAACGGCATTCGCAGCTCTACGTGACATGCATAGCTCATTGGGTTTTTGGCCCCGACGACGAGCATAGTCAAGAGAAAATATTGCAGTTGTGATATGTTTAAGCAGCAGCCGCAGCAGCAGTAGCGACTGCAGTTGGCATATCCTGACTCTTTAACGCGGTGCGCGCTGTTGTGCCAAGTTTTTCCGAGGTGCTAATGAAAATTGCGCAACTTTGCGCAAAATCACAATCACAGCTTGAACTGCCAAAACGGAAATGGCAACGCATCCGGCTAGACAGCTAATTGCCTTACGCTGCACTGCAACACACACACGCAGGTGTGCATATGAATGTGTGTGTGTGTGTGAATGTGTGCCATTTCTTAAGGCAACTTGAACAAAAGCCGCTAATTAGTTGGCCAAAAAATGGTGTTGTGCACACGCTTTAAGAGCAATTAAAGTGCATGGCTCGAAATTGAAGCGACTAAATGTGTTTTTTATGTTGCCAACGCGCTGCTGTATTAATTGTGTCGTGGGGTACAAGCAAAACCAATTTGCAACAGCAGTGGCAGTGGCAGTGGCAGCAGCAGCAGCAGCCAAAGCGGTGCCAGCAACTGTAGCTCTGTGGGGCTGGCAGTTAATTTTAATTACGCACATGGCAGTTAATGTTGCGACATGGCGTCTCAATTTAGACACCTTTTTGTGTAGCACCCACCGCTGCCTCCCGCCTTTCCACTTTCCGCTCTTAAACCCTACACACACTCATACACACACACACAAATTGCCATTAAATGCGTTGAATGTGGGTGGCATTGGGCGCCGCCATTGCCAAAATGAATAAACGACAATGGCTTTTGTGGACAAGTCTGCCAATGTGTGTGTTAGTGTGTGTGTATGTTTTGTATGTATGTGTGTGTGTGCATATAACATATAGCATACAGCGTCAATCGTTTCATTTAAAGCGTTACGCTTCAGGCGGCCAAAGGTAAAAGAACAAAACAAATTAATTTTGGCCATGTGTGGCCAGGTCTATGTAGAAATATTTCTGTGTGTCTGCTTATAGTACTATATAGTACTTCTATAAGCATAAGTGGGTGTGCTCGTGTGTGTGCTCGTGTGTGTGGGTGTGTGTGTTGTTATGGCCATGTAGAAGTGTAAGTAGTAGCATAGCCCGAGGACAGACACACTCGCATTCGCAGCTCAGTGCACAGCTGTGTGTAAGCAAATGGTTTATGCAAACCCTGCAGGGCTCAGTTTATACTCAGTTTTCTTCGAAATTTGTATTGCTCACAAGCAAACATTTCTGCTGCATAGCTAATGCTTAAATTAAACAAAATAATGTGTGGTCTATGATATTATGAAATATATTTGTAATGAAATAATGATATTCAATTATTGTAAATAAAAAAGCAAATGTCAATATTCAATTTATTTGTTTAAGCTTAAACTTTTAATCAATTGAATTGAATGCGGAAATTAAACATTTCCCCATGAGCGATAAAAAATTACTTATACGTACGTATACTTAACCTGGTATTCAACAGCAACTATTCCAGGGTATCTCTACTTCGTGCTGGTCCTTCTGCATTTCACAGCGTTTTAGCTTTGCTTTGAGCTCGAGTACGTTGTGCCATTTCCTTTCGCATTAGCAGAGCTATGTTTAGGCCCTGCAGTTGTTGGCTTTGCCAAATGAAATATGTATTTCCTTGGCACACATTTACGCTTTGGCCAAAATTGCTTTTGTTCCACAATTGCGAAATATGTGCTGGCATTCTGGCGGATATTAAACCGGCGTCGAGCGACGCTTTCTTTTCTGCCCCGGTTAAGTACAGCTGTAACTGTAGCCATAACTGTTACTGTTATGTCAGCAGAGACCCAGAGAATGTTGAAAGGAGGCAAAGGAAACCCACCCATCCACTTGAATCATAAACGCATTGGCATTTCAAATTGCAATTTACACACACGGAATGTGTGTATATATAATTTATACGATTTTTATTTAAAAGTTAGTTCATTCTCAACTGTTTGCAGCTGCTTACAGACTCGACTCGACTCGACTTGACTCTTACATACACATGCTCGTTATACATACACATATATTTGTAGTATCGGGTTTTTTTCTTTTAGGTAAATATATATTTATATAGAAGTATTACTTATCGTAGTGGGAGATATGACATTCGTTTGCATTTTTGGAACTGCTCTGCACCTAACTAACTAACCAATCAATCAATCAATCAATCAACTTTTAACTCTGCGACTCTTACATCAGTTTTGAACTTTACATAAGTACAGATGAGTATAAGTATAAGAGTATATTATAAGAGTATTAACTACGAATTCGTCTGCGCTTACACATTCACTTTGAATACCTGTAATTAACTGTCGATTATAAGTGTATATATATATATATATTAGCATTCTTTGATTTTCTTATTTTTCTTTATAAAATGCAAGCGAAAGATTCGAATATTATTATTGGAAAAGTTCATAAGGAAACTCACAAAAAGTACACAAATAAATTGAAAGTTTTGTTTTACTTTGTTTATCAACATTTAACATTTATATTTTATGTTACATTTTGCTCAGGTTTGTCATGTTCTCATCATATCATCTAGCACTTAAGAACCTCTCTCATGAAATATTCAGTGGGCCTAGAGAAGAGCTTTACAATAAGTAAGTAGTTTTTGAAGATTGAGTTTATAGGATAGTTATGATATAAAAGCAAGTTAGGTTCGATCTGCGAGTGATTTTACGACGTTTAATTAGAGCCAATAAAAAGATTTGATCATATATCTTGTGTTTATTTAATAATTAATTCATTAATTTTGATACCTCTCACTAAGTTAATCTAAATATCACTCGGGGTTTTCTTTTATTTTCAATTTGCATGTTTCGTGTTGAATTTGGAATTTGTCCTAGCACAAAATTGTATACACATAATGGTTGGCATAATACTACACATTTGGGACTGCCAACTCGAGGGAAAGTGAACATGGACATCAGCTCCAGCTCCAGCTCCAGCTCCGGGTCAGGCCTTAAGAAATCCTTGTTCTTCCTTGAGCCGTGCAGTCGTTGCTTGACATTCTTGGTACTGTGGCTGACAAGCTACACTTCCTCATAGCTGCGACATTTGGGTAATGGGCCTGACCACTTGCCATCTGCCTGACATTTTGGCCGTTCGGGTGGCCCCGTGGTGTGATCTTCGTTCGTCTGGATCTGGATGAAGCCGGGCCGGCATTGGACGCTCAGGTAATCGCCCGCATCGTAGTTGAACTTGAGTGGAGCGATCAGGCCATTGGGCGGATCGCCCGGATAGGGGCATTGCGATTTGCCTGAGCGGAGAGCGAGATTTGGCATGGATGGCATGGATGGTCATATATTGGGCATGCATGCATGGTGGTTGATGTAGTAGTGGTGGTAGCAAACAAGTTGTTGCGCGTTGATGTTACATGATTGTGAATTCGTGGTGATTGAGAGCAGTATCAGTATCGGTATCGGTATCGGTATCAGTTTCGGTTTCGGTTTGAGATCGGTAATCGATTGTTTGTTACACAGCGGAAATACAACACAAGTTTCATTAATTGATTTGGTTTGTGAGTGGGGCCCACTTTGGAGAGAGATTTACGCAAGGTTTCGCAGCGTATATGTGCATTATGTGTTTGCATTATCAGTTGTCTACTTACAAAATGGTGGCGAGTGCGACCAGAACCCGTTCTCCGTGCATATGATGCTCGACTCGCCGACCAGAGTGTGGCCATCGTTGCAGCTGAATGTGACCAGAGCGCCAACAGTCAGACGCCGTTGGCTCAGGCTCGTGCCCCCAATGCGTCCATTGAGCGGCGCAACTGGCATCACGCACTGGATGACTGCGAGAGGGGAGAAGAGTGGGAAAAAGAGAAAACAATAGTGTATGGAAGAGAGAGAGAAAGAAGACGAGCATTAATCTGTGTGTGTGAAAGTTTTCCAACTTGCATCGGAGTTGTTTTCTGATTTGTTGAAATATCAATATTACATTTCATCATTTCATCATGGGAATTCTCTCCTAATATAATCTTACTATCTTACTTAAAAACCAATTATATGCTTATCAAGTATGTATTCATATTTTTATAAGCAGCCAGAAAGGTACGAGTAGCAGAAAAACACACGAAATATTGATATATTAAAATAAGGAAAAAGTCCCTAATATGTTTTTTTATCAACATATGTTACTATAATTAAGTTCAATTCTACTATGGTAAATAGGAATTTTAATATGGTATAATATTTTCAAAATTTATTTCTAACAATGCCTATTATTGAAAATAGCAAATACTTAATTAACATCTTACCAGATAAACTTTCTAGAAGCACAACATAATAATTTATCGACTCAACAATATATATCTTGTATAACACTCTTCAAGAAACAATAATAACTTGATGCCTTATTACTTAATATAATAGTTTATCAGCTCAGATATCAATCAATTAGCTCTTAAACGTTTCAGTGTCTTTATACCCTACTTTAAATCGATTCTTTCGTAAGACAATTATTGAATTGTATCGCTTTCATGTTAAGTGTTGAGCGAGGAATGTTTGTAACGAAAAAAGGAAAACAAAAGAAACTGCACTAATCAAATTAATTAGACTTATTAATCACACTAAGAATGAATTATCCCCGTTTGTAATTGGATGATGTCTAGCGTCCACTTGAGTGTAATAACTTTGAATGAAAGCTGAAATCTTATCGATTGTCAAGAGCGTCTGCACTTCAATTGGTCGCAATTAGAGCGCTTTACTAAATAATTAGCCGGACAATTGGCTTACTTAAGCGGCAAAACGAATAAGTAAGGAGAAAAACAGACAGAGAGAGAGAGTGAGAGAGAGAGAGACAGTCACTCACCTTTGCAGCGTGGCACTGGGCCACTCCAGATACCCGTCGGCTCACAGTCCAGCAGCGCCGGTCCGGTCAGCTTGAATCCCCATTGGCATTTGAACACCGCCCGCCCCCATGCCGATGTATTGAGCTCAATGAGACTGAGATGCGGATCGTCAAGGACGAGACGGGGACATTGAATGGGATGGCATGTCGGCGATGGCGATGACCAATTGCCCGAGGCCAGGCAGGTGGCATTCCATGCGCCATCCAGCCTAAAGCCCTCGGGGCACTCATAGTGCGCTCGCTGGCCCAACTTATTGCCCTCGAGTCTCAGCCTGAGCGGCGCCATGGGTTCCATTAGCTGCGGGCATGTCGAAGTGGCCACCACCACGGCAATGCTGTTGGTCAAACCGCGCGGCGAGGTGCATGTAAACGTGCCCGAATCATTATTCTCGATATTCTTGATGCTCAACCGATAACGCACTGCCTTCTCTTCCCCAGCCGGCGACCAGCCTGCAATCATACAATATAATAGCACAAATCTTGAGGTGATGCTGCTGCTCGCTTAAACTCACCTGTGCTGTACTGCATATACCAGCTGGTCCAGCTCCATTCAGGGGTGCCCCGCACACGTGGATACATGCAATCCATTTGCACAGTGCTGTGCGGGGGCACGGCCATCACACCGGAGGGCTCAAAGGAGTAGGAGCCATTGAAGACCTTGACACGGATGGAGGGAGCACTGTCTTCAGAGTAGTTGGTCAGCACGGTGGTCGGCACACAGCTGGGCATGCGTGGCGCCCATAATCCATTCGAGCAGAGCACACGCGACTCGCCCAGCAGCTTGTAGATGCCCAGCTCCTGGCAGCGTGCCTGCAGCGAGTGGCCATGTGGCAGATCCCAGCCAACGTTCTGCAGAGTATGAGGCACGACAAATGTTGGTTGGGTGGTTCAATGTGGGAGGACAACAGGCGAGATGCAGGCAGAGCAGAGCAGAGCAGAGTAGAGCAGAGATTTCAGGCATTCGTTTTTTGTTTTTTGTTTTTTTTTGTTAAATGAAGCGATAGAACGTGCAGTGCGTGATAGTATTATAGCGAGAGCGAGAGCGAGAGAGAGAGAGATATGGAGAGAGACAAAAATAAAGAAGAATTGTTTTTAGACTTTTTACAAGCTGTTAACACATTCTTAGAGGCGCACTCTCTTGGGCGTGGGCGTGACATTTTTTATTAGGGCGTGCTGGCGTGCAATATTCCACAGTGTTGTCTGTAACTGTTTTGCTGCAAATGTAATTGTGTAATAGTGATAGTAGGTGTGCGTGTGTGTGTGTGTTTGTATCCATGTGTGCTTTACGATGCCCAATGACCCGAAGGCCAATGCTAAAGCCGTGCATAAAAAATTGTTTATTGTCAAAAACCATAACAAGACCCACTACTTGGGCAGACACTAATATCGTGAGTGTGTTTCTCTGTGAGGTTTGTGCTCTAAAGGATTGTCTTTGATCAGTGTGTGTATTTCTAAACTTATTTCTAACACCTGAATAAAGGCCTTCAAAACTTATAATTATAATTGTAATTAGTGGGTTTGAAAAAATATTTTCTAAAAATCATGTCGGCTTTCTTTCACAACTAAGGCTTGATATATAATATAAATAAACTTTGTTAATTATATCGTATATTCGTTTTGTTAATGTTTTCCTAACAACATTACTCCCCAGAAACGTAGCTTATATCTAAAAAGTTAACAAAAATTTGTCTATGAAGGAAGAAGCCCTTAAATGTAATTCATTTTAAAGCCGTAGTTCTAACAGGCTTAAGCGTTGATAGTAGATAACTGTTTACACTAGTATTGACACACTTCATGTAAACAATTGACGCAGCGTCATTTAGTGTAAACGTATTGAACTTAACGCATTAAATCTGTTGTTAATGCAATTGATATATATATTAAATATATATATTATATATACAATTTACCCTATTATTTGGAAACTCTAAGAATAAATAGCAAGTATATGACATCCTAACTTTATTTTCCTGAGCTCTCAATTAGCCCCACATTTTCTCTCAGTGTACAAAGTGTGTATGTACTAATTGCCTTGACTTAAAATGGTAAGATTGAAAGTCTCCGAATAATCTATATATAATATCTAAATTCTTATTTAACCCCACAACAAACCAATCGTTTCTCTCAGTGTAGAGTGTGGGTTAGTGTGCAAAATTGTTGTGTTTTCTGTGTGAGAAATCTACGGTAGTAGTTGTACAGTGTCAGCTAAATGCATAGATACGGATACGAGGTGCGACGACGACGACAACGAGGACGACGACGACAATGATAGCCACTCACAATTTCTGTGTTTGAGACAAGTGTCGATTTGGATAAGCGCGTTTTACGCCAGCCGCGATTTGGTGGTATCGGTGTCTGCAAGAGAGAGAGATCAAAGAGTACCAAAAATACAGAGTCTGAGTTGCTGAGCAGAGCAGAGCAGATGCGGATGCAGGATTGAATTATTTTATTTTTATTTAATTGATATTTTTTTTGTTTAGATTTTTTATAATTATTTTTTCTAAGATGACGCTGGGCAAATAATTGTACTTGTTATTTGTTGTTGTTGTTGATTCAAGAGAGATGATGAAGAAATTGAGCGAGACAGAGATACATATATATACATATATAGAGAGCGAGCGAGAGCGATTTACAGTAAGTGACAGAGACAGAGAGATAATAATACACAGATAGATAGAGCGAGAGAGACAGAGAGAGAGAGTCAAAGAGACGCAGTCGAATTTGAGTTGCACTCACATTTAGCCTCCGCTAGCTTCTGTGTGTGTGTTTGTGTCTGTGAGAGTGTGTGGGTGGTGGGTGGTGCCTTCGCATGTGTATGTGTGAGAGTGCGTGCATATGTGTGCTGTCGTTTCTGCAAGTGCCTGTGGTCGTGGTTTTGCTTGTGGGTGGTTGGTGGGTGTTTATCTTTTCATTTTTTTTTCTTTTTTTGTTTTGGTTTGAGTGGGGGCAGCTCCTGGCACGGCTGACGGCAGCGTCTGGCCGTCATCACTTACCACGGAGATGTTGCGATAGCTGAGCAGCAGATGAGTCGGAATGCGATTTACATGGCAGCTCTTATACAGCGGCTGAAACTTCACGTTGCCGTTGTCATCTACAGATAAAGATGTCAGTTAGATCAGCAGATACACGCACAGTTCAAGATACATGCAACGACAACATTAACAGCGTGCTGCCACTTCTTTCAACACTGCCACACGCGAAACAATTCACGCGATTTCAAATCTGATATGACAAGGCAGACAAAATGGCAACACGCTTGAATGCTGTCAAAGAAATTCTATACTATGTATATGCAGCAGTATCGCAAATGTACAATACTTTGTTAAAATTAATGTGATTGTAAATTGTGTAAATAAAGGAAATTAAATTTGTTTATGTATCATAATAACTAAAATTTAGTAATTTTATATTTTACAAATTGACCCTATGACAATATTATATCTGATGATCTATTATTAGATTGAAAGGTAGGGAAATTAAATTAATTATGTATTTTGAAATTTAATCATTGGTTTCATAATTACCATAATACATTATTTATTACATTAAATTAGTTTCAAATTACAATAAAATTGTACAATGAAATAAAATTACTATTACAAATTTTCATATTCAATCATTGGTTTCACAATTGGGAAAAAAATATAAAAATTGTATTTGAGCAAAACTTTTGTAAGACGACAAATGGCTAATGAAATTGGGAATGTAGTACTATATTAATATACCAAATATGGCTTTCCGTATACTTTAGTATTTTTGGGGTATATTAATTTAATATAATTTTAGAATATAGTTATATTGAAAATGGGTAGCCGGTATATTTATTATGGTATATTTTTAATATATACCAAATATAGCTATAGTATTTTTGCGGTATATTAATTTGGTACAATTTAGGAATATAATTTTATTGAAAATCCGTACCGGGTATTTCAAATTCGAGCAAACTCGACCATTGCTTTCTTACTTATTTTTGAATGTGTTGACATTGGTAAAGGATTCTTTCATTAAGTAATTAGTTAATTCAATTTATTTATTGATTTGTGAATCTAATTGCATTCAAATGGGGCAATTTTAGTTGGTACACAAAGCCAACTATTATCACTTGTAATTTGTGATCAACTGCTGCATATTGACATTTAGTTACTCTCTAATAGCCACTTTCCACTCTGCATAATTGGGCTTTTATTAAAATTTATTTTATAGATTTTTTATTGAAATGATTTGAATAATATTTATTTACCCAAGCGTCAAACAATTGTTTAAAGATGTTATTTAATTCAAATATAAATATATATATTTTTGTCAGAGTTTAAATTGAAACTTTAGCTGAGTGGAAGGCGGCTTTTACTTAGTTGGTTAGATGGTGAAATGAAACAACTTGGATTGTTGCTGGTGCTGCTATTTAGTGTGCTTGATTGTGTTGTCTTTATTGTACGAGTCTCTACTGTAATGACATGTTTCGTATTGCTATATATTGTGTTTAAGTTTAATTAACATTCCATTCTGAGTGCATCATCATATATCAAAGTGTATATTAATGTAACTGTGTGTTTGTGTATGTGTGTGTCTGTTGTGCGTATTTGTATTAATGCTTCTGTATGTGTTGAGGGTAGCTCACTTACCCTCCTCGTTGGTGGCACACAATGGTCCCACCCACTTGCCCTTGACACAACGTATCTTGCACAAGCGTCGATCGCCCATGGGCCCAATTTCGCCAGGGAAACGTATCTCGGACACTTCGGTGAACTGTTGCAATATATCGATCTCTTCCTCCTCATCGTCTTCCTCATCGTCTTCAGAGTCTTCGGTGTGCACGGGCGAATAGCCGGTCTCCTCATCGTAGATGCCTAAAGTTGGGGCGAAATCGGAACAGAATAGGTGAGGGCGTTATGAAATGGGCAATGTACCATGCTAAGAAACGGGAGTGGGGGAATACGACCAGAGGGAGGAGAGAGTAGAGCAAGTAGAGCAAGCAACTAATGAGCTGTTGTTGTGCCTGATATATGTATGTACGAGTTGTATGTTAAGCGACAGGTGAATGAATACTAGAGACAGACAGATAGACCACCCACGAATGAATGGCTGAGTGAATGAATCGTTGAATGATCTTTGAATGCGCAATGCGAGTCAAAGAGTCAACGAGTTGGCTTCGCATTTCCATGGCTTGGCTCTTTTTTGAAGCGTGTTATCAGAGATGCTGAGGGCTTTCAATGCGCTGAAGTGGCCACTGACTTGGCAAAGTCTTTTTCGTATTTTTTTTTTTTTTGCTTTTTGCAAAGCGTGTGAAAAGCCGGCTAAGAAGCTAAAGTGCGGCCAGAAGAGTGTGGGGAGGAAAGGGAAAGAGAAGCAACTCTTGAGCACACACATTAAGCCGCACGAAACGTGCGAAAAAGGCGCTGCGAAACTGAACTTCAATGGGGCAACTTAAGGTTGTTAGATATGCATTAAAAGTGGCACGGAAATGGAGTGGGACAAGTAATAGCAATAGATAGATGGAAAGGGTCGAAAAGCGCGAGGGTTTGGGGGTTAGGATGAAGCAGCCACTTAACAGGATACAACTTCATTGCTGAACGAGGCGTCAAAAAAAAATGGAAAAGAAAAGAAAGCAACGAAAATAAAAGAAACGAAACGAAGAGTGAAAAGGCAAAAGATAACATGAAAGATAATATTATTCCCCAGCATGAGACACAGAACCCTGACCAACTGCCAACAGCGAACAGCGTACAACGCGAGGGTCCCAAGTGAATGGCGCTGGACCAGAAGCGGCGGCCGGAGAATCAAAGTAAACAAAAGCTAAGCACAAAGCGAACCCCCCAAAATAATACAAAAGCAAAGAGGGAGAAAATGAGGAAATTTCGAGAGCAAAGGGCAAAAGGAAGCCGCAAGCAGGATGACGGACCTAACCACGACAAAAGCATGAGAAGAAGAAGTAGAGTTGAATGGTTGCAGAGTTACAAGCAAGAGAGGTGAGCAAGCGAGAGGTGACGGTGGCGGAGGCGGTGACGGTGACGGTGGCGGTGGCACGACTCGTGTGTGTGGCGTGGTGCTGGCATGAGGCATGTTAATGAGGTCGAATTGAGGCGACTCTGGAGGCTCCAGGAGGCGACTGCGATTAGTTTTAAAGTACGAGAGTATGTAACTATGTATGTAACTATGTTTCGCTGTGTGTACTCCACTCTCCATACTCCTGGTGTGTGTGTGTATGTGTGCGTGTAACTGTGTACTGTTTGTATCTTTGTGTATGTGTGTGTGTGTGTGTAAGCATAACACAGACGGACAGACAGACAACGAGACAGCGACAGCGGCTTTCAAATGCAATTCAATTTTGTCATGGGCACTGTGGCATTGCCAGTGTCTGGCCGCTATGCAAATGCTGTATTTCAGGGCCACGGTTTTTCTGTACTTGTATCTATTCTTTTTTTTTTGAGCCCCGCTTTCTTCTTACCCTTGTCCTTGCGGCTGGTGGTCTTTGAGCTGGAATCGCTACCACCTTTCGGACGGCTCAGTGCACCCGTGGTCTTGCCCGACTTGCGCTTTACACGTTGCAGGGCCACTGCTGCACTGCTCGACTGATTTCCAATCTCCTCCAGCGGCTCCTCCGGCAATGCGCCCTCATCGCCCTTGGCTGCATTGCGGCGACGGCGACGCCAACGCGGTTCCATGTCACGCTGGTCGAGCTCTGCAGCGTGACTGTCACCGCGTCGACGATGATGCTCCTTCTCTCTCTCCTTTCCCATCTTCGTCTCCGTCTCTGTTTCTTCCCTTTCCATTGGTTGCTGCTGCTGTTGTTCTTCGGGTTCCACAGCATTCGATTGCTTTTGCTTCTGCAGCTTCTGCAACAGCTTCTTGCACTTCTCGCTGGCATTGCCGGCCAAGCATTTGTTCAGGCGCGACTTCATTTTCAGTTTGTGCAGCTTGGCACGCAGCTGACGGTTCGGTTCCCTAGACTTGAGTATATCAGCAATGTGCACATAGTAGACATCACCATCGGCTGCCAGCTTGCTGCCGGCCCAACGATCCGTGTCCGCTGAGGCCTCCTCATCATGGAGTATGGCATGGCGCTTATAGCGACTGCCTCCGCCACGCACACGTCCGGTCTGTCCATTGTCATTCTCCAGTCGACGTCGACGTCCGGAGCCGGAACGTCGCTTTTTTCCCTGCCTGCGATTGCCGGCATTGTTCGCATTGAGTCGCTTGTAGGCGCCCTCCTCGAGCTCGGCGCCATGCAGCTCATCCTCAGCGTCGGCCATATCGGTGTCATCCACAAGACTGGCGGCCGCATCGCTGGCATGCAGCATGCCACCATGGTGATGCTGATGTGCATCATCGGCAAAGTCCACCGCATAGGGATTGACAAAGGCCGCATGATTCTCTTTGGCCGCATGCTGTTTATCCACAAACTCCACATCGGCGGTGGTAAAGTCCTCCGGCAGATAGACCTGTGTTGTCTCGAACTTCGCATACGGCTGCTCCGTTGTGATTTCCGGTTTGACAATCGTGAAGCGCACATCCGGCGCTCTGCAACCCGGCGAGGCATCTGCAAAACAGAGAGAGAGACAGAGAGAGAAAGGGAGGTTAAAAAGGGATAGAGCAGGAGCTGAAGCATAGCTGAACTTTTACCATAAATATTTCATATATGATCTAATTTAATAACTTGGCAACTTTGACTGACTTTGAAGTGCAATCGAAATTGCAAATTTCCAATAAGCGAATGCATGCATGCATGTGTGTGTGAGCAAATGTGTGTGTGTGTGTGTGGCATTGGCATTTGGCATTTCCTGCTCATACACACACACACTCGCATATACACTAGCCAGTTTCAATTTGCAATGAAGGAAAGTCATGCAAACATTTTCCGTCCGAGCTGCGTCGTCATTTTCCATTTTCCTTATTTCACTTGACTTTAGTTCGAGTTGCAGACTTTTCCCAGGGACAACTGCAACAAATGACGACGACTTGTCGACCCGCCGGCTACATTAAACTTTCTTCTCCACTTCTATTTTTCCCTTTTTTTTTTGTGTGTGTAAGCAACATTTTTCATTGCTCGCTGTTGCAGATACATATGTATCTGTAACTGTATCCGTGTCTCTAGAAGTGAGCTTGTGTGTGTGCAAGCCACCAAAAGTAGGTCAAATGCAATGCAAAGCAACTACTAAATTGTATTACACTCTCGTAATTTATGTAATTCAATTGCCAATTAGCAAAGCAAAGCGAGGCTAACTAAATGTATCTCCAACCTAACCAATGAAATGCATCTCGAAGTGCGAAAAGCTTTCCACTTGTAAAACGCAATTCAATTTACAGTTGCACCGCACCAGATGAAGCTTGGATTTGCTTTTAAATCGCGATACTAAAAGCATATTTAATTTAATTTTGTGTATTTTTACTGCATAACTTAACTCACAATCTTATCACTAACATTAAGAGACCCAAATCAAAGAAGCTATTAAAAATATTAGTCAGTATTTTATGGACATTTGAAATCTGTGATTGCGAGCAGCAGTTCATATTTTATTTTAAGATAAATTAGGACGAGTATCTTTATTGCTTAACTCAACTTATAATCTAATCGTTGGCTGTTTGCTAGACCCAGATGTCTAGAAACCTTTTTTTGTTCAGATTTAACATTTAGTCATCAAGTTGAGGTATAACCGAGTGGAAGTAGAAATGGATCTGTGTTTGCTGGTGCTGATTGCAATTGGAAGTCTTCTCTTTTGGCTTTACCAACTAAACAAGGACTATTATGTGCTCGCGTTCTTTTCGCCTCGAGTGAAAACCAAGGACGGAAGTCCTTTGGAGAGCATTGCCTCAGTGGCCAAGGCCAGGACAATCTTTGGCAATTCTTTTGACTTTTATGACATACCCGAAGGTGAGTTCAAGCATAATATTTTAAAAACCTGAAGACGTCATTTATTTCCTTTTCTTATTTAAGCAAAAATGTTTGAAACTTTTCGCAAGCGTAACAGGGAAATAGGATCAAGTTATATTTCATACAGATTTGGCCTACCCATTTACAATATAATTGATGCTGAAAGTGCTGAGCTAGTATTGAACGATCAGAGACTGATAACTAAAGGTACAGGCTATGAGTTCCTGAAACCAGCACTTCAAACTGGACTGTTGACATCCACAGGTAAATTAAATATTAAATAATAATAATTAATATAATATTAAATGATATCCCAAATCTTTAAAGGTAAAAAATGGCATAGTCGTCGCAAGCTGTTGACACCCACGTTTCATTTCAATATTTTGAACCAATTTGAGGACATATTCAAGAATGTTGTTATTAAATCAAGAAATAGCTACAAAGTTTCTCTAAATGGTTTCAATATTTTCAGAGCTGAAAGTCTAAAGTTCGTAAACCAATTTCATGGATCATCTGAGATTTCCATATCTGTTAGTGAACTGATTCCCAGATTCACACTCAACAGTGTTTGTGGTGCGTTCTCTTATAAAATTCCCTGATAAGCAGCTCAAGATTGTGGCTTTTATTATATTTAACAGAGACTGCGATGGGAGTTAAACTTGATGATATGGCCGAGAAGGGGGATCTTTATCGTCAGAACTTTGCTTTGATAGAAAAGTGGTTCATAAAGACTTTGAGTAATCCATTAAATAGGAGCAAAACATTCTATAAATACTTTGGCTCCAAGAAGGATGCAGCTGCCCTAAAAGTCATTCATGATTTCTCCAACGAAATCATTGCCAAACGTCGCCTACTTCTTGAGGAGGAGCTACAACAACGAACAAATATTGAAAATGAAGATGATGACTTGTGAGTGTAGATTAGATTAAATCTAAATTATTTATTAACCTCCTGTTATTTTAGTCACTTCAAAAAGAAGCAACGCTTTGCCATGCTGGATACTCTGATCCTTGCTGAGAAAGATGGTCTCATTGATCACCAAGGAATTTGCGAGGAAGTAGACACTTTGATGTTCGAGGGCTTCGATACCACATCAATTGGTCTCACATTTGCTTTGATGAATATGTCTCTCTATGCAGACAAACAGGAACTTTGTTATCAGGAAATTAACGAGTATATTAAAGGTAAATTAGATTAAATTTCAGCTCCCAATCAATTACAATCATTTATCACTTCTAGACGACCTCAGCAATCTGGACATCAATCAAATATCCAAGCTTAAGTACTTGGATTGCTTTATGAAAGAAACAATGCGAATGTTCCCATCGGTACCTTCCATGGGTCGACAGACAGTTCAAGAAACGGAACTTGCGAATGGCCTCATACTTCCTGCTCGCACCCAGGTTACTCTGCACGTTTATGATATTCACCGTAATAGCAAACTCTGGGATTCGCCAGATGAGTTTCAACCCGAAAGATTCCTACCGGAAAACTCTAAAGATCGTCACACTTATGCCTTTATTCCATTCAGTGCTGGACAGAGGAATTGCATTGGTCAAAAGTTTGCAATGCTGGAAATGAAAACTCTGCTTATTGTTGTTTTGAAACACTTCAAAATTCTTCCTCTCTTTGATCCCAAGGATCTTGTTTTCAATAGAGGAATTACACTGCGAACAAGCAACAATATTAAAGTGAAGCTCGTGAGGCGTTCGAATTAATTGTAAGCTATATTTTGTTTGAATAATATTTAATATCTATTAGATATAACTCAAACGTGGTGTGAAATAAATATTATAAGTAAATAACAAAAGTTTAATATTGCTTGATCATTCTCGAAATAAATTAGTGTGACGCAAAAATAATTAGTATGGAAAGTGCTTGACTCTGAGATATTCGCAACCACTCAAGCTTCATTCATATATTCAGGTTTCTAAGTTTTATGATAATACATTGTATACAAAATAAATTGTATTTACATTAACCTCTCGTAATACAAGTAATTGAATTGCAAATCGAGGCTAATCAAATGTATCTGAACTTAACCAAAGTGCAAAACTAGATGCTGTTTAGATACCGGTATTATATTACTTTTATTTTAAGATACATGAGTAGAATATATATTCTGACTAATTACGTGTATCTTTATTGCCCAACTAACTATATAATCGTAGGCGGTGTTCACCTATTCTCAGATGCAGTCTACTGTGCAAAAACAAGTATTATGGTCGGATACCTGTCTGGTTCAGTTCCCACATTTAGTCATTGCGTTGAGCTAGAACCGAGTGGAAGTACACGTTAGTTAAAATGGCTGGGTTTTTGTTGGTGCTCATTGCCATTGGGAGCTTTCTCTTTTGGCTCTATCAACTGAACAAGGATTATTATGTGCTCGCATTCTTTTCGCCTCGTGTAAAGACCAAGGATGGTCGTCCTTTAGAGAGCATTGCTCCAGTGGCTAAAGGCAGAACAATCTTTGGCAATTGCTTTGACTTGTTTGGTTTAACTGATGGTGCGTAGAAAGGTTTTATTCTCTAAAAACTTTACCACTATCTTTTCATCTTCTTCTCAGCGGAAGCGTTTGAAAATGCTCGCCAAAAAGCCAACGAAACAAAGAAAAGTTATATTGAATATAATATGACTTTGCCCGTTTACAATATAATTGACGCAGAGGTTGCCGAGTTGGTATTGAACGATCAGAGTCTGATTACTAAAAGCTTCACATACGACTTTCTACAACCAGCTCTGAGAACTGGATTGCTGATATCTACAGGTAAATCATAATGGATTAAGTGTTTTGACTTTTATACTATCAAAAAGATATTAGATAAAAAATGGCACAGTCGCCGCAAGATGCTAACACCCACATTTCACTTCAATATTTTGGGACAATTCGAGGAGATTTTTAAGTGAGTTTCATGTCAGATCACGTCTATCTAGTATATTAAATAACTTACATTCCTCTAGAGCTGAAAGCTTCAAGTTCGTGAAACAGTTTGAAGGTAAATCAGATATTGACATCTCACTCAGTGAACTGATACCTAGATTCACATTAAACGCCATTTGTGGTAAGTTTAGACATAAAGCAAATTTGCAAAAGAAATTATATTATATTCTTTTGTCTTCAACAGAGACTGCAATGGGAGTCAAACTTGATGATATGGCCGAGAAAGGCGATCGATATCGTAAGAATTTTGCTATGATTGAACAAACTTTTATCAAACGTTTGAACAACCCATTTTATTGGAGTGATATAATTTATAAGTACTTTGGCGATAAGAATGATGCACTAGCCGTTAAAGCTGTTCATGATTTCTCGAGTGAAATCATTGCCAAGCGTCGCATACTTCTCAAGGAAGAGCTGGAGCAACGGAAGAATGTTCAGGCTGAAGCTGATAATGATATGTGAGCGTAAAAGATTTAAAAGTGGAAATTTGTATATTACTATTATATTTCCAATTAGTTACATCAACAAGAAACAACGCTTCGCCATGCTGGATACTTTGATATTTGCTGAGAAAGATGGTCTAATTGATCACGATGGAATCTGCGAGGAAGTGGACACACTCATGTTCGCAGGCTTCGATACCACATCCTTGGCCATCATATTTGGTCTCATGAATTTGTCTCTTTGCGCTGATAAACAGGAACTTTGTTATCAGGAAATTAATGACTACATTGATGGTGAGTTTCTATCCCTTTCTTTTCCGTTGAATTGTTAAGACATTTCCGATTATATCACCTAGATGACCTAAGTAAACTGGACATAAATCAAATATCTAAGCTACAATATTTGGATTGTGTCATCAAAGAAACATTGCGAATGTTTCCCTCTGCCCCAGTCATTGGACGTGATGTTAAAAAGCGAACAGAACTGGCCAATGGTGTCATACTTCCCGCTGGAGCTCAGGCTGTTTTGCACGTGTTTGACATCCATCGTAATCCCAAATATTGGGATTCACCCAATGAGTTCCGACCCGAGCGTTTCTTGCCCGAAAATTCAAGAGATCGTCACATATATGCTTATATGCCCTTTAGTGCTGGACAACGTAATTGCATTGGACAAAAGTATGCTCAGCTTGAGTTGAAGACTTTCTTCATCGTGGTGCTCAAGAAATTCAAAGTTTTACCTCTCATGGATCCCAAGGATTTTGTTTTTAATACTGGAATTACACTACGAACCAACAATAATATTAAAGTCAAGCTGGTGAAGAGAAGTTCGTAAATTATAAATTGTTTTTTACCTGTTGTAATTAACTTAAAGATAAGGTGTTAATTAACAATAAATATGGAACCAGTTGTTTACTCTATGAGAACAGCATTTTATTAAACTTTAAATTTCGTTACAAAATGTAGAAGAAATTAGATATTGGAACTACAAGCAGTAAATAGTTAGAGAAGCCTTAAAAAATCAGAAGTCGAGCTCTGATTCAATATATGAGAAAATTTTAGCAAAATCATCATGATTGGGTTTAATTAAAAATTATCAAAAAATTGTAAAATGTCACGATTACAACAGTAAGAAGTAAGTATAGTAAGTACCATAGTTTAAAATTTTATTTACAAAAGATTAAACACGAAAATACAAAGTACAGGGTATCAGCTGGTTGACACTACAAACAAATTATTGCATGTTCACCATGACGAAGCATTTAGAATGAAATGTTAGAAGCTTTGATAAAGCTTTAATTACAGTTGTTGCAGCAATTAGTTGACCCACAGCGGATGTCAATATATCAATGCATCCATCAGTTATTCAATAATATATTAACATCTGTTTGTGTTCATGAATACATTAATAACCTGTTGATCGCAACAACGTATTTGCTGCTACTATAAAAACATTATCTTATCATTAACCGCACTTACCCGGTCTGCCAAGTGTCTATTAGTAGATTGTGGGAAGGTATGAATGGTTCAAGTTTGAGTGCAGCACGATTCAGTTGCCAAACGTTGGTGAAACCGAAATGTAATACTTGCTATTAATTAATTTAAAAAAAAAACTCTCGCAATGGGTTTGTGTTTGTTAGTGCTTATTGCCATTGGCAGCCTAATCTATTGGCTCTACACAATGAACAAGGAGTATTATGTGCTCTCATTCTTTGCGCCTCGTGTTAGGACCAAGGATGGTCGTCCTTTGGATAGCATTGCTCCAGTAGCCAAAGGCAAAACAATCTTTGGCAATTGCTTTGATATGTATGGCCTTAAGGAATGTGAGTTGAATTGCGCGTAAAAATAGATGAATTTGATATTAATTATCGCGACCTTTCACAGCTGATGTGTTTCAGCATTCACGTAAACGCGCGAGAGATTTGAAATCTAGTTACATTGAATATGGACTGGGCGTGCCGCTTTACAATATAATCGATGCAGAGAATGCCGAGCTAATATTGAACGACCAAAGTCTTATATCAAAGAGTATTGTGTATGAGTTCCTACATCCAGCCTTGCAAACTGGACTTCTGACATCCACAGGTAAAGTTGAACAAACTATGCCGTCAGTGTAGGGTTTATACCATAATAAATATGTTATTTGCAGATAAGAAGTGGCACAGTCGCCGCAAGATGTTAACGCCCACATTCCACTTTAACATTTTGGGACAATTCGAGGAGATATTCAAGTGAGTCAAAAGTTGAATAAACTTATCGTAATATATTTTTAATATTCGATTCTTTTAGAGCTGAAAGCCAAAAGTTTATCAAACAGTTTGATGGTAAAACAGAGACTGATGTCTCTCTCAGCGAGCTGATACCCCGATTCACTCTCAACAGTGTTTGTGGTGCGTTCTTTTATAAAACTCTAAGATAACCAGCTGCTCAAGATTATAGCTTTTATTTTTATTCAACAGAAACCGCCATGGGGGTTAAACTTGATGATATGGCAGAACAGGGAGATCTTTATCGCAAAAACTTTGGTTTGATCGAAAAGTACTTCATGGAGCGTCTGGGCAATCCATTCTTTTGGAACCAAACAATTTATGAGCTATTTGGCGCAAAGAAAGAGGCACCGGCCCTAAAGGTGGTTCACGATTTTTCTAGTGAAATTATTGCCAAGCGTCGCATACTACTTAAGGAGGATCTTGAACAACGCAAAAATACTCAGGCGGATGCAGATGATATGTAAGTGTAGAATGGTATAAAAAATGAATTATTTCTTAATCTTCTTTTTTATTAACAGTTACATTAACAAGAAGCAACGTTATGCCATGCTGGATACACTGATATTTGCTGAGAAAGATGGTCTCATTGATCATAATGGAATTTGCGAAGAAGTGGACACACTCATGTTCGAGGGCTACGATACCACTTCAATGGGTCTCATATTTGGATTGATGAATATGTCGCTTTATGCTGATAAGCAGGAACTTTGTTACCAAGAAATCAACGAGTTCATCGATGGTGAGTGTTCATCTCTCTAACTAAATATATCCATTGTTTAACCTTTAATATCTCTTAGATGACTTCAGCAATTTGGATGTCAATCAAATAGCTAAACTGAAGTACTTGGATTGCTTTGTCAAGGAAACAATGCGCATGTTCCCCTCGGTGCCAATTATGGGCCGGAAAGCAGTGCGGGAGACGGCTTTGGCCAATGGTCTGATACTTCCTGCCGGAACCCAGATCACAATTCACGTGTATGACATTCATCACAATGCAAAGTATTGGGACTCGCCATATGAGTTCCGGCCTGAGCGTTTTTTGCCCGAAAACACCAAGGATCGTCATATATACTCCTATATTCCCTTCAGTGCTGGTCAGCGTAATTGCATAGGTCAAAAGTACGCCCAGCTGGAAATGAAGACTCTGCTCATCGCCATGGTGAAAACATTTAAAATTCTACCTCTTGTCGAGCCAAAAGATTTTGTATTTAATACTGGCATCACTTTGCGTACAAATAACAATGTTAAAGTTAAGCTTGTGAGACGTAAATAAGTTATTAAATAAAACCTTTGAACAATAATTTTTTGTCTTCCGCTAGTCGATGGCCTTAGTAGCTAGCACTCTCTTCTATTAGTTATTATATTATTTTGTATAATATTTTGTATAATAATTAACATGTAAATAAATCAATAAATATTTGTCTTCCAAAAGTTGAGTAATGGGTATTTATTAGCTCGGTATATTATCAACTAATTTTAGTAAAGTTAGCGTGAGTGGGCAACATGGATGAGATTTTAATCTAAAAACTTAAAAGTAAACATCTACTTATTAAAATATTAGAATTTCGACTATACTACACTTGACCTCCAAGTGTGCTTTTCTCGCTGAGCATTTCCATTTGCATTTCTCATTGTATAATAAGTGTGAGTTAGCAACATGAATGATATATTGATATAGTAACCTTATAGTAATCATAGTAAATAATTACTGATTGAAATATAAGAATTTTCATAGAAAAATACATACATTTAGTATAATTCACACAGGGTATCTAACCGTGCAGTACATTTTTATTTATTTTTGTATAATAAGCGTGAGTAAGCAACATGAATGAAATCTTGATGCGTAGTAACATCTACAACAACAATCACTGATTAAAATGTTTGAATGGGTGAATAAAAAACTGAATTATTAAGACAAACGTAGTTTTATGGCGTTACATTAAAAAAAGTCACTTGATAACCAAAGGGAAAGTTGACAAAATAAAAATACAAAAGAGTGAGTTAGACATAAGAATCCAATTCAAGAAAAGTATATGGTAGAATTTTACAAATTTTTTTAGGTGCACATGTCGTAATCCTTTCATTCAAATCCCTGAGCAGTACTTTTATTGTAATTTTACCTCACAAAAATAATTAATAAATAGTAATAGGTAAATATGTAGATGCACAATTCTTAATCAATTTAGTACCAGCGCCTCATGAATTAATTTCATATTATTTATAACATAATAAGCGTGAGTAAGCAACATGAATGAAACCTTTGATGTATAGTAAAATCTACAAAAACAATCACCGATTAAAAAGTGTATGGTTCCACTTAACTACCGATAATATAATTTGCCTAAAAATAACTGTCCATATAATTTGCATATGTTTTCAGTACTGGGTATCTGCACGTTCAGCATGAGTAAGCAACTAGAATAAAATGTTTGAAGCTTACTAAAAGCTATAATAATATTCACTGATTAAAATGTTTGGTTCTTCACATTTGTTTACACGCATATTCATGAACACACATGGGGCGAACACTATTGATAACGCAACAATCATAATCTTATCTCTACCGGCGTTTGCCAGACATTCGCTTCTGACAACAAATACATAACAATAATATAGCGCAAGCGCGATTAGTCGTCGATGAGAATTTGTAACGACAGGTTCTCCGTATTATTATTTTTTTTGTTAAATGACTTTGTGTTTATTGGTGCTTATTGCCGCCGGTAGCCTTATCTATTGGCTGTATCAAATTAACAAGACCTATTATGTACTTGCATTTTTCTGTCCACGTGTTAAGACCAAAGATGGTCGCCCCGAATACACAATTGCACCTGTGGCCAAGGGGAAGACGATTTTTGGTAATGGCTTTGATTTGTATGGCCTAACAGACCGTAAGTTAAAAACGTTTGTTGTACTGCCGGCGTATTAGTCTAATCTTTATTTGTTTGCAGATGAGGTGTTTCAGCACTCACGCATTCGAGCCAAAACATTGAAAGCTAGCTACATAGAATACGGCTCCGGTGGAGCCCTTTATAATATAATTGACGCGGAGAATGCCGAGCTGATATTGAACGATCCAAATCTAATGACCAAAAGTGTTATATACGATTTTCTACATCCAGCACTACACACTGGACTCTTGACATCTACAGGTTAACTACCATTTCATTATGATAACTTTACGATTGACTTATTTCATTAATTTTAAGGCAAAAAGTGGCACACTCGAAGGAAGCTCTTAACTCCCACATATCACTTCAATATCTTGGGGCAATTTGAGGAGATTTTCAAGTGGGTACTCTGAAAATTTGTGGTTCTCTTACTCATCTCTCTTGCTCTTAATTTATTTTTATAATAAATTGTTTTAAGTGCAGAGCTGAAAGTTTGAAATTTGTTGAACAATTTCATCAGGCGTCTGATATCTCAATTTCGGCGAGTGAGCTGATACCCAGATTCACTTTAAATAGTATTTGCGGTGAGTTTGTATATTATTGAATGCCATACATATACTTTTGATATAACATTTCTCTTTTCCAGAGACTGCCATGGCAGTTAAGCTCGATGATATGGCCGAGAAGGGTGATCTTTATCGTCAGAGCTTTGCAATGATCGAAAAAGCTTTTATAAAGCGTTTAAGCAATCCTTTTTACTGGAATACAAAAGTTTATGAACTCTTTGGAGGCAAGGAAGATGCAATTGCTCTAAAAGTCGTTCACGACTTCTCCAACGAAATTATTGCCAAGCGTCGCATACTTCTCGAGGAAGAACTTGTACGTCGCAAGAGCTCACAAGATCCGGATGATGATATGTGAGTATAAATAAGATGAATGGGAAATTTGTTATTATGAATCTTTTATTCATATCTAGCTATATCAACAAGAAGCAACGCTTCGCCATGTTGGATACATTGATATTTGCTGAGAAAGATGGTCTCATTGATCATCAGGGAATTTGCGAGGAAGTGGATACCCTCATTTTCGCTGGGTTCGATACAACCTCAACGGGTCTCATATTTGCATTGATGAATATGTCTCTCTATGCCGATAAGCAGGAACTTTGCTACCAAGAAATCAACGAGTATATTGATGGTGAGTGTTCTTCTCTTTAACTAAACTTGTCCCTTGTCTAACCTTCAATATCTTATAGATGACTTCAGCAACCTGGATGTTAATCAAATTGGTAAACTCAAGTACTTGGATTGCTTTTTAAAGGAATCATTACGCATGTTCCCAGCAGTTCCTCTAATGGGTCGTCAAGCAGTACGAGAAACGGAACTAGCCAATGGTCTGATTCTTCCAGCTGGCACTCAGATTATTCTGCATATTTTTGACATTCATCGTAATACCAAGTATTGGGATTCGCCAGATGAGTTCCAGCCTGAACGATTCCTGCCGGAAAACAGTAAAGATCGTCACAATTATGCCTATATTCCATTCAGTGCCGGACAGAGGAATTGCATGGGTCAAAAGTTTGCAAAGCTGGAAATGAAGACTCTGCTCATTGTGGTTTTAAAAAAATACAAAATTCTACCACTCGTTGATCCCAAGGATTTTGTTTTCAATACTGGTATAACGCTGCGAACCAATAATAATATTAAAGTAAAGCTTGTGAAGCGTCAATAGACTAAATTTTTATATGTACATATGTAGTAAATTAAAAATGCTTAAATAGTAATTTTAAAAATAAAACAAATATTATTATATTCTTATAGATAAATTATTGATTTAATTTTGAAGTATGAAATATGAATGTATTTGATGTATATATTTGTTTATAAGGAAAAAGCTCCAGTAAAAGCACTAATTGAATTATATTTTAAGAGAAGCACAGCTGCTAAGACTGCCTAACATGTTCTATGTACATGAAACATTATGAAGAAATTAAATTTGAAGATTGAAATGAAAGAAAACAATTTACAAGATTTTAATATCTTATGATAGTTCCAAAGCAACCACTCGAAATTTGGCTTTAATCTTTGCTTGCTTATGTCTTTACTCTACTTCTGTCTAACAGTCTTATCTTATGAGTAATGATGTTTAAAAGGCGTGCGTAGTGATGACAATAAAACGATTTTTAAGTCATGTAATTCATTAAAACCGTGCGATTATAGTTCACAATTATTTGAAGAGATACTAAATAATCGAATATTAAAATGAATTTGAATTATACAGGAATTGTATATATTTTTTAATATAAATCAAATATGAATGTTACCAACAAAAATAAAAAAATACATAATATACTCAGTAACTACAGAATTTGAAAATTCTTTTTTGCGCGTAAATCGATTACTTATCGTATACTCGATTAATGTTAATTTTAAACAAAATAATCGATTACTGAGCATCATATGATAAATCGTACCATCACGCCGCGTAGGCAAACAATCTTTAGTTGCCAAACGAAGTTACAAGTGAAGAGTAATAGATTTGTTCTTAGTTTGAAATGGACTTAATTTTGTGGGTGCTGCTTGCAGTTGTTAGCCTATTATTTTGGCTCTACCAAATCAATAAAGATTATTATGTGCTCGCCTTCTTTGCGCCTCGTGTGAAGACCAAAGATGGACGCCCCGAATGGACAATTGCACCTGTGCCCAAAGGCAGAACAATTTTTGCCAATGGTTTTGACTTGTACGGTTTAACGGAACGTAAGTTGTTTCGTGTGTAGATTAAAAACATTCATTATAATCTTTGTTTATCCGAATCTTTTTTTGCAGAGCAGGTATTTCAACGATTGCGCATTAGGGCAGAAACATTCCCATCTAGCTTCATAGAATATGGGTTCGGTATAGCAATATACAATATAACTGACGCGGAAAGTGCTGACCTAGTATTGAACGATCAGAATTTGATAACCAAAAGCATTATATACGATTTTCTACATCCAGCACTGTGCACTGGACTCTTGACTTCTACAGGTAAATTAACCATAACATTACGATAACTTTACGATTAACTTATTTAATTGCTTTGCAGATAAGAAATGGCACAGTCGAAGGAGGCTGGTAACACCCACTTTTCACTTTAATATTTTGGGACAGTTTGAAGAGATATTCAAGCAAGTATTTAAAGAACATCTTCACTTTTGAATACATTTTACTAATTTGTATTTGCTATCTACAAATATAGAGCTGAAAGTTTTAAATTTGTTGAACAATTTAATGGAGCGTCGGAGATTTCAATTTCTGTAAGTGAGCTGATACCCAGATTCACTTTGAATTGTATTTGTGGTGAGTATGCTTATCATTTAATGCTGAGTCACTCTTTTGAGATTATATTTCTCTTTCGCAGAGACTGCCATGGGGGTTAAGCTCGATGATATGGCCGAAAAGGGTGATCTTTACCGTGAGAACTTTACTATGATCGACAAGTCTTTCGTAAGACGTTTGAGTAATCCATTTTTCTGGAACAAAACTTTATATGAATACTTCAGACCAAAGGCGGACGCAAGTTCACTAAAAGTTGTTCATGATTTCTCCAACGAAATCATTGCCAAGCGTCGTATACTTCTCGAGGCGGATCTACAACATCGCAAAACAACACAAGATGCAGACGAAGATATGTGAGTACAAATAATGTGAAATTAAAATGTACATTACTTATTCATTTATTTATTTAGCTATGTGAACAATAAGCCACGCTTTGCCATGCTGGATACTTTAATATTTGCTGAGACGGATGGTCTTATCGATCATAAAGGAATCTGCGAGGAAGTGGATACTCTCATGTTCGAGGGCTTCGATGGTACATCAATAGGTCTCACATTTGGATTGATGAATATGTCTCTCTATGGTGACAAACAGGAGCTTTGCTATCAGGAAATCAATGAGTACATAGCTGGTTAGTAAAATTCTGTAACACAAAGTATGCATTGTATAACTGTATTTATCCCATAGATGACCTCAGCAACCTGGACATTAATCAAATAGGTAAACTAAAATACTTGGATTGCTTTATAAAAGAAACAATGCGAATGTTCCCTTCGGTACCTGTTACTGGACGACAAGCAGTGCGAGAAACAGAACTGGCCAATGGTCTCATTCTTCCAGCCGGCACACAGATCTCTCTGCATATATTTGATATTCATCGAAGTCCCAAATACTGGGATTCACCGGATAAGTTCCAACCCGAACGATTTCTGCCTGAAAACTGTAGAGATCGCCATACTTACGCCTATATTCCATTCAGTGCCGGACAGAGGAATTGCATTGGTCAAAAATATGCAATGCTGGAAATGAAGACTCTCCTCATTGTTGTTTTAAAACAATACAAAATTCTACCTCTAATTGATACCAAAGATTTGGTTTTCAGTACAGGAATTACCCTGCGAACAGACAATAATATTAAAGTAAAGCTTGTGAAGCGGCAATAGACTAAAATTGTTTTAAGTAAAAATAAAAAGTGCCAAATTCTAAAAATATGTATAAAATAATACAAATTATTCTTCAAATAAAAAGAAAGATTTTTTAATTTAAGGGACATTTGTGAGCTTCATTTAAGAGATTGACAGTAGAGAATATATAACGTACACATTCGGATTGCCATAGCGTTGATATCAGACAATTCGAAAAACCTAAGAGAGCCCACACTCTTGTGTTTTTGTTGACTATGAAAGTATGTCAAAGCTAAAGATCTTTGTAAGAGAAAAGTTCAAGTAGCTTTAGCTTTCCTTAAGAGAAGCAATACTGATAATGTGCCACATTATGTTCAAGAAATATGATGCCATACTCGTATTTGTGCCAAGACTTAAAATGCCATATTCTCCTTTATGAATGAATAAAAATCGTTTCAAGATTAACATGATGATTGACTATCAAAATCTTAAAAGGGTAATATTTAATAAGAGTTTATTTAAAGTAACTATAAGCTTAATAGTAATCAATCAAATTCACAAAAGGGATTGATTTAAAGTAACTATAAGCTTAATAGTAATAATTATTTAAATATTAAGCAATTCAAAACTGGTCATTTGATTTATATTGAGTTTTACAAGACTCGATTTGGTAATGACAACAAAAGCATTATTTGGATGTAATGTAATTTACATTAACGTTAATTTCCGTAATCAATTTTATTTTAAATTTTCGTTCATGTAATCTTTTTCAAATGAACTATATGTCAAAAAATAAAATAAATACGTATGCATATAATAGAACTACATGTAATTAGATAGTTTACAAGGCCGCATCGTTGACGCTTTTAGTAAATCGCATAAATCAAGCATTCGCCCTGTTGCGCTTCGCTGTCCACGACAAGGTATTTGGTAGTTGAGTCTATCAACTTATTTTAGCATGTCAAGCATGAGTTGGCATTATCAATGAAATTTTAGAAGCTTAGATAAAGCAACAATTTTAGCCGCAATCGTTGAGCCAAAGCCCTGTCAATCCCTCAATTAGTCAATAATTTCTTTATGTTTATTAATACAATTGATCAGTTGGTACTGCTGTCCAAACACAATCTTATCTTTAGCGATGTTTACTGGGCATGAGAAAGTGTCTGTGAGTGCGAATGCGAATTATATGAATTGCTCGGGTATTCGAATAGTATTTAGTTCCCGAATTTAGCTAGAAGCGAACAGTAACAAAATTGTTCTTCAATTAAAATGGACTTATTCTTGTGGGTGCTGCTTGCAGTTCTTAGCCTTTACCTTTGGCTCAAGGAAATGAATAAAGACTACTTTGTACTCTCCTTTTTTGCGCCTCGTGTGAAAACCAAGGACGGTCGTCCTGTAGAGAGCATTGCTCCTGTGGCCAAGGGCAAGACAATTTTTGGTAATGGCTTCGACCTGTACGGCAAAAGTGACGGTGAATTTAACATTCGAATTAATTTGTTGTGATCAACTGTGAACTTGTTGTTTTTATAGCTGAGATATTTCAACATTCACGCGGACATGCTAAGAAAATTCGAAGCAGTTATATTGAATATGGAATGGGCATGGCACTTTACAACGTCATTGATCCTGAGGTTGTCGAACTGGTACTGAATGATCAGAATCTGATAACCAAAAGTGTGATATACGATTTCCTGCATCCTGCGCTACGCACTGGACTCTTGACCTCAACAGGTAAAGTACAATAACGTGAACTTATCATAAGCGATGTTTAATTTACCGTAATTATTTTAAATACAGACAAAAAGTGGCACAGTCGACGCAAGATATTAACACCAACGTTTCATTTCAATATATTGGCACAATTTGAGGAGATTTTCAAGTGAGTAATCGTATAGCGGAAACAATTCAGGTTTCATTTAGTTATTTATTGATTTATTTTTCTATTATTTTTCGATAGAGCCGAGAGTCTGAAGTTCGTTGAACAATTTCGTGGCGCATCCGAGATTTCAATTTCTGTTAGTGAGCTGATACCCCGCTTCACTCTCAACAGTATTTGTGGTAAATATTTTAAACTTGAAAAGCTAAGAAACAGAAATTTATAATTAACAATATATTCCATAGAGACTGCTATGGGTGTTAAACTCGATGATATGGCTGAGAAGGGC
This sequence comes from Drosophila albomicans, assembly GCF_009650485.2. NCBI lineage: Eukaryota > Metazoa > Arthropoda > Insecta > Diptera > Drosophilidae > Drosophila > Drosophila albomicans. The sequence goes on along the minus strand of NC_047629.2, from coordinate 20,647,836 downwards.
GACAATTATCGCAAAAACTTTGCTTTGATAGAAAAACGTTTCTTAAGGCGAATAAGCAATCCCTTTTATTGGAATAATACAACTTATAATCTCTTTGGCGCCAAGGAGGATAAACCCATGCTAAAGACAATTCATGATTTCTCTAGTGAAATTATTGCCAAGCGACGCATTCTTCTGCAGGATGCTCTGAAGAATCGTCAGAATGCTCACGCAGATGCCGATGATGATATGTGAGCATTGATAAATCGTAGATAGATTTTGAAATTAATTTCCATATTTTCATTTAGTTACATCAACAAAAAGCAACGCTTTGCCATGCTGGACACCTTGATATTTGCTGAGAAAGATGGACTCATTGACCACCAAGGAATTTGCGAAGAAGTGGATACACTCATGTTCGAGGGCTTCGATACCACTTCAATGGGTCTCATATTTGGACTGATGAATATGTCGCTTTATGCTGATAAGCAAGAACTGTGTTACCAAGAAGTCAACGAGTTCATCGATGGTGAGTTTCATTCAATTGCGTTGAAGTTACATCCTAATTATTTGTATTCTATAGATGACTTTAGCAACCTGGACATCAATCAAATAGCTAAACTGAAGTACTTGGATTGCTTTGTCAAGGAGACAATGCGCATGTTTCCCTCGGTGCCTTTTATGGGTCGTCAAGTGCAGCGAAAGACAGAGCTGGCCAATGGTCTCATCCTTCCTGCTGACACACAGATTATGCTGCATGTGTTTGATCTCCACCGCAATCCCAAGCATTGGGATTCCCCAAATGAGTTCCGTCCCGAGAGATTTTTCCCCGAAAACTCTGCGAATCGCCATATATACTCCTACATTCCGTTTAGTGCGGGGCAGAGGAATTGCATAGGTCAAAAATATGCACTGCTAGAAATGAAGACGCTGCTGATCGTTGTGCTCAAGCAGTTCAAGATTCTGCCACTTGTGAATCCGAAACATTTCGTTTTTAATAGTGGCATCACACTGCGCACCAACAATAATATTAAAGTAAAACTTGTGAGGCGATGAGCATGTTCTGATCTTAGTTCATAAATCGATTATTTATACGATGATAAAAATGTTTATACCAATTAACAAAAATGCACTTAATATCTTTTTGTTTGTAAAAGAAAGCTTAGATAATAATATCTAATAATGTCGAGTGAAATTAGTGAAACTCAGAATGATGAAGCTAAATAAAAAAGCGCCTATCAACATGATTAATATATTTGATTAGTCGCAACTAATGCTGACTTTGCGATCATAACAAAGTCAACTAACGATGACAAAGCAATTTTAAGTAACTGACCAACCTCAAGGTAAAATTATTGCGAAAGTAATGTTCGCTTTTTAGATTAATCTACTATTGCGGTAAGCTTTTAAAAAGCGATTAGATTGCGGTGCTTTCGAATGCAAAGCTCTCGCTAATTAAAAGACTATAGTCTACTTATGAGCTGAGTGCAAAGCACCCTTTTAGTAATTGTGCCGAGCTGTAACATTATCAAATAGTTGGGAAGTTGGCAACACAGCGAAAGAGTTCTTTAATCTGCGCTTAGTCTTGACTAGCTTTCGGCTGATAATCGCTGGCAACGGGCAGCCTGTTGGCTGCTGGCTGCAGTGATGCTGCAACTGCGCCATAAATCATTCATGCACAGCCAAGCAAAAGCAGTTTTGCCACAATGAACAAGTCTACAGTTGTCTCTCTGTCTCCTTCACTCTCTTTCCACTGCATTTATGCAAAACACGCATACGCCCCCTGTGTCAGAGACGGAGAAATGGAGACGCAACTGCAGCCAAGACTTGGCATTGCCTTGGCGTCGAGTCATCCTTATCTTTTAGCGCATACATTGCACATAATGTGCCAGGCACAGACTGAGAATAGGGATTGTAGATTGGGACAGGGATAGGAATAGGGTTTCGGGTTGGTTTCTTGAGCGACTCTTTACTGTTACTGTTTATACCCGTAACCCATAGAGTAGAAGGGTATTATAGCTTTATGCTTGAAGGAAATGTATGTAAGAGGCAGACGGAGGCATCTCCGACTCCATAAAGTATATACATATATTCATAATCGGCGTTAACAACCAAGACGATCTAGCCATGTCCGTCTTTCCGTCTGTCTGTCTGTCTGTCTGTATGTCCGTATGAACACTTAGATATATATATATATTCATAGTTTTTCCACGCTGACTATCTTAGTTGCTTTGACAATCTGGTATATTTTTCACTCTATGGTATATTTTGAATGTAGTACTTTATCAATATACCAAATATAGCAATTGGTATATTTTTAATATTTTTAAGGGTATTCACTTGATATTTAAAATGTATTCCTCACTCTTTTGCTTCTATTCACAATGGATACCGGGTATCTCATAGTCGAGCACACTCGCCTGTAATTTTCTTACTAGTTTTTTTTCTCGCAGTTGTCGCTTTTGATTTTGACAGTTCGTTACTCGGTTATACCATTTGCATGCATAATGCACACGGCAAACTGGAGCCAAGTCAAGCCCCTAAAGCCAGCAAACAGAACCAGGCCAGAACGTTTGCCAGGCGCCACTTTGCAGTCAGTTGTTGTCACATATGCAAGGACATTATCATCATCATTATCATGCTCAGCATGATCATTATGGTTACACAAGTACAATGATCTAGTGCAACTCATCTTAGTCATCAGCAGCGGAAACAGCGGAAAAGAAGAGAAAAAATGCTCGAAGATTTATGGATAAGGACAATTGCGCAGACTAAGAGCGAACATTTTAGCAGCGCAGCCATTTTCGGTGGCTTATTGCAGATTCCAAGCGACAAGCTGTGCTTTTCATTTGCTCGCCACGCTTTGTGGCAGCATTCCATTTGCTTGCCAATGCGATTTCACTTCTATGTCATGCAAATTAAATTCCAAGTGGGCGGCGGCGTCTATGTCACTCTCTGTTTGTGTGTTTGTGCTTTTACTGGTCAAATATTTTAGTTGGCAAAATGGAAAGTGAGGACTGCTGGCTGCTGGTTGCTGGTTGCTGGCTGCAACTGCTGCTGAGTTGATGCCACATCTCTGACCCTGCCGCAAAGTCAACAAACCAACTTCATTTCTGTGGCACGCTTCACGAGAAAAACTGCGCACTTTTCGGCGCGCGCAGTAAATAAAATCAACTGCGTCACAGTTTTTGCAACAAAATGTTGCTTACTCTCTGCATCCCACTCCCCTCAACGACTGATGAGATCATCAGTTGTGAAAGGGCTACACGTTAAGGGCAACAATGAGAACGTGAACGAGAACGAGAACGAGAGGGAAAATTAATTACTTTATGCGCATCTGCTTTTGCGTAACAAATTGCGTACGACAGCAGCCGCATCATCGAACACTTTTCACAAGCACTCAAAATAACCACCTCTCATTTCCCCCCTCTTCTGGCATCCATCTCCCCCCAATGTATGGCTATTAATTTCTATTAAGCAGCCCTCGGTAGCTGCCATACTTCATTAAATGCTTTCATGCAATCTCACTTTGCCTCGTCTACCTTTCACTTTTATTTTTTCCATTTGTATGTGTATTTGTGTAAGCGTGTGTGTGTGTGTGTGTGTGTGTGTGTTGACTCTGATTGGGATTAAGGTTTGGCCAACAGGCCTCGTTTTGATTGCCTCTGTGCCAGGCCAGGCTGAGGCCCGTTGCTGAGATTGCCAGCGGAGGGGGATGGAAGGGGAACGAGGCTAGGAAGTGTCGAAGAATGGACTGGAAGAGAAGGCAGCGGGGGGTCAGAGGGCTTCAGCGTTGTGAACGTGAAATATTTCATTTGCTGCGAGTTATTTACTCTGCGCTTTGCCTTTGCTTTCCATTTCCATTGGCTTTGCTTTGCTTTGGTTTTTTTGTTTTTTTTTTTTTTGTTTTCTCGAATAACTCGATAAAAATGTCAGAATCGCAGGCACTGCAACTATGCCAGCATATTTGTAACACACGCAGCTCGAAATAAAAACGCAAAATCAACATGGAAAATGTGAAAATAAATATATAAATTACGCAGAAATATAAAAATATATCACTGTATTTCTTATTTCATTTATTCAGCTGACTTTGCTGTAGAATATTGTTAAACGGAACTTTCTTCACTTTTTGCAACGAATTTATTATAAAATATTGTTCGAAAATTTTACTTTCTTTATGTATTTTTCTAACCACTTCAAAAGTACAACAAACAAGATATGCAAGCTAAATATTAATTAAGTTAACTTTGCCATACAGTTTTAATAATAGAGCAACCACAACTTTGTGCAATTGTTGAAAGTCTTCAAGGAAATGCACTTCAGAAAAGTCTTCTATGAATTAATTGAATACTTTTTAAGAAACTTTGGGCACTAAACTATGAAAATTGGTTGAAAATATTTTTTTTTACATACGCAAAACTAAAACACATACGATATTTTATTAATAAAAAGTTACTCTATTAAACATATTGCGCACTCACTTATAATTAGTTTAAATATTATAATATTTTGTTTGCAGTAATATTAAGTAAGCTATTGCAATTATAATTATTTATAAAAATATTATGAATGAATAGGGCCGACGGCAAATATTTTTAGTTTACTACTTAAAATTTGTTTGCTTTATGATATAGTTAAAGGCTTAATAATAAAGTATACCTCAAGTATTATATTCCTAAATAGGAATTAAATATAATAAAAAATATTAACATATTCCAAATTATACTCAAAATTGGTTTGCTATTTAATATAAGTATTAGATAATTAGTAAATAACAAATAAAATGAATAAATTCTGAATTCTACTTTAAATTGATTTTCTATGATGTACATATGTTATAGTCATTAATATCACAAAAAAAAAATCAAGTATTATTTTCCGAAATTGGAATTTGAATTGTAGTACATCTAGTAACTCAAAATGTATTCATTTATCGAACTTAAATTGCTTTCGAAATTTAATAATGCTTGCATAGCTTTATACTTTTGCTTTCAAACTTCTTGTTTAGCAAATTCTCTAAAGTTCAGCAATAAATGTTTTTATAATATAAAATTAATTCTATCAAATTTATAAAAACTTTTCAGAATGAAATATATTTCTAACAAATTAAGCTCTAGAAAATAAATGAAATACCAAAGACCCACTTAGACACACGTCCATTGATTCAAATCAATTCATTTAATAAGTCCAGCTTAACAAATCCATTAAAAACTTTTCGGACCAAAATGAATTTCTAACATATAGTTCTCTAGAAAATAAATCAAATTACAAAAACTCATTTAGTGTAGACACACATTCTTCAGTGCATAATCAATTCCAATTCATTGAAAACTTTTCAGAATTAAATACACTTCTCTAGTAAATAAATGAAATACCAAACCCATATTTAGAAATACCTAGAGTATGCACACTTCGTTCATTGCTAAACCAATCCATATTTTTTGCAGTTGTTTTATTTTTTGGTGTAGCTTTCACGTTGTGTACGTGTGTGTGAGTGGAAGGATACAGAAGGAGGCGAAAGGAGGTGTGTGAGGGGGCAGTCAGTGTGATTATCGTTTTCGGGCACGAAAGTCATTTAACAAAGTGGCTGCTCGCTTCAGCATCAATAACTGAGAAGCAGCCTACAATCGTTGGCTGCCTGTAGGCGCAGCGTGTCCTGCAAATGTCCTGCATGTCCAGTCGACAGTCGACAGGCCATAATTTTTATTTTTTTATTTTCGTTATTTCTTTTTGTCGCTGACCAAATGAAGGTCATCGCATCGCATCGCATCGCATTGAATGACTTGCTTGCTTTTCGGTAAATTGAAAAAATAAAGAATCGAAACGAATAGAGAAGAGAAGCACACTCACCTGGCTCCATTGTGGTCGTGGCCTCAACGGGTGGCGCCTCCGTGTTCGCCTGACTCTTGTCTAGCACCAGAAGAAGAATGGTCAAGGATATGAGAGCCCAGAGTGGCTTATGGCGCATACGTTGCCAACTCCACATGTTGGCCAAAAAGTTGATAACTGTTTTTCCCGTTGCGGTTGTTCTTGTTGTGGTTTTTTGCTGTTATTGTAGTTGTTGTCGGTTGCACACGAGACGAGCAAATGCGTCAATCAATTGGCTGACATTGAGCCGAGCCAGTGGAATAAAACACTTGAAAAACTTATGCTGAGCTCACTTCACAGCACGCCAGTAAATTGTTTTGCCATTGAACAAGCATTAAATAAAATATTTGTTTTGTTTTTCTTTTTTATTCTTTTGTAATTTATTTTCAGCTTTATACTTGGACTGCGTCTTTAAACCGCTTACAAGTTGCACTTTCCAGTTGCCGTCGCTCAATGCCAGTTACAGCACTTACAGCGACAACAACAACAACAATAAAACAGTCTCTCTTCGCCAAAATAGAATTTCACTATGGCTCAAAACTGCAACAAAACACTCACATATGTACTCACACACTCACACTCACACACAGTCGCACACACCTACACACTCGTGCCTCGTGTGTGTATTGTTTAATTTTGGCAATATTCCAAGTCACTTTTTTGGCCTGTAGATTTTCACTTTTGTTTTCACTTTCTTAACCAGTTTTAGTTGCTCCAAAAGTTTTCTCCAATTTTCAACTGCTGCCTTCAACGGACGATGACAAAATGTGTGAATTTTGCCAACGTTTCATCCTTTTATAGTCCTTACACCGCGTCGTTGGATTCGACGCAGTTGCTGCGAGGATTCGTTCAGCTTAAGTTCGGCACTGAACGATGCCAGGACACGAACGCAAAGGACACGATGCGATTACACGTGTATTTTGCCGGTAACTCGTGTGTTTTTGTTTTGATTTTTCGTCTTCTGTGTGTGTTTTCCCCCCAAATGTTGCTTGGCTTTCGCTTTCCACTTGCCGCATTTTAGGCGCCAACTTCGTCAGTGTGTGTGTGTGTCTGTGTGTGTGTGTGCGTGTCCTTGTAAATCTGCACGTCGCAGCGTTCAAAATGACGCGTTGCTTTGTTGCTCCCCTCGGCATTAGCTACAAATGAAGTTTACATTACTTCTGGCTGCCGCATTTGATTAGTTTAGCACACTTACTTACAATACACACACACATACACACACACACTCTGAACTATCAATTGAAATGCAACAGAGTTGCACTGCTAATGTATCCTTGGGTAAAGCAACAACAAACAATTTGAAAGTGCATTCGATAAACTAATCAATAAATCTAAACCTCAATTATGTACGAGACTTGCATCTCAAATCCCTTGAATCAAAACGACATTGGCCGCATTTTGACAGATTAAGTTCAGCATCAGCTTTGCAATTCCATAAAGTACATTTATTTTTAGATAAATGTCATGGATGTAAAAGTGAAACGTATTCAATTACAGCTCATTAAAGTGGCAGCAAAAGTTTGCTTTATATTTACCAAAAGTTTATGCTTTATATTTGACAGCTGTAAACTTTCATTTTATATTATTGTATATGAGTGAAAGTTTTAAGCTTAAACAAAGAGTCTAATAATAACAATAATAATAATAACAAAACATAATTAAAATAAGAGTTTAAGCAAAAGTACAGACATTTTTGGTTGACGATCATAATTTACAATTAAGAAGGCTACAGCCGAGTATGCTCGACTGTGAGATACCCACTACCCATTTTGAATAAAAGCAAAGCAGCACGTTATAAAAATATACCAAGTAAAATACCACAAAATACTAAAATATACCAAATGTCATATTTGGTCATATTAGAAATATACCATAGAGATCAAAATATAGCAGAATATATATATTTGAATGTCAGTCTTTATTATTATTTATTTATTTATTTATTTATAGCTTAAACCACATCTAAAAACTTTCTTTCGGAACAACACAAATAAAGTAAGGAGAACAGTTTTTAGTAGACGATCACTAAGTTAATAATTAAAATAAATTGATGTCTATATTATTTTACAACAAATTTAGAAAAATATATTTCTGCAGTATTATGCGTTGCCTTAAGATTTTTAAACTTAGAAGCCAGTCGTGGAAATATATCTTTTTAAAAATAATATGTTATACATTTATATGTTCCCAGCTAAGCCTTTAAACATGCTCATAACATATACTATATACCAAACAATCCGATTTCACTTTCCATTGGCAATCTCACCAATGTTATCGACTTCATTTAAATATAAATATTTTGAAAATGAATTAAATTTTTATTTCTATTTTATTTATTTAAGTTCAATTTAATCAGAAGACAGTAAAATAAAACTTTTAAAATCTTAGGAAATCTTAAAGTTAAGAACACTTAAAGTAACATAATTTAAAGCTCATTAGAAAGCTTTGTAAATCGGAATTCAAGAAGCAGATTTGACTTTTCATGGTCCATCTCAAGAAATAACACAATTAAAGCACACTACCTTCATATTGATTAATTTCTCTCTATAATTTAGCCAACAAGCTTTTTGCATTGGCTGAGTTAGCAATCAGTTAAAGGACTGCCTCCTCACTTTAAGCACACCCCATTATTATGCCGCAAGCTTAATCCTTGTCCGTTTGAAGTGCTGTCATTGCAACGGGAACGTAGCATGCTGCCACGTCTGTCTATCTGGCATATTGCAGAGCAGAGATGAGCAGAGCACAGACGGCACCCCGAAAAGTAGGCAATGAATTGTGCTGAACAGGATAACGACGATTCGTCAAGTGGAGCCTGGGCATTGCGGTGATTTGAGCACTTACACTGCGGTCAACACACAGCAAATGTCCCTCCAGCATTGACAACCTTGGCCACTAATTACGTAAATGAATTCTGTGGCAAGCAAGCGAGGCCACTTGCCACTTGCCACTTGCCACTCGTCGCATGCCGCATGCCTTGTGCTCAGTGAAACATTTCCGGTGCCTCACACTGATAAATGTTGCCTCATCGTTGTCATCGTCATCGTCATCGTCATAGTCGAGCTGCTCATCGTCGTGCTTTGGAACAACAATTGAATGCAAGCCGAGCACAAAAGCTGTCTGGCCGAGTCCTTGCCCCACACACTACTTGCCACTTGCCACTTGCCGCTTACCGCTTGCCACTTGCTACTTGCTGCTCAGTCGTCTGTCGCATTGAAAATTTGCTGAAATGCGAAACGCGCAACTCAAACAGAGGCGCTCAGCTCAAGTCAAGTGGAAAATGAAACTGATGTTGCTGCTATTTGCAATTGTATCACAATCTTCCTGCTTTCTGCTTTCATTGTTGTTGCATTTGTTGTTGTTGCTGCTGTTGTTGCTTGTGCATTGCTGGAAAACTGTAAATTCAATTGTGCTGCATTATCTGTATAATTTGTTGCATGCCACACGTATTTGTTGTCAGCCAGCTGCTTCGTTGCATTCTTCTCACTGCATTCAAGACATATTCACACACACACACATAGACACATACAGATGCTTATCTGACATGTTTGTGCATGTTTGGCAAACAAATAAATTCAATTAACTGGCAGCAAGCGAGTTGCAAGTTGCTAGTTGCCAGTTGCAACTTGCCACTAACCACAGCTGCAAGTTGGCAACAAAGTTTTTGCCCTTCCTCCATAAACGAAATTAAAATCCAAGCTAATAATTGATGTTGTCATTGCATCTAATGCAATTTGCCACACAAATTTGCAACAGTTCCAAATTGTATCTGCATAAAATTGGATCAATTTTTGCATGGCAAATGTTGTTTATTGTCGACATTGATGCATCTTTTCCATACTATATAATTCAAGTGGCAATCAATGTAATTACTTAACGTAGTTTCTTCTCAGCTGGAAAATGGAATATGAATTGCTATGGAAAATAATAGAGCAGTTTAAATAAAATAAAAAGAAAATAAGCATGCTGAACTCATGGCAAAGAATAAAACACATTAATTGTGCTATAAATAAATCAGTCTATGAAAATAAAATCAGCAATTGAAGCACAATTTAAAATTTCAATTAACTGCTCGCAATTTTTCGTTGAATACTGTCAATCAATCACTCAATCTGTCAGTCAATCATTTAACACAATCATTAAATATTAACTGCTTAAAAAAACTTGTAAGTTTCACTAAACTTAAGATTCCTAGCTAAAATTTAGTAACATACTCAACAATTACAATTTATAGTAGTTACTAATCATACTATTGAAAATATATATCTTTTGTTTAATTTTAATAACATTTTAAGTATTAAATTTTTTCTAATTTTTTTAAGTACACATTCTCGTTTCTAATTAATCTTATTAATTACTTATCGTAGCAACTCATTATTACACGCGCTACCCATAGGGTAGAAAGATATTATAGAAGGAGGGCCCTATAAAGTATTTTTAATTCTTGATCAGCAGCCGAGACGCTCGTCTCCCTATCTGTTCATCCACCTTTATGAATACCTAGACCTCGGAGACAATAAGAGATAGAGATATCATTTTTTCCGACACTTGTTATTTGGCCACGTAGATCAATAAAAATCAAAAAACAAGTGTAATTTTGAAGCTAGAGTCTTGATCTTTTGTTTATACATAACAACTATAGTTTTTATAATTGAAAATTTTGCATACTCGAAAGCATTCAAAGCTTTTTATTATAAACAACATATTTAGAATTTATATTAAATATTAGCGTTCTATCTATTCTTTACTAAGTTTTACTCGACTCAAAAGCGAATAAGATATTTTGCCATTCCATTTAATAACACAATTGTATATTAGAATTTATATTAGTAATTAGTTTCTATAATATTTAATTCACTAAGTTTCACTCAGCTCAACATTTTGCCATAATTTCATATAAGTTTCGATATAAATGTATTTTAAAATCTATATTAGTTACTAATTCTGTTTAGTGACAGAATGTCGTTTTTAGTGCAGCTAAGTAATTAAATAATTAAATGATTTGAAGTGCTTGATTTTCAACTGCGCTTCAGCTGCAGCGTATGATGCGCATTTCCCAAGTAATTAAAATGCCAATGCCTCTTGCACTTGAAGGTGCTGGCAACACGAAGGCGGGAGGGCGTGGCAAGTCAAGTGAATTGCTTTGGGGTCGAAACGGAATCGAATCGAATCGAATCGCATCGAAATGGAATCGAATCACTTGCAATGCAAGCAATCGTATAATTAAATCAATTGCAGACTGTCTGCGAGCAAAACTTATCTTGAGAATTGGGGAGAGAGTGAAGCGAGAGAAGGAGAGACAATGTGAGACATTGTCTGTGGGACAAGAGTTCAAGCTTGCATTGGTGGCAACCCCAAAAATCTTGTCGTGTCATGCAATTATCGAGTTTTAATGAAAGTTCGCGCACAGTCATACAAATCCATTAAACGCTTTTTTGTCTCTAACGCACGGAAAAAAAGGGGCGAAACTAATGCGTAAGCCAAGTATCTGACTGGCTTCTAATTACCCAGGACATTCGGGGCCAGGACTCGAGCTAATTGCATTGCCAATGATGCGGCAAAATCGTTTTGACGCTCGACAACGACAAGCAACCAAAGCCAACGTCAACGCCAACGCCAATGCCAAAAGCGAAAGCCAAATGCGAAGCCAAAAGCCATTAAGTCATTAGGACGCTTAAATTGTCATTAAAGTTGCTTCAAATCGCATTTCATGAGCTGCCTCGCATTGTAGTTTAATAACTTACCACAAGCGACCAGCACAAACACACAAATTGAATACAACATACATTGTTTAAGGAGTAAGGAGGCCAAAAGTTGCCTGCTTAAAAGTCTCAACTTCTCTCGTAATTAGGCCATATTTGCATTGAATTGCAAATGACATTAGAAATTTTGCAAGTAAAAGTTTGCACTTAACTCACTTGAGTGTGTCTAAGTAGGTGTGTGTGCTTCTGAGTGGGTGTATGTGTGTGTGTGTGTGTGTGAGAAAGTACACACAGAAAAAATGTTGATTACAAGGAAATTTTAAGATTATAAACTTTAGGTTGAAAATAATCTTAAAACAAGATTTCGAGGGTTCACTTTCACTTTAAGATTTAAAAAATTTAATTATAGGTTTAAAATCTTACTTAGAGAAAAAATAACCATCTAAAAACAAGAATGCAAGTCTTGAGTTATGAACTTTTGGACCTTAAAAGGAAAATAAGAATTTTATGTTGAAAAATTTTAAAACTAGATTTCAATATTTAAGATTAAACACTTTCTTCGAGAATGTATTATTCTCTAAGAAAAAAAAGGTCTTCTATAAACTGTATGTTAAAAAGAATCTTGAGGTAAAAACTTTGGATCTTAAAAAAATTCTTAAGAAGCTAAACAGAGCGTTATATTGAAATAATTTTAAAACAAGGAGTAGTTCTTCTTTGTATTGAAAATAAAAAATCTTTTTTTTAAGAACGAAAACCTATCAATTTTAGGATTTTTTATTCTTTTCTCATAAAACAAGAATTTGAAATTTAGCTTAGTGAATGCTGAAGTTCCCTTACTCTAAAATGAGATCCTAAAATCTGATGTTTTCGCAGTTGCTGTGAATTATAGTTCTTTTTGTTATTGGTTATAGGTTTAAGCTCTAGTCTGTTAAACTTTAAATTAAAAAAAAAGTTTATCACCATATATAATAAGAGTGTTATAAGAATGACAACTTTAGAATTTTTTTATGCTTTTGATATTGATTTTAGAATTTAACTTCTGTATTTCATGATGATTCCAGACTTTAGACTTTTGATATTGATTTTAGTATTTACCTTCTGTGATGATTGCAGATATTATTCTCATTTTTTTAACAGTGTATTTGTGAGTATTTGTTGGGCAAATGCCTAACGAGTTTTCAGCCAAAGTCGCAGTCAACTTTTGCCGCATGCCGTGTAAATTAAATAAAACATTAATTGCTTGCTTACGTCACGTAATGCCACAGTTGATGCCGCACCACAATCACAATCGTATCCACGCACACTCGCAGTCAGTCAGTCAGTCACTTCCCACAGCAATAAAAGCCCCTCTATCCTTATCCAGTCGGAACGTAAAAAAAAGCAACAGAAAGAAAGCAAAATGAAATAAGAGGAAAAGCAACCACAGCGACACGTTCAGCCAATAAATCTCAATTGATCCCCGCGGTATTGTTGCGAAAGTTCAATTAAAAGTCTCCCGGCGGCATGCCTCAAAGTGGCCAGTGGCATTTCGACTGCCTCATCGTGTCAGTTTGCAACACACACCCACATACACACACACACACACATGGAGAATACACAGAGACAACTGTTGCCAAATGCCAGTTGCAAATATGCTAAGTGGCCGAGTGTGCACACAAATTTGCATGCACTGTGTCCCACGTGTCGCACGAACATGAAGCCAGAGCCACACAGACAGTTCGCATACGTGTGTGCCACATGCCACATGCTACATGCCACAACATTGTCCCACATCTGTGCCTCCCTCAAAGCAAACGATTCGTTCGCCAAAAAAAAGTGTAGCACACTTATTAGCGCACCATTGAAGTTTATTAGTTCGCTTGCAGTTTTAATTAAAGTTGAGGCACTGAAAAACACTGCATTAAGTCAATTGAAAGCGCTGAGCAATGACACGAGTTGAATGTGGGAGTTAAGGTAACAAAGTCTTAAAATAACTAAAAAATGTAAATAAAAAATTAAGATTAAATAAATTAAATTAAATAAGCACTAATAAAAATAAAGATATTTGAAGATTGTTTGAGGATTCATAATATACTAAAAAATATACCCAAAATACTAAAATTAGTCTACTAAATACTCGAAGAAAATGGAATATTTGTACAATTTTGATATAGTTATTAAAAATCATTTAATTTTCGGTGAATTTATGTATGCGGGAATTATTGTGGAAAGATTCAATTTGAAGCTTGTTTATGTGTATTGCAATCACTTATAATATTATCATTAAACATGTTGTCAAAACTTGTCAATGCTTTTCAAGCGATTAATTATTTATATTTCAAGTGCATGTAGTATAATAAATGAATACCACCAACAGAGCTTTTTGTTTGTTCATTCTTTTGCTTTCAATAAATAATAACGTTTATAGCTATGGTACAAATTTATAGCAACTGAGGTCTTCAGTTTGATTGTTTCTTACTATTGATTGTTATTCTTTCATAATATATATTATATTACATATGTACGTAAAACATACAGTTTTCAATATGTGTACTTAAATTATTTAGCACTTTCTTCCGTTTCGTTCAACGATTTCATTTGCGCTGCCTTAAAATTGTTTAACAGTTTGACTACTAACTCAACATTGGCGATATATATGCACATTTATTGATTATGATTTGTAGCTATGAATTCAATTAATTAGAGTTTAAGCTACAATGTACAACATAAAATGGAGATGTTTATATTCTTCATACATACAGAATGCACAGTTTTTCAATATTATTTCTTTTTTATCTATTACTTTTTTATTGTTATTTTCACTGAAAGCTTTAACGTGAGCTTCCTCGCTTAATTTGAGTTCGTTAAGAGTTTGCTTAATTCCATATTACTAATGCCAAATGTTTGTTGCTATTCTTAAAGCTCGTTTCAAAGCTTCATTCATCATTTGTCCTTTTCTTAAACGCATTTTAATTTTGAAATGTTTTCCATTCCAATTGATCTTAGTTACACTTTTAACTAATCTCAGTCAAGCAATTATTAAAGCTTACTTAGCTTTGCTTATTTTTCACCACTTAAGAAAACTTTAATCTGCTTTGCATTCATGCTTTCAGCTAGTGTCATTGCGAATTGTAATTGAAGCCAAGTCACCGACAAGTCGCACGTAAACAGAGCTATATTTAGGTAACAGCCATAAACGCTCACATTTGGCTGTGGTGTTGGCTGCTGGCAATGGTTATGACTACGACAACGACTACAGCGACTACAAAAGGAGGGGAGTAGACTCGCAGTAGATCCAACTGACCAGCAGGAATTTGCCATTTTGTGTGTTTGTCTGCGTGGCTGGATAAGCGGGCGGCAAGTGCAAATAATATTATGCTTAACTGCACCCACGCACATGTCCAAGCTCGAGCCGAAGGAATAAGGACTGAACTGACTGCCAAGCTGGACTGGAAAGTAGACATAGTCCGAAGTTGTAGCTGGGTCTGGGAGTCGCTGTGCTGTGCTGTGCATGGCACCGGAAGGAGCAAAGGACAACACGCACAACTTTGCTTGGTCAAACAGCATTAAGTAACCGCACGTACGCACACAGAGCGACGCACAAACACACCTACACGTCTGTATATATGTATAGATAGCAGAGCTCAGTCTCTCTGTGTGTGTGTGTGTGTGTGTAATTGTAATAACTGTTGTTCCGTATCGTTGTCGTAAGCTGCCTTGTTTGCCACTGTAATTGCCCTGACTGTTGCTCCTGATATTGCTGTCGTTGCTGCTGTTGTTGTTGCTGCTCCTTCCATTCCATCTCCTGGTATTGACAACTTCAATAATGGCCATCGACCACAACATCTGGTTTAGTTAGCCGAGGCTTGCCAGCATCTCTCTAGCAGTTAGCAACGGTTTCAGGTACAAACACACGCACACACAAACTGTTAACCGAGCGCCTAATTGAATAGCCTCTCTCGGAGCATGACTGCTACAGTGAAGCATGACATTAACCGACAGCTGAGTCCACAGCACTCATCTGCATACAGTCTCGTTTCTCTCTCACTCTTTTTTCACTTGCCCGCAGCAACAAAAACTTACTTATCTCAGCGCAGATAGCACTACGACACTCACATCCCCGTTCCCCTCTCCCCTTTCCCACACACATTAATATGCTGGTGGCACACACATGCAGAACTGCCTGGCAAAACCCTTATCACACACACACACACACACAATAATATAGACATCCATATTTCGAGTAGCTCAAGACTGCTTTGCATGCATATCCTGGGCCATTCTCTGGCTAACTGCATCTATTTAGCATAATTTCTTGTCTTGTGTTTTTTCCCCCACATCTATCTCTCTCTCTCTCTCTGTGTATGAGTTTTGTTTTTGTTTGCAGCGTCTGCGTTGTGGGCGTGCAACTTGGCTGCCGAAGCAAGTGGCAAGCGGCAAGTATTAAGTGTCAAGGGCCCAAGTTGCGCAGTTTACGGAGGCAAAGACAATGTCTGGACTGCCGTTCAACCCAAGTAGTGTGCAATTCTGTTTTATAGACGATTCGAGTGCCAATCGAATATTATTTGCATCATAATGTCGAGTTTCACTGCATAAATGTAGCTGGAATTTAATATAATAAATTAAGTTGAAATAAATATTAGAATTTCATATTTTCTAGTTAATTAGTATTCTGAAATGTATTCAATAAATAAAATAAAATTTGCAAATTTATACGAACTAAATTATACAATTGGCATATAAATGATAAAAATTTATAATCACGAAATTGTAATCAGATTTTATTGAATAAGCAATAATCGCAAACAATATTATTTATATGCAATATCTTTCTCTGTTTAGAAAATAAAAAGTTACTATCCATTTAATATTTGAAATAAATTTTATAATAAGCAATAATATTCCTTTAATATAATTAAAACTAGTCCTATTTTATAATTTCCGCAATAAACTTATTACTTAGCGCTCCTACAAAAAGGAAATGTTATTTTAGCCGTTGAAAATCATTGCATACAAGTTTTTAACGTTTGTAAATGCCATTTGAAATTGCCGCCTTTTGCTACATTTATCAACACTTAACAACACTGCAACAGCGGACAATTGTGACGTCAGCAGCGCATTAAAAACAGCTGTTCGCTTGTCGTATTTGTATTTTAACAAATCGTGGATGAACACCGAGAAATGTTTCTCCAACTTCACAAATGATTTTTGTTGTTCATTAATAAACAAACATAATGAATTAAACTAAACAATCTGGTAATTATGGTGAGTTAACAATCAGTATTTAAAAAACCCGATTAGCAATTAACTTTGCAGGACTTGGATTCAGTTTGCACCGATTTAAATGCAGTAACACGCGCCTTGGCAAAGTTAGTTTATGCGGATTTACTAAATGGTAAATATAACATGTAGTATATTGTATATTATATGTTCTTAATCAATACAACTTTCTATATTCAGATGAACGGTTGATCGACATTCAACCACAATTTGAGCGCAGTCTCAATTTGTTTTATTTGAGCGCACAAAAGGAGGAGGACAATCAACAGGTTGCCTATATTCCCCTACCACACTCCAAGGACATAGACTTTAAACAAATTAACGGTCTACAAAAGTTGCTGCCAAACAGTCTAATCTTTATGGCCATTGCAGACAATACAGGCAATATATTGTATTACCAAATCACAGAAGGTTTCAACGAAAAGTAAATATTAAGCTAAGAAAACTTTTTGTAATACCATAATAAATATACATACATATATGTACTATAATATTGAATAAAATATTTAATACTAAATAAAACTTCACTCGTTGTTTATTTAATAGCGATAGATACATTTATTCAAAATCATATCATAGTTGCATAAATAACAATTATATGCATAGCCCCAAGTGCTGCCGTAATCTATATATGTATTTATTCTTAAGCTGTCTCCGTTGATAATCCAGATCCAGATTGAGTCCCTTGGGCTATGCACATAAATAAATGACAATAGATCTCGCTGCATTTTGGATTATGCACAATCAATCAATATTCATAAACGTAATCGTAGTTGTAATTGTAATTAATAATCGTAATATAATTATCTTGACATAAGTGTAACTTAAACTAATTTCAATTATCGAATACTACAACTTAGATACAAATTAAAAATTACATTATTTATATAGCATATATGTCCTTAAACGTACAACAATCTGATTGCATGCAATTGAAAAATTCACAAAATTCTGCATAAATTGCAATTTTTAATGTTTTGCGGTTTCATTTCTATTATATTAATAATTTGTTTTTTGTTGTTGTTGTTTTGTTATTTAAAGCGTGCACCGCATACAAACAAATTATGTTCGTTAAGAAAATGAATTACATGTTTTAAAAAAAATGCTCAAAGCAATACAGTTTTTATGTTTGTTTTGTTGGTTGGTTTTAAAGTACAATAATAAATAACAAATGTATAAGCATGTATGTGTATAATTTAAAAAATAATTAAAATAATTTTCAACTCGGGCAATGGGCTGAGGAGTTGATAAAAACGCAAGAAAATATACAGTTTTAAAAATTGTAAATATTTTTGTTTATAAGTGTATATGTATATATAGTATATAGAGATGAGCTCTGTTTCTTCTTCTTCTTCATATTATTATTATTATTATTATTATCTGATGTGTATGTGTATGTATATAATTAATTGTAGTGCATACAATATTATGACTTGTGTTTTTTCATTTGTTCTCCCAACATTTTCAATGTGATTTTCTTCTGTATGATTATTATGAAAATACATATATGTGTGTGTGTTGTGTGTTTGTGTAGGTTTACTTGATGTTCATATAACTCATCTACTGGCGCTTGTAAAATAGCTGTGTATAAATATGCTTAACTTTTCTCTCACATTCTCAGTTTTTTTTTTTTTTTATATAAATATATAGAACCTGGCCTCCGAAAATCTTTTCAAAAAATCTACAACAATGCGCATAAGGCGTTCTTTTTTCCAAAGGTTCGTCAGACTATTCAATGCATTTTCAATGTTTTCATTCGTTTAGGATAAAACAAAACCGAAAAATATACAACTCACATAATATGTTAACCCTTGTATAATGATTGTTATGACATGCTAAATATTAATTTAATGGGGAACTCTGGCAATTGCATGATTGATTGATTGATAATGACGATAATGATGATGATTATGATGCACAGGTTACACATGAATGTAGAATTATAGGCAATTTGGTTAATGCTTCTGAGCAACACGCACAAGGTTTACAAATACAATACAATACAATATATTATTATTATTATATATATATATAGTTTCTCCTCAGATTAATGTGGCAACAATGCTGCACATGTGTAAAAGCATTAGTTATAACTTATTTATCGACTGAGCTACGCTCAGCTCTGTGAGCTGCTGAAGGCCGATTAACACCATTCGGCCGTATATGAAAAGTCCTGGAAGAGCAGCTGCTCGTCATCGGACAAGTGTCGCGGCTCCTTTGGCGGCGTCAGTTGCGCCTTCTCCGACGTGAATTCCTCATCAAAGTTCGAGACATCCTCCAAATGGTTCTACAAACACAACTCAGTTAAAAACACATTCAAGTATTGTGATGTATCGATTGAATACTTACAATGGTGGGTACAAATGGTGGCTTCACCTTGCGCAGCAGCAAATCATCCCAAACGATGGAGCGGAAGAACGCCTGCTTCTTGACATCCTCCGCATCACGCTCCGATGAGCCCAGTCGCCGCTCTGGATTCTTGCGCAGCAGCTGTTGATAATAATAAAAAGCCATAAGTTAATTGACACTTGATAGACAACGAATGCACTTCTTACCCGACGCATCACGGCAATGGCCTCCAGTGAGAGGAAGCGCGGATAGCGCACCTCATCGTTAACAATCGAGTCAAAGACTTCCTCCTCATCGTCGCCCGGGAATGGTGACTGTAATAAAAAGCAGCAATTCAATAAGCCACCTCTTCAATCAATCTTAATGTTTTCAATGCCGACACTTACCTCTCCCACCAGCATCTCAAAGATGAGTACACCCAATCCCCACCAGTCCACAGCACGTGTGTACGATGTTTCCGTTAGCACCTCAGGTGCAAGGAACTCGGGTGTGCCACAGAAGGTGCCAGTGCGATCCCCAAAGCCCATTCCCTCCTTGCACAAACCAAAGTCGGCAATCTTCACATAGCCATCCGTATCGAGCAGCAAGTTATCCAGCTTCAGATCACGATAGATGATCTTATTCTCATGCAAATACTGAAGTCCCAGCACCACGCAAGCTGCGTAGAACACAGCACGCGGCTCCAAGAAGACGTCCGTGTGGATGTGCATCATCAGATCACCGCCGGCGGCGTATTCCATCACAAAGCACACATGTTGCTGCAAAGTCAAAACAAGTTATTAATCATTATGCTGTTTAAGTAATTAAATTACTCTATCAATTAGAACAGTTAAGCAACTAAATGAAGGCATTTAAGATCTTGGAAATGAAATACTTAAACTGCTAATTACTTTAAAAAGAAAGTATAAAGTATAAAACTTCTAAGTACTTAAGCAACTGTTGAAAATATTTCCAATTATCGTATCAGCATTTATGAGTTATCAGTTTGGTAAATAGAATTTGTTGACAAGTAATTCTAACTTAAACACATTTAATTTAATAAAATTTAAAGAGAACTTTAAGTTCGAACAGGTTCATTGAAGATCCAAATTAATTGTAGATTTAAGCACTTTAGTTACAAGAATTTTTACCAAATTCAGTTTTATACTGACATTAGTTAAAGACCTAAACACATTTGTCATTAAACAAAATAAAATTTCATTAGAATTAAACTATTTTAACAACTGCAAGAGAACTTGAAGTTGGATGAGATTTGATAATGTACTAAATTATTTCTAGTTAGTAACAAGAATTTGTTGAAAAGTAACTGGATTTTATACTAGTAATATCTTGAGACCCAAACAAACTTCAATTTAAATTAAAATAACAATTATTTCATTCATACAATTGTTAATAAATATTTAAGTTCGTTTTTCTTATGAGCGTAAGGTTTGACCTGAATATGTTACCCTATAATGTGTTATGATAATAAATAGTGTTGCTTGTTCTGGTTCAATTACTTAATTAATCTAAATCAGTAAAATGTTTAAATGCGCATTAAACAGATTTGACCAAATTGTTCTTTTTCAAAAAATTATAAAAACAATTAAAAAACTATTAGCAAATTATCTGAGCGATTAAGGAAAAGTGTTGTAGGTCAGGCGAATTAAGAATTTTAATTATTGGTGAACTTATTTTTTACTTTTATAGAAGAACGAAACACTATAATTTAACTGTATATTAATTATATATGAATAATTGTCAAACTCACCTCGGTTTGGAAACACGAATACAAATTGACTAAGAACGGATGGCGCATGGCGTTGGCCACCTCGAAGATGCGCTTCTCGCTGAGCAGCGACTCGACCTCGTCTCTAGCGATGATGTCGCCCTTCTTCAGCGCCTTGATGGCATAGTACTGATTGTTGCTGCGCAGCTGCGACAATATCACCTTGCCAAAGTGTCCGCGTCCCAGCACGCTCAGCAGCCGGAAGTTCTCCATCGACAACATGCCAGCATTCGGTGGCTGGCCGCCGGCACGCAACGCCTCGTAGCCAGCTGGTTCACGATACTGCAGACCACGTGCCACATTGCGACGTCCGCCGCTGCTGCTGCCGCTGGTTGAGGCGCCAGCTGCGGCCTTGGCCACATTCAACTCGTATTGATTGGCATAGATGGGTTGCTGTTGTTGTTGTTGCTGCTGTTTGTCCTGACGCTGCGCTGGCTGCGGGAATTGCGGAGCACTCGTCGAACTGTTGCCATAGATTGTTGGCGTGGGTGGCTCCTGTATTATGGGCGATGACTGCACATAGGCCAATTGCTGCTGTTGTTGTTGTTGCTGCTGTTGTGTGCCCAAATAGAGCTTACCCATCTGTGGTATAACCTGGTGGAGAATAAAACCAAAATGTTGCAGTTGAAAATGATTTAGGAAACATTCACTTAAGATTCATTCTGTTTTGGGTTAGTTAACTTCTTGAAAAAGCTCTGAATAATTATCATTTTGTTTGCAATTGTAGTGCGATATACCTCATCGATGGGCTGCACTGACTCAACCGATTCTATTAAAACACTTTCAATGGCCACCGTCTCCGCGAGGGAATCGTCAATGATGAAGCTCGTTGTGGGAGACGCCTCAAGGGGTTCAATGGTAATATGTACAAGATTGATCTTTGCCTGCAAGAGTCAGTTGGGTTTGTTTTTTTCGGTTTTTCGATTGTTTGAACTATTGGCAGCGTCTGGCTGTTTTTCTTATTTACTTTAAATCACACAAACACACAAAAAAAAAACGAGTGCTTTGAACAACACATACAGGTGCAGTGCTTGATGTGGATGTTGTTGCTGTTGTCAGCAACAAATGATGCAGAGGCCTGACTAAGGCCAACTGATGATGAAGATGATGCGTTTGTTGTTGCTGCTGTTGTTGTTGTTGCTGTTGGTGCTTTTCCTGCGCACAGATTTGTCTCACAAGCTGTGCCAGAGCCTGAAATGTTGGCAATATCATGATGGCGCTATTCCACATACGCGATTTAACCTATAGATCGATTTGTCAACAACTGAATGTGGCGGCCAGTGGCCAGTGTCATGACCACTGCGAGAGAGAGGCCAGTGAAATTCTCTGCTCTAAAAATTGACAGCGTAAAGGCGGGCAAATGTGCTTAGTCGCAGTACAAATTGTATATGTCTATATATATTTAAATATATATATATATATAGAGCAACGTGAAAATGGAAAAAATGGGAAAATAATAAGCAAACGCTGACGTTCTGGTTACGTGCAACGTGTGAAAAGGGGGGGACAAAGACACAAACACAAATACATATACAGGGTGATGACTGACTGCAACACATACAAATGTACACAGAGAATAACATGAAAGAAACCATCCCTTTTTTTCTTCTGGTTTGCTGGCACGTGAACAGATCGCATCTAGTATAATTTAATATTAAATTATATTTAGGTGTATATTTTAAGCACTTAAATCGCCTCGCTTAACATTTCATCTTGCACACATTATTTACCTTTCGAATGTCGCGGTTGTTGCTTTTAAATTGTCAAATTTTAAATGTGATGAGTGTTGTCTATATTTTCTGGCACTTTAGCTAACTGATTTCACTTGCTACACAATAAATTAAGTGTAGACTATTTACTTTTCTTGGGTAGAGTATTGGGTCGTTCTTATTCAACTTATTTAATAATTAATCTTGTTATGGTCAAAATATGGCACCTGTTCAATACAGTAGAACCTCTGTAGAACGCATTTACATATTAACAATCTTAATTATTCAGAGCTTTTTGTAGTTAGATTTAAATAACGCTAAAACTAAATGAGTTTACAACATTATTACATTCAAAGGCTGCGCCTAATTAGCTGCAATACTTTTTTTCTTTACAATAACATTTTACTGTTATCTCTTCTACTAGTGCATGCATTGCAATTTACATAACAGCTTGCTGTTAGTTCAACTACGTGTGCAACTAATGTTATTTACATAGCAATCTACTGTTAACTGTTAACTACGTGCGCTTAACATTTTGCTGTTAGCTGTTACTTCGTGTGCATTATGTTATGTTAACTGTTTACTGTTACTGTACGCTACATGTGCGTGCGTGTGTGTGAGAGTGCGCTGTTAATGATAAATTTGAAAAACACGTAAAGCAACTGTAAATCGAACAAGATAACAGTAACAACAATAAAACAGGGAAACACATACAAAAAAACATGGACAAAAACCAAATAACCAAAACCATAGCCAAAGTAACAAAATCAAAAAGGGTATCAAATGAAATAAAACCTCCTAACCTCCACACAGAAACGATCGCCGGCACTGGAACTGTGGCTGGACTGCAGCCCCCCATTGTACAAATACTCATCATCGTCCTCGGGATACTCAACCAACGGGGATGCGGGAATTGGCTCCTCGTCGTCCGCACGACGTCCGCCACTCAGGAGCACCACCGGCGGCAGTGTCAGCACTGGACGATGCAGTTGCTGCTCCACCGCCGATGGCGACTCCTTGGACAAGAGGTTGGGCACCAGGGAAGCATTGATTTGGTGATGATGCATTGTTGGTTGCTGCTGGAACTGAAATTGGTTGCTTATTGGTAAGGAGAGCTCGCTAGCGCTTTGACTGCGATCTTTGTGGAACTGGTTGCTGTTGCTGTGGCTGCTGCTGTTGTGGTGTTGTTGTTGGTTGTGGTGGTGTGGTTGGTGAGTGTGGCGATTGGCGAGCGGCAGAATGCTGGTTAGTGGTTCAGCGAGCACGGGTGGCGACTCTTGCAGGGGCATAACAGCTTCAGCCATGCGCTCCAATTGTTGCTGTTGCTCCAACAACTCGAGCTGTGGCTGCTCCGTTGGTGGTCGCAGCGGGCGACGCAGGGTGTTGGGATACGACTCCAGCTCGGCGAGGAAGTCAAATTCGTGCAACGCATCCTGCAACTGTCGGCGATTAACGGCATCATGACAGCATGGACGTTTACACACACAAACACACGCACACCCACACAAACGCAGAGCAGACACACACAACCACACACAATCAGACACACAGACATAAACAGACAGACAGGCGCAAAGCATGAAGCAAACAGCAGGCAAGAAGAG
This sequence comes from Drosophila albomicans, assembly GCF_009650485.2. Lineage (NCBI taxonomy): Eukaryota > Metazoa > Arthropoda > Insecta > Diptera > Drosophilidae > Drosophila > Drosophila albomicans. The sequence goes on along the minus strand of NC_047629.2, from coordinate 20,623,598 downwards.
TGGGAAGAGAGCAAAACGAAGTGATGTCAAGGAGTACATAAAAGAGAGAGAAAGATAAATAACACGACTGTTGATAAGAACGTTTGAACGTGCAACAAAAAGGACAAGAGACACCGGATAGGCAGCGAGTACGACCCACAGAATGAGACAGAAAAGTAGAGAAAGATAGAAAATGAAGAATGAAATAGTAGAAGAGATGGAAGTGAAATATAGTGAAAGATAGTCAAAGGAAGAAAGAGAATAGAGAGAGAGAGCTAAGCAGAAGCTGTATGCAGAAAGATGAAGTTCCTGATATTGCTTGTCCCATATGGCGGAACTAGTTCAGAAGAGCTTATTCCATTTCGCGGAACTAGTTCAGTAGAGTAGCATGAATTTGACTGAGATAGCGACTTTGAATGCAATTATCACCCTGATATCATGCAGTGTAACGGAACCAGCTCATAAAAAAGAAAAGGCTTAAGACCACCTCAACCTATTAATAGCCACCTTTGAACCTTGCATGTGAAATGAACAATATTCTAAATATGTTCCATAGCTGAAAGCATAACTTAAAACTAAATCTAATACCTTGAAAGAAATGAAATGAAAATAGCTGTCATCTAAATCCATTTGAAACTATTGACTTCAAGCATAAGACTATATGAAATAGTGCTCCATCAAATACTATACTATATTTTATAGTATGTATTTATACTATGTAGTATATTTTTTCCAAGCTAATTTCATAAAAATAATATCATGCAATTTATCTTCTTCTTTTATAAAGTAACCAAATATCGCGTCTATTTATAAATGAAATGAAAGGATGTAGTTCAAAATAACTGTTCGAAAAAATACTAATGAATTCAAATTCTATCATTCTATTATATAGTTATTCTTAAATATTTTGATGTCGAAGAATAATATGTATAATGCAGGCAGATACAAAAAGTGATGACCAAATGAAGCTCAACCTTGAGCATAGTAGTTCTGTATGGAGTTTTGGTTGCTATTCAAATGACTAAAGATATATACCGATAATAATATAATTCTATATATAGGTATGTACAGTTAGAGAGCCAACACCAAAGCAAAAATGGAGCTATACAGTCTGATGATTGATGGATTGATTGCATTTGTACATAATGAATGGAGCACAGCTGGCAGAGGCACAACGATCAACGATCAATCAGCTACAGATACTTTACAGCTAATCAGTTTATACAAATCGTATCTGTATATGTAGATACTATATAGAATATAGGTAGATATATATACAAGTGCGAATAGAGTTTGGTGTAGAAGTGAAAGGCAATTGCCATACACAATTCACAAACAGAAATAAGTGAAACGCAAGCTTACCTCTTGATCCAACACAGGCGTCACAGACTTGAGCACGGGCGGCGGTGGCGGTGCGGTAGTGGGCGCGGCAGTGCGGGTGGGCGGCGTCTTGCCAGGCATCTGCAGGCTGAGCGTATTTGGTCTGCCCGCATTCGAGGCATTGTTGGCAGCCGCTGGCGGCGGCGTCTCCGGGGGCAACACACTGATGCCCTGCATATGCATGGACAGTGGACGCATGCCGCTCAAGCCGCTGGCAGCGGGATCTGGATACTCGCCTGGGGTCTCCACGTGCTCGTGCAGTCCTGCATCCGGGTCGAACTCCATGTTCTGGGCCTGTTCGCCGGGTGAATACGGTTCGGGTTCGATGGCAAGGGCATCGGAGGAAGGCGTGCGTGAAATCGGAGACTCGGAGTCGCGTGACGCGTTGTTGCTGGCCAACGGAGGCGAGGCACGACCCACCGAGACGGTAGAGCCAGCGGAGGTGAGGTGTCCGTGACTCGGTGGATTGCGCTTGAGCAATCGGCCCCAGGTGGCCACATTGATGTTCATTTGCTTGGCACGCGGTATGTTCTTGGCCTGCTGGCGATTGAAGATCATGCGTTGACGGCGCAGTTTCGGTTTCTGCGAGATCATTGGATTGAGAAACTTGATCTCGGCAAAGAGCAGACCCTGCGGCTCCAGCTGCAGTGCCATGCCATGGCGCACATCGTCAATGAACTCCTCCAAGCGCAACACCTTCACAGCGCACAGCGAACGCCAATCCCTCCAATAAACGCCAATCTCAAGCTCCCTGGAGCGGTCTAGATCGATGGAGAAACGCTGATCCCAAGCCTGCTGCGAGCAGGGCTTCCACGACGTCTGTCCTACCGTGATGTTGTCCAGCTTGATGGCCGCCATGATCTCGAACGAGGTCTCGTCCTTCACCGAGTAGCTCTTGGAGCTGCTGCGCGACGTGACGCCCTTGACAAAGCTGCGCAGATCCCCCGGACTTGAGTTGTTGTCCTTGTCGCGTCGCGAACGTCCGGGCACATCCTCCAACAGATCCTGACAGCCCATCAGACGGACCTCCAGTTTGCCCGTGACGCTGGCACAACGGCCCAACGACGATACTGATTGATACGACTTGCCGCCCAACAATCCCCCGGGACCCGATTGCAGCGATGTGTAGTGCACGGGCGCCGGCGACGTCGATTGCTGGACAATCTGCAGCTCCTGCTTGAGCAGCTGAGCGGTGGGCGAGTCGCTGGGCAACTCCTGGCGTCGCAGCTCCAGGGAGTACCGCAAGAGATCAAGTTTACGCGACGACTCCGACAGACGGCCATGTGCCTGTAAAAGGGAATTGAATAGAATATGATGAGTATAAAGAAATAATCAATGCTAAGTTGCGGAATATAAACAACAAGTTCTTTTTTTTTAACACTAATTTATTTATTTATTGTTTATTACATTACCAACAATTAAGAACTGATTCAGCGCACATTTCGTGTGTGTATGTGAGGAACATTCTGAACAATATTTAAACTTAAGTCACTAAAGTAAGGCACAGCTGTGGCATGGATCGATCGGTTTTTGGGTTTTGGTTTGGCTGTGAATTGGATTGGATTTCGGGTTGGGATTGGGTTCTGTGGTTAATAGGTGGTTGGCAACTTATGCAGAGTGTTAAATGCAAGCTAAAGCAACAAGAAATTGTTAACATCGATGCGTACCGAAATTGAATTGCCAATGCAGAGTTGGAAATCGAACAGAAGTCAAATTTAAACTTTGAGAAACACTTTGTTTAGCTAAAAAGAAAGCTTCTAAGCGTTGCAAACAATTTCGATACCTTCCAAAAGATCAATTTTAATTGTATATTTAGGCTAAAACATAAACATAAAATGAACCATTTGAAGTTTGACACCCTAATTTAAGAGATCTGAAACGGACGTAAAGATATTCCTACCAAATAATTAATCTTTAAAGGAGACTTTACCAAAATTTCTTACGTACATTTACTCCTTAAGAATTCTTATATTTTCTATTATATCTGTATCAGAAGTAGCGAAATTCTTAAGAATTAATGAATCTTTAGTAGAGAATTTAGAAAAAAAACTCTACTTATATGTACTTAAGAAATTCCTAAACAAATAATTCATCTACCTTCACAGGAGACTTAAGTACACATATCTAAGCTCTCCCAAAAAATTCTTGCTCTTCCTCTCTAATTTCCGAGTACCTATATTAGTTATTTCTTATCTTAGAGTGTGTTTAAAATAGATAATTATTTTAACTTCTTCATATTCTTCCCCATTATTTCTCTTTTCCTTCGGACTTTAACTTCTTCCTTAATTTCATTATTTTTCCACTCCTTATCAGACGGACACTGCTTCCACTCACTTCATTATCCTATTTCTACAACTCTGCAATGACAAAATTATTATTTTTTTTTGGTTTAGTGTCTATCTAATTGTTTCCTAAGCACTACTCCAGTTAGGGCTGCGGTCGTCGAAGCAACGGTCGCTCGCCGAGGGAAAAGGCGCGACCGCGCAGCTGGAAACGTTCGGCGAGCCAGCGCTGGCAGCTCTCGCAGTGGCAATTGGGATTCTTGGTGGGACCGACATGATGTCCCGGCTTGCGCATTGCAACCACATTGCCAAAGCGACGCGTTTTCTCCAAATGCTCCTGAGTGTAGCCCGAGACCACGGACGTCTCGCTGGCCAAGCTCGGACTGTCGCGTGAGATGTCAAAGCGTCGCGGCAACAATGGAGATGGCATTACAGTGCCAAAGGTAGTGGCTGATGTAGTGCTGGGCGGTGCCTCACTGCCGCATCTCAGCACTGTGCTGGCTGCCGAGAGCAGCTGTGGAGAACTGCGTTCCGACGAAGGTGAACCGGGTGCCGCTTGCACGCTGAGATTGTCACGTGCCTCGCTCTTCCAGCGATAGCCCGGATGCAGTCGCTTGAAGGGATCGATGCCAGCGGCAGCAGCGCCCGTTACACTCGTCACTGGCGCCGTCTGTGGCGGCGTTTGTAACGGCGTTGGCTCGGGACTGGCAGGCGGACCAAAGAACTGCAGGAATCCGGGACGATTGCGTTGCAGATGCAACATCTGATGCACCTGCCGACCGGGATACGTGCTGAAGCCCATGTTGGACTCGGAGAAGGCATCCGATTCCGAAGGCAACGTATCGCTGCGCTGGAACAGACCGCGCTGTGACTGAACCTCCGTGATGGTCGTCAGCTGTGGATGCGGCGACGTCGACAAAGGCATCGCTGTTGTCGGTTGTGTTGGCGGCTGCTCCAAGAAGTGTTGACGCGACCAAAGGCGTTCCATTTGCCTGATGCGCACACGATCAAGCGAGTTCTCATATTCAAAGCTATCGGATTTGGTGAGTGCAGCAAACGCTGGCAAACTGGGCGTGTCCAGTTCATCTGTCTCCTTCCAGGAGGAGTCTACACAGTCGCCAGCGAGAACACTCGACACGCTGCTGCAGGTGGCATCCCTGGGCATCGTGGAACGTGAGGAATTGGGATACGAGCTGCTCTGTGTCTCGTCGCTCGGTTGACGCTGGTATTTCTGGCGAAGGTTGGACAGCTTGACAGCACGCTGATCGCCAATGTGCTGGCGAAAGAGCATCTGTTTAGACTCGATGATCTCCTCGGCTGTGCTGCACTTCGTGATGCCATGACCGAGATTCAATTGTTGTGGTTGTTGCTGTTGCTGCTGCTTGGCAGCTCCTCCTCCTGGTTGAGGTGACTTTTGTGCAAGGCGACGCGGCAAAGCGCCGCTGGAAATGCGCTGATGACGCAGCAGCATCTGCTCATTGTCGAGCACCGTTTGTGGCGTGGAATTCGAGTCCAACTCGTACAGATGCTGCTTGCTGTCCGCCTCCGAATCGGAGCTAGACGCGTCGGCATCCGCCTGCAACTCATCCTCATCCTCCTCGGACCCAGTGCAGTAGACATCGATGTGCACAGTGCGTGGCTTCTTCTCTCCCAGATTGGGCAGACGAGGCGACGGCGTTGCCGGCAACTGTGGTATACGTGGCAGTGACGTTGACTTGAATGTGGACGAGGGCGTGGTTGGCGTGGGCGAGTAGGTTGGCTACAAAGAATGAAAGACAACATAAAGCTGATGCTGCTACTGCTGTTGTTGCTCAGACTATCTCACCACAAAGGTGTTCGCCTCCTCCGCATGTCGCCGACTCGAGAAGTTCATCAGCGACTCGGTTGTGGCACGTCGCTGATCGTAGGCGGCGGGCCGACGCTTCAACTGTTGCTGCTGCTGTTGCTGCAGTCGTTGCTCCTCCGTGTCGCTGGTCTGTGAATAGGCATCGCGCAGCTGCTGTGCTCGCACTTTGCTGTGATAGACAAACGGCTCGTTCAACGTCTCCAGCTGTTCGGGCAGAAAGTCTGCCACGGCCGAGACGACAATGTTGCAGGTGCTGCGACAACGTGTGCCACACACCTGAGCCGTAACGCCACCGGCTGGAGTCGCCACTTGCGGCGCCTGCGTCACTCGCGATGCCTGCGGACTGCCAAAAGCCGAGTCCGCATACGTGGCCGATGAGTTGGTGCTGCGAAAGCTTGTGGCAGCCGTTGCCTACAATGATCGCTGATTAATTTCCACACTTGAACAGTCAGCAAGCGGCTTGCTTACCTTCTCCTGCTCCACCTCGGGCGTGCACCACTTGTAGACAACTCGCACCGGATGCAACGGATCCTGTGCATTGTATTCCTGCTGCACTGGCTCCCCGCCCCGAGCGAATGTCAACTGTGCTCGCACAGTCCACTCTGCGGTGAGTTCATGTGGCAGCGGAGGATTCTCCACGCGCTTTTCACTCATTATCCACACTCACACACACACACACACACAATGTTCGGGACACACTCGTTAGACACACATGTTGCTAACGTTGTTCAAGGTGCGCCTCCAATTTGGTTACTACTCGATGAGAACACGCTTTGAGATCGGCACAGATATGCGGCATATAGTCTTGATATTCTTATAGATTATGCTAAAAATATAACGCGAAAACGTTGCTCTTGATAGTTCGACAAACAAACAAACTGCGAACTAATCCACATGCGAGGGCAGCTCAAAAAGTGATCGAGAAAATGCTAAAATACTGACACAATTCAATCATTTCAATTCATTAGTTGAAAATTGATTGTAACACAAACAATTTCACCAGCAAAATCTATTGCAATGCTCAATCAAATAAATCAATGTATAAAATTTCAAATCTTTTAATAATTTAAAGCAAATTCATGAAAATTTTACCAGCAAAAACTATGCTCTCTGAAATGAATTCATCAACTGAATCAATCTATAAAACTTAATTGAATTTGCCAAAGATCACAGGGAAAATGTTTGTTCCATTTGTTGCACTGATCAAAAAAGCACTAATAACTCAACTTTAATTAAAATTTATTGCTTAATGCAAATTGAAAAGCTAAAAATAAGCGTCACAGACAAATCAGACGTGAAATATCGCAGCACAGATAATTTGATAAATGTGCCATACGAATAGCCATATATAACAACTGATTCATCACGACTTTTGCATATATCTTTATTGAGCACAAATTGGAAATGACTTCATGAGTTTGGCCGAAACAGTTTCAATCACTTTTTGAGCCACCCTCGCACAGTGGGCGGTTTTATTGTTATTCTTGCATCTCTTTATTAATTTTTCTTTCGTTATTCTTGCGTGGATTTTTCTTTAAATTAAATATTATTTTTAGCTTCATTCAACGACGCACAAAACAAGCGAAACACTTTCAGTTTTTATTTTAGTTTTGTTTTTTTTTTCACGCGGCTTGTAAAATTTTCGTTTCTAATTTTATGTGCATTTATTTATAAGTTCGTTGAGTTCGTTGTTGTAAAATACTAAAAATCGCAAGATGACCTCAAAAGCCTATTTGGGTCAAAGCACGCACGAAAATAAAAATGCAGCGCTCAACAACAACAACAAAGGCGGAAAAATGTAATAATAAAATACATGAAAATAAAAAAAAAAATTACGCAATTTGTACAGAAAATGAAATTAAACTTTTGAGCACACGCTGCGTATGCGTAATGTTTATGCCTGGAATCAAAGTGAGAGTGCGTTTGTGTTTGATGTACTATATATACGTATGTATATCTTTTATTTTTGCGTATGTGACTGTCGCATTTAATTACATCTGCATAAAGTTTTCAACCGAAAAAAATGCGTTGCAAACCGAAAAGTAATTAAAAAACTTTTTTAAAAAATTATACCAAAAAATAAATGAAAAGAAAAGAAACCAAAACCGAAACGTCACGAGGCAAAAACAAAAAGGAAAATAACGGAAAAACGGCGAACGAAAAACACGCAAAACGCGCACGCAGCCCAAACGGCAACTGAACTCAACTGAAACTGAAAATGCGTGAAAATTTGCTAGAGAACAAATTGTGTGTGTTTCATGTGTCTCACTCGCTCTCTTTCTCTCTCGCTCTCTCTCTCTGTGATATATGCACAGATCGTAGAAACTCTATATAGATAGATTTATATATGTGCATATATATCTATTCAGCATAGTTCTATTAATGTTTAGCAAACACACAACATGAGCAAAGGGCATTTGGCTGACCGTTTTTGTTTATCTCCTCCGATGGAAGCGGGGAGCAAGACGTTGAAGGCAGGCATGAAAATATCCAAGAAAAACATCTGTTGCTGGCTGCTGGTTGCTGTTGTTGCATGTGTTTATGTCAAAAACTGCACTCCCATCAACAGAAGAATTTCCACCCCTTTCCGTTGCACAAATAAATAAGCTGTGGCCAGCCAACAAACGGAGGAATAAAGATTCCTCTACAGAATATAGGCCACGCATGGACGGACAGAGAGAAGAGAGACTCTTGGTAAATATGTAATTTGTAATGTTGAGCACAAGAAATGCCAATGGGGCGCGCAAAGAGTCGAATAACAACAAAGCCACAAAACAGCATCAGTCAACACAAATAAATCAGAGTAGCGTGGACACAAAGCAATCATCTGTCCACGCGACAGGAAGTCGGAAATATTGTGCAACCTGCTGCGAAGACGAAGCACCACAGCAGCAGGGGCACACAAATTGTGGCACATCGACAAGCGTATACTCTCTGGGGGACAGCCCATGGATTACACACTATTTAAATGTATTTTAGTGACCATGGATTACAAGAGCTTAAGTATAAATAAAGAGCGAGTAACTGAGTTAATTCAACTGGGTAAAATGCAGTTAGTTAGAGAATCTGTCGCACATAAAGGAAGTGCATTTAAATATTTATACAGATCATTCAGGCTGCAAGGAATTTGTCGGTCATCATCAGCAGTAAATACGAGAATGTGAACTCAATTTCCTTTGGCATAAAATATGCAGCGCAATGTGGTCTAAATAAATACATATCTAATACAGAAAAGCAACGACTTTGCCTAGCAAATTTAATATGTAAAATTTAAAGCTTCAACATTAGAATTAAAATATTAAACTCCTATAATTTAAATGTAAAATATATATCTTGAAATATATATAGATATTAATCGAAAATATTTCAAATTTAAATAGAAATCTTTAATATTAAAACTCTAATTGTAATCTCAAATATTTCAACTAGAATTTCCAGACTTGCTTAAGTCATCTTACACTATTTAAATTCAAAGAAAACTCGACAATTTGGCTCAAATAAACTTCAAAGTTCTGCGAAATGCTGCCACTTAAAATAAATACATTTTAGATCACAATATTTTAAGCACTTTTTAACAATAAGAATGCCAAATTCTCTATAAGCTGTGCAATTTCACTTTAATGCCGCCGCTTTAACTCAACATACCGCTCGCTAAATAGTTCCTAAATCTGCGAGCATGTCGACACAATGTCTGTAGGGCCAGCCAAGACCCAGAGAAGAGGAGCCTGGCTGGCATTCTTCAAAATGCCGCGCAAGTAAATTAATGAGGCGACAGTTAGCACATAAGAAAACTTAAAGACGAGGAAAAAATTGAAATATTTTCAACAGCCGCGTAATTAGCCTCGTTTTTTTGTTCGCCTCGTTGTTGAGTGGTTTTTTTTTTGTTTCGCCTTAAGGCAATCGGCATACGGCATACGACACGTATACGCAATGCGCACATGAATCATACGCCGTGTGGCACACGCCACACACAACTGGCAGCTGCTTAGCCTCTCTCTCTCTCTCAGGCATTCTCACTCGCACGTTTTAATGCTGGGCAGGCCTTGCGATTGGCCCGCCCCCGCGGTTCGCGAACTTACCTGGCCAACGGCCAGATCTACAAATGCTATTTGGGTTAATCTAATTAGAAAATAAGTCGCGGTGGCTAGCAGGTAAGTAGCATTAACTAGAGCACACTCACCTCTTGCAATGCCTTCTTGTCTGGCGCACGATTCGCCGTCTGCAACGTGCGTATGACATTCTTGGCTCCATCGACGACGGCGGCCTCGATGCGCAAACGATGACGCAGCTCCTCGATGCGCTCCTCCAGCGTCGTCTCCAGGCTCTGCAGTTGCGTTAATCCGCTGCCAGTGCCAAGAATTCCGCCACCGCCATGCTCTTCGTTTTGCTGGCGCGCGGCTTTCATGCGATCCGCCTGCTCGCGATTCTGTTTGACTTTGATGATGCGCAAGCGTAGAAACTCAATCTTGGCCTTTGAATCGTCGAGCATTTGATGCGCCTCCGCCAGCAGCTTCTTGTCGCATCCGATGCCCAGCGATTGAATCATATTCTCGGCGCCCGTTTTCACCTTCATCTCGATCTGCAGCTGCTTCTCCAGCGAGGCCAGCACTTTGTCATTGGGCGTTGCCGGTGCACCGCCTGCACCTGCGGCCATCGCATTGTTGCCACCCAAACCGCCAAACTGTGCAGCACCGCTGCCATCAATGCCACTAAATGCGATTGCTTCTGTAAACACACGAAGGATGAAACAAAGGGGAAATTTTTATTGGTATTTCGATAGCGTAAACAAATGTTCGTTATTGGATATTGTATACGATCTGGGAGAGTTTAAGTACACAATAGTTCAACAAACTAGTGAGAAAGTCTGCTTGACTGTGAGATACCCGCTAAATAATTTAAAAAAAAGCTAAACAATACAGTATTATTGGTAAATTATATTCCAATAATATACTGACAAAATTCTACCAATATAATAAAAGCTATCGATATATTTTTAAATAAAGATATACCACAAAATAGACAATATACCAGATTGGCAATATTTCGATAATTTCATCAGTTACATATTTCTAAGATTTTAATCCGATTGCAACCAACAGTAAAGACTGAAGTAGCATCAAAAAAAGGGAAAAAATTGTATTGGCAAATCGATATCGTAAACAAATATTCGTTATTGTATATTCTATAAAATCAGGGTGAATTTAAGTGCACAATAATTGAATAAACAATTGAGAAAGTCTGTTCGACTCGCTGCCCAATTTCAATAAATGCTGAACAGTGATAAAATATACCGAAAAAATACTGAAAAAATATACCAACAACAGCAATTGGTATGTTTATATACTACTGCACTCAAAATATACCAGATTGTCAAATATTTTTGAATTTCTTCTTGAGTAAATTCTGAGATTGTTATCTGATCGCAACCAATCGCAAAGTGCCACAAAGCTGAAATACCCTTCTACCCTACGAATAACGGGTATAAAAATAGAAAATTCTCTGTATCCATTCCATTCAGTTTTCATTGCTGCGCATCTTGTAGTCTAATTGCCGTCGTAATTCTATTCTAATTAGCTGTAATCGCTTCACTCTGACACTGACCTTGGCCACTCGACCACACGCTGATTACTGTGTAAAGGGTGTCAGAGCGTTTAACCGCATGCTGGCAAATGTCAAGGGTCAACTGTGATTAACATGGCTTAAACGCTTCACACAGGTCGCTTCACTTGACCGCCAGCTGACTGGATGACACACACCCAACCCATCACCCATTACCCATCACCCATTAGCCATTGCCCATTTCTCACTGCATCCCAACCCATTTCATCTCAAATCAACAGCTGCTGCCATCAGTCAGCGCCAGCCACCGTTTTGTTTACAGTTTGCAGTTAACAGTTTAATATGGTTGCATAGACGTCAATTAAGTTGCAACTTGTGACGGTGTGTGTGTGTGTGTGGTTGTGGCTGCCACACAGCAAACGCATCATGCAACAGCCACTAATGGACTTCACGAAGTTCGAGGCGGAGCTAGTTGAAGGATTGTGTGGCACCTTAATGGATTGTGATGATATTTAAGCAAGTTAAATTGTTTATTGCAAAGTTAGGAAGTAAAGAAAAGTCTTTAATGAATTGTGATGATATTTTAACAAGTTAAATTGTTTATTTCTTTGAGAAGTTGGCAACTGTGTCACGCTTATAAACTAAAAATGTACCAATAGATCTAACTGGCATATCGATATACTATCATTCAAAATATACCTAGAGTATGTATTATACCAGATTCGAAGAAAGTGTATTTTAAAGATTTTTAATAAAAAAGACATGGAATTCATACAGTATTTTAATAATTAATTGGGCAGATGCCAACGAAAAAATGTAATGAGAGTAAAAAGGCTTCGAAGGCTATGCAACTAATTGGCTTTATTAATGAGGAAAGCAGCAAAGAAATTAATTCTGATAAAAATGGTTATAAATAGCAATTGCGCTGGCAACTCGACAACTTCTTTAACATTTAGTATTTGCGCTTCCTGAATCATTGCATAAATGTTTATCTGAGGCAAAGAATGTGCTTACGGGACGAAGTACTCGCTGAGCTCAGCGTTTTATGCCTGGCGCTGGCAAGTTGATCTATTTATCAAGAGGCATTTTTCATGAAAATTCTCTACGAAATTTCCGTCTGCTGCTTTGGAATGTCATTTAGCTATAGCTGCAGTTGTTGTTTGTTGTAGTAGAGCAAGTGAACTGACTGACTGGCTGACTGACTGGCAGCTGCTGCCAAACATATCAATCAATTCAGCACATGAAGCTTTCAACGCCACACACAACGAGATGATGTTGATGATGAAGCTGATGATGAGGCTGATGCTGATGGAATCTACTGTTGATGGTAGCAGCTTCTTTTGTTGTTGTTGTTGTTGCTGTGTGTTGTTGCTGCTGTTGGCCAAACACGGAAGCAGATAGAACAACGCGAGACAGTCGAACAAACCGAAACGTTGAACAGTCACATTTCATGCCACTTGTGTCAATAGTTGAAAGAAAAAGAAACTAAACAAAAAAGAACCCAAGATAGTGCACATGACTAAGACATACCCTACAGCTATAACTGGGAAGCATTTCAGTTTACAAAACTACACTTTAATAGCTTGTTTAATTATAGTTATCAGCATCTAGAAACATTTCTTTAACTTATCTTTCTCCCATAACTATTACAACTCTCTGCCTCTTCGTTTTAATTACAGGGTATATGGGAGCACACAAAAAACTTGACACTCGCCAAGTGTTTTGCTATAGATACGCGATAGGAGAGCAAGCGAACGATAAACGCACAAGTACTTCGCGCCAGGTAATGTAAGTGAACACGCAAAGCGTTTGCCATAGATACAAATGTATCTAGCAGATAAAATAAATAGATGGATGGATGGATGGATGCATAAGCAGGCAGACAGACAGACAGATGGCAGTTTGCGTGACAAATACCCGTTAAGATATGACGACTAAACGGTTAGCTTTTTTATTGTTTGCTTTGCTTCTTTTTTTTGTGTTTTTGAGGGGAGTAGGCAATCAAGTGTTGGTTGTTAATGGCACCAAAAGGTGGCTTCAAATACGTGGCATAACTTACCTTGACCATTGCTATTGACCGCCGTGTTGGCAGAGGTTAGCAGTATTTGACTTTCGAGCTCCTGCAGCTCGGACTTTAGTTCGGCCAATTTGCTTTTGCTCTTCTTCACGAGCACGGCGACATCGCTGAGCGAGCGACGATCCTTGGCGACTTCGCGCAGCTTCTCGGCGCCCTCCTTGATCTTCAGCTCCTTGCGTATCTCGCGTCTGATGGCCTCTTTGATCTCCTCCAGCCGTATGGACATACAGCTCTCGGGCAGATTCTCTGTGAAGCCATACTTATGACTAAGCTCGTACAGAACGGGATGCTTTATGTATTCGCCCTGCAAAAGAAAATGCAACCATATTAAATTAATTGTAAAGCAGAATTAACAAAAGGATTTTAGTTTAGTAGCCTGCCTCGTTGATTGCTTCGCCCGAGTCGGTTATCAAGGTGTCGGTGTAGAAGATGCCACCGTTGGATGACTCGAAATTCGAAACAATGCGTTGCCACAAACGCGAGGCACTCGCTCGCCGTCTTATCGAGGTTGTTGTCGATGTTGCACGGCGACCCCGTGGCAATGAGTTGCATTTGCGTGGCCTGAACTCCTCATCGGAGATGTTTGTTGCCTCGGTTTTTGGCTGCGCGTTTAACATGCTGCGTATTCGCTTAACCAGATTCGACATTTTTGTTTCTGTTTTATTTCGTTTCGTTAGAATTTTGATTGGGTTTATGTTTTAGTTGTTGTTGTGGTCGCAGTCTGTGTTGTTGTTATTTTCTTGTGACCAGTTCATGGTAATTAGACGACTTGCGTCGACTTTTCACACGACTCCACAAGAGCTGTCAGTTATCAAGAAAATGTACAAGAGTTGAAAAGCGAAAAAGAGAGAGAGAGGAAATAACAACAACTCTGACAAGGAGTGCTTGAAGCTTCTTTGGACTGGTTCTAGATTGTCATATCATCATCATATCATCAGAGCGGCGACAACACGAGAAAGTTAAATGAAGCTGATAAATTCTCAGTTCTCTTTTTTCCGATCTGATATCAAACCACAGTCATTCATTCACTGAATCATTCACCCGGCGCGTCAGCAATTATGATGCAAATTACAAACAGAGAATAAAAAAAACGAGGCTTCTAATCAAGTTCAATTGCAATGTACAAATCAATTCTTGTCACAAAACTTTCACGCCACTCACAATTCTGAGAATCGTTAAAAACTTTCTTCAATTGTCATAGAACAACGACATGAAACAGAAAGTTGGGTAAAACCCAAACTGAAGCTAACACATAATTATAGCAGAGTTATTTTATTTGAAACGAAAGTTTTCTTTATTTTTTACGTTTATTTTGAAATGGAAACCATAAGTAAATAAAACTAATCAGCAAGACTTTACATTGAATTCATTAAAGCAAGTGTTTGCCAATGATAATACAAGAATTTTAAGGGGGGTAAGCAAAGTAATGCTTATAATTCCTGACAATTTTATTACGATGGGATACAAATTGTAGAAGTTATTTAAGATATAATTCTGTATATTTCAAATGTAGTTCTTTAACTATATACCAAATATAGCCTTCGGTATATTTTTGAAATATTTTAAGAATAATACCGCAATGTTTTGCTTTTATTCAAAGTGGGTAGCGGGTATTTCAAAGTCAAGCACACTCAACTGCAACTTTCTTAGGTGTTTTATAGCTTAGTAAAATTAAAATCACTAAAATGAAGCTGTAATTAAGCCATAAGTATTTTATGTAAATACAAAGTTTATTTCGAAATATTTTGAAATGCAAACCAGAAGTAAACAACCTAATCATTTAGGGTTTAGATTAAATTCCATTAAGCAAAATATTTGCTAATGATAATACAAGAATGTAATGCTTACAATTTTTATCAGAAGCTTAGTAAAATGGAAACTATTATGTTTATATCATAATAAAAAGGGGGCCATAGACACATAGCACAACATGGCACTATAAATACGTCTGTTAATGCCAGATAAGAGAAGTTTATATTCCGCATGACTTGAAGAAAAATAAAAAATAAAAACATAAGCAACAGTCTTTGTTTACGTTGCAATTTTTTGAGGCAAAACTCTTACATAGTAAGGCGACAAGTCTCAGCTGGCAATTTGTTGTTATTACTCGAACCTTTTTCCATATAAATATTATTATTAAACCCGGACAGAGATCGCATTGTTAGCTTGTCACGAACCCCTGGCATTTATATTTATATATTGTGCGATTGTTTTGTATTTTTCAGTAGTTTACTTTGTAAGTCGACACAGCTGGAGATCGAATTGATTTTCTTCGTTTTTTGCTCTTTTCTTTTTATCCCACAATTAAGAATTGATAAAGTTCGAAAACACGCGTAGTTTGTATTTCTACTTTAGAGAGCGTTGCCAATTGACTGCAAAATTTGCATTAATTATTGGCAACTGTGAACTGTGAGTGTCTGTAAACTGAACTTGACTCATTGCCAATTAGCCTGAATATGGTCAGCACAGCAGCTGTCAGTTGGCCATGTTTGCGACTCGACGCACAACGCGTTGAATATTTATAAGAATTTCTCCAGTTTCCAAAAACACAAAAATGAATTATCACTCTTAACAATTGCTCTGACGACGACGACGACGTCTTTATGCGACTTTAATGGCTTCGAATGTAGGGCTCGCCACATTTAATTGATCGATTGCACAATGCGAGCAGAACAGTCGAAAATACTCTCTTATAAATAATATGAGAATTTTAATGCCCTTCCGATTGCCAGGGACGGAAATACTGCGCAACGCGTGTTCTTATCGCGAGACTCTTTGCCCGGCCCGTGAAGAGCGATAAGCCTGGCCAACAAACTTAGCTGGCAAATTATTCAAGCAGCTCGTTTGTTTATCCACACACACACTGGCACACTCGCACACACACACTGATACACTTTGTATATAGGGTTTTATATGCTGTTGAAAGATATGATGAAATTTTCAATAGATTTTGCTTGGGCCTTGGCCATTAGGTGAATTACATAAAGCACACACACACGCAAATTCTAGAGCTGCCTGCCACTTGTTGCAAACACACACTGCGAGCCTGTCACACACTTGTCACACCGCAAACCGCACGCGTCCCGTCAACCTCAACAATCGAACTTCGAGTGAAATTAATGTCATATTCGGTGCTAATAAATGCGTTGAACAAGCCGAGCTGCACAGCTCGTGGGTGGGCAAAACGAAGGCAAAACGATGTCGATTTGTCACGAACCTCGGCAACAAACGAACGCGCTAACTGACTCACGAAGCTGGCCAGTTAGCCAGCCATCCAGGCCAACTGGTTTCGGCCCAGTTGTTGATAACAGAACGCAGCTGACACGACGCTTCCACCAACCGACAGACGAACCGAACGACTGACCGCATCGACAGACATTTGATTGCATTCGGAATTACAGTGAGATACTTTTTTCCCCTCGTTGACTATCATTGGGCCAAAGCCCTGTGACGGTTACAAACGTCGCGACGTAAACACTACCTTGGGAATGGATGAGTTAAGCACATGGCTTGATTAGCAAAGCATATTACTAATACGCACTGTTTCACTCTGATAAGAATAGAGGTTATGGCGTAGATAGTTTTATGGCATTCGAACAGTTTAGTCATCGTATCTTCGCTTCAGTTGTGAAACTACATGCAAACACTACACTCATTCATAACTAACATTACAACAAAAGAACTATTTTTTACCTTCTTTCTCTCTCTCGAAGTTGATATAAAAGTCTCTATAGAAGTCATAGACCTAAACTATCAACTATAGATTTAAGTCGATATAAAGTTACTATAAAAATAACCAACAGCAACGAAAACTATTTCATTCTTAAAATCAAATTTTATTATTTCTTGAAATCAAAATAAAATTGTCATCAGCAGTTTAAGATCGAAATTGTCATTTATAAACTACAGATTTTCTTTGATTTTAAGTTGCTTATAGAACTAATCAATAAACAAAATACTTTCATTTTGTCAATAAAATCTTTCGTCGGTACAAATAAATTTCAGCTACAAATTTTGATTTTAAATTAAAGAAAATAATATTAAAGAAATATTCAAAGTTGAAACTTTCTTTAAATGTAATTCACTTTTATTTGTAAAATCCTTTCCCCCAACAATGTATTATATTACGTTCATTACATTGTATTTCTTATCTTTTATTATTTTTCTATTTAAGTACAAAAGTTTAAGTTGGCCTTTACAGCTTATTTTGCATAATAAATTTATACCAGATTGCAAAATATATGTTTTGTACATCAAATAAAATAAAAATATAAAAACGAAAACTATTTCTTTTTTGAAACAAAAAGTTTCAACATAAGTAAAAGTGAGAATCATAGATTTATAAGATCAATCAATTCTTTTCAAAATACCAAAGTAATAACCGAACTCAATACTTAGCTTCCTCAATTAAAATACATATCTTAATCAGTTGATGTGCCAAACCTAAGCTCCACTTTCTATGCATCTATGGATTGCATAGCATCCACATTATTCATAGATTAACACATTAATCCCAAGCACATAACTCCACTCTAATAACATCATTGACTTTTCCGACTCCCCATGGCTTAGGTTGTCTCGCTTCTTTTTTGCATTTTTTTATGAAGAGTTTTTCAGTTGGCAGCGTAAAAAAAGAGGAAAAATAAATAAAAAAAAAGCTCCTGGGAAATGTTTTACGAGTCGTACATTGTCGTAAGTATGTGAAATTATAGCGGCTCAACAACGACACGGCGCATTCTTTAATACAAGAAAAAAAAACCCATCTCGGTGATAATGTGCCAAAGGGAGAGAGAGAGAGAGAGAGAGAGAAAGAGAGTGGAGAGAGGGCAGCAGCGAGGGGGTGAATTGCATAATGCAATTGCAGAAAGCCAAAGTTGTTACTTGAAGAAAAACTGACACAACACACTTACGAATACTTGAATAATCAGCATAATATGCGATACAACGATATGTGAAATGCGCTGCAGCAGAGACAAAGATACAAGATACAAATACAAGTGTGAGTGTGTGTGTGAGTGCTAGTATTCGTATAGTCTTAATAAGCAATGGGTATCCAGTCTGTAGGGCGGTCATGATGATGACAGCCAGCTGTCTGAGAAAGTTGCAAAAGTTGCAGTCGCATTTGCAGAACTGACAGCGGAAGGATGGCAAGGAGAGAGGGAGCGAGTGGGAAGAAACGGAAATGGTGAAGCTAGTGGGAGAAAAGTGAAGAAACGCACGATGAGAGAAGGGGAGGAAGAGGGGGAGGGACAGCAGACAGCACTGGGTTAAGGCGACGTCAGTAAACAGTAAATGGCTAAATTTTGTGGCTTTCTTTTGACGCAGTCTTCTGTGTGGGCTGACAATGAGCGAGAGAGAGAGCGCAACAGGAGAGTTTACGGGGAATGGAGCAAGAGTGATGTTTTATAGAGCGAAAAAGATATGCTAGCGAGGAGAGAGAAAAGAGACAGAAAAAGAGAAGAGAGTCTACCCACGTTCAATTAATAATATCAAATATGCTGGCAAATAATAAAATGCACGACATATTAAATACCCTTTTCAATTATTCAATAATAAAATGTGAGCAGAACATTCTTTACATTTCTAATTAACATTTTTCGAACACACAAAAAAACAATATCGGTTTTCTCAAACGTATTATAACCTAACGATCTGCTGCCAATTACAAATTTATTTGCTCGAAGAAGGAATTCTTATTTTCAGTGCGGTATTCATTTTAAAAAAATATACCATAAAAATACTGGAATGTACCGAATGCTATATTTGGTATATTTCTAAAGTACTTCAGTGCAAAGTATACTAGATTGTCAGCCAAATTCTGGTAATACTATAGTTATATACTATAGTTAGTATTGGTATTGCTTGCTATTCGACTTTTATCGATTTGCAGAGGCGGAAGTGGGTGTGACAAAAATTTGAAACAAACTTGATCGACAGCAAACATAACAAGTGCTATCTCTTACAGTCTCCGAGTTCTAGGTGCTCATACAGATGGACAGACAGACAGACAGAATATTTATACTATATAGGGTCAGAGTTGCTTCCTTTTGCCTGTTACATACATTTCATACACTAAGCTGTAATATTCCTTATTTATTTTACAACAATCCAATATTCCATTCTCTGTAGCATTATTTATTTACATTCAAGTGCAGTCTTTTATTATCTTCCCCACCCATTAACCCCACAGTAGCACTTTAATTGCGGGGTATTCCATATTGACTACATGAGTCAAGTAAGCAAATTGCGCGCGTGCTATCATTCGACTTGTATTCAGACACATTCATGCCAGACCATTCACATTCACATTCACATTCATATTCATATTCAATTGCAATTTCTGTGTGGAATGCGATGCGCACTCACACAACGATAAGAGATTATATACATTGATGATATACATACGTGTAGATATCCTTTGAGACGTGAACGTAAATCCTTTAAAAAGACCATATTCATTGTCAGTGCCATGCTAAGCTATTGTTATTGATGTTCGTCGACGTTCTTTGTTATTCTTATAGTTGCTCTTTTTGTTGTTGTTGTTGGAGTTTAGTGATATGGTTTAGACATGTGAGCAGCTAGTATAATAATCGCATTGCTCAATATTGGCGACGCTTTTCTATGGGTTTTGTATTTTCTCTCGTTTGAGTGTGTTTGGCTTTTCTTTGGCGAGCACTTTCGACAAAATATGCGAATCTTTTCTCTCTATATACATTTTCCAAAGCGAACGCGCGACGCAAAAATGATGGCGACAAACTGCCAAATGTGTGATATTATATATACTATATAAGTATATACATACTAAGAGTATATTTGAGTATACCGTATCTATAGTATATAATTGGTTTCAGTTTGAATCTATATGTATGTATGTATGTGTGTGTTGGAAAAATCGCGACACGCTGCGAGCGAAATTGAATTCGGAAAATGTCAAGGCGCTACGAGGGCGCAAACTGCAATGAAGCTGAGGCAGTCAAGCGATTAGAAAGCTTTTCATTTCATGCGCAAAATTTACGGAAAAACAAATCATTTTTCTTGCATGTTTTGCTTTCGGTATGCAGCGAGAGCAAAGCGCTACAACAACTGCAGATACATTCGCAGTTACAGATACAGATACAGATACATCTAGAGATACAGCACACAATACAAATGCCATAAACACAGATACGCAAACCTCAGTGTTTATTTTATTGCCATCTAAATATACATAATTGTGTGTGTGTGTGTGTGTCTTTCTATATGTATCTCTTCGGTTTGCAATTTGGAACTGGAAACATTTGTTATTCTTGTCGCAAAATTTCAAATTCGTTTTGGAAAATGTTTTAATGTTGTTTTTGCACTTCTTGTCATTTACCTGCAAGCAAAAGAGAAAAAGAATATGCATTAGTCAAGTGCGTCAGAGATAGATATATAGCGAGGGTGGCCACAACAATTTGCAGCTTATATTAAGTATTTTTAATATTATATGCAATCTAGCGTAGCGATAAAAGTATTTCAATAATTTGAATGCATGCTTAACGAACTGCAATTATTCAAATATTTATTTATTTTGCTTTGGCAAATTAAGATAATGTCGAATATTCAATTGCCTCTTGGATTTGTAAGAGGAGAATACAAAAAAATAGTGTATTTCATAACAAAGAGATTGATGAAAGAAAAAGTTGAATAAAACTAAATTCAGTAAGTTTAAAAAGACAAAAATTAGCTCATATCTATCTAGATATTGATGATCTAGATGTTCTGCATCGTTTCTAAGATAAATTATTCTATGACAATATTTTTACTGTGCATTTTACTTATGTACATTTACATAAATAATAATAATATTGTCAATATAGACATATTAAGAACACAGATTAATTTAAATTTCCAGTTTTCTAGTTGAAATCCGAAACCCTTTTGGTTTCTAAACCGTTAACAGTGCATTGACTTCCATCCTTTTACTATTAAACCGTTGTGTTGACATGTTATTAACAGCAAAAAATACAAAAAAGAAAATTCTAGTATAATACTGCAATCCTTTTTGCTATTCAACCGTTAACAGTGCATTGACATTCATCCTTATGCTTTTAAGCCGCTAACAGTGTGTTGACATGTTATTAACATGCACCCGCTGTTAAGCTCACGCAGTAAGTGTGGCCTTCATTAACAGCAGTTGTGCATTATGTTAATCCATGTTATTAGACAGAAAGTATGACGCTGTTACCGGCACTCCGTCCTCTTCTCTCGCCCATTTAAACAATTTGCGAAATGATGTGTAATTTTTAAACGCTTGGCAACCCGGCTGGCTACTTGGCTACTTGGCTTTCGGCATTTTGTGTGTTGTATTTTATTTATTTTTTTTTTGAGATTTCAGAGTGCTGGGGCAATTAATAACTGGCAATTTGAAATTGTTGGCGCCCCGCTTTGATGTTACCCATGCAACAACAAAACAGGAAAATAAAAGAGACAAACACATGAAACTGATGCGATTTCTAATCGGTCATTTGCCCGAAAGTGCCCACACTTTGTACATCGAGTAATACGCACGGATGCGGGGAGGGGGGAAGGGGGCACAACATATGGACATTTATACATTTGGTTTAGTGTAGTCCAAACACGCACATGAAACTCAAATCTAAACAAGGTCGATGTTGATGTTAGTTTTTTTTTTTGTTGCTTTTTGTGAATAAAAATAATATCAGCTATCAACAAGTAAGTATAACAAGACGAGGCTACCCTTGAGCAGGCAGCCCACGCATTTCGGAGACGGAGACCGCAGCATATCAAGTGGATGTGTGGATTGTGGGGGAAGCGATTCGATTTTCGCACTCGAGCAACAACACACACTAAATCTCATCTATGTGTTGTATATACATAACAACAACAACAACAACAAAAAAGACTTAAACATCTACACGCAATTGCTTAAAAAAAAAAAAAAACAAACAACAAACTGACCATTTATGAACAGCACACAAAACAACAACACACAAATTATTGTTGTTGTTGTTTTGATTTTTGGTCAGCGCTAAAAACCGCCTAAACAATCTTTTTGTTGATTTCGGCTGCAATTTGTTAAGATACAATGTGTTGTTTTCTTTGTAACGAAAGACAGGTGAGCATTTAAATCGATTTCGATACTGTTAATGGCTTTGCCTTAATTGTTATAGTTACAAATACATATACATAGTAAATAAAGAGGCAAGTGAATTTAATCCCATTAAAAACTATTTCCCCCCTTATTCCCAATGCGACGCATTATTTATTATGCGAAATGTTGTTTGAATTCTTGTTGCCGCTTTTGATGTTAACCAAATGTGAATTTTGCATTACAACAGCACAATTCAATAGAGTGAGAGAATGAGCTTTTCATGTGTTTATAATCAATTTACTATAATACGAGTATGGGCAACACTCATCCAACACACACTCATTGTTGTTGTTGTTGTTATTATTGCTGATGAATTCGTTTAGTTTTTAGTTAGTGACAGGCGAGCTGTCAACGTTTTTGTAATTTGAGCGGGGATCCAACTAAGGGGTTACCTCCGGATTGGGATTGCGATTGGGGTTGAGGGGTAAGGGGATGAGCTCGATGTGTTGAAAGTGGGTCGGGCAACCGCCTTGGGTCTGACCCAGTCGATAGTTGTAAGTGTAAGTGTAAGTGTGTAGATTGCATTAATGCAAAGCCATAGAAAGGCAGCGACAAAAGTTTTCTTCGATTCTGTGCAAGGTTTGTTGTTTTTTTTTTCTTCTTTTTTTTCACTTTTCTGTGTTTTGTAAATTTTTTAGTATTTTTTTGCTTATTCAGCGCATGCAACAAGTGAATTTGGGTTAAGCCTCGCATCGAATAAGTACTGTGAAAAATACGTAAAGAAACGAAAATAAAACGAGCCAACGCAGCACGGAGAACCACGTAGAAGAGGAAGACACTCAAAATGTATCAACAGAGAAAAAAAAAAACACACACACATAAATAAAATTGTGTGACAAAATTAGAACAAAAACTCGCCGTCACTTGAAATTGAAAATCGATTTTTTTCTCCTCTTTCTTTTGCTTTTGGCTTTTGCTATGCTTTGGTTTGGTTTCGATTTTTTTTTCGACTGCTGCCTGGTCTCGAATTTTAATTGATTGTCACTTGATTTTCACTTTTTATAAACGTTCAAAGATGGTAAACGAACAAACGGGGAACCAAAAACAAAAAACAAAAAAACAACTAAAAAACTAAAAGAGAAATGGAATTTCACCCAAGCGGTATTTTTTGATTTTTTTTACTGTTCGCTGCTGGTGTTGTTGTTTCTGTACGCTTTTGTCTTAATTATTATTAGAAGAAGCAGCTGAAGCTGTAAAATAAATGGCCCAAATCAACTCGAGCTCAAAACTCGAATCGAGTCGCTTTGCGTCGCGTTGAAGCATTTAGCAACTTACGTTATTCAAAAAGTGCGGCTAATCCAAAAGTTGGCACACAACCGCAACGTAAAGAGTTGGGGCGTTGTTTCGCGAAAAAGGACATTGACTTTGTGTGTGAGTGCTTGTCAATGTTATTGTCACTGCCACTGTCAATACACAAAACTTGGCTCAAAGCGCATTGATGCGTCATCGAGAAAAATGCACACGAAAAAGAGGCGCGCGCGCCTTCCTCAGGAGACACTGTGCGATTTATGCATTTGTTGCCAGACTTTCACGCTACGCGACGCGACGCAACGCAACGAAACGCGTAAAAAACAAAAATAATAACAAAATGTTGACAACGCGAGCGTAAGGCGCACAAAGCGTATGTAAAGCGACGACAACAACCGGCTTCAAGCGCGACTAAAAGCAAACTGAGCGCCAAAGACATAAACCCAAAAACCCAAAGCCCGCAGCAGCAGCAGAGCGCGCTGAGCATGCGCGAGAGTGGGAGCCATTCACAGAGAGAACGAGCGAGAGAGTAACTCAACAAGAGAGCGCGGCTTGCACACACAAACACAGCGAAAGTGGAGCGAGCACAAAACTGCAGCAAAGAAAGCAAAGTCAAAGCTCTCGCTGCATGCTTCAATGAATGACTGGACGTTGACGTTGACGTCTACGTTGCAGTCGTCGCTGGCAGAGCAGAGCCGTGCTTCTTAATTGGCCTGCGCGTGCGCCAGCTTCTATACGCGCACAAGTGTTGTTATTATTTTTATGCTGTTCGCTGCTTCTCTCTTCTTTTCGTTTTGGGTTTTCTGTGTGCTGCTTCTAAGCTGCGCTTTACTGTTGTTGTTGTGATTGTTGTTCTTGTTGTGGAGTGGCTTTTATTGTGCCAGTTCTTAGAATTGTACAGCTATGTTTGATTAACATTTCTCGGCCGCTGTTAAGGCAACTCTTCGTCTTCATCTTAGTCTTCGCCTTTTTTATTTTTGTTTTTGTTTTTTGGGTTAACATTTTTCACTGCAATAGCTTTATTATTGTTGTTGTTGTTGTTGGTTGGGGCCCTATTATGAAACTGTCACACATTTTAGCCAGCTTACGGCCGTTGTTTATTATTACATCCATTTCTATGAGATAAGCCAAGTGCTGGCCAAGTGTCATTTGCATAAGTCGAAAAAGCTGTGAAACGAGGTATTAAAGAAATGCCAAAGGCACAGCATGGCGCCGCTTCACTTAGAAGCTATCTGACAGAGCGTGACTTTCTCCATGTGCCACCTGACGACGACCCGACGACCAGACGAACCCACAAAACAAGAGCTGCAGCAGATGGAGAACAAAGCACAAAAGAATTTCCCCAATCACCGTTGACAACCCTCATTAACAAGAAGGGTTGTCATACAGCCAGACAGCCACATTTCAAACTGAAGCCTCACAAATACCAATGACGACTGCTGAACCGACTAATTAGATACTCGTCGCTATTTACCCCCAAATGCAATCAGCAATCTGCAACCCTGACGCCCTCAAGGGTTTTGTTGGCTAAAACGTTTGCTAAATACTTGCGTAGGTGAGAAGGGGGGTTTTTTTTTGTGTGCATCAAGTACAGTTGTGGCTTGAAATCTGCATGCCAAGTAAGATGACTATCTAATCTAACTGTCTATTATTAATCATTCGGGACGAGCATAGTTTACTTTATAGATACACAATAAAAAGATACATTATCTTGCGCCAACAGCTGCAACTATTCCGAAAGTCTTATCTTGCGACATGACTAAACATGCAAAAGCAGAGAAGCTCAAGAAGGCAATGCTCGACTAATGAATACCCGAACTAATATTTCAGCTTCGCGTGTAGTTACAAAAATAAGTAGAATTCACTATTCAACATCCTATCCTATTTCGAATACTATCGAAGAGTTTACTATCGTATACCCGAACAGGTATACTATTGTATCTTTAACTATCGTATACCCAAACAATGCTCGACTAGCAAATATCCGGACAAGTATTTTAACTAAGTGTGTAGTTACAAAAAGAAGTAAAATTCACTATACTATCGAAGAGTTTACTATCGTATACCCGAACAGGCAAAAACAGATAAGCTTGCTTCACCTACAAATACCCGAACTAGCATTTCAGCTTCGTCTGTAACTACAAAAACAAGTAGAATTTCCTATTCTAAATGGTTGATAAGCGTATATCGAATACTATCGTAGACTTTACTATCGTATACGCGAACATGCAAAAGCAGAAAAGCTCAATAAGGCTATGCTCGACTAGCAAATACCCGCTCAAGTATTTAAGCTTCGTCTGTAGTTACAAAAACAAATAGAATTCCCTATTCTAAATGGTTGATAATCGTATATCGAATACTATCGAAGACTTTACTATCGTAAACGCGAACATGCTAAAGCAGAAAAGCTCAATACGGCATGGCTCGACTAACAAATACCGGGACAAGCATTTCAGATTCGTCTGTAGTTACAAAAATAAATAGAATTCCCTATTCTAAATGCTTGACTATCGTATATCGTAGAATTTACTATCGTATAACCAAACAACTACTATAATTTCGAAAATGAAACTGCAAGATTTAATGATACATCTGTAGATACAAAAAAAAAGGGGGATGTCCAGTACTAAATGCTCGACTAGTTTGCACCGCATTTCAGCAATAATTTCTGTAATTAAACCGCAAGTTGAGTTAAATATAGCCGCAACCTTGAATATGTGTCGGATGTGTCTCCTTCTACATTTTTCCGCAGCTTTTTTTCGCCTTCTTTGTCGCCACACTTCCTGACCCCAAAGAAAAGCTGTGGGGCAATGAAAGCTCGAAGCGGCGACAACGGCGAAGAAGGCTTCATAAAGTCAAAAACTGAATTGCAACAAGACGCAAGCAGACACAACTGTGACATTTTACGATATTGTTGCGTCTTTTACGAGTCAATAAACGGAAATTGCCAAGCAGCTAGCACCGACAACGGCAACTCGGCAACGAGTCAGCAGCAAATGGCTAACAACAACCCAAAACGAGCCAGCAAACCGGATGTTGAATGTGCCACAAGACACACGCAATACGAAGAGGGGCTACAATGCCAAGTGCAGCAGCAGCACCAACAGCAGCTGATAAGCTAAAAGCCAAAAGAAAATCACATCAAGTTTTTCATATTTTTTTATTGCAATTGGCCAAGTCTATACAGTTTACAGTTTCTTCAGTCAGATGCGTCATATCGCAACAAACCCACGCATCTGAGGTTGACAAACTCGCCACGCAATGCGCCCAAAAAAAAAAAAGAAGCAGACAGATAAAAAATAAATAAAATAATATAACGTAACGTAAGAAAAAGGCTTAGAGTACCAGTTTCATGATAATTACGGCAAAAAGGAAAAGTGCAAATACATAAAGCAATACGAGAAACGAGAAAAAAACCACGAAAATGTTGCATAAAAAAAAAAAAAGACAAAACGATCTTTGGGAAAGCCGCCGCATTCGCGCGGAAAATGAGCGCCTGTCAATTATACACGAGAGTATAAGTAGATATATCTGCAAAATGAATAAGTACTCATACTATATAGGCGGAGTACACTCATACCACTCATATACAATACATATATCATGATGATTATAGCAACGAGCCAAGAACAATGCAGCGAAACAAAAGTTAAGATCTGCCTGCCGGCGATATGCAGATTACTTGGCTTGTTTTTTTTTTTGTTTTTTTTTTTTTGGGTTGGGTGTCGCTCTCTCGCTGTACTTAGTCTGGGTGTCTGCATCAAGAGGATGCCCTTCTCTCTCACTCTCTACCCATCTCACTCTCTGTCACTTCATGCAATGTGAGATACTCTGCACAAGTAAGACTTTTTAGCCAAGCTGAGGAAATTGTAATTACTAGAAAACCAAGAGTATCTTTTAGTCGTGCAACATTCTCGTTTACTTCTTTTTTTTCTGTGCAGTTGGGCGCGCTGTCACGTAACGAAAGGGAAAACTCTGTCGCGTTGTTTGTGAATCTGTGGGAAGTCATCGTCTTGCAACAATGACAAGGCGGCAAACGTAAAGGCAAACAGCAAACTGCCAAAGCAACTGCCACAGGCAACAATGGCTGCCACAGGCAGCAGAATAACATAGAAGTTGCCCCCACAACAGCCAACATACAGTTCCAATTGGCTGCCTCTGCATTTTCAGATATATTTTCATACCCAGCGCCCATTAAAAAAGTGCACAAAAAATGGGTATAATTGCTGTAGGCAAATGCAACGGACATCAAAAAGACATCTGCGTTGGGTCAGTAAATAAAGCAATTTAATCCTGACTTTGTGATGTAACTGGAGACTAAAAGAGGCAGATAGATGAATTTAAAAAGGAAAATACTAAATAGGAATTAAATCGAATTGTATGTGTGACATAGTTAACTGTCAGATAGGATATCTTCTAGTTATACCAAAACTTCTTCCCTAAAGAGAACCATAGAAAAGTAAAGGAAAGTAAGGCTGAAACTTTATTATATTGCGAAATCATATTAAAATACATAACACAAAATAAAGCTTTGTATATGTAAAGTTTTTTAACTTTTTAATCTGTAAGTTTATCAATGACATAGCTAATCGACAGTTAGGGTATCTTAGAGTTATACTTAGAGTACTTCTCATTAGACAATTGGCAAAAGAAGAACATGAAGGAGGAATATTTCGAGAAGGTGGTAGAAAGTAGAGAACGCAGACATATGGCATGGCCAAAGCGTTGTGCTGATGTGAAATAATGTGTGACTGTCAGATAGTGCATCTTCTAGTTATACCATAGCATGATAAAGTAAAGCAAAGTAAAGCTGAAACTATAATAGATTACGATATATATGTATATAAGAAATAAAATACATAATAACAACTAAAGCTTTGCTTTGTAAACTGTGAGGTTATCTATGACATAGCTAACCGTCAGTTAGAGTATCTTCAAGTTATACTTAAAGTACTTCTTATTAAACACTTGGCTAAGGAAGAACATGAAGAGGGAGGAATAGAAAGTAGAGAACGCAGACGTAGCACGCCCTGTTGGCATGGCCAAAGCGTTGATTAATTAATTTATAAAAGTTAGCGGTACCATGGCATATAGTATATAGCATCGCATACAATTACAGTTAAATAGGTTCTGCTATGGGAAAGAAGATGCAGCTGCAACAGCAGACGCTGTTAATGCAATCAAGTTGAGGTGGGAATTGCTGCTGCTGCTGCTGCTGTTGCTGCTTTGGCTTTGGCTTTGCCTGCTGCTGCTGTTGTTGCTTTGGCTGCAAAAAACTAATTGCATTAAGAGCTGTAAAAGCTCGAAGCCAGACTAAAAGGCAGTCAAAACAAAAGCGCAATAAAACAAAATCAGAGCAATTCCCACAGAACCAACAAGCGCACTCACACACACACACACACAGCAACATGCACACCAAATGTGATTAAACATAGACAAACACACACTCACACACATGCAATGATGTTGTTGTTGTTTTTACTGCCATTCAATCATCAATGTGCAACGGCATTTTGAGAGCAGCGAACAGCGGTCAACAACACTTGCTGCTGCTGCTGCTGATGTTCGAGGAAGCAGCGCAAAGAGAGAGAATAAGATAGAGAGAGAGCGCAACGGAAGCTGTTCGCATTGTTATTGTTGTTGTTGTTGCTGTGCTTGCTTCCCTCTCTCTTGCGTTCTCTCTCTCTGTGTTCGTCATTAACACTCTCTGACTATGCTATTAACATTCTGTTAGCTTGATTGAAAAATGTTTTATGGCCGCTGTCCGCAATGTTGTTGCCGTTTATTATGGTTGTTGTTGCTGTTGCGTTTTGTTATGCACTTGAATGCAGCAACAATAACAATAACAATAGCAACAACAACGACAAGAGCAATAACAACAATCGTCATTTGGCCGCTTTGAACTCGCCATTTGGCGTTTTGCACGAGTGAAAGTGAAAATTACAAAATTATACAGAAATCAATGTTGCAACAGCAGCAGGGGCAGCAGCAGCCGCTAACGGAAAGGTGGACACTGCGAAAGGTGGCCAGCGCTCGCTCGACTTTATTAGCCAACTGCTGTGCAACAAACAAAACGCAAAACAAAACAAACAAACAAACAAGTGACAGGCAAACAAACAGCGCAAACAACAAGCCATAACAGCTGGGCAAAAAACAAAAACACGTGCGCAACTGTTGCAAGTTCATGACATGCCACAATTTGCTGCTGATCTTGCTCTTGCTGTTGCTGTTGCTGTTCCAGTCACTGCAATTGTCCCTGCACTTGACTTTGGGCAACTAACCAAAATGCCACCAACAAGCCACATTCAACTCCACTCTTGCCACATTCCACTTCCACGTTCAACACTAACCAAAGTTCTACTTTCGCAACTTGTTTGTGCACCCAACTTCCAGCTCCCCATATTCAATTTGCAAGTCAACTTCTAACGTTGTGTCCCAATTTTCATCGCTGACTAGCTGCCTGGCATAATTGGGGACACCTGCATGTGCCAAATTCAACAAAACTAGTTGCAACAGCAACAGTAACAGCAACAGCACCACGAGCAAACAAAACACTGCGATGCGAAAGCGCACCCGTAGAAAAGTTGCCATCAACTCTGGAAAATGGGAATGCGAAAAAGAATGGCCAATAGAAATGGAACGCAATTTTCCAGCCACACACGCAATTAGAAGGTGAGCAGCAATGATCATCTGATGCCAAAGTGGCGCTGTTAACGATTAGTTATGTTGAACGCATGCCGCAAATCAACAGCTGGTTAACGCAAAAGAAGAAGAAGCATGTAGACAGCGAGTTAACAGCTATTTACATGCTAGCAATGTAAACAACTATTATGTTAAGTATTTACAGAACATTCTTAGAAAATGTGAAGGTTTAGTTTAAATCGCTGAGGATTTTACTATAAAAAAATCTCCTTATCTCTTATTGTTATTTATATTGTTTATCTAAATTAATCTAATTATATAGAAAATGCTGAATTTTGTCTTTTAACGTTTACTTTTAATATATATTCTCATATTATTTTGACCTAATGTTTTAATTATTATTACATAATTTCCAATCTTAATAATCTTTTGTATACATTCGCTAATTGGCTGTTAATCATTACTTCAAATACTCGTAATCTTCTTTAGAAGAAGATAAGAATTAATCGATAGCATTGCTGGCATATTAGCAGTTAACTAACATTTATAGCACATACATTAAAAAACGCAGTATTTAAAATTGATGAAGTTGACACAGTAGAATATAAATACTATATTTACACTTTTAGGCAGATGTTATGGTTTACACAGTAAAGTATAGATATTTACACTGTTAACTTAACAGATGTTAGCAAAGTTTACATCGCAAACTTTACAAATGTTATGCTACATTTTACACTGTTAACTTTACAGATGTTATTATCTCCTAACAGTATTAACAGCAATTTACTATAGCCTCTTTTCTCAGTAAGACATTTTGTATAGTTAACACACTTAAAGTGACAGTCTACAACTAATAGCTTGTCCACCATATTTTGTTACCAACACTTTCAACTCCTTTTGGTAGCAGCACTTTGACATATTTTACTGCTATAGCTGCGATTTCCCTTTTTTTTTGAGTTTTCTACATCGATTTGTGGCTTATTTAGCGCAAATTCAGCTGCACTTAGTCATTTGCAGTCCAATTTGGCAACTGGAGAGCTGTCAAGCAGAGTCGACAGTTAACAGTCGACAGTCACTACCTGAACACCCACAAGCTCTACATTTAGTGTCCATTTTGTCCATTGTCCAGTGGCTGAGCGAGCGAGCTCAGCGGCAAAAGTCAGCGCAGCAATTTGCGCAATTGAACTCATCAATTGCAGCAATTAAATGTGCCCAAGGCAGGCGGGCCAAGCCAAGCCAAGCCAAGCCAAAGCAACCCAAGTCGAGTTGAGTCGAGTCAGTTGAGCTATGAATTAACCAACTCACAGAAAGCGAGGCGACACGGCAGCTCTCGAGATGAATGTGATATAACACCGACACGACTCCGACAACAACAACAATAGCAACAGCAAGTTAATTAAATGATTTTCAATGTCTGACGACCCCGCGTTACTTTCTTTGGCCTCCAGGCAAAAAACACAGTGGAACAATGGCTGCACGATGCGGCAAGTTGAGGGGGCAAGAGGCGTGTGTATTGGCAAGCTGGGAAAAATCAAATCTATTGCATTGGAAATGAGTTTCCGCAGAGGGAGCAGAGCAAACGATGCGACTTTTTATCTTCAGGATGCACAAATCCGTATCGCATTGATCATCGCGGCTGCTGAATTTATGCACCAATCATCTTACGTACTTATGCTGAGCAATAAAGGCAACAAAGTGTACGAAACAACAACAAAAAATATAATCAACAAAAATGCCTTGTATAATTTGTTTATTTTGCGCAGCGCAACTAAAAATTTCCATATACAAAAACAATTTGTGAATTGTTATGGCGATTGTTATTGTTATTATTGTGATTACCTTATCAGCGAGGGCAAGACAACAACATAACTAATAGATACAATTGAATTTGATTAAAGCCTGTTCGCTGTCCGAAGTGCAAGTAATGCGCGCAAATCAAATAAACTGGGGAAACAAACAAGAAACAAGACACAAACTGCAGCAGTGATGTAAAAGATACGCTCTCTTTGTGGATGCATCTCATAGATACATACTATCTATCTATGTATCTACGCAGTGGAAATGAATCTTTAATTGATACACTTTGACTGCCACCACACATGGAGTCGAGAACGTTTGCTGTTGTGGCCAAAACTGTTTACTCGCATCTGAAGAGAGGAGGGAAGGGGCAGTAAGAACAACACATTAAGCCACTTGCTGGATGCATTCTTGACCAAAAGTAAACACAACAGCGACATTGTCTCTCTCTGACAGCCAAAGCCCTTTGTTTGAGCTGACGGCCTGTCAGTGGCCAAGACGTAGGCACACAGACAGACAGACAGACACACAGACAGCCAGACAGACGGAGATGGGATGGAGAGACGACAGACCAAGAGATGGATGGACAGATGCACACTGTGAGATGGACAGAAGGCGGTAGGACACGCGACACTTGAAGCCAGTTGTCACGCTGCACATTCTGTTTGTGTGTCCGAGTGTGTGTGTGTGTATGCGTTTGGTTTGTGTTTGTTGAACAACATTTCCACAGCAATGTGCTCAAGTGCTTGGCCAGGCATTTCCCATTTGCAAATTTGCTAAACAAATTAACATTGCCAAGCATTTCGAAGGAACAGTCAACGATCTAGCAATTCACCTAAGTTTAAATCGCTAACAGCTTTTTGGTGCTATTTATAACATTATGTTAGCTAAAAATGTTAAGAAAATAGAAATAACATTATATTGGATAGGAATGTTAAAAAGTAGAGCAATATGTTAATAGCAAAACATTAATAGTATAAATTAACTTAAATAACATAATGTTTTATGAAAGGTTGAAATCTTGAAAAATAGAGCCATGTGTTAATAACATAACTTTACATATGTTAACTTCACTAACATTATGTTTTATGATAGGTAAAAATTTTATGAAAACAGCAATATGTTAATAACATAACTTTACATATCTTAACTTTACTAACATTATGTTAACTGGAAATGTTCCGAAATAGTTTCAAAATTCTTATGTTAAGTCTTAGCTTTGAAAACCTTATGCATCCCAAGTTATTTTATCGACCCAATGCTCATCTTCCTATATTTGCTTTAACATTTCGATCGTTTCATATTGAAAGCAAGGCAAAAGTGTTAACTACATCTTCTAGTATTGTCATAAATGTCAAATTCTCTTTTAGAACTCTTTTTTATGCGAAGTTCGTGTATTACATTTACATTTAGAGGCTGCCGAGATGATGGCACAAGTTATTAAACGCTCAGCAAGGGTATTAAAAATGGCATTCGCTGGCTAAGTAGCTTGGGCCCATTTGCTGCAGCAGAGAGTCGCAGCGACTTAGCGAAATGGATATGGCATCCATTCAAAACTGGCCTGACCCTGTTCTGGTGCACCACAAAAAAGTGCGAGACAACAGAACCGGTTACTGGATGCAACCAGAACACACACACACAGGCACAACAACAACAAGAAACAAACAAACGAATGATCGAAAGAAAAAAAAAACCTGCAGGCAATCTGCAAGAGGCAGCTCCCGATGCAACAACTGCTACAACTAGCTACAACTAAAGTTGCAGTGGCTGTTGGATTTCAGGTGAACGATGCACCAAGGTAGAAAAGCTGAAGAGCAGCTACTTCAAATGACATTCGCCTGGAGAGATGCGATACTCCCAGCAACTGCAACTTCAATCTGGTTTCAGTGTTTCAGTGTTTCCACTGTTGATTTTGTTGTGGATTCTTTGCTCTGCGATTTGCATTCCAAGCGAAGCCAGAAACTAAAATGAGGCCACATTGGATATATTTGTACATATGTGACTTATGCTTTTCACCTTCAAATTCATGGTCAATGACATAAGGCGGGGTATCCACTTATCCTCCCCTCCCTTCTCTCATCGGCTCTAAGCTCTAATGTTGTGCCTATGAATAAACGAGCTTTGATTCATTCCATTTCAATTGCTGTTCCGATTTTGTGTAATTAACGTTGAGTACGTGACGATAATCCACTTTGCAGTTGCAATTGCATTTTGCTGTTGCTGTTGCTGTTGCTGCTGATTGCGTGCTTAATGCTGCAACGAGACGACTGTAAGCTGATAAGCTCATTTGACTTTGATAAGGCAAACAGTCTCTTTAATTGGCGGCAGTCTAATTATAATTGCACTCCCACACATACGCACACACACACACACAGAATGAGATGAGATACTTTGTATGTGAGGGGATAGGCAGTCGTAAATACTGTTACTATTAATAAACAAGTCGGTTAATTTGCTTTAGTTATAGCTCGGTTTTGTTGCTTGTTTATTCAGTGGGCCACGCACTTAAACCAATTGACATTTTGTGCACACTCACAATAAACAATTTGAATTTGTTGTGTTTGAGCACGCGAGAAATTCCAATGATGTCATTTTGGCTTTTTTTTGTGGTTTGTTATTTGTTATTGCTATAAATAACACTACAGTTCACGAGATATAGAGCTAAATTCGAGAATAATACGGGAGTGTGAGGCACTCCTAATCTAAACCAAGTCAAATTCAAATGAGGTAAGCGGCAACTAAAACTTAACAATAGATTCTATATTTAGTACAACTATTTATAGTAAATTATTCAAACTTTTTGGGAGTATCTCCATTGATTACCATTTCTATTGTAAAGCTAATAAATCCTTGCGCTAGCATTTAACATTCAAATGTTACATTTCTTCTAACATAACATAACAGTTTTTACAAATAATTACACTGTTAACTTGTCCACCAATTCGAATTTTAACAGCGCTGCCCATTTAGATAACAGCTTTCTGTAATTACTTAACATTTTGAGGCGTGGGCGGCGCAACTTTTACTGCTTTCAATTTGCCCCGTTAGTTTGTGGAATGTTAGTCATAAAGCAAGCAGTTTTTTTCTTCTTTCTTCTTTTTAATTTGCTTGTTTTTAGTTTGTTGCGCACAGGAAGCGTCCGGGGGAAATGTTAACTGAAGTGGCATATTAAGGATGAGCCTGAAGTCTCGGCGTCAGCTGAACCGGAAACTCCTGGCTTCCGTGCTTACACACAAACAAAGCAATATGCACGCATAGTTGTGTGTGCATGGCAACAGGTGTGTGCCCGACTGATAAAAAAAGCTAAAATCAAACTAAAAAATCGAATAACGACAACAACAAGAACGGGTCTTGTAATATCCTCAGTATCAGTATCGTGTGTGTTGTGTGTCGACTCACCTGATAATACGAATCCGACATGTTTTAAATGTTGTTGTTGGGTTGCTGTTGTCTCTGTTGAATCACTCGTTGTCCGCTGTTGACTTTTATTATTACAGTTTTGCGTATTTTTGTTGTTTTTGCTTCGTTCTTCAGTTGTTTTTTACTTTTTGTGTCGCCCGTCAGAGTTGAGATACACACACACATACACTTGCACGCACGCATACGTATACGCACGCACACAAACTGACGACTGTCGACTGACGACCAACGCACGTCGCGTTCCTTTCTCGTTCGTTTCGTTACGTTTCGTTTCGCTTTTAGTTTGTTTACTTTTGCTCCAAAAAACCGTTGTAGTTGTTTATGTGTATGTGTAGACTGTTCACACTTTAACACCTGATGCCAAAAAAATAACTGTGCTCTCTTTCTGTTATTGGCTATTTGCTATCGCTATTGAATAGAACTAGAACTAGTTGTTGTTGTAAATTATGTTGGAACGTTGGAAATGTGACGACACAAAACAGCAGCAAACAGGTGGCAGGGCGGAATGAAAAAGGAAGTGCGAGAGTGAGATAGTTGCTTTCAATGCTGCAGAGGATGTGAAAACAAAAAGAAATATTTTTTTTGTTTAGGTCTTCTATTGTTAATAAATATTGTTATTATTATTTGCAAATATTATGCGTTTTCCACGGAAAATTCACACAACCACAACCTGCCCACGCCGGGACAACAATAACAATAACAGCGGGCGATAAACACTACAGTTGAAGAACTGTTGTCGGTTGTCGGTGGGGGGGTCTTGTATAGAAATTAGCTTCAATTGAGCGTTTTGCGGATTTAATTGGAAATTGTGTTTTCCACTGCAGCTTTTGATTGAAGCTGCTTCTTCTTCTGCTGCTGCTAGTCACATAACAACCAGCGGCAATCGCTTTATAAATAAGCATCAGCTGATGGGCGTTTGCGGGGGGAAGCAGGGAGCAGAGGGGAAGTAGACAGCGCCGTAATCAGCACAAAGCAACAACAAGCAAAGAGGAGCTGCAACACAGCAAGAAAAAACGCAAGTGGCGGCAAAAAAAAAAGAAAAAAATAAAGCTGCTCGCGCAGCTAAATGGAAATGCCTGCTTCGCCCTTCTCTTTCGCTCTTGCGCTCTCACTGTGGCTCTCTCACTCACACAGACACATACGTAGACGGACAGTCGGACAGAGAAGGCAGATAGGTAGGAAGAACCGAGCAGAGGCACGCAGGTCCACAATACCGGTTGCATTGTAAATGGCGTCTAAATAATGAGCCACCTTGAAATAATAACACGGCCAAGATTGTTTAAACAAAATTCGCAACTCAAAATCGCACCCATACATACACATATATTATCTTGCCAAAGATACACACACATACAGTTGTACATGTGTCGATATGTGTTTGGTATCTTCCTCATCTTCTTTATCTTATACAAAAATTTCACTCGTATTCGTACATTTTTAATTGTAATCTCTCTCTCACTCGCTCACTCACAACACACACACACACATGCATACAAATAGCGCTACACAGATCAAATTCTTTGCCGTCTGCGCTTGCTGCTGTTGCTGCTGCGTTGTCGACATTTCGCTTCGTTTTCGTAGCTTGTTGTGTATTTTATTATGGATGAACGCAAAAAACAACAAAACTAATATTAATCACATACACTTTGTATTCAAATCATAACGATTGTGTTTATATGTTGTACTTGTAAATTGTTGCATGCAATAAAATAGACACTTTTTATTGTAGTTTGTTTTTTTAAACGAAAAAATGTGAAAATTGTAAAAAAACAGAAAACGGCGACGACACGACGTTCGAGCATATGACGAGTGTGACCGCAGACTCAAAGCACTAAAATATTCAACAAGTTCTTTGCCAAGAATACGGCAAAAATACCATGCCAACAATAAATGGCTTTTACAATAAATAAATTTATTAAAATTATAATTTTTAAATATTGATACTATTTATTTAATATGTTATTATTTATTTACTTCTTTTTTGAACGTATAAATGCAATGGTCAGCGCAACTCTGAAATGCATAAAGTTATCGATAAATAGGGATGCATTTGAACCATTTTGGTTTGAAACAAATGTTTTGCGAATGTTTGCATTTATTTATTTTTTTTTTTTTTTTTGTTTACTAACTAAACTGCTGGTTTCTTGGGCAACGATCCAAAGGCCGAAATAACAGTGCCCTTCGTGCCAGTCACTGTTGTGGTCAGAGCTGGTAACGTTTGCTTTGCAGCCGGCTGGTCCCATTTTGATTTGCTACAAATAAAAACAAAAAATTTAGGAATCCCCTTATACACAATGTTATACATCATTACCGCTTCTTGGCCTCTTCCTCCACTTTGCGTGCCAGCGCCGTCACCTGCTCCACCTTGTCCATTTCCTTGCGATCCTTCTGCAACTTCACAAGCTCCGTTTTCTGCACCGCCGATAACGATTCGTAATAACTTTCCTCGCCCCACTGCAGCGGATCATAGATTTCCGGCGGATAATTTGTGCCAAACTCGTTGATGTCACAGAAACTGATTAGCTTTTCATAGATACTCGGATTGCGAAATTCCTTGCGATCCTGAATCACACGATTCATATCCATATTTGTCTGTCTCATCTTTGTATACATCTTTGTGATCTTTGCCACCAGCTCCGGTGGCGGATTCCCTTTGGGTTCGGGCGGCAATTGGAACTTGTACTTGGCATATTTGGGATCTTTTTCATAACTCTCTGCGGATCGTTCGTCACTGTTATTGTAGTTGCTGGAATCATCGCCATCCACTTGCATTGCAGCTGCTCCATCGCTAGTTGCTTCCACTTTCTCCTTGCCATTCTCACTGTGCTCATTGTCCTCTGCTGAATTGTCACTATCGCTCGAGGTCTCCTCTTCCTCGCTGGACTCATGTGCACGATCCTCCTCCTCATCTGAGATTAGCGTGTCATCTTGGTAGCTGACCAGACGTCGCACTTTCTTCGCACGTTTGCTCTTCTTGGATTTTTTGGCAGGCTCGGTGTCCTGCTTCACTGGCGTTGCAGGCTGTGGCGTGGGTTGCTTCGGTATAATTACCTACAAATTATTTCATTCATATTATAAAACAGCCTTAAAATGTAATTTGTTTTTTTCACCTGTGACGCTGTTGAATTTTGTGAGTCTGGACTGGCATCTCCCTCGTTCTCAGAGTCTGTGTATTGCGCCGTTAAACTGGCCAAAGCGGAGTGGCTCATTTTTGTGTTATTATATTTTTGTTACGCGTTAAAATTGAAGTTTGTTAAAAAATTTAGATATATTGCAAGTTTAGTGTTTTGCACATTTAGCTGCTTCTTCTTAGCCACTCACAACGTAACGCGTGTATTGCTTGATTTTCTTTACAAGTTGGCAGTATTTTCATGTAAATAAACAGCTGCTGCAGGGCTTTCGCCAAGTTGGCAACACCAGTATTTCATTTACCAGCTGTTGTAGAGTTTATGCGCTGAATACGTTATTGTGATTAGTTAAGTGACATTAAATAAGTGAAATTTAAATAAAGGTGTTTTAACGGCTGCTTTGAGCAGCGAACGCAGTAGAACTGTTAGTTATTAATCATTTGGCAAATGGTTTATTGATTATTAAACTTATGTTTATGCTTCGGCTCCTCACGACACGCAATTCGTGTTAGTAACAGTCGTGTAAACCTTACGCTTCTCTTATTGTTGATGTTGACGTCGTCAGTTGATGGAAAAAACATGAGCACAGCACTAGAGGAACAGGATCGCATTCAAAAGCGTGTCAACAAGATATTGGAGACACGCCTGGAGACGGATAAGGACACTCTCGATGCCCTCAATGGACTCTCGACCTTTTTCACTGAGAATACGCTGCAAAATCGCCGGAATTTGCGCAGCCAAATCGAACATCGCTCGGTTGGCATCAATGAGAACTTTCTGAAAGCATTCCGGGAGGTGAAACTAACACTCGATGCCGTCTGCACAGATCTTGATACGATGGCCAGCTCGGTGCAGACAATGAAAACGGATCTGGAGACATCCAAGGCGCTGACCAAAGATCTCATCGAGCAGACCAACAAAATGCAACAGGAACGCGAACGTTTGGAAATCCATCAGCAAATAGCTCAAGCGTTTCTTGCCCGCTTCCAACTCAGCGTGCCAGAGCATCAGCTGCTCTATGGCAACGCCAAGGATGCGCCCATTGTGCCCGAGTTCTTCA
The DNA here is from genome assembly GCF_009650485.2 of Drosophila albomicans. Lineage (NCBI taxonomy): Eukaryota > Metazoa > Arthropoda > Insecta > Diptera > Drosophilidae > Drosophila > Drosophila albomicans. The sequence continues at coordinate 20,584,044 of NC_047629.2, read as the reverse complement.
AGGTGCTGGACCGAGTGCAGTCCATACATTCCGATTGTCGGCTGCTGATGCAGTGTGGCTACCAAACAGCTGCGCTGGACATCATGGAGGAGATGACGCTGCATCAGGAGGGCGCTCTGGAACGTCTCTATCGTTGGACGCAGAATCATTGTCGCAATCTGGAGAACAATGAAATCGGTCCACTGATTGTGGAGGCCATGAGTCGCCTCCAGGATAGACCAGTGCTATTTAAGTATGTAATCGATGAGTATGCGATTGCACGACGTGCTGTCTTGGTGCGTCAGTTCATTGAGGCGTTGACCGAAGGCGGACCAGGTGGAAATCCGAAGCCCATTGAGCTGCATGCTCATGATCCCAAGCGCTACATTGGCGACATGTTTGCCTGGCTGCATCAGAGCATACCCAACGAGAAGGAGAACTTGACACTGCTTTTCAAGAAGTGTGACAAGCATGGTAACTAAAATACTCCCATCTCCTATAGCATTTATTAATCTTTCCTTCATAGACATTTCGGAACAGATGCAAAAGGCTTTAGGCTACATTGCCGATGGCGTCTGTCATCCGCTCAAAGTGCGCGTGGAGACCATACTCAGCTCGGAGCAGGACACCATCATCTTATTTACCATCTCGAATCTGCTGCGCTTCTATCAGCAGATCATGAAGCAAGTGGTCCAAGGTGGCACTCTGGAGCAATGTCTCATTGATCTGCAGCTGAGCAGCGAGCAGATCTATTTGAATGCCTTGGCTGCCCAAGTGCGCAGCGTACTCCAACGTCCAGCGGGCACCAGCTTGGCTCTGGAGCCACCACAACGCGATCTTGTGCCGCCCGCAAGCGTGGCGCGTCTTCTCAACATACTGAAGGAGATTCTATCGGTGGCCACCATGGTGGATGGACGACAGGCAGACATTACAAAGATTGTGACCTGTGTCATCGATCCGTTGTTGCAATCGGTGCAGGAGAGCGCCGCCCATTTGCCCACCGTGGACATGGCTGTCTACTTGCTCAACTGTTTGTATCACATGCAAAGCACGCTGGCGGTGTTCGAGTACATGGATGAGCGCGTGGAGCGTCTGCAGGCGCAATCGGATGCTCAGCTGGACACGCTAACATCGGAGCAGGCGTCGTCATTGGTGGCCAATCTGAATCTGGGTCCCATCTACACCATCTTGCAGAGTAATCAGACGAAAATCGAAACGAATCTGCTCAAGATATTCATGTCCAAGATGGATGCATTCCTCGAGCTGCCCGATGTGCTGTTGCTGCCCCAGGTGCAGCTCATCATGTCCAGCTCGCATCGCAACACCGTTCAGCGACGCGCCTTCAACGTCATCGTGGCCATCTACAAGCAGATCTACGAACGTGTCCACGATCCCGCCAATGGCTTCGAACAGCCCGAAGCGCTGCTGCACAAGACACCCGACCAAGTCGCTCACATTCTGGCCGCCTAGAGAGCTTTCTGAGGAGGTTTATTAAATTATTTCATATGTGCATTACTATAAAGTATATCTATAAAATAATATATGTATAATAGCCAGCTTAAACTGAAGCTTCGCTTGCTTTATATTTGGATATAAGCGCTTTTACTTTGTTCAAGTATCTCTTCGTTTTACTGTATATTTTAAACAAGTATTAGAACCAGGAAATCCTTTCTTATTGCTCAACTAAATGCTGTGACTAACGTGTGTTAAAAGTAAAACCTCGTAGCTGATACCGTTTCTGATTGATTGTTGATTCAAAACAGTAGTAGATAAATCTTGCAAAACCCTTTCTTATTGTACGACCAAATGTATAAAATCTACAGCCTCGCAGTTGATACCGCTTATGATTGAAGGTTGATTCAAAGCAGTCGAAGAAGAAATCTTGCAAAACCCTTTCTTTTTGGACGACTAAATGTTTTGTAAAATCTACAGCCTCGTAGGTCTTACCATTTATGATTGTTCGTTGATTCCAAACAGTATTAGAGGAAATCTTGCAAAACCCTTTCATAATGTTATATAAAATCTACAGCGTCTTAGCTCGTATATTTTACTATTGAGTATTGATTCAAAACAGTAGTAGAATAAATCTTGCAAAACCCTTTCTTATTGCACGACTTAATGTTATATCAAATCTACAGCCTCGTAGCTCGTACCGTTTATGATTGAGCGTTGATGTTTGAGTCAGTCATTCAGTCAGGACAATGAATCTAAATATACTATATATAGTACAGACAGATTGTATCTGTAGCTGTAGTTTATGCATAAGCTATCACAACACTGCATCCAATTGTTATTGTTTGTTGTTGATCTTTAGTTGTGATACCCGGTAAACTTTGTCTTCAGAGGTTGTACAGCTTTGTGAGCAATGGAAAAGTTGTAATAGGCAGATAATGACACAAACCAACTAAATGAGTAAGTAGAAAGTTTGAAGGCAGTATTTCTTAAGATAAATCTTTTCTAGAGACAATTAGGTTTATAATGATAATCCCAACTATATAATAAAATGAAAAGTTACTCAAGAACTATAAATTATATGCGAGTATCTTACAGTCGAGTGTTGTAGGTCGGCAATTCACGCGCTACACTCTTGAATACCCTAACAAAAAGTTCGATCAGCTAGGCGTAAACATCCGTTAATGAGACCTATGCAAATTTCATGGAATTTGCCAATTAATCAAAGCTGCTTAACTAGGAATTTTAGGCATTGTCTGCAAATCACTTTAAGCAGCTGCAAGATTAATGAATGTGCCGCAATTTAATCGTCTCAGAGTATCCAGAGTTCGTTAGACCTTCGACTTCTTTCCAGATGCTTTTCTTTGCATGCTCTTATTTTGATTCGCGTCTATTAAAAATGCACAATAGCCACATAATACTCGGGAATATGCGACGATGCGGATGCGACGACATCGCTTCACTTCTTCGTAGTGCAAATCGCGTGCTTATCAGTAAAAACAAAAAAAAAATAACAGATATACTCTACTTAACAATTAACCAAAGCGAAATGCTAAAAATAGTTAGAATTTAATACTCGAGTGTATACATTAAGAAGTTGAACTATATTTTTTTTTTGTTGTTTTTGGCGAGCCCACAAAGTGTTTTTTGTTTTATCGCAATGACTTCCAAATAAATGGCAAATCTTTTGAGCACGCGTCATTAGTTCGAGAATTTCGACAGTGGTGATTAGACTTGTTGCGGCCAAAAATTGTTGCCACTGTTAACTCTTGAGACTCCGACGGTCTTCTCCACAACTGTGATTCGCTCTCGCTCTCTGTTCTTCGCTTATCGCAAACGGAAGCTGCGATCGCTTCGTAAGTGCCACAATTTACAAAGTCTGCTCTGTGCTTAATAAACTATTCAGTGTATTAATATTTAAACTAAGTGTAAGCCTAACTAAAAATATGCTCTAATATATGTTGGCTGTCCACTCTAAGTAATTGTGACGGTGGCACGTTGAAACAGCTCCAGTGTGAGACCGGCAAAGAATGCGGGAAATGAGTTATTGGCTGCCAACTGTTGATCGATGGCCGGTTTTAAGGTCTGTGAATACGGCGACTCCAGCAGTGCCAAGCAGTTGGATTCGTTCACGCTAATCGAGAGATAATCATCGGGACTCTCGGCATACATGCTGGAAATGCTGTTTCAACAAAACAGAGTGCGCAATTTAGTTTGAATGATTACTCGAGCAAAAAAAAAACAAATAAGCAAAACCCACCGATAGTGACTGTTGGATCCGACGCGATCAATTCTATAGCCCAGCAGCATGTAGCAAACATCGCGGAATTCATTCCTTGCCGCCTTGAAGCAATCCTTTGCCTTCTTCAATCGGCCATTGGCCGACTCGAGTTCGGCACGCAGTTGATTCAACTCCTTAAAGTTCATGGTGAGGCCACCGCTGTTTGTCTGCGTCTGTTCGCTCTCATCCTCCAGCTTCTTGTTGCGTCGCTTTAGACGCTCAATCTCCGCCTGCAGCTTTTCCATCACATTCTTGGTGGCCTCGTAAGCCTCGTTCGCCGGATTCTCGCTCATGTGCAGCACCTTGTAGTTGCCCATGTTGAAATCGCCACGCAAACAACGATGCTCCAGCTCCAGTTCGAGCTCATCCTTGCGGCGACGCAAACGATCGTTCTCCAAGCGCAGCGTGTCCAGCTCCTTCTTGACGCCATCGTAGCCATTCTCGTTGACGGGCAGCTCACTAAGAGATTCCTGCTGGCGCATATTTTGCATCTCCCGCTCCAGCGTCGAGCACATCTCCTTGTAGCCGGTCAAAGTGCGTTCCAGCACCTCGACACGACAGCGCACCTGCATGTCGTTGGTCATCTCAGCGGTGCTGGCATTCGTCATTGTCATGTCCTTGTCAAAGTTCTCTAGCAGCTGCTTGTAAAAGTCACGCTCCTTGCACACAATCAACAGCTTGCGTTGCAAACGTTCGCGGAAGCTCTTGTGTCGCTTCAGCACCACATTCATGTCCTCGATGTTCTTCAAATAGACGGCGCACTGTTGCTGCAACTCCAGCAGCGCCGATTGCAACTTCTTGGTCTCCGCATCAGAGTTTCCCTTCTCGGCCACGCGCACAATGTCGTCCTGCAGCAGCTGCTCGATGCGTGTGCGCAATGCCAAGGGGCTGACAAGTGTGTTGGCCAGACAATGATCCTGCGCCACCTTGATCCACTCCTTCAGCTCCAGCTCCACATGAGTGAGCTTCACTTGCAGCGCGGCGGCTTCGGCGCGAGCGCCTTCCTCGCGATCCAGACGCGTCTTGTAGTCATGCACCTTTTCTTCGAGCAGCAACTTGTCGCCAATCAGCGTGTTCAGATGCTTGTTGTGCGCACGCAAACGAACTACTTCCGCCTGCAGCTCTGGCACACTCAACAGCCGGGCCTGCGATGTCTTCGTGACCTCCTTCCAATCGCTGTACGATTCTATTTCAAATTCCAGCTCCTTGATGCGCGCATTCGCCGTATCCAGTGTCTGTTGCTGCAACTCGAAGTCCATCTGCAGCTTGTCATAGCTGGCGGAATTAGCTTTATATTCGTCATGTCGTCGACGTATGCGTGCCAACTCGTTCTTGGTGGCCTCCAGCTCCAACTGCAAGCGTTCACTTTGTCGCTTGTATTCGCTGAGCTCGTTGCTGATGCAATGCTGCACTTCACGTGCATCGTCCTCCAGCTGCGACTTCTCCTGCTCGGCCGCACCGAGCGCAGTTTCGTATTTAAGTTTTTGCTCCTCGACTTCGGCCAGCACACGATTGACTTCTTGACGCGCATTATGCTCTCGCTTGCGCGTCACTTGGAGATGCTTCTCCATCTCCAGCAACTTGGCGCTCGTATAGTCGCATTGCTCTTTCAGTGCATCGGCTTTGGCCTCGGCGTGTGCCACTGCAGCGGCGTGATCCTTGGCCTGCACTGCCAGTTGTTCCTGCAGTTGTGTTACGATCGCCTTGGTTTCAATTAAATCTGCGCGTAATTTGCGAGTTTGCCATGGACCCGCTGGATCGTTGAAGGAGTTGTTCAGCGATGTGTTGCTGGCATTGAGACTGATGTTTAGACTGCCGTTCAATGAATCATTATCGTTTAAGCGGCGCTTCTTTGGCACTGTACGCGAAACAAACTTTTAATATTGCTTCTCATAGCGAGTCTTCTTCTTACCTGTCACAGAGTCATCGTTGAACGACATCGAAAGCCGGTCGAAAACAAGCTTCTTGGGCGCGGAGTGTGTGATGCTGTCGTTGAAACGCGCCATTATGTTGTCCAAGCTGCTTCGTATTTCATCCATTTTGTCAAATTAATTTAATCGCTGACGTATTTTCTTTTGTTTTTGAAGCGTGCCACAAAAATGCGAAACCTCGAAAAGAGCTGTCGGCTAGTGTGACCGCACGTTGAATTTCCCAAAATGCTTCCTCGTGAAACATCGAAAAAATATTATCGATATATTTATACAGTAATCGATAAGAGAAAGAAATCGTGCGTCAGCAAGTTGGCAGCACAGCTCATAAAATTGGCGGCTATTCAAAAGAAATTAACGACGGCAATGTGAAAGAAAACTTTAAAAATTTTTAAAAATCATTTTTTGTGCTTTATTTTATCTGCTCTTGAGTAACTTATTATTAAAAACGTTCTAGTTGCGTTGCATAAAATGCTGCTGCTCTAACAATTCAATCATTTCATGGGCACAGAAAATAAAGTGATAAAATTTGCGCTTATGATTTATTTGAGTTGGGCCTATGTGTGTGGACGTGCGAAACCGAGAGGGAGAGGTCCTTTTTTGCCTCTGTTAGCTCATGAAAAATGAGCGCATTAAATTTTATGATATTGTTTGGGCCTGTCATCAACTTTGGTCCAAAGCACACACAAGAATCCCTGCCCTCTCTTTCCCTCTCACTTTCGTACGCACGGACGACAAACAAGTGCCAAAGTTCAAAGTCAAACAATAACACTTTCCATAAACAAAAAAAAAAAAAGAACCAAAAGTCAACGTACAAACACACATGCAGACACACATACATGGCTGGTCATATGAATTGGCTGAAATCGACGCGGGACTTTTCTTTTGGCAGCCAAGTAAGCTACCTGTGTGCTAAACTTGGCCCCAAAAATTTTCCATATTGAAGTTGGGGGGAGAAATACGAAATTGACCTGTACCAAGGCAATGTAAACAAAAGGAACTTCAAGAACTGTGAACGTGTGAGTGTGTGTGTGTGTCGCTTCTCGCTGTCTGCGTTTTGTTCGAGCAATTTGGTGCGCAGTTTATGGCGCGCTTATGTGTGTGTGTGTAAGAGTGTTGTGTTTGTGTATGCATGCATGTGGTGTGGTGTGTGTGTGAGTGGTGCGTGGGCTCAACTTTTTGCCCGTTGAGCACTTTATCAAAGCTTAGCTTAGCACCTGACAATTTGCCATGAAACATGCGGCCATTGCTGTCTCTCTCGCTCACTCGCTCGAGCGCTCTCTTCACATACTTGGATATGTATTTATGTGCGAGTGTCTTTGTGAGTGTGTGTTTGTGTGTGCGAGGGTGCTGCAAATTGTAATGAAAATGCTATCAAGTGCTTTTCATTCTCAGCATTCGCTTTGTTTTCTTTTTTGCCCACACTCACACACACAGGTGCGAATGCTGTCAGCTGTTGCTGTTGTCTCTTTTGTTCTTCTTGTTGCTGCTGCTGCTGCTTCTGTTGTTGTTGTTGTTGTTGTTGTTGCAGCTCTTCTTGTGTTTTATTGTATGTAGTGTTCTTGGGCCGGTAAATGCTTTGCGCCTTTGAGTCGGGCAAACTAATTAAATTAAAGCCGATTAGCCGTCACTTTGTGTGGCAAAACTTGAAGCATATCCTTATCGCAGCTAAGCTCGCTCCTTTCCTTTCGTTTCATTTCCTTCCTACTTCTTTCTCTTCCTCTTCTTCAACTTCCGCCGACTGCCGACGCGGCAGTTCACTTAAAGCTGCCCGCATTTTCCCACACTACGCGCCAGTGTTAGTTAACATATTTCGCATTCAGCTAATTGTTAATTGCTCATTAACACTTTAAGCGCAATTTCCTTCATATGCAATCACAGTTGGCACATTTGGCAGATCAACTTCTCACATTTTCATTACATTTTATTTAAATGGTCGTTTATTACTTATTACGCCCACATTACAACTGCAATACGTTTCCCTTAAAGAATTCCATGTACAGTTGAATTTGTTTTTAGTAAAATATTATTAAATATTTAAAATATTCAATCAGAAATTATAAATTCTATGCATACAAACGAAATTAAAGCAATACTAAGTTCTTTTCTTATTATTAGATACGGTTTTCATACCATCTTCCCTTTAAAAATAGAAAAATGGGGTATATTGGACTTGTGTAAAGGAAAAATTGATTGAATAAGACAAAGAAGTTGTTACCGAGCCCATAAAGTACACATTTTAAACACCATAATAATAAAATGTAACTTAGATTTTCACGACGGTTCGTCCTTCATTCAAAAACTATCATAAAAGCTGTCTTATATACTCAAAATTTGATATAAAGTTTTCTATACTTATAACTCACATTAAATTTTTTATTAATTTTGAATAAAACTTAGGTTGAAGTTTAATTAAAGTTTAATTTCTCAAAGTGGTTTAATAAAATTAACAATTTTTGGAGCAATTAAAGATTGTTCCGGTAAGCAAATGTAGTACTTTAATAATATACCAAAAATATGGTATATTTGTAGTATTTTTGTGGTATTTTAATTTGCTGAATTTGAAATGTAATAGCTCCCTGTTTTTCTTTCGTTAAATATGTGTAGCGCGTATTTCACAGTCGAGCACGCTCCACTGAAGCTTTCTTACTGGTTTTAGTATTTTATATGGTATTTTAATTTGCTTTATTTTAAATGTAATATCTGAATATTTTTCTTTCATTAAGAATGGGTATCTCACAGTCGAGCACACTCGACTAAAGCTTTCTTACTTGTTTTAGTATTTTGATCGTATTTTAATTTACTTTATTTTAAATGTATTATCTGAATATTTCTCTTTCATTAAAAATGGGTATCTCACAGTCGAGCACGCTAGACTTAAGCTTTCTTACTTGTTTTAGTATTTTTATGGTATTTTAATTTACTTTATTTTAAATGTAATATCTGATTATTTCTCTTTCATTAAGAATGGGTATCTCACAGTCGAGCACGCTCGACTAAAGCTTTCTTACTTGTTTTAGTATTTTGATGGTAGATTAATTTTCTTTATTTTATTTTAAATGTATTATCTGAATATTTCTCTTTCATTAAGAATGGGTATCTCACAGTCGAGCACACTCGACTAAAGCTTTCTTACTTGTTTTAGTATTTTGATCGTATTTTAATTTACTTTATTTTAAATGTAATATCTGATTATTTATCTTTCATTAAAAATGGGTATCTCACAGTCGAGCACACTCGACTTAAGCTTTCTTACTTGTTTTAGTATTTTGATGGTATTTTAATTTACTTTATTTTAAATGTAATATCTGATTATTTTTCTTTCATTAAGGATGGGTATCTCACAGTCGAGCACGCTAGACTAAAGCTTTCTTACTTGTTTTAGTATTTTGATGGTAGATTAATTTTCTTTATTTTATGTTAAATGTAATATCTGATTATTTCTCTTTCATTAAGAATGGGTATCTCACAGTCGAGCACACTCGACTAAAGCTTTCTTACTTGTTTTGTAAATAATTTCATGACAAATGTCATACTAATGGAAATACCATGCTGATATAAATTTTTCATTTTTCTGTGTCGGATTTTTCCACATAAATTGCAATGCAGCACAGCCAAAAGTCACACCCACACACACACATACAATTGAACATGCAACAGGCAGCACGCAACGTTGAACGTTATTTTCCTATTTGGTTTTTGTTTTCTGGGTATGTTTTTAGAGGCAAAGCTTTTCATTGAATTTCCGCTGACTCACAGACGAATCTGCATAAATGTTAGCCCTCAAGTTTGTGAAATTTCCATGAGACATGTCGCAAAGTGGTGGCTTGCCACTTGAGCGTGCCACAGAGGCTTCAAGGCATCACGCTTTCAACTGTCTGTCAGTCAGTTTGCAGTGCAATTCGTTGATAGTCGCAGCAGCATTCTCCTACTTAATTCGTAGCGGGTAAGTGCAGCTCAACATATCCTTTTGGCTCATCCTTTTCATCCTTGACAAATGGCCGCAGCAGCCGTTGTCATGATTGATTTCCATTTCACCATTTTTTTTGTTGTTTTGCGAACCAAGAGAGAAAGTGTTAACCCAGTGCAGCAGCTAAGTGGATAACTTAAATTCTGAGCGTTCGTTTTAAATGGCTAAAACTATCGCACACACTCACACTCACAAAGGGGCAGCATTTCAAATGCACCTGTTAACCATTTGGAAAATTTATGACTTCCTTGTTGCTGCGAGTCACGGAACAGCGCTCTTTCTCTTTCCCTCTCTCCCTCCCTCACACACACACACATATTCACTTTGTCTGCTATTGTTTTTGCTTAGATGTGGATAACTGTGGATATCCGCTCTCGAGATGCTCGCCATGTCGTCGAGGTGTTAAGCTGCCAAGTGCAAGGACATGCACATGCAGGCAATAACAATAAAACGCGTGTGTTCTTATACTATATGTGTGTGTGTTCGTGTGTGTGAACAAGCAATAAATAAATTCAACAATGGCTAATTGCAAGCACGCTTCGTTCTATGCACATAGACAAAGCGCATTATGCAAATTCCATAACCTTACAACCTATGACAACAAAGGTTCAAATGGTGCAACTTGAATACCCTATAAAATCAAAATCACAAACCAAAAACAAACAAACTTAGCTTATCCGATTGCTGCAGCGTAAAATGTCGCGGGGTCAATGACACTTGAAATTATAGCATAAAAAGTGACAGCAACATTTTAAAGCCAGCTTGAATTGTGCTAAATTTTATATTGCCTGTTATAATAGGTAAAGTAACTATAAAATATTTATATATATTTCATTGAATGCTCAAATTTATATACCCTACAAAACATAAAACTCGCATGCGGAGAAGGGCTCATCGATTCTAGGCTTTCACTTTCACACTAGCAGCAGCGGCCAAAGGCTGCAGCTAGGCTAAAGAGCAGCGCCAAAGTGGTGAGTTTCACTTTACAATGAGAGTGAGCACGAACGTGAGAGCAAGAATGGAAGAGAGAGAGAGAGTGGGCAGCTTGTTGGTTCGTGTTCAAGGCAAGTTGGCATAGCCGGCCCCGGCAGCAGCTGCTGTGTAATAAGCAATGCATGCCAACAGGCGCCAAGCGAAAATTCACCACTTAAGAGAGCGCAAAGCAAACGTATCGATAGCTGGCATATTAATCGATATGTTGCTGCTGGCAATGGCGGCTATTTGAGTTACATAGAATGTTGCTCATTTTTAATGAATATCTTTAAAATATGCGAATTTTAAGGCAATTATGAATTATAAAATGTTGTTGCGCATATTTATAAATAATTCACGCCAAAGTAAATGTTTGTTTATGGACGTTTTAAATGTTAGCTGCCTATCGGTTTTTTGGTTGCTTCGATTATTTTCACTGACTGCAATCGATGTTGTTTTAGAATTCACTTGACTGTCGTGTGTGCTCTCTTCTTGGATGGTAGAAGAATTTTTGTAATTGAAATGGCCGCGACGCGACGAAGTGCTTGCAGTGCGTAGGCGGTTGTCGTAGACTGACGTCGTGGCCCATAGCACGTGCTACGAGTGCGGCGCGTGCAACGGTTACCACCACCAACCAACACCAAATACCACCACCATCATCATCAGCAGCAGCAGCAGTTACTGTAACAACAACAACAACAATTACTACTAAAGCAACAACACAGACAAACGACCACAGCATCTAAAGCTGAAGCTGAAGCTCAAGCTGAAATAACAACAATAAAAGCAAAAGCACCAGCAAAGGATACAAAGAAAATGGCTATTAAATAAAGCGTTTGCTCGAATCTGGCTAAAAAGTTGCTGCCTTGTCATTTAAACCCCAAAGACAATTTCAATAATCCAATTTAAAAACCCACAAAAAATGTGAAAGTGTTTATCATAAAAAAAAAAATGAATGTGAGTGTGACAATAATTTAATTTTAGGTAACAAACACACACATTTTTGGCACACTGTTATTTGCACCTGACAATAATAATATATTTAAGAGGAAACCAAAGCCAATTTATTTACAAGCTTAATAATTACATATATATACTTATGTGTGTATGTAGTAGACATTTGAGATGAATTGAAATTGAATTGAATTGAGGGTAAAGCCAACAACGTGTCGAGCAAAAAGGCGATGTGAGAGCGATGCCATTTACCCAAATAATGCTAAACAAAGAAGAATAACAGCGCAGCGCCAAAAAGTAGGCAACAGTAACAGTAACGAAGCCCACAAAACGCAAACAGGATACTTAAAATATCAAGGCAAATAAATACACACAGCCACACAACACACACGTATACAAACACTGGAGTGTGTGTGTGTGTGTGTGTGTGTGTAGATGCGTGTGCACATCAACTAAAAATATATTGTGCGCTTCATATTTTTGAACTTGGCCATTTGCAACGTTGTTTGCCAGAGCTGCTGCGTGAATTTTTGGTAAGCAGAGCACGAAATAAATATACATACATAAACAACACCAACAGCAGAAGAAGCATAAAAAAGCCACAACACCAACACCAACAGCAACAACAACAACAACAACTGGCTGCTGCTATTGAGGTGTATTTTGAGCCCGCGGCGCGACAGGCGCAAAGCAAACACAGCAAAAGGAAAAACACAAAAACACAGAGGCTGGCAACCAAAACCGAAACAGACGTCGCCTCCTGTGTGTGTGTCTGTGTGTGTGTGTGTAAGATGCCAAATGCTTGCTTCTGAACATCTGAACAGAGATTGATGCTGCCAGTCAAAGCACAAACAACAACGACAATAACAACAACAACACGAAGAAGAACAACCGACAACCGCCGTGCGCCATTCAAACAGCAATTGAGATATGTAAGTAACAACAACAACAACAACGAAAACGAAAACGAAAAAAAAGGGAGAAAGAAAAACATATACAGACATGTTTAGGGACTTAGCAGCAAATCGACTGCGTATCATTTTGATGTAGCATACTTTTAGGGTTAGCCTACAGGCATGCACTGGCATTTTCGAATGCGCAGCAAAGTATGCTATATTTATTTTTAGTATTGGCATGTGGAACCTGACAGTTGACTGAGCTGTGCGTATGTGTGCTTCTGTGTGTGTGTGTGTGTGTGTGGCAAATGAAAAATGTTAGCGAGAAATGCGGTGTTCGTAAGCGAAAGAGCTTTATGCATATTTTTACAGCATTTAAGTGTGAAATGATGTGTTAGCGCATTATTTGACTTAGGCATGAAAAATGCCAAGACCACAACTTACACACACACACACACACACACACACGCGCGCAGACGAAGACAACAGCGAAGCTGTAAACCCTGACAGAGTTGAAGTGGCAAACAAACAGGCCAGATACACACACACAAAAAGCAGGCGGGAGAGCATACAACAAAAAAAAAAACCTAAAAATACAAATACAAATACAAATAGAAATACAGATACACACACACGCACACAGCAGCTGGAGCTGTACGTGTGACTTACAAGAAAAAACACTTATACGCCACGTTGAACGTGGAACGGTCGCAAGTTTTATCAACTTGTGCGGGCTGCTGCTTGGACGCTGCAAACTCAATTTGGCATTTAGGCTGGCAAAAGCACAACAAATACACACACACACATACACTTACACACACACACACACCTATAGCTACAGCAGGAGAGATACACACAGCAGCTAGCCAAGCCGAAAATCGATTGTGATGCTGAAGCAAAAACAAAATAACTGCTCCACAAAGCCCACTCTGCAAATAACAAAAACAACAACAAAAAGAAAAAACCAATGTGAATTTGTGTGTGTGTGTGTGTGCTGAAGCAACTCAATGCTCAATCAGGCAGCGAGCAACGAGTTTGTAAGCCGCTTTCTGCATTTACTGCATGACCCGCCCCACTGAAATATAATTTGGGTTAGATATTTACCCACGCTCCCAACTTTGCTTCTCCTCCTCCTTCTTTATTAACCCTATTGCAGTCTGGACATCTTCGGCATACATACACCTAATTATCAGGAATTTGCCATACTCAAATTTTAATGCAAAATCAATTAACCAAGTCTGTTGTGACCCAGACAGTCGCTGCAGGCGTCTGATTCTATTGAATCCTCTACTCTTTTTGAAGTCCATGAACTTGCGATTCAATTAAAAAACTCAAGTTCACTGAGATTGCATGGATGTTTGCACTGGCATTTTAACTTGAAAGTCTCGACCGTCTAAAGGTATTATCTTTGGGGTAAATCACAAGTTCAACCAGAGTTTGTGCAACTCTTGTGAATTTCGCTGTAGCGAGGAATTAACTTTAGTTGAGGGTCATCGTCTTTTGTTGTTATCTCAAAGACAGCTCTTAATACTTTCCTCTTTAACTTTACTCTACGCTCAATTAAAATAGTTCGTGAACTCGAAATTTTTGTAGTGGAAATTCCTCTTGTTTTAAATAAATAGATTTTCAATTATATACCTCTTCTTTCATGTTCAACTATTATATATTATTAATTAACTCAGTTGAGGGTCATCGTCTTATGTTGTTATCTCAAAGACAGCTCTTAACATTATACTTTCCTCTTAAACTTTACTCTTCCCTCAATTAAAATAGTTCACCAAATCGACATTTTCTTTTATAAAAATTCCTTTCGTTTTAAATAAATAGATTGCATATATATTTATTTCTTTTCATATATTTCTTCTTACATGTTCAAGTATTATGTGTTATTATTAAATAATAGTGAAAGCCTCGCATCCATATATTAATAATAAATGTAATAAAGAAATATGTTTCGACATTTTTAATGTAAATTCTTCTGTTGATTGTTAGAAATAATGTTAGGGCATAATTTTGAATTAAATTGGTTGGTAGTTAAACATACAAAGCAAATATTTTGAAAATCGTTATGGATAATTTAAAAATAGTTGTTTTGTTTAAATTTAAAAATATTTTGCAGTTTAAAATGTATTATAAAATTTACCAAAATTGGTTCTAACAATGTCGATTTAAACTATTTTCCAATTTAAAAGCTTAAGACTTGTAATTTATTTTCAAAAGAGATTATACATTTTCGCATTTTCTCATGACTAATAAATTGATTAAAGACAAATTCAAGAAATTTAGAAATTAGTAACAAACAGTATCAATATCAATATTATATCTTTTGCATTTTCAAATTAATTATAAATTCAGTAATATAATATTAAACAAAGTTAAAAATGAACGTAGAACAAAAATAAGTTCTCACATCAAAGTTAAGCCTCATAAAATATTCTCCGAACGTCTTTTTTATATATAATAAAATACTATGAAATCTTACGCATTTTCTATTGAATAATAAATTCAAGGAATAAATAGAAGTAGGAATAGTTTTTCAATAAAATAGAAGGAAACTTTTTTGCATTTTCTATTGAATAATTAATTCAAGGAATAAACAGAAAGCTTGAAAAGAAAATTCAAGGAATCTTTTGCATTTTCTATTCAATAATAAATTCAAGGAATAAATAGAAATAGGAATAGTTTTTTTTTTGCTTTAAACTTGAACGCTTCAATGAATATTTCTTCAATATTAAGAAAGAAATAATTTATAAAGTCACAAATAAGTAATAAAAATTAAACTCTCACTTTAAACATTAAGTCCTACAATATTCCTTGAAAGTATATTTTTAAACTCCAACATATCAAACAAATGCCCAACTCTTTGCCCGTATTTTAAGTGCTGTGTTTTGTTTTTTTTCTTCTTCGATAAATCGAATTGAAAAACTGCCAAAAATTCCAATTTGTGCAATTGTTTTGCGCAGAATTAAGCGAGAGAGAGAGAGAGAGAGAGAGGAAGGGAGAGAGAAATGAAAAACGAACGAACGCTTGGCAATTTGTCACAATAAAAAGCAATGCTCATAAGGCCTGTGACACATTTTAAGCTATTAATTTAATCGGCTTAAAAATGCACTTAAGTTAAGTACTTAAGAACCTTGATAGAAACTGAAAACTGAAAAAATATGAAGCACTAAAGAAGAAAACAGTTGCGAAAATTTGAGGTAGACTTCAGTTTTTGGGCTTCTTTGGAATGCAAATGATAGTTAGAAGAAGTCGATGCTGCTCATTAGTTGTTGCCTGGCAACCGAGTATTTAGATGTCTTTTTGCAATTTAATTAAGTTGGAAAATTCGTTTGATATACACAATAATTTTTAATGAAATGTGCTCGCAGCAACCCAGGGCAACAACAACTACAACACATTTACTACGGCTGCAAAAGAGGCGATAATGGAACTACAATATACGTAAAATGTGAGGAGAGGGAGAAAAATTTAATGCCAGTAAACTGCGCCACAGGATGAGCGAAGCAACAACAAACTGTTGCAGCAGCGTATCTCTCTGCGTTTGTGTGTGTGTGTGTCCTTGATGCAGTGGTAGCAGCCTTTTATCCTGGCCATAAACCAGTCAAGTTTTGCCCACACACACAGACACACAGAATTGCAGTGAAGCGTCTCTGCATAAGTCGCTTTCAATGCCAAATCGTGCACTGCAATTGCGATGGAAATCTAATTAAAATCTGAGGTGCGCATAATGAATGCAATTCCGCAATAGAATTGATGTGAAACAACTTGGCCAACTGGCTGCTAATATATAAATTATTGCATGCTAGAGAGTCATACGCCCCGTGGTACGTACCAAAGTGCCAACCGAAAGCGTTCGAGTACAAAAATCAATTTCCGTTCAAAACAGACACTGGGCAAACATCGCAGTTGTAAACTGCGAATGAAATTGAAATACAAGCGCTTAATGTCTGGCTGACTAACTGATAAATGTAACTGGGTAACTGGGTAGCTAGCATGTGACCAACCACACAATAGATTCAATGACTGACTGAGTGACTGACTGACTGAATGTCTTTGGTTCAGTGCACACACAACGTTAACGTTGGTCGCTCAAAAGTATCTGAGTGACAGTGAGCGGCATCCTGCACGCAACTTGCCCAGAGCGACATCTATCAGTACATTTCGACATCCTGTGTCTTGTGCCTCGTTGCTATCGCACACACACCCCGCACACACACACACAACCCTCACATCCCACAAAGATAGATAGATTCATTGCTCGCCCAGGCATCATAAACCGCTGCCACGTGCGCTCGAAAAGACGACGTCAAAAACAAAGCAGCAGCCACAGTCAGTTCGTCAATGCTGCAGTCAGTCAGTTCGTCAGTTAGTCAATATTACCATTGGCGCCTTGACTAATGAAAGTAAAGCTGCCAACGCTGTCATTGTCATCATCAAGCTTGTTGGCTGCTGATCAAAATGTAAACTAAAAACGACACAGCAAACGAGCGAAATGATAATGAGTACAAAGCAATGATGATGATGATGTTCCTCATGTTCATGATGATGTTCATGATGATGTTGATGTTGCTGATGTTGACTGTTGACAGTAAATACGCATTGCTTGTGTTGCAGCAAATTGGCTCGACTTTTATCTAAATTTTAAAAGCAAACTTGTATATAAATCGTAAACTTATTAAGACGCTGTTCAACGACTGTTTGACCAGCTCAAAGTTGAACTTCGGCCTTTGAAGCAAACTCTATTTTAGAGCAAAAATATTTAATTTAATTTAACTGAATTTCAAACACAATTATTCACTTATTTAATGACAACTTCAGGTCTTTAAGTAACTCTACTTTAAAGCAAAAATTTGTTATTTAATTTAAGTAAATTACAGTTTCAACTTTCACTCAATTTAAGTGCACTTTTTATTGCTAGTGAATAAATTACATTAATTCAAAAGGTTGTACTTTGGAAATCAATTAAAATTAAATCAATAGCAATTTAAATTAAATTCATTCATACTTTAGGCGACATTCAATTTAATTGCAAGTGATTCAATCTTTCGAAGACAAAAAGTTTTCTTTAGAAAGTTGTTCTACTTTAGAGCAAAAATACATTTTACATTTTATTTATTTGAATTATTGAATTATTTTTAAATCATTTTCACTTAAAAAAAACTTTAACTCAACAAGCAAATCTATTTCATAGCAAAAAGTATGTAATTTAATTAAAATCAATTGCAATATACAGTTTATTAAATTACTTTGCACTTAACGGAAACTTGAACTCTCACTCGAGTTAAGCGCAATTTAATTGCAAGTGATTAAATTTGATGAAGCCAAAAAGTTCTCTGTTTAAGTCCGATGCAACTTTGCGAATCGATTAAAAAGTGCTGCAACTCCCGCACCGAAAAAGTTATTTCATATTTAGCTTGAATGAGAAGCAAAGCGTTATTGAACAGCAAGTTAAGCCTCAATAAATAATTGAATTTTGTTAAGCGAACTAAAAAGTTTGCAAGTCGAGAGCTGTTCATACATTGCGTCCATCAATTGCAGTAACTTTTGCTCTTGCATATTTCATTGGAAATTTGTTGTTGTTGACTCTGGAGAAAGTTAATTACGCCAAGGTAAAGCTGAGTTTAATTTGCCATTTAACACTCCGAAATTTAAGCGAAATTTGAGCTTGATTGGTATTGAAATTAATCACATTTCCGTGTGCGTATCAAATTGTGCGTATGTGAAGCGAGTTAACCTGAAGGATGTTTCCAGGAACTGCTATTCATATGTGTGTTGAGTGTATTGACTGTATTTATGTGTGTGTATGTAAGTGAAGGGGGCGTGTCTTGGCGTAGGCAACACGTGCTTAGTCTAGTTGAGCGATGGCAAAGCGTATTGATGGCATAATCCTTGGGGCAGCCAAAGCGAAGCCTGCCTACAACTTTGTGCTCTAAAGTTGCCCCAATAACGCATATGTATGTATGTGTGTGTTCACATGTAAACAGGACATGACAATGCAAAATCCTTGCGGATTTAAACAACGGCCACTATTTGCTCGAAGTAAACTCGCTTCACATTCACAACGACAATCACAAGCGTATAAAAGTTAGCGAAATATATAGTAAGAAGTGCGGAGAAAAGTACTACGGACAGGAGAGAGGGATGGGGGAGGAATGGCTTGTGTGTGCATATCCATTCAGTGACGCCCAATTGCCGCCCATTTGCGAGCGAGCACAATTTTCTGCATTTCACTCATGTGCAAATCAAACATGACAGCTGAGTGGCAGGCAAACATTCCCGCCAGCCCCAAAAGCATAGACAGCATATATGTATAACATACACATACATATACCTAGTATATACTATAGTAGACAGTTAGACTCAGACCACATCATTTAATGACATTCAATTTCATATATTCTCTCACTCTCACATCTCTGTGAACCGATCGCAGTCGACGGAAATGAGACGAAATCAAATTGGAAGGCCCAAAAATCGAAGTAACACCAAAGCAGGAACTGTGAACTGCGATTGGGAAGCAGACGAATGGGTAGGAAGGGGAAGAGGAAGAGAATGAGAAGAGGGAATAGCTATATATGCTATATAGTATGTACGTTCTACACTCGCATAATGCTGATGATGATGATGACTGTCACTCGTTGACACGCCTATTGAATGTAAAACGAAAATGAAAACAAGTTGAATTGCTGCCGCTAAAACTCATTGTATTTGACGACTAAAAGATACCTCTTAGTGACCTAAATCAAGAAGAATATATTCATTTTATATTATTAGTTCTCTTTACTTTTAAGTTTTTAACCCTTTTCCCTTGACTTATTTAATAGGAATTAAACCAATTGTTGCTGTCAAAAGTAGTTTGAAATTAATTCATCGAACTTTATGCGAATTGAGAGCTAAACAGTGAGGAAAATGTATTTTGTTAAAATTGACCTTTATTTATTTAAAATGTATAAAAATGGATTTTGGGTTCCTACAGAAAAAAGTGTTAAAATTAAGAAAAATCTTAATCAAGTTTTCATATGCAAATTTAACATCGAAATCTTGTTTCAGCTTTTTTTTAACCTAGAATTCTGGATTAAAGATTTTTTTTGTAAGATGGAAAAGTACTTAAAATCAAGATTTGAATTCTACTTTTCAATCTAGAATTTTCTTCTGTTTGTAGATACAAATGTTGTACTATCTTCTACTAATCTAAGATCTATAAAGCTGCCGGTTATATAAATTATATTATATTTGGAATTGGGGAGGTGCAGCAAATAAACACAGAGAGACAGAAAAGTGTTTGAGTCATGAATAAAATCTTGAATCAAGATTATATGATGCCAAATTTTAACTAAGAAGGTTTTTCCTTAGGTACAAACCTTTTTAGATGTGAGGTGTGAGCACAACTTACTATTATATTTCATTCCAAGTTATATAAGTTTTTCAATATTAATTATCTAGGATAAGCGTTCTTTTCAGTTCTTCTAGTTTGAATCTTAAAGCTTAAACTATCAAACAATTTGTTTTGCCAGATATTTTGCAATTAAATCCTTTACTTAAAAACAAGTGAAGTAAGTTGTAGTCATTTTTTTGCAGTTGCGTTAGGTCCTAAGATAGTCAGACACTCAGTGAACTCAGTGAAGTATTAACTCCAATCATCGCAATTTCTACACTTCTCTCTGTCTCTCTGTGTTTATTTCCTGCACCTCCCCAATTCCCAAAAATAAGTATTCTTGATTTTGATAGACAGTGATATAACATAATTATGAGCAAACGGATATAGCGTTTAGCAATGGCAAACAACTAATACGACCCACATTAGAGCTGTCTCTTATGCAAGGTATAATCAAATCAGGCAGCGGATGTAGGCAACATAGAATTCAGTGAGCATAGAAGGCGTCTAATAGTGGCCAGCTGCAGAGGTCACCCTTACCTAGGGAATGAGCAGAGAAAGAGATAGATATAGAGAAAGCAAAAGAGAGGGAGAGAAGTCGCACACATAGAGAATTTTGCAATTTTTAACAATTTTCCCTTGCCCGTTGCGACTTGCGACTTGAAAGCCGCACACTTGAGAGCATAGTTGGATTTTCATTGCCGCCATTTGTAGCACGCGCATAACAATACAATAGAATAGAGGGTGAGGGAGAGGGGGAGAGGCGCACACACACACACACACACACACACTCAGACTTATGCAGGTCGACACAATCGCACAATCACATTATGTCCCACACCAGCGCAATTCTGATTGCACAATTACTTACAATGGTTCGCATTTTGTTCGCTTTCAATGCGTCTGCTCTTTCTATGTGTGTGTGTGTGTATTTGTCGCATTGTGTGTGTAAGTGTGAGTGTCTATAATATTTTGTTTGCTAATTGTATGGGCGTGCCTGTGTTTGTGTGTGTGTCTGTCTGAGTAAAACGCAACGAATTCTGCTTGTCATTCTTGCGTTACGTAAAGCTCGCAGCAGACAACATTCCTATACTCTTCTTTGTGTGTGTGTGTGTGTGTTTGTATTTTGGTGTAAGTGTGTGTGTGTTTGTGTGTGTAATTTGAGCTGTAATACTTGCTCTCGCATTACATCCACCTTTGAAGTGCAACCGAGTCGCGATTGTTGTTGTTCTTAATACCATTATTATTATTGTTGTTGTTGTCGCTTCTATCTCATTTAGTTAAAGGATTCTGCATATAAACTGATTTACCGCTTCCTTCCTTCCCCTTCCATCTTCTATCTATCTTTCTGCTCTATGCTTTCTGCGGTAAGCAAAGCTCCTGAATAACGGTAACAACAATCGCATAAGCTGATTTGTTTTCCACCAACTAGACTCTTTTATATAAGTTTGCTTTTTCCATTTTTCACCGTTCAAAAGTTCTTTTCGAAACAACGCTAATTATCAGTACGAAATTCGCTGGAAATTGTCTTTTGCTATATAACTTTCTCTGCTAACAGTTTAATTCGTATTGCAAGAGGTTATGATGGACTTGCAAGCGTTCTTAAAATTTCAACAATTTCAATTCGAAATAATAAATATCATAAAATATAAAATATATCAATTACACAGATAGAAAAAAGTGTTTGAGTCATGAATAAAATCTTCAATCAAGATTAAATGATGCCAAATTTTAATTAAGAAGGTTTTTCCTTCAAATTATATAAAAAATCTAAATAAATTATGTTATAACTCAAACTTTTCATCTTATTTCAAGAATGGATAAATCCTGAACTTAAATAAAGATTAAACATTGTAAAATTCAGAAAATTTTCTATAGAGATGTTGAGATGATGATGCTCAATAATTGGTTGAAACTTAATTAAATCTTTAAATAATCTTGGAATTGTTTTAAATTTTTATAAAAACATTTATATTCATCTGCTAAAAAGACTTTCGGTTGAAGTAAATATCTAAAAATTACAAAGAATTCCTTTTATTAAATTTAATCTTAATTTATTTTATGAAAACAAAGGGAAGCCCTTTGAATTCATTGTATTTAAATATTTTTTTCATTTTGAATTTTAATATTCGCAATAATTTATTTTTAGTAATGTTTTATGTGCTTTAAAATTGATTTATGGAAAGTAATGCATTAAATTTAAACTAAACTTGAATACCAGAATCAATTTCCCATTGATTGATCTCTTAAGAAATGCTTTTGACTTCAAGTCTTTTAGTTTGGTAGAAAATTGTAAAGTTTCTCGATAGAGATTGATGCTTTAGGCCTCATAGTTACCCGCACTGCAACAACCTCAGCTTTCGACCTATTTCAAGCTGCCTCGCTACTATTTCTTGTACTTTTTACTCGCAAAATTCGTTGCAAAAGGAGTCTACAGCTTCAAAGCTTCAAAGCTGAAATCTGAAACTCTGTGGACAAAGTGGAAGTTGCAAGTAACGACGAAGGAGCACCTGACGTCGGCTGTTGCACAAACTAATTAAATGCGCACACATAATTTATGAGCAACGCAAATGAAAGGAAAATAACTAGCAGCAGGGTAATAAATTTGAATTATGCTCCATCCTCCAAAGGCCGACACGCAAAGCAAACAAAAAAGAGAGAAGTGAGTGCAAAGCGTAAAAAACAACGTTGGAATATTGTGAGTTAGAAATTTTACGCATAGCTGGGCACTCACATACTGAGACAGAGGGAAAGAGAGGGAGAGGCAGAGAGAGAGAGAGAGAGGGAGAGGGAGAGACACTCTCAAACTACGACTGGCACTCACACACGTCGTTGAAATTTTTCATGATTTTTTTTGTGTATATTTTTTATTATTTTTTTAACTTGGCCTGCGACGTGCTGGGCTCAGCGACCCACAGAGGGCTCTGACAGGGCATAGTAATGAAATTCCAAGAAGCCTCGGACCACAAGCGGATGAGAAAATATGCGAATGAAAGGAGTAACTGCGACGAGGAGGGAGCTAAAAGAGGAGAACTCTAGAATATGGAGAGCACGACATAGAAAGAGAGAGAGAGACAGGGAGAGATAGCATCCCATATGGGTAACATTATTAGGACACACGTCCGTTCAAATCGCACCCATGTCATTCATGATTGGTGGATGCCGTCTTGGCCTTGGCCTCCGCCTCCGCCTCTGCCTCGCCCATAGCTAGAGTGTCCAGCTAACCAGTTGTCCAAGCAGCGTCAGGATGCTGCCAAGACAAATTAAGCAATGGCCCTCAGGCAATTTGATGGACTCGGACTTGCTCGAGGATTTTGGGTATGAGCTCGAGCTGTTTGCGTAATTGGCTTGCCACGCCCCCCAGGCGTCCAGCCTACCCACCATCTCTTGCATAACTCGACCAAGTGTTGGCATTTTAATGATGCGAAACTTCTTTCATTCTAAACCCTTAAGTTAAGTTGCATTTGCTTATTATTGTCGAAGAGAACATTGCTAAAAATATAGGATACTTATTGGGGCAGGCAACAAGTCTGGCTTATCTTGCCACGCCCACGCTTTTGCAGCCTTGCATAACTTGCCCATGCGTTAGCGTTTTAATGATGCGAACCATCTTCCATTTCAAAACCCTTAAGTTACCTTGCATTTGTTTATTGTCTAATAGGATATTCAAAAAAAAGTAGCATACTTATTCGGGTAAGCAACAAGACTTGCTTGCTTTGCCACGCCCACACCTCCGCTGTCTTGCATAACTAACTCATGTGTTGGCATTTTAATGATTTAAAATTTCAGTACTTAAATTTTGATGCATTTGCTTATTATTAATGTTTAATAGGAAATTGCACAAGCATCAAAAAATATTGTAGCATACTTATTGGGGACAAGCAACAAAGACTCGAGCAAATAATATAGAAATAAGCTGCAGAAGGACTCGGGTTGGCAATTTACTTGAAAATAATTCAATTTGGCTGTTGGAGTGGCATTCGCATTTGCCGTCCCGTCGGCAAATAAATATTAAAAATGCATAGAAAATTTCTTTATGAATGTGTATGCACGTTCCACACACACACACACAAACACACGCGCACAAATATATGTGTACATACACACAGAAATTATATTTGCCTGGCATTTGTATGCTTAACGCCAATTCCAAACTCATATGAACCATAAACTGTTTGCTTTTGTTAGCCGAGAGCCTCAAGAGCACTCGCATGTGGCCAAATACGAATTTGCGACGCAACGCAACGCAACGCAAAAAAAAATCAAAGCCAATGGCAATGGTAGAGAGGTAACCGAGATTGAGGGTGAGGTGAGCCTTTTCTGGCTCTGGACAGTAGTCCTGGCAACCCCCTCGAATGGATATGGAAATAGGAATGGAGGAGCAGCTGCCGCCTCTTTGGACTCATCAGTCCAAGATAAACAGATGTCAAGTGCTTGTCCCGCGTTGGGCGTTCAAGATCTACTTTTAATGATGTTCAGTCGGGGTCATCGTCATCCTCTTCTACTCATTCATGTCCGTCGCTGTCGTTGTCGTTATCGTTTTGTCGTCTAGCATGTGCCAAGTGTCAATTTTTCAAAAATTTCTCAAATGCCAAACAAATCGCAAATCACAAATCACACTGCCAAACAAAGTTCTTCTGGCCAAGATGTCGTTCTTTTTGTTGCTGCTGCAGAGGCAAATCATTGCGAGCTTCAGATTGAAAAGGTTTAAATTCCAAACAAATGAAAATTTTCTTTCATTATTGTTGTTGTCGCTGTTGTTGTTGTGGCTGATTGCTTTCGCAAACAATATTAAGTATACCTCTAGTTGTACAGCTGCCGCAGTGCCGTCAGTAGCAAAGTCTGCGTTTGTGTTGTTGTTGTTCTGAGAAAATATTTGCACAAAGTTAACGCAGTAAATTACATTCGGTATATGGAAATGGCAAACGGAATTCCAAGTTAATCAGCGAGTTACTTCTGCAGCAACAACAATAGCAACAACAACAGAAAGAAAGGCATTTGAATGAGGGCTTTTGCTTAGTTAAGTTGCGTTGAGTTGCTAAATATTTTTACAGACAATGCGCATTTAGTTAATTTTCATAACAACGCAAATTGTTGAATTAATGTTGAATTTTAAATGTGCTGCATACTTTCAGGGGCAGCAAAATAGAAAAAAAAGGATGCATTGCAAAGTTTGCTTTGGTTAGAAGTTTAAATAGTTGCGGGTTAAACAAAGTTTTTTGTTTATCTGGTTAACTGCTGCATATTTAATGGTTTCACAAGTTATACATAGAATATTCTTAAATAGAAAAATCTAATAGCGGACAAATTTAGTTTATTTGTGCTTATGATATGAGTATGAAGTTTGGCCCGAATAAATAATTCCTAAATGAGTTTTTATGGTATTTAGTTGGTGTACTGCTTCAATTACTTAATAAATTAATCAAATAACATAAATAAAAAACTTTAAGTATAATAAATATTCATCTGCATTATAAAATATTTTTAACAATTCTGTAAATTTTGCTTTACTAAGAGATTAAATGAGATTAAACAAGCATTTATCTAGCTATATATAGCTACAAAGCTTATGCGGCTTCAACAATTCATGTTTAGTTAGTTTAAAATGCAACAAATGTATATTAAATGAAAAAAGATAATACTTAAAGTAAACCTTGAGTAGTGTTTCTTTACTTCACCTTTTAGTTGCATTCAACAAATGTACTTGAAAAGCTTTAAGTAAGCTTCATAGATTCCACTACATCAGATTTAATTTTATTAAAAAAAAGTTTTTTGATGTCAATACTTCTATACTTCATGATGTTTGATGTTTTCCTTCAGCTTAACTTACTTAAGCACAAGCTTCACTTTTCTAGGCTTAAGTTGAATAAAATATTATTTATATTCAAAAGTCAAGTTGTTGACTTTTGATAGCAGTTTGATTCATTGTCAAATATTTACAAATTGATTCACCTGGCAAACAAGCCAAGTAAATTGCAATTGAATTGCATAAGCTACTTGTGTCATTATACTATATTATATATATTTTATTATAGTATAGTATATGCAAAGCTTGCAATTCTGCAATTTGTTGAAAATCGCATTAATTAATGTCGCAAATAATTGGCATTTGCAGCACAAAATTCCTCGGAATTCGAGCAGAAGCAAGACATAAGGACAGCTTGTTGTTGTTGTTGTTGTTGTTGACTCACTTGTCAGAGTTGAGTGAATCCTATTAGTGTCAATTATTGTCCTTGACATATTATAAAGCAGAGAAGGGCAGAGCTGGGAGCAAAAAGGAGGAGGAATGGCATCGCACTCTGGCAGCTCACAGGTCGGAGACCCGTGTGTATGCATTGTATGCTTGCTCTTGCTCGTTTCTGTTTCTGTCTCTGTCTCTGTTTCTGTTTCTCCCTCTGCCATTGAGCATGCACATTGTACTTTCACCTGTTGCACCTGTCTCGCTCTGGCAGCTGCTCAGTGGAATTGTGAAAACTGGAAAATTGTGTGTACACAGTACGCAATTTAGGTCGCATTGATGTATTACCATATGCCAGAGCAACTCTTACCTGTGGCTTTCACTCTACACTCTCCACTCTCGCTTTCTTTCGCCTTCTCTTTCCATCTCTCTCTTGACAATCGAATTTTCGCCTTGTGCTTGTGCCCCAGCAATCAAAGTGCGGCTTAAAAGTTAATTACACCACGACCCAATAAATTATCAGATTTATTGACTCGACTTTTTATTGATGTGCCATTGGCAGTGGCTGCTGCTGCTTGCTGCTGGTGTCTTTTCTCTTCATTCTCTCATTCCAGAGAGTATTTAGCCTTCAACTGTGGCTGCCACAACTCAATCACAATTGAGCAGCATGCGGCTCATAAATCGTTCAATTATTCCCAGTTTTGCTACCCAAAAAGCAAGAACAAGCAATAACAACAGCATCAACTTAAAAGCGCCTTTATTTACCACTGTCAAAGGCAATATTGTGTATTATATGCTGACAGCTTTAAGGCCCATCTGCTGACACAGTTCTCTCTCCACAAGCAGCAGCAGGAGGAGCGGGAGGAGTGTCAACAAATGAATATTCGGCAATATGAAAGTGGCTCACAATAATGCCCACACACTTATATAATACCACTATATGAATGTGGGTCCTTATACTCGTATATATACTGAGATATAGACGTTACAAATATGACACTAGTGTGATAATGAACTAGAACTATGACAAAGCGAATTTCATGTCTGTGATGTGCTCGTGATCCTCACGGCTAAGTGAAAGTGAAAGTTGCATGAATCTAATGATGAGTATATTTTGATACTAATTAGTATATATTTCCCAAGGATACTAACATTTTTTTAAGTTTGTTTTTTTTTAAGTCTGAAGTTTAACATTATATTTCTTTTTACTGTTTATTTTGTTTATTTTTTCTGTTTTATAAAAAGGAATTTTACATTTGAAAAAGTGTGTTCCAAGAGGAATCCATAGTACTTAAATAGCACCCCTTGTAATGCTAAACACTTTTCTGTTGTCTTACAAAAATTACATATATTTTAAACTATATTTTATACCAAGTATTATTCGCATAAGTATATTTTTTATTTCTTTCCGTGTACTTAATAAATTACCTATATCTATGTTGCATATAAAAGTTAATTTATATAACATGTATAACTTTTGATATATTTTATTATTTTTGGTGAATCTCTTTGGTATTAAATTATATTAGATAATTTGGATAAAATAAAAATAAAAACGTATATACCAAATATAACTTTTGATATTGTTTCATATTTTTACGTATTTGGTATTACTTTCGTATTTTTTTTAACGATAATACCGCTTTCGAGTGTAGCTTTCATTCTTATTATTTCATTCATATTGTATTGGGTAGTATTATTTGTTATAAACTAAATTTTACTTATAAAATCCACCAATGAAATCTATACTCTATAAAATCGAAGAATATCTTTCATTTATCGAATCAGTTAAGAAACTTAAGCAAGTTACTTATTGTTTAATCTCTTAAGAGTTCTACTTAACCGGATGTGCTACTGAAGCAAGTCGACGACACGCGCTCATCTCTAAGTTAAAGTCTTTCACAATACCAATGTCAATATGAAAATATTGGTGCTCGCTCTCTCTCTCTCTCTCTCGTTCTCTATGTGCTCTCACCCAGAGGCCAATGTCATTGTCTGTGCGGTGTTTTGTTATGTGGCCCCGGCTAATGGCATATCCATTAGACACAAAAGGCCAAATTGCGTGGCATGGTAACGTTTCCGTTGCCGTTCCTCGGCATCCTTACACACTTCCATCTCTCTAGCTGAGTGTGTGTGTGTGTGATTGCTGCATTTGGAGTGGGGAGGGGGGACCGGAGGCAACGAAGCTTTATTGTCACGTACTGGACAAAGTGTGAGCCATTGGGCCATTGCATAATTGATTTTTATTCATGTGAACACTTTTGCCCCCTGGCGATTTGCATTTACTGTTCACTTCTCGTAGTACGAATTTGTTATGCACAGCATGCACACACACACAGGCATGAAAGTGTGAGTGTGTGTCTGACATTATTTGGTTCAAAGTTACTCAAAGTTTGCCACATATGTGTTAATGCTGTTGAACTTTGTTTCCGCTTTTGCAGTTTGATTTCGCTTAATGACGCTGATTAAAACATGAACGCACTCGATATGAATAAACAATTTCTAAGCGTGACGCAGGATCCGCACTCGCACTCAAGCGATGCCCAACGCAATCGCACTCGGTAAGTTTCAGCTCACATTACCCCAACCACTTCTTTACTCAACTCAACTCATCTCTTCGCTCTTCCCTCCTTGCAGCTCGGAGCGTGCCTCAAGTTTGGCCCTGCCACTCAACTCGCTGCTGGATTTTTATGACAAGCAACAGGAGCAATGCAAATCGGTTACCCTTCTGCCGTTGCCCAGCACTGGCAGCAGCATCGTCCGTCGCCATTCCTCCCACTACTATCCGATGCTCGAGGATAAGCAGAAGGCGACGCAGTTGCCACAAGCCAACGCGGAACTGCTGGTAAGCACTTGATGAAATCCTTGGCCATACCTTGGCATGCAACAAATTCCACATTGATTAATTGTCTAGTCGCTAGAGTAAGCACACAGTGTGTGCTTGCCGGAGATGGAGCAAATCTTAAATTTAAAGCTAAATTATTTAGCCAAAACATAACTGAAACCTTAGCCTTAAAAACTTCATAGTCAAATCGAATCGAAACCAAGTTTAAACTTCAAATTGAGAATATTTTGTGTAGTACAGAAATAGTCAGTAATTCCAATATAAATTAGAATACGATTGAGTGATGAAAACTTTAAATTTAAAGCTGAATTATTTAGTCAAAACATAGCCGAAACTTTAGCTAACGATTTAATTATAGAGAACAACTTAAATTTATGTATAAGTCAAGTCGAATCAAAGCTTTAACATTAATTGAAGATTATTTTGTATAATATAATTTGAATATCTATTAGAAAGTATATAAGAAAAGAAAAAGTTTACTATTTCATCGAAACAAAGCTGAAACTTAAGCTTAAGAATAGTCTATTTATCACATATATAACTAATGACTGAAATACACATAGGAATATGATTGGATGAAGAAAAGCCTTAAAAACTACATTATTATTTAATCGAAATGAAACTTCAGGCTATATAATACGTTAATAATATATAATATATGCAATATATTATATTAAAGAGTATTCAAAGGAAAACTTTAGAATTACCCAATTAAAACAATGATTCATTTAAGGATTCAGCTTCATTCTAGTAAATATTTTTAAACTTTGAAATGCAGTTTAATTATATATAATTTTACAATATTCTTTTGATTCTTTTGACCCCAATTTCGTGTCCCTATCTTATGCTATATTTTGTCGGAATAAGTTTGGAAATAATTTTGAATTTTTTTCCCAATTTATTTAATAAAATATATATATAGTACTAAAAAAATATATTCAATAATTGTAATCCAATCTAAAATAGGGTGTAAGTGAAGGTTATTTATAAGATCGATTTCAGTTGGTGTTGTTAAAGTTTAAAATAAATTTAATTCTGAAAAAGTAGGGGATCAAGTTAAATAAACTTTTAGAAGGTCACAAAAGAGATTATTTTGAATACAATTTTAGAAACTAGCAAAGTTTTTAAGTGTAAGAGACTCGCATCATGAACAAAACTTCAATGTAATACAGTAAAAATGTGCATATAATGTCACATTTAGAAGTTGACTATAAACCCGCTAAATAGCTCAGCACTTTATGGCTATTTTTCGCTGGCGCTGCATAATTTATGGGATCGATGAATGCAGTTTGTAGTTTGCAGTTTACCGTTTTACCCCCAGAGCTATGCACACACACTGCAGCATGTCATGCTTAGCCTCGTGCAGCTGAATCGCAATATCATGCTCATCATCATCAGCAACATCAACATGAACGTCTGCTGCCCTTGCCACATGCCACTTCCCACTTGCCACTTGGCTCGTCATCCTCCAGCAGCAGCAGCAGCGACAGCGACAGCGTCAAAAAAATGTTTTGTGTGCCACGCGCACAAATCTGTGGGGCAAACAAAGTTCAACCTGCCCCCTTCCTCTGGCCACTTGCCCCGTCTCTCCTGTTGCTTACCCCAAGCTGAGTTCTTGCACTTTGAGCTGTGTCAGGCTTTTACTCGTCTGCTAGCTTAGCCGTCGGCTTAGACTGACTCATTGGCCGAGAGTATTGCCATTTGACTTTCTACTTTCCATTTTATTTATTTGTACTCTCCTTTCTTTTTGCTTTTGCCACAGGTAAACATGTCGGATGCGAAATATTGCAAGTCAGCAGCAGCAGCAGTAGCAGCGGCAGCGGTAGGAGCTCCTTTGGCTGCCAGCAAGCATCATCAGCAGCTGGTGCGTGTGGACACACCGGTGACGCCACCGCCGCCCATTCCACGTCGCCTGATGCGCGCCACCAAATGCGGCTGGCAGACGCAGCCGATGAACGATGTTTCTTCGTGCCAGCAGGATGTGGCTAGCAGCAATGTGTTTGTTTATCCACAGCCAACAAATGTGGCCATGGACAGTCATGGGCATGTCGGACTGGGCGTAGGGATTGGGTGTGGGAGTGGCGCAGGTGGGCAATCAGCACTGCTTGTTGACATTGCCGCACGTCCGGCATACGCGGATGCCGATGGCATTTCCGATGACGACCGCATGAGTCTGGAGAATTCCGTATTCGATGAGTCACTCACCTCGACACCTGTCAAGGTCGCCGGCTATCACAACAACAGCAGCAGCAGCAGCAGCAGCACTCGCTACGCGATGTCCGGTCACGTGGCCAAGCGCGCTCAACGCTCCTCCAGCAGCACCGTGGACTCCGCCTACGGCTCCTCGTCCGGTGCGCACAGCGAACGCTTTGCATCAAGCTCAACGAGCGTTGATTTTCGCAGTCGCTTCTCATCGGTCGACACGCAATCCTCGCTGGATGAGAAGCCCATGGGCGGCTCAATTGATTCGCCGCTGGCCAAGGATACGTGCCGTCTGGAACGTGCCGCTCTTAACGATGTGATGCATAAGCTCAACAACAATCTCTATGCCACGAACATCAGCAGCAACAACACGACGAACCTGAACAACAACAGCCACAGCAGCAACAGCAGCAACAACAAGTTGCCCACGGTGCCAGCGCGCAAGTTGCCACAGTTGCCGACAAAATTGCCGCCGCCACCGCCAGCGAAGTCATGCAACAGCAGCAGCAGCTGCAACTCGTCCAGCGACTGTGGCAAGGATGCGACGATCAGCAGCAGCAGCAGCAGCGGCAGCAGCGTTCCCGCCTCGGCATCCACATCATCTGCCGGCAGCGGCTCCAGCACCATCTCGAGTGCCACCATGTCATCCACTTCGGTATCGCTGAACGCTGGCGCGCCAGCTGCCAACACGAAACGTCCAGGGCCACCGGAGCCACCGTTGCGCAATCTCAATTCGTTCGAGTCGATGGACACGATGCCCAAGGTGCACGCCCAGCCGCCGCTGACGGTGCGCAACAAACTCAATCGCAACAAGCCGCCGCCCATTGTCTATCCCAAGCTGCAGCAGCGCCAGGACTCGACGCTCTCCAGCGACAGTTACTCCATCAGCTCGAGTCCGGGCTATAGCTCCAAGCTAATGGAGACGCCACTACTTGCTGCCGCGCAGAGTTCACGCAAGAGTCCAGCCCCAGGCGTCCAGGTGCAACGTCAACCTCTGATGGATCTGGCGCCATCTCGCTTTGGCATTGGCTCTCAGTCAACGGCGACGTCGTCGTCGACGCCCACGCGTGGCAAGCTGAACTTTCGACAGGACTCGACCATATCGAGCGACAGCTTCAGTCAGACATCCAGTCCGGGCTACAATCCCAAGCTCATGGAGGCGCCGCTGCTGCCCTCGCTCTCCGCCAAGCGCCTCTGCAGTGGTAAGTCTAGAGACTTTGAAATATTTAGTTTGCATTCTATGGCATATTTTGAATGTAGTAGTATATCAATATGTAGCTTTTGGTATATATAAGTACTTCTTAATTTGGTATATTTTGATTATAATACAAAATTATTTTGCCTTTTTTGAAAATAGTATATTTTAGTAATTGTTCGGTATATTATTTGATATATTCTGATGATAATACTGCCATGTCTTGCTTTAATTGAAAATGGGTAACGAGATCCTAGATCTATGATATATTTTGAATATGTTAGTATATTGATATAAGTATTATAGCATATGCTATATTTAATTACTTTTTCGGTATATTAATTTGGTATATTCTGATTATAATACCGCAATGTTTTGTTTTTATTGAAACTTTATAACGGGTCTTAGAGTCCAGCATACTTTAATTATTTATTAAATATTGGAATTTTTGTATTTATTACTTAATCACTAATAATATATTGGATTTAAATATTAAGCTATTCATATAACATAAATTCCCATTTATGTTAGTTTTCATATTACATTAAATTTATTTTATTATTTGTTTAGTTATTGATGCACTAAATAATTTGAATTTAAATAGCAATTTATTTGTATCTGGATTTGTTTATTTATAAATAGTTGTTTCTTTTATAATTGTTTAACAATATAATTATATTTAATTTTAATATTTTAATGTAGACTACCATAACTGAATTTTTAATGCAATTTCTAACAAATTCTAAAATATCAATTGTCAATATTGATATAATAATTATAATTTCAATACATATATTTTATAATTTAAATATAAATAACTAACAATTAAATCATATTACTTCAATAGCAAATAATAATACATAGCAAAATAATTTATAAATTAAAAATAATTGATTAATGTTTCATTCCTTTAGCTCCTGCGCCTATTGTGTGTCGCCAGGGCGTGCAGCACGAGCCCATCGAGGAGCTGGAGCCGCCGCAGACGCTGTCGCCGCTGAACAAGTGCAACAATGCCACGCCCAGCAGCCTGCAGACGATTGTGCGCTTCCAGAACGGCGCTCCACACACCATGTCCTTGCAGCATCAGGTCGGTTAATACTTTAATATCTTCACTCTGAACAATCATTGAATTCTTTACTCTTGCAGATCATCAATCGGCGCAAGAGCTCCAATCCGTATATTACCAATGGAAGGCTGAAGTTCCGCCTGTTCCAGATCCTCATCAATGCCTTTGCTCTGCTCGCCATTGCCGGCGGACTGGCTGCCTACTTCAATGCCTATCCGACCATCAAGTTTGTCAACAAGACTATCATCAACACCATCCATGTGGAAGACACTTGGCGCAGTTTTGGCAAGAATCCGGCTCCAGGAACTTGTCTGCCCATCATTGTCAAGTTCTGCCAGGGACCGCAGATACCCTACAACTACACCGTGTTTCCCAATTACATTGGGCATTTTGGTCAGATAGAGACTCAAGTGGTAATTATGACTCCACTTGCTCGCCTAGTCCATTAATCAATCTCACCCACAGGATCTGGAGTCCTATGAGGCTTTGGTCGATGTTCGCTGCTATGAGCTCGTGTCCCTATTTCTCTGCACGCTCTTTGTGCCCAAGTGTGGACAAAATGGGTGAGTAAATGTGCACCAAGTGATTATATTCCATTATCATTTTATATATGGAATAGCTAAATGTTATTATATTATCATAGATATTGTTAAAACTCGAATAGAATAATTTAATTCTATTATATGACTTTATTT
Source organism: Drosophila albomicans (assembly GCF_009650485.2). Lineage (NCBI taxonomy): Eukaryota > Metazoa > Arthropoda > Insecta > Diptera > Drosophilidae > Drosophila > Drosophila albomicans. The sequence goes on along the minus strand of NC_047629.2, from coordinate 20,550,053 downwards.
AGTGTAACAATAGAATTTTCTTTTTTATTTAAAAGGAAGTTGAATCGGAATCAACAACAAATAGTTTCATTACCCTATTGAAAATTAAGAAATTAATGATAGAAAGAACTCGTATTACCTCATAATCTGTCAATAGATATAGTTAGAAAAATATTTCAAGCAATTTGGAAGAAGTAAAAATAGTTGAAATATAATGAAGAATATTCAATTTACGGCTTGTATTTTGCAATGTTTTAGTTATGTTAAAATAGACTTCAGGCTGAACCATTTAGAGGTTTATGTCAACTAAATACTTCTTTACTTCTTATGCACTTAGTAGTGATTAAAAGAGTGAAATAAATGAAGTATGTAATGCATTCACCTTGATTGATAATATTGTATGTTTTGTGATCTATGGTATATTTTGAATAGAGTAGTTTGTCTACATACAAAATAGAGTCTTTTGTATATTTGAGAATTTTTCTTTATGTTAATTTTGAAAGTTTTAATTCTTACTTCTTCTCAATCAATTCTTACTCACCAATTATATACATATTTCATAAATAATTCTCTTAATGCAGTGCCACTGTGCCGCCCTGTAAAACACTTTGCACGGAGACGATGCGACGTTGTGGCTTCTTTTTCGATGTGTTTGGATTGAGTTTGCCGGAATATTTGAACTGCAAGCTGTTCAAGGACTTCTCGAGTGCCGAGGATTGCGTAGGCTTGGATGAGGTGCGTGATGTGATGACATCGTCGGCAAATCCGCAATGCGATGGCTTCCTCTGCGATCAGAATCGTTGTCTACCCAACGAGTATGTCTGCGATGGCCACTTGGACTGCATGGATCAGAAGGACGAGAGCAGCTGTTCTCGATGCCAAGAGGGCGAGATTTACTGTGGCGACGATCGTTGCATAACCACCAATCACATATGCGATGGAATCAACGATTGTCCTTACGCCCAGGATGAGCGGAATTGTTGTAAGTTGGACAATAAATTGACCATTTGATTGCCATCTCCTCATCTCTTGATTTACTCTCAGTGCGTCTTAGTGAACGGAATGGCGACGTTGGATCTGGTGTCTTGGAGGTGTATCGCATGAAGAAGCGTCAGTGGATGCCGGCTTGTGTCAAGAATTGGGATCGTGCCGTCTCGCCCAGTGCGGTCTGCTCCATTCTGGGTTACTCCTCGGTGAATGCCACCAGCGTGGTCACCCAACGCACGCATCGTCCGCTCTTGGCCTCTGTGAATGTGTCCACCGATATCTGGAAGCTATATGCCAAGCGACGCTCGACGTTGATGCAGGAGTTTGCCAATTGCCGACAAACTGAGGATTATCCCATAGCAGAGCTAACATGCTCCAATTTTGGCAAGTTTGACAAATGTTTAGCACTTGGGTTAAAATGTAATCTGTTTGTTGTTAACTATAGAGTGCGGCAAGGTCAAACGTGGCAGGCAACGACCCTCGAGGCGCATTATTGGCGGAGACAAAGCAAATCCCGGCAATTGGCCATTCCTGGCTGCCATTTTGGGTGGACCCGAGAAGGTTTTCTACTGCGCTGGCGTCCTTATCTCCGATCAGTGGGTGCTTACGGCTTCCCACTGTGTGGGCAAGTGAGTATTGTGTTCCTTTAATTTTCTACTCAAGTAAAGAGTGATCACGATCTACAATCCATCAAATATTTATTTGTTAAGTTGGGTAGTCAAAATAGTATTTCCAATTTGATAACTATCGAAGAATATTATTGGCAGTTACTTGATTTATTTAACAAATGTGAAAAGAATTATAAAGAATATAAAGAACTTTAATTTTTTTTATTTTTTTTAGACAATTTTATTATTGTATTACTTATTGAAATAGTTTTATTTTGTGAATTAATTCAATCCAATAAAAAAGGATACTTCACAGTCGCAGCTTCTTTAATAAATACGCTTAATTTTTTTCTTTTTCAGTCATACTGTCATAGATCTGGAGGATTGGACCATTCAACTGGGCGTGACACGTCGCAATTCTTTTACGTACACGGCTCAAAAAGTGAAGGTTAAGACGGTTATACCACATCCGCAGTACAACATGGCCATTGCCCACGACAATGACATAGCTCTCTTCCAGGTAAGACTCAAAGTTAATGTTAAGTCATATTTATATATACAATTGTGCTTTCCAGTTGGCTACTCGGGTCGCCTTCCATGAACATTTGCTGCCTGTCTGTTTGCCGCCACCCAATGTTAAAATGCTGCGTCCCGAGCAACTTTGCACAGTCATCGGTTGGGGAAAACGCGATGACAAGGATCGTAAGTAGCCATTGAAATGTTTTGAATTCATAGAGATTATATGACATGCTATTTCTGTAGCAAAATCTACCTATGAGTACATCATCAATGAGGTACAAGTGCCGGTGATCACAAGGAGTCAATGCGACGAATGGCTCGACAACTTGACTGTCTCCGATGGCATGGTGTGTGCAGGCTACGATGATGGAGGCAAAGATGCGTGTCAGGTAAGAGTCTGCATATATTTGATATTAGTAATGTTTATTTCCATCTCCGATCTCATAAAGTATATATTTTCTTAATAGAACCACACATTTTTCGAAAACACTTGTTTTTGTTGTATGCAGCTTAAGTTTACATTCGATTTTGACACAGTCTTATAATAATAACTACAGATTTAATGATTTTTTGAAGTATAAATAATATTATATGGCACAAGCATTTATTGCTGTCGGGTCTAAATTGCTTTTATTGACAATCTCGTATATTTTGTACTACACGGTATATTTTTATTGTAGTATTGATATACTAAATGAAAATTTTGGTATTAGTATTTTTTGTAATAGTATATTGATATACTAAATAAGAATTGGGGTATACATTAGCATTTTTTGTAGTAGTATATTGATATACTAAATAAGAATTGTGGTATACATTTGTTTTTTTTTTTAATATTCAATTGCTTTATTTTAACGAATTTTTTTTCATTTATATATTTGCTCAGATATATTATATATTACTACAATTTACTACATTTATTGCTATATTTATTCCTTTCTTAGGGTGATTCGGGCGGTCCGCTGCTCTGTCCATATCCCGGAGAAAAGGATCGTTGGTTTGTCGGTGGCATCGTTTCGTGGGGCATTATGTGTGCACATCCCAAGCTGCCTGGCGTCTATGCCAATGTCATCAAGTATGTGCCCTGGATACACGAACAGATACAAAAGCATTCCCGTCCGATCAACGAGGAGCCCATACAGAAATACGATCTACATCCGGGCGGACCAGATATACTATCGAAACTGTCGACGGGTCCGGTGAGAAAACGAAAGCCCTACAACTATCACAATGGCAAGCCCAAGGGCATTGACTTTTACGATAGCGAGGAGCGTAAGTAAGAGTTCCCCCCCAATAAATATAATAATATAACCCTACATAATGAATACCTAGACTACATACACACATATATATAGTGACGATAAATGAAATACGATATAATGAATACAGCATATCTTTGAAACGTTTGCACAAAGTACAAAACAATACTGTTGTTGTGCTCAATACACACACGCATACACAACCACAACCATACACGCACATCCACTTGATATACATATACGAGTATATATAAATATATATTTTGCTACTGAATTTGCGCTGATCCAGCCAAAACAATGAAAATCAAAAGAAAAATGTAAATCTGGGCAACATAATCGTGTGTCAATTTGCCGAATTTATTTGTCAATTTTTTTACAAAGAGATTTCTATGAGCCGAACAAAAAGCAAAAATCAGAGAAAAAATCCAATGTCAATACCAAAAACATAATCAATTTACATACGTGAATAGTATACATACATATGTATCCCCAAGAATAAATATATATATCCAATATATGGAGCTAAAAATTGACCTACATATTACCCAAAAAAAAAAAATCAAAAACAAAGAAGCGAAACCAAAAAGAAATACAAATACATAATCCCTGTGTATCAATGTGTCTAAATATCGTGAAATCGTGGACAATAAAATAACCATTCGATTGAGTTGTAGAGAAATAATTGTGTTATACATATATATACCATTTAGTTGTAGAGATCAAAGATATATAGGCTTGTCTGTACCTCTCATAAGAACCCCACACATAGCAGTTAAGTTAAAGAATAGTGTATGAAGGAATCAATCTGTATATCTGATTATATATCAAACAAAAATGTATGATTGCCGCCATTAAATAATAACAGATCGTTTAAAGTCAATCGATCCAATATATGATGATAATAAAATAGTTCGTAAAGACAATAAATATTTCGCAGATATAAACTATTGTGTGTTAAAAACAAATGTATGCAATTATATACATAGAACTTAGATGACAATTATAGACAATAAATAAACGTTAAAAAAAAAAAATACACACTCAGAAAAAATCTAAAACGGAAAATATTGCTGATCTTAAGCATTTGATGAGTATTGCTGCGGTTAAATGGAATAAAAAGCTTATACCTATTATATGTTATGAATACCCAACTGATTTTCGAAACCCCAGTGAGATGTGCAATTGACAATAAATGAAATCTGCACGATACTTTTCCAACAAAAAAAGAAAATAAATAAATGAAAATAAAAATAAATTATAGCTGTTGTTTAAAAAAGAAGCTAAATAAAAAAAAACAAGTCTTTTTTAGGCATATGTATATCTAGTTATAGCAAAGTGAAAAATACATGAAAATACTAACTACAATGCGTGGGTTTCAGCTTTAAATAAATTGAAAATGAAAGAGTACAGAATATCTTAGTTATATGTATTATACATGCATATATATTGATGTACTATTTACAACAAACCAAAAACGTGGAGTAAACAAATGATAATTAATAGTCTAACTAACGTTTATAGCTATATACAACTAAACTTATGTACTTGTTTAGCATGCGCATTAGACTGGCCGCCACAACAAATTGAAATAACTGTAATGAAACTGAATATTCGGCACACCGAAGTTGAAATACCCAAGCAGAGTGTAACACTACGCAGTATTTAAAGAACAATAGGTAAACAGCAACAAAAGATGAATCAAAGTTTCATTAAATTAGCTTTAAATTTGTTAGCTTGAAGAACTTCTTCCATACGCACAGTGGGCCACTATTCAAGAGTGCCAGTTGATTATCATACGCTCTGCATGGGTAAAATATGAAATAAATAAATTTTAAGTTGTCAAGACACGCAACAAAGCAAGCCATAAATCTAGAGTATTAAATATATTATTTATAGTTCGATATATAGTTCTGCTTAGGCGCTGGTCCAGTACATACGATACCACACTAAATAACCTATGCCTATGCCATCTAGGAGTACTCAATGTATCTAGTATCTAGGGCTGTCTCTTGCTGTGGAGTGCTACGATTTTTACAACTATTTTGCTAAACAATAAAATAAATGAAAACAAATGTGTACTATTAAAATGAAGTAAATGCGTAACTAAAGACTCAAAATTGGTTGTTTCTGCAAGAAATGAACACACACACACACACACACGATCATCACATAGAAGAACGTGCAGGCTTAAATATGATTTCAATTCCTTATGATTTCTAGCTAAACTTGTTGGAAAATGCTTTAGATGAGTACTTATAAGAATTATATAAAAATGACACAAAAACCAAAAAGAAATTTAAAGGTGTGTGTACGTGTATTGCAAATGTATAATCCATTAGTAAATACTAAATTACATATACTCGTATATATGCATGTTTTGTACAATCAGTTTACAAAAACAAAGGATTAACGTATGGTATTAGTAGTAATTTAATGAAATACATATATCGTATATATACATAGAGATTATTTATAAGCGGCAAATGAAGCGCATATTACACAAGGCACACGAAAACTTTTTTAGCAAACCCCCCAAAAAAAAAACGAAATGAAGAAAAATATGATGTACGTGAAATATACAAAGATATATACAATAAAACATAATGGTAACGAAAAAAAAATAAGAAAAAACCATACATATTATATACACACTATATATATGGGGTATATATCATGTAGCTGTAGCTTTAAGCAGATGTGATGGTGTCTAAAATTTATACATGCATATTAAAGTGACAAAAACAAATAATTATACAATACAATAAAATAAAATAAATACTATACATATAGTACATACATATATATGTAAAACAGTGGGCTGTTGTAAAACGAGCATCCTTTATAAGTATATACTTACTTACATACAAAGTACATGCATAAAATCGGTTCATAAACAGACCCTCATGGGCGCTTAGCTGTTAGACTGGGCAGGACAATACAATTACATATGTATATCAGCAAAACCTTTTGCTTATTTAAATGAAACAAAAAAAAAACAAGATTAAAGATAATGTTCAATATCGTGCAACGCCATACATACTTACATGCATAATATATAAACGCATAATTCGTAGTTATTTCTAACACCGATTTTTCATTTCCTGTTGCCTTTCGACAAGTCTTCAATGAATTTCACTAGTTTTGTGTTCCGTTTCTTAGTTTCCGAACATTTTCCTTACTTTGCGCATTTATGGATCATATTAAGGGTGAGCTATTTTTATACCTATGCTCCAGGCTACTATCAAACAAAACCAACGCTTAGCTTTATGTATATTTAGTCTATATCAAATACATATATATACACATATATAGATGTAATAATGCTTAGCATTGGCAAGTGGAATAAGTTATATATACATATATACTATATACATGAATACAACACATATATACATATATAGATATATATAGAGATACATGTATGTAAGACTCGGGCAAAAGGAGTATGAGATAAACACAATCAACACCCTTCATACTTAAGATCCACAAGAAAACACACACCCAGATCGAGATTATAAAATACAAACAAACAAACATACACAAATTAGTTGAAATTGCTATGCTTCAAATGAAATGGGCCTATGCGTGTTTTTGTTACAACCATATTTGTCTTATGAATTACCAGATGCGCTCAAAAACTGTTCAATTTCAATGTGCTTGAGATCGTAACATACTATACTACTTAATAATAAAAAGGCAAATGCAAAAAACCGAGACAATATAATAAATGTAGCAAAATGTTAAATGTAAATGTAGCAAAATTGCAAAAGACGAAAAGCTAAAAAATGAAAAACTAAAAATTAAAAGCATGAAATAAATAAATAAAAGCTGATTAAAAACTAGTTGAATTTACATACAAAGAAAAAGAAAAAACATATGTAAACGGAAATACATGTTTCTAGACGATGATCACTTGGTGAAAAGCACTTGTTAATTATGCACAGAATGAACGATGAAATAACTTAACTTAAACAAAAAATTAAAATAAAAGAAAACATCGTAAGAATTTACATATTGAAATATTGACAATAAAATGGAAACTGATTTTTCTCTTTATTTGCTAAAATGCAAGCATTGCTGTAATGGCATTGGAGAATTTATGATATGAGACGTTTTACACTGAATTTTTTGAATCGAAGCAGAATATGGAATATAGGGGCAAACATTGACATTTGCCACACAATAACTAAGACAAATAAAAAGTGCATCACAAAGACACTACACCCACACAGACACACTTATAACTAACTAAATGCTATAAGCAAAAATATCATACACGCATACAAACACACATATATACATACTATATACTAATATATATATATTATATATAAATGTTGAAAAATAAATGTATAAAACTATAAAATGCGGTTATCTTTTAATATCGTCTTCATATACAGGGAATTTTGTAGTTCTTAGTGCTGGAATTGTTTGACAAAATTTACAACTTTGAACATATAATAGCTAAAGATAGTAAATTCATTGGAAATCTAATACAACGGTTGTCTTTTAATATCGTCTTATACAGGGAATTTTGTTGTTCTAAATGCAGGACAAGAACTTTGGACTTACAATAGCTAAAGATAATTTCATTGGAAATGCACTGCATGGTTCTATTTTATATAGCTCTGCACCACGCCACGCATATCGCTGATGACCTTACGCTGATCGCTGGCACCGACCACCGCAGTGCCGGAGACAATCCAATTGGCCCCCGACTTGGCACAGCAGTCAATGGTTTTGGGTCCAACGCCTCCGTCCACTTCGATGTCTAGATTGGGGTAATTGTTGCGTAGCCACTCCACCTTGGGCATCATGTCGGCCATAAATGATTGGCCACCAAAGCCAGGCTCTACTGTCATGACCAACACCAGATCGGCAATATCGATATACTTTTGTACTTCCTCCACCTAAAGAAAGGCAACATGTGTTTTACTTCGCTTGAAGACATAACCTCAACTTACCTTGGTGCCGGGTTTAAGAGCCAAGCCAACTTTCATGCCTGCCTCTTGTATCTTTCGGCTGACCTTGGCCACATCCTCGACGGGCTCTATGTGAAAAGTATAGAGATTGACGCCCGCATCTGCCATTGGCGCAATCCACTGTTCGGGATTATCCACCATCATGTGCGTTTCAAAGAAGGCGTCCTAAAGTTAGATCAACTGCTTTAGTTTGAAATCAATTAGTCACTTTGAAGTCTTACCTTGATTTTGTTGCGCAAACACTTGACCATGGGATGACCGAATGTTAGATTAGGCACAAAGTTACCATCCATCACATCCAGATGCAAATAGTCCGCTCCATTGTCCAAAAGCTTCTGTGATTCCGCCGCCAAATTGGCAAGATCGGCATTTAGAATAGAGGGTCCAATTTTCGCTTGAATCGACATCTTTTTGGAATTCTTTTGGCAGCCACAACAGTTGGTCTGTGACGAAACTGGTCGGTGCGGTGAAGCCGTTGTGCGTGTTAAGGTCAAACTAAGGGGAGCTGGGGCTCGAAGTTTTGACGTCTTATAACGTAAACAATGCGAACCAGGGCAGCGCAAACACAACGAAAACATGCGAATGGCAAAAGAGGCCGGGTACATTTCCAATTTTCTGTTTGTTTATTTCAGTTTGTTCATTGTGCGCTTAAAATTACTGTTTTTTACATGAGAATGTATAGAGTTCGGAGTACTTAGATAAGTCACAAATACTATATTTACAGTTCGTCCTTTACATGTTTGCCGGGATATTCCTTATTTTCGATGGTGACACCTTTGCAACGCTCTTGATCCACCAAAAAGTCTTTTGCCTCCCAAGCTTGCGCTCCATCCTTGAATAGGAATATTGCGCGATTATCGTCGACCATATAGCGTTCGGCTTGAATATGATTATTCCATAGGCTCGTCTGCCATAGCTTGGTGATCTCATCGGCTTCATCGCGGGTGGGGTTTCCATTGACTGACACAAATGTCATCAGTGTGCGACCCTTTTTGGACACCTTCAGCAAATCTTCGGGATTTTTGCTTTCCAAATTAGAAAAGTCTAGCTTTGGCTGAGGTCTTAAGTGCTCGGGCAACTCATCGGCTTCTAGCGGCTCTTCATCTTCCTGCAATCGTATTTTCTGCTTATTGAAAGGTTCCAAAACAATTGCTTTTCAACAAACCTCCCACTGATCCAGCAGTCTCTCCAAATCCGCTTCGCTGTAGTCGCGAATGTCCTTTTTTGCCCATTCTGGTTTTTCCCCATCCTTAAACTTCTTCGATAATACAATGGGCACAAGCGCCAAGAAAATCAGTATAAACTTTGTTTTCATTTTAATTGATTTAATTCTAAATTAAATGCGTTTATGCTGGTTCACACGTCAGCTTCTTATTTTACTACCACCTTTTATATAGACAATGAAGAAGAACTCGCCCAGCTGTTTTGTGTATTTGCCATTCACAATGATTGCTGTCATGTTCATGGAACGAGTCGTTCCGAACGACCTTTTTGCTCTCAGTATTCAGTTTTATATTTGAATTAATTAATATATATTTATTTAAATTTATTATTTTTAATATTTACATTAGATTAACAACAATTTAATCAGGCGTTCTCTTACAATTTTGTCACTTTTTATTTTGTTATTTCTATGCTTGTAAATAAAACAAGAACCCATAGATTAGAAATTATTATATATGTCGGATTATTGTATGACAGTTAGCTGACAAACCTCCCTCGGAACCACCACTCACCCGCAGCGCGAACACTACAGCTGTTGTCGCTGTGAGAGTTCAGTTTCAACTGAGAGCTGCTCCGCAGCGCGCGTGTTATTATTATTGCGCATTGTTTTTTAGTCAAATAGGTAAATTTTGCGGCGACGTTCTTATTGATGTTATTGTTGTTGTGCCGAACCACTTAGCAATTAAAGATAAACCAATGCATATGCATTGAAACCGCGTGAAGAAAAGTGTAAAAATTAATTTGCAAAACAAGCAAGCTAGAAAAAATACCCACATATGGTAGCAATTTTGTGTGTGAAATGAGTGAATAATATTTGCAAACAATGTCAAATGTTACGCTTTGTTTTTTGTGTAATGCTTCACGAAACATTTAGATATTGTGTGTGCCTATTTGTTTGCATGTTTTTTCTTTTGGTTGTTCTCGGCAACTGATGGTTGATGATGATGATGACATCATCACTGTGTTATATTTCGTTGTCTCTCAATACCATTTTCATTCTGTTTTGTTTTAATGTTTAGAAAAGCTAAAAAAAAAATCATACATCGAGTGAACTAAAACAAAACGACCATCAAAAAAAAGCTACGCACGCACACTCAAACACATGTACAAGCTGTAAACACAAGTAATTACAAATACTACGAAAAATCAATAAGCAGCAGCTTTTTGGGCTGCGAAACAGCTGCTTTTTGGATTAACCGAAGTTGGAAGACGAGGAGGAGAGGGAAACGGCGACGGCAACAGGATGGTATTCGAGGCCGTGGTTGCCGATGTTCTCAACAAGGTGCTGGGCGACTACATTGAGAATTTGGATCATAAACAATTGAAAATCGGCATCTGGGGAGGTGAGTTTTAGTTCCATCCACCAAATGATCTCCCAGCACATTCCTCCAATTAGATGACCCCCAAGCACGCAACTGACTCGTTGACTCAGTTAGCTGACTTAATTAATTTCTCACCCACGTTTCTGTTTTTTTTTTGCGTTATCTGTCACGCACAGTTGGTTATTTGCCACCCCAATACAATGACCTTATCCTTCATGCCGCGAGCAGTGACACAATTTCAACAAAAATAGAGAGTCTGCAAATTTGGCATGCATGTGCGATTAGAACGTTCCTCTCTCTCGTCCGCCTGTTGCGCTTCCGTTATGCTCGCAAGAGAGCGAAACAGAGAGAGCCCCACCCCAGCTCTCGTCACATCATCAAGTTTTTGTGTTATTGTTTTCGCTTGCGGTTTCTGTTTATTCCTTCTTATCTCTCTCAATTCTGTTGTCTGTTACAATCTGCCATTCTAGTATTACTTTCTGTGAAAGAATAATGGGAATCGTTGCCCCTAAGGAATGCGACGCTTTGCATGATGCATCAATGGCTTCTCAGACTACTTCAGTTGACGTGTAATGTGCTCAGCTCCAGTTGACATAACCTTACACCTTTGTCAAGCAACTAATGCCATTCAAAATGTTGATTAACCAAAAAGAATGTATATAAAGAAACAAAATGTGCTTAAACTGGTTTGTTTCCACTGTCAATGACATCAAGACTGCCGTCGAGCCTAATTTGAACTTGAACCTGATGACATAATTTGCATCTCATGAATAAATTTCATTGTTTGAAAGCAACACTATTTATAACTCGTTTCGAGTTCTTGAATATTTTTGGCAGTTGAATGAAAAAACTTTGCGTATACATAATTACTCAGACTATTAACCCAATATTGAATTAGTCCATCGATTGATAAGCTACAGCTGCCAGTTTTGCTTTTAGGGGACTGAATTCGAAACACAAGTGAGAAAGTTCCCCTAGTACCAACTCTTTTTTTATTTATTTATAGTATTGTTTTTACGTAAGTCAGTGATCGATATTGAATTTACAACGTAAGACTTTTTTTTATCGTGTGGAATCATTAAGTTGCGAAATTTTTTATTTCAATACCTTTTGATAGAGCCCACATTGCAAAACCCGCATACAACAAAAGTGTTTTGTTTATTGTTTTGCAAATTCAAATTGAAAATTTCTTTATTTATGTGCTGAAGAGAATTGTTTCTGCAATTGCATTTTACCATTTGTATTAAAGGGAAACTGTTTCACCTTTAAAACATTACTAGAACATATCTTATCAGCTATTACCTATTACTTATTTATGTATTACAAAATATTGTTTTTAGATTGTTAACACTGTTCGAAATGATCGTATCAACTATTACATATTACCCGATGATTTATTACAGAAAATTGATTTGAGATTGGTAACTTTATTAGACGAGATTACCTATATATCCCCCCCTACTTAACAACTAAAGTAGTTCAGTGTTCAAACTATATTGCTTATCAATAGAAATATTGATAATGCCAATGAATTGATTATCATGCAACAGTTGTTACTTCCATATGACTTCTCAAGTTACGAAAAGATTTATAGGGGTTGGCTAGTTAAATAAATTGACCCACATTGGTATGCATATATTGCGTATACGTAATCGAATAAGTATTCGCTGAGCTTGAGGTGCGTATGTGTATTTTTGTTTTTGGCATTCCAGACATAGCTGAAGTGCCGCTTGTCCAAGTATTTTGAATGCCAGACACGCTTAATTGGACTCGATATAAGGAAGCGAAAGTATATAGTCATAGAAGCAACACACACATCACGAGCTAGATAGAGATAATGTTTTTGGGGTATTTTTACCGCTACTGTTTTGTTTATTTGCACAATTCCACGCATTTGCAGCAATGAATCAATTTATAATTATTTAATTACTAAAAGTTTTATTTTTGATTTTTTGCAGGTGATGTGGTTTTAACGAACCTCAAGATACGTGAGAATGCGCTCGATGACTTGGACTTGCCTGTTCAATTAATCTACGGCTATTTAGGTGAGTTAAATGTATAGTAAAATGTATAGATATAATACTCATTGAAATTGTTTATTTGTGTTAGGTAAATTGGTGCTGAAAATACCCTGGAAAAATCTGTACAGCCAGCCAGTTATTGTTGATATTGAGAATCTCTATGCGCTCGTCTCGCCCAACAACAATGTGCGATACAATGCCGAAAAAGAGGCCAAGTACGAGTTGGCAGCCAAAAAGGCGGCACTCGACGCCTTGGAAGCAGCACGCAAAAAAGAGCTGGAGAAGGGTAAAAACAAATGCAGATTATAATTAAAATTGAATGTGTTTCTAAACTCACTCTATTTGATTTACAGTCCAGGCCAAGGCTGATGCGGGCTTCGCTGAGAAGTTGACTGTACAGATAGTCAATAACTTGCAGGTGACGATCAACAATGTGCACGTGCGCTACGAAGATACCACAACCACAGGGAATCCCTTCTCGTTTGGTATTACACTGCATGAACTGGAGTTGTATACAACGGATAAAAACTGGGACAAATGCTATATGACAGAGCGTGCGCCGCAGGTGTTTAAAATTGCGAATCTCTCTTGCCTGTCGGTATACATGAACTGTCATGGCAATCTCTATGGTAAACAGGAGAAGACGACGTTGTCAAACACATTCGAAAAAGATATTGCCAAAAAAGATTTTAAGCCGGCAAACTTTTGTTATGGTAATTCCCAAAGTTTAAGCTGAATGAAGCATTTAATTTATAGCAAAAATTCATTGTAGTTTTGGGTCCACTTTCCTGCAATGCCAAGCTAAAGTTGAACATGAATCCAGAGCTGGATGTTCCAGCTTATGAGAATCCAAAGATTGACTTGAGCATGGAAATGGAAACGCTGAATGTTGGACTGACGGACACGCAGTTTCACAACATCATGCAACTGGGCGATTCAATGAATCGGATGCAGCTCGGCGTGCCTTATCGAAAGTATCGCCCCTACGACATACGTAAGTGTGTCAGCTTATCAACGCGACGATGAATCAGTTTCCACTAACACAATCTTTCTCGTCTGTAGCCTACAAGGGTCACTACCGAGAGTGGTGGCAATTTGCGATAACCGCTGTGCTGGAGCATGATGTGCGTCGAGTAAGACGCACCTGGAGCTGGAAGTATATGCAGGAGCATCGCGAACGCTGCAATACCTATGGAGAGGTCTGTCATCTTGCCAATGCTGCCACATTAATAAAATCTAATGCCCATTTGATTTGCAGAAATACAAAGAACGTGAGCTCAGCAAGAAACCACCTGCGATGCTGTTGGAGGCCTGCAATTTGCTGGAACAGGAGTTAGATGTGTTTAATCTTCTGCTGATACGACAGCGCGTCAACATTGAGATCGCCAAGCAACGCGAAGCGGCGCCGCCAGAGAACACAGGATGGTTCGGTGGCTGGTGGGGCGGAGGTGCTAAGAAAGAGCAAAACGACGGGAATGAAAATATTGGTAAATTCTAAACTTATGCAGGATAAATGTTTATGTATAATTCTGATTATTTACTACGCTTACAGTTAGTAAATTTGAGGCTGCGATGACGCCAGAGGAGAAGGCAAAGATGTTCAAGGCCATTGGCTATGAGGAAAACGTAAAGCCGCAGGATGCGCCCATCGAATATGTGGCAATTGTTATGAATTTCAAGCTGATTGCGCTGGATATTGGATTGTATCAGGAACCGCGCATTGCACAAGCCGACTCCTCATTCGACTACCATCAGATGCCAAGCATCATGCTGCTGCAGTTCTCCATGGCCACAGCTTCAATTACGCAGCGTCCCTCGGCGGAGGCAATTAGTGTGACTGCCGGCATGAAGGAATTAAAGCTGATGGGCTTGACGCGTGAGAATTACACGCCAATGATGGTCAAGTCAATGGTAACCGATGAATTCAATTTGCTGGACATATTCTTCGAAACAAATCCCATTGACCAGAAGTGCAATCAGCGCGTTAAAGTCGTCGCACGTCCACTGCAAATTATCTACGATGCAGAGACGATACTGAGTCTGCTCGAAGTCTTTAAGCCGCCTCAGAATGTGAATCTTTCCCAACTAGAGCAATCGGCTGCCTCACAACTTGTGGGCATCAAGGAGCGCTCGGCCACAGGCATGCAGTATATTATCGATCAGAAATCTGTGCTGGATGCGGACATATTGCTAATGCCGAATGTGATTGTAGTCCCACATGGCGGTCGTTATGTGGAGCACGAAAAGTCACTGATTGTGGTCAGTTTGGGTCAAGTGCATGTCACCACAGCGCCGCATCATCGCATAGCAAACTCGGTTCAAGCGCTGCACAGTCTAGGCAGCGAAAAGGCCGAAATAATGCAGAATGTCATGGATAATGCGTACGACAGATTCATAGTAAAGCTCAATGATATACAATTGCTGGTGGCGCGACCAACTGAGAACTGGCAACATGTGCTCAGTCTCGCTGTATCCACGGATTTGCATGTGCTGCAGCCCACATCGCTGGAGATAACCGCTGCACTGTGCGTGGTCGACGATGATCCACGTTTGCCCAAGATCAAGGTGGATATTGTGGTGCCATCGGTGCTGTTGAATATCACCGAGGATCGTGTCTTTGAAGCCATTGGCGTTGCCACCAGCATACCGCTGCCCAAGAACGAGGATACCGTTGTGCAACCCATCTTGACACGCTCTCGCAGTTCCATATCGAATTTCATTAATCGTGAGCTCAAGAAGCGCAGCACCACGTCGGTGCCAAAGCCCGTGGAGACCGTGGATGAGATCATACAGTATACCAATGTTGAGGTCAACTTCTCGCTCAGAGAGGTCTCGCTCACGCTCTACCAATCGTATCAGCCCAGTGAATTGATCAACCTATCAGACCCAACGACACCATTCGTAACGCCCGATGAAGAACGCAGCGCCAATTTATCAGTAAATTCATTGGCGGGCGTTGACAGCGACATGCTGCTGCGTCGCACATCACTATCTTCGCGGCATATACTCTCTGTCCAGGTGCTTCAGCTGGAGGCGAGTCTCGCGCAACGCACCTACGAGACGGTGGCCACCTTAAAGTGAGTGTTAACTTTATTTTTTAATAAAATTTGGGACTAATTAAATTACATTTCTTTTACAGATTGGGCGGCATCAATATTAAACAGTTCGATTGCATCGGCGATAAGGAGCAAGTGCTGGACATTATTGACACCCCACGCTTCGCTGAGGATATGATGTGTCTGCTCACAGTTTCCTACACCATGGCCGATAAAATATCGCCAGAGTTTAGCACCAAGTACAATTCCACCGAGCAGCTCGTTGTGGCGAACTTTGAGGTGCTGAACATTGTGTTGCATCAGGAGTGTCTACAGCGTCTGTTGGCGCTCGTCGACAATTTCCAGAAGCGACTGGAAAAAATTATGGTTTCCACGGGGCCAAAAGATCGTTATGCTTCGGCTGGTGATGGCGATGGCATTCGGCACAAGTTGCATGTCATTATGGAGGATACAGAAACCATTCTGACCACAGCCCAACATGCAGTGCGACGCACTCCAGAGCGACGTGCTGCCCGTGTGGAGAGCATTAAGATGCGTATTGTGGCCAATCTGAATGAGGTTAGCCTCAAGCTCACCTCGCGCAATCGTCCCTTAGCCTGGATGCATGTCAAACAGTTTGTATCAAATGTCACGTTGAAAAATTCATACACAGAAGTGAATTTGGGTCTCAAGGATATTATGGTCGAGGATCTGAATCCACACACAATACACAAGAATGTAAGAAATTTTAAAAATGAACTAAATTATTTATTTACTAATTAATTTCCTCTTATGCAGATCTTGAGTATTGTGGGTCAGGATGCGTTTAATTGCCAGGTGGTGCTTTTCAACAAGGAGTACACCAAGGATTACAATTCGGACGATATGAAAATCACTGTGGATATTGGCTGCATGAAGATTATATTCCTCAATTGGTTTGTGGCTGGTGTATTGGTAAGTTCATCGTATTTACTTTTGTTTTAATTAACTGAACTCCACCTTCGCTTTTTAGAACTTCCTAAACAACTTCCAAGTTGCACAACAGGCGCTGTCGGATGCCAGCGCTGCAGCTGCTGAAAGTGCGCGTCAGAATGCAATGGATGCCTATGAGAAGGCGACCCGCATGAAGCTGAATGTGCGCATCAAGGCGCCAATTATTATCATACCTGAGGATTCGAAGAGCAACAATGCGCTCTCACTTGATTTGGGTCTGCTGGAGTTGACGAACAACACCAGCGAGGTGCGTGTGCCGGACATGGAGGAACGAGGTGTCATCGATGAGATCAAGCTGCAGCTCAACGATGTCAAGGTAACCAAAGTAATCATTATGGACTCCGATACTCCTATTGAGGAGGATTACGACGGTAAGTTGCTGCAGCATTAAAACAAACCATTATTGATCAAGAAATCCTCTTTAGATGTGGATGCTGCATTTGGCCTTAGATCCTCGCAGGTTATGATGAATCCCATGAGTTTCACGTTATCCGTTACCCGCAATCTGTCGAGCACTTGGTACAAGGATGTGCCAGAACTCAATCTATCGGGTCACCTGAAGTCCGTTGAAGTAAGGTCTTGCAAATCGATCTAGAATTTCAACTGTCTAACGACTTCAGCATTTTTTTTGTAGCTTACTCTATTCATGGATGACTACGCATTGGTTATGTCAATTTTAAATCATAATCTAAGCGAGGGCAACGCAGAGTTCCCTCCAGAAGAGGTTAAGGCTCCGGAGAAGCCATTACCAGCAGAGGCAAGGCGTACAAGGACAACAGAGGATCGTATTCAATCCCTCATCACGCCTGTGGTTGAAAAGGTGTACGAGAAACTGAAATTCAACTTCCAATTCGATGGTGTCACTATCAATTTGATGGAGGCCGAAGATCGTGGCTTGGCCTGTTTTGGCATTTACTTCTTGTCTGTGAAGGGCACCCAGTTGAACAACAATACGCTGAGTACTTCGATTGTGCTCTGCAACATTCAATTGGATGATACGCGACCAGGCAACAAGGGCAAAATTCGCCAGTATTTGAGCTGCAAGAATTGGAATATTTCCGACAAGAATGAAATAATTGAGGCATGCAAAAAGGATCCCACCTACATGGTAGACGTGACAGCCATCATCAAAGAAAACGATACTTTTGGTAAGCACATATAATTCATTTGTGTTTGTATAATTCTTAGCATACTCTCAATTCTTATAATTTCAGCTGAGGTTCGTGTGCGTGGCTTCGATTTGATTGTCTGCATTGATTTCCTACTGGAGCTGACAAAATTCCTCGCGTTGCCAACGGATACAACGAAAGAAGCTCCAGCTGTGATCAACCCAGCGCAACTGGAAACAGTGGCAAGGGACAGTGCACGTACCACAAAACTAAGCCTTGAAGCACGTATGTTCCATTGATGAAATGCATTATGACAAAAGTTTTAATAATAACTTGAAAATTGCAGAACAAGGTCCAAAGAAAACAATGCATCTGATACTACACGTTGATCAGCCCGATGTGATCTTGGTGGAGAATCTCGATGATTTGAACACCAATGCAATTATCTTCAATGTGAGTAATTGAATCATTTAATTCACAGTATTAATCAATTGTCTCAAATTTTCCAGGCACAAGCTCATCTGAATTATCGCTCAATCAACGACAAGCAGATCATCAATGGTCAAATCGATGCGCTCAAGATATTTATGTGCGCTTTTCTGCCCGAGCGTCGCGAGCTAACTCGTCACTATATACTACATCCATGTGTGATTAGTCTGCAGGGCTCAACTCCCGAGGAGGAGGGCATGCACATCAGCTTGAAGCTGAGTGATATTATCATCAATGTGTCGCCAGCAACAATTGAACTACTAAACAAGGCAATGATGAGCATAACCGTGGGCACGGCAGAGAAGGCAGCTATTGAGCAGCAAAGCAACGATTTCTCCCAGCTCTGGTATCCAAAACCATTCAGTTCGCGATCGTACTGGTTCACCAAGGTTGAAAGTGCCACTGAGGCTCAAGAGCAGGACAATGTTGTCGCAGCAAGCGACAAAGGAAAGACGGAGAAATGTGTGATCGAGATGCCGAGCATAACTGTTGTCATTGAATCCGGCATGGGCTACTACACGAAGCCACTCATATCACTGGACACACGCATGACGGCGGTCTTTAACAACTGGAGTCGCAATTTAACAGCACACGGTTCTCTAACGCTGAATATGGTAAGTTACCGAAGGCTTGTAGCAAATAATTTAACTAAATTCATTATTCGATTGCAGAACTATTACAATCAAATCTTGGCAGAATGGGAGCCCATCATTGAGCTGAACGAGGTCGTCGGTCGCAACGGTG
Organism: Drosophila albomicans; assembly: GCF_009650485.2. Lineage (NCBI taxonomy): Eukaryota > Metazoa > Arthropoda > Insecta > Diptera > Drosophilidae > Drosophila > Drosophila albomicans. The sequence continues at coordinate 20,530,782 of NC_047629.2, read as the reverse complement.
TGAGCGAGTATATACCTTGGGAATTGCAGTTTGATTTGAAGATCGAGAAGGTCACAAACGAATTCGATGAAACAGACGACAACCAGACGACCAACATTCGCATACATTCCAAGGAAACTCTCGAGGTTACCTTGAGCAAAACGTGCCTGGGCTTGCTGAGTGAACTGGGTGACGCTTTCTCGCAAGCTATACACGAGAAGGGTTTGAGTAAACCTGATGTGGTTGCCCCGTATATTGTGGAGAACGATACGGGCGTTGATATTACACTGGATCTATCGCAGGGCATATTCACGCTGCACGAAGTGCATCGCGGTGGACATTCGATTAACAACTCGTTGGTGCTGCAAAGCGACAAGGAGGATCATCTAGTTAAGCCGGAAGATATACAAGTATGCAAGGTATCAGCCGGCGGACGTGTCTACTTGCAAACCAAGGACTTGAGCACCATTCCCGAGGATATGCATGAGGACTACAATCTCTATGTGACGGTTAGCATAACTGGCAACTTTGCTGTAGCTTTGTTTAATTTAATTTTGTGCGCTTACAGATTAGTGATCTACCTTTGGAAGTCGTCCTGCCTGTGTCCAAGGCTGACACACGCTATTTCCCCTTAACGGGTTTCGGCAAAGACCACTGGGCTATCGTATCTGAAGTCACACTTGAGTATGGCACCACCAAAGTCAACATTCATGGCGTTGTCAGCGTATGTATCCCCTATACAATCCATACCTTCATTCCTGTTTAACGTCGATTCTCTCTTCTTGTAGATACACAATCATTTTACGACCACAATCAGCGTATTTCGTCGCAAGTCAGATCTGGAGTATATACTCGTTGGCCAAGCGAAGCCTGGAAAAGTATTGAATGTACCCTTGCACGCCATCTATTCCGATAGCAAGGAACTGTACTTTTCGCTCAGTGGCTACCGCACTTCGGTGCAGGGCATTGTCTGGAACAACAAACCCTCGGAACTCGACTATGACCAGCAGCTGCAATGCGATCCCATCGATACTTATGAGGCGCTGTACATCAATGTGAAACGTGAAAAGCGAGATATTTATTTCGGCACATCCGACAAGTATCGCATTATGAGCGTTACCTATACGCTCCACTTGCGTCCTCCGCTCTACCTCCGCAATTCGCTGCCCATTGACATCAAGGTATCTGTGCTTGGTTGTTCGGTGCGCAAATCGCCGGCTAATGATGAAAACGAGCGTGGAACGCAGCTGAGCCGGTACACGGACCTTGATCAGTATCAGGGTGAAGATTTCCTTGATTATGGCGAGAAGGAAGTGAATCCTGGTCATGTGCTGCACTTGCCCACCGTGCGCATGTTCCAAAAGGGCAAGGAATCAAAGAGTGTTCTCGTAGTGCGCGTAAGTAGGCATTAATTTAAAAAAAAAAACAAAATTTTACATGAATTTTCTTGGCATGCAACTAGTTGATAGGTTACCTGGAGAAGGACTGGTCCTATACCACGGAAATATCGGAAAATAACCCCGAAGTAGCTGTCTGGACATTCGCTTCCTACGATTCGGACGTTAAAATGGAAATGGATCTGAATGTGCGGTGAGTCAGCAGAGCTTATTCTATTGAATTGCTGAAGTAACTTATTAACTTGTATTTGCAGCACAACCAATCGTCATGGCAGCGTCATGCTAACCATTTACAGTCCCTTCTGGATGATCAACAAGACGGGCATGATGCTCACTTACAAAACAGAGATTGCTTCGGTTGAAGTGCTTTACCATCCTCCCGAGTACTCTGGCCCAATTTTGTTCACCGCTCGCGAGAAACTGTTCGACAAGAAGCGCGCATCGATACGCATTGATAATGGCGAGTGGAGTGAGAAGATCCCACTGGATGTTGCTGGTTCCATTGGCGGTGTCACGTGCAATGCCAATGAGCAGACCTATCAGATTGGTGTGCACAATCATTTGACACAGAACTCCCTGACCAAGCAGATCACCTTTATACCCTTCTACATCATGCGCAACAAATGTCGCTTTACCATCGATCTTCAAGAGCTTTTGCGACCCGGTGATCCCTGGACGGTGCTCCAGCCTAACCAAGTGGAACCGCTGTGGCCCAAAACTGATTCAAATCACAAATTGATTGTGCGCGTTGATGACAAAATAACGCCCTCTTTTGACTACACCGAAGTAACGTGCACATTGCTGAAGCTCGACGACAGCAAGCATGGTGGCATCCATGTGGATGTGCAAACCACAGAGGGTGGTGTGTATATAACCTTTACCGAATACCAGCCAAGCCTGGCGCCTGGCCTGATCATCAATCACACCAGCCAGGATATCGTGTACTACGAGAAGAACGTCAAGCAGGAGCATGTCTTAAAGTCCAAGCATAATACGATGTACGCATGGGCCGATCCTACAGGTCCCAAGACTCTTGTGTTTGGCAAGGACAAACATGAAACTGATCTGAGACGCGATCACATCGAGAACATAGCGTGAGTTTATTTTACTTTGAAGGGAATTCTTTGAATTCTATAAACATTTCACTTGCAGTTTACCAGATGGCCGCAAAGCGTTTATGGTGTCCTTCCTCGATGGCATGCAGCGTGTGCTGCTCTTTACTGAACTCGAGGAGATTGCCAAGCGCACAGAGACGAGCGGTACTTTGCAAACAATCACACAGAACATTGATCTGCATATTCATGGCATTGGTATCTCTGTGGTTAACAACGAGTCGGGACTGGATATACTTTATCTAGGCGTCACCAGCTCGGGCATTGTTTGGGAATCAAGGAAACCGAACAAGAAGCGTTTCAAGGAAATGACAATACAGGACACGGAGCTCATGGAAGCCGAGTACCAGCGCTACCTCGTTCACAAGTCGGTCAATGATGTGAAGACCTACAAGTTGGACAACAAATACCTGGTAGACTACATTATTATTTCAATTATTTGCTTTTTACTAATGCGAATCTCTTGCAGATTAACTTCGATTCAATGACGCTGACAAAGCAATGCGATCGACGTCTTAAGCGCAGTTTCTACCCAGCCATTTGGATGTCAATGAAATCATCGCCGTTCCAGAAGCAATTGCATCTGAAGATCAATCGCATACAGATGGACAATCAGTTCATTGATCCCGTATTCCCAGTAGTATTGGCGCCCATTGCACCGCCCAAGAGCGTCGCCAGCAGCACGACAATGAAACCCTTCATCGAATGCAGCATGATCGAGCGAGTTATACCCAACTCACAGATCAAGCAGTTCAAGTATGCCTCCATTCTTATACAGGAGTTCCACTTCAAGGTGGACATACTTTTCCTAACTGCCATTGCTGAGATGTTTGCCGCGGATGTGACGGACGAACAGGCTGCCAAACTGTTCCGCACTGATGTAGAGTCCATTGAGCTGCCGTTGACGGCTCACTTTGAGCAGCATTCGCAGCAGGAGCAAAAGAACTTTTATGATAATCTGCATTTGGGTCCATTGAAAATACACGTTAGCTTCTCGATGGCTGGCTCCGATACCACAGCGTTGCCTGGATTCCTTGGACCGTTGGTTCAAGGCGTTGGCGTTACGTTGACCGACATCAATGATGTCGTCTTCCGTCTGGCGTTCTTCGAGCGTGAATATCAGTTCTTCAGCCAGTCGCAGCTCGTTTCTGAGGTCAGCTCTCATTACACTGGCCAGGCGCTGAAGCAACTATATGTGCTGGCGCTGGGCTTGGATGTGTTGGGCAATCCTTATGGCCTTGTGGTGGGCATCAAGAAGGGCGTCGAAGATCTGTTTTACGAGCCATTCCATGTAAGTTGAACTTTATGATAGCCTCAAGGACTGTGCTGTAATTCACTATTTCTTTTGTCAGGGCGCCATTCAAGGACCCGGCGAGTTCGCCGAGGGTTTGATGCTGGGCGTCAAGTCGCTCTTCGGCCACACAGTGGGTGGCGCAGCTGGAGCGGTGTCGAAGTAAGTTCACAACATGTGTGGCACTATAAAACAGAATTAAATTGCTTATTTTTGTTATCCACCTCTAGGATTACAGGTGCCATGGGTAAGGGCTTGGCTGCCCTGACCTTTGACGATGACTATCAACGCAAACGTCGCCAGGGCATGCATAACAAGCCAAAGAATTTCCATGAGGGTCTGGCACGCAGCGGCAAGGGTCTGGTGATGGTGAGCTCACATAGCTCAATTGGCATAATCAAGCATTTAATCATCGCTTTTTCATTGCTCTTAGGGCTTTGTGGATGGTGTCACAGGAGTGGTCACCAAACCAGTGAGTGGAGCACGCGAACAGGGTGTCGAAGGTTTCTTCAAGGGTCTGGGTAAGGGCGCCATTGGTCTAGTAGCTCGACCCACCGCTGGCGTTGTTGACTTTGCCAGCGGCAGCTTTGAGGCTGTTAAACGCGCCACCGAAAGCACCGATGAGGTGAAACGACTGCGACCACCTCGCTTCCAGCACTACGATAATGTGTTACGTCCCTATTGCCATGGCGAAGCTCTGGGCAACATCATGCTTAAGTAAGTACTATTTGTTGTTTATTTATTTGTTTAGATTTGTACCTGCTATAATCCACTCATCTTCGCTTAACGTATAGTCTAAATTAGTCATGCCAATCTCATTTGCATTTGTCCGTCTAATATGTTCCCATTATTGCTAAAATTTTGTCACGTTCCTCTTTAACAAGCTAACCACTGACACACATCAAATTTTTGGCTCCACAGATACCCAGATAAATCATAACTAAAAACAATACTAGAACCACAGAAAACACTACACACTGCAATCGCAATCGCAATGAATATTGATTTTAACTCTACTAATAAACTATCAACTTTGTAGCTATATATTTTCATACTAAAATAGATAGCATGAAACTACACTAAATTCAATGTACAAATTTCGCTTAAGAAACTAGCACTTCTTACTGTTTTTCACTATAGTAGAATAAGTTCCTACATAATATCTATGTTAATTATCTAATCATGAATATTCCGAGACCGGTTATACACTCTATGCCGATTAACAGTCTCAGATGTCTACGCTATTTTTTTACACTTGTAATGGTTACTGAATAAATAAAGAGTTGTTGATCTTGTAGTTAGAATGCCTCATTCGTAGCGTACTTCAGAATGTACACAATTAGAGCAATCCTAACAAAAAAAAGAAATAAACTCTTTTGCATGATAAATTGCAATACCTCAACCCTTTTGTTTGCTGACTGCTTGCTCTTCGCGCAGGGAGCTGGACAAGGGTAAATTTGCGACCACCGACAGTTTTATACACTGCGAGGAGATCGTGCAGAAGAAGGAGTATTTGCTGGTCACCAACTATCGACTGATCTACACACAACGCAACGAAATGTTTGGCGTCTGGGTGGTAAGTAAACACATAAAGGATAATTTCACTTCACTCTTGCTAATCTATATAATTCTCTTTGCCTAGTCAATGTGGTCCTATCAGTGGGAGGAGATCAGTGCTGTGACAAGCACGGGGCGCGGTGTCCAGTTTACGGTGCAGCGTGAAGGCAAACGCTTGCTGGGCGGACTCTTCTCATCGGGTGAATCACCTAATAAACTCATATTGGTGACGGATCCACGCAAACGGGAGACTCTATTTGGCATTATCGAATCTCAACATAAGGATAGCAAGTACAGCCATTTACCCAGCTCTCGCTATCCGACCAATTGAATTTTTTTTACAATTTGATTGCTTTTACTACATTATTTATGTATGATAACACACGCCACGCTTCAACTCACCGGCATCATTGGATCGAGAGAAATAGCAACACACTACATAGAACCTTATGTATATTAACAGATTATGTTTTGATATTAAAAAATTTTATGTCAATGTTGAGGATAAACATGAAAAAATGTGTGGACTTGTCACTAGCCTAAATAATCATAATCGATAAAGTGCTATCGCTTCACAGGGTGCCCAGGTGGACGCTACACCTTCTTGAGAAAGCTGCTGGGCGGCGTGGAGAGCGGCATAATTGGCTCGTAGTTGTTGCAGTTGTCGCTCTCGCAGAAGGAGGTGAGCGAGGCCAACGCATTGGCCGCCAATGCCTCCACGCTGAACATAGTCGACAGATGTCCACTGCTCTCGAACTGATTGATGATCATGTTCACCTTGCTCTTGGCTTCGGCCTTCAAACATGGGGATGTGGGATTGCTGCTCGGCTGCTGATCGTTGGGCGCCCCATCATAACTGCCATCGCAGAGATCGAGGCTATTGAGCAGATTCTCCTTTTCGCTCTGTTTGCACTTGGCATTTGGTGGCGTGCTGGTTGTATTACTGCTGACACTACTGCTGGAGTTGGAGGAGCAGCGTGTGCTCAGACCGGTGGCGGACTTATTGAGGCGACTGAGAAACCAATTTTTGGCCGCCTTATCGGATTCCTTTGCGGGCGTTTTCTGCGGACTCGCCTGAGGACTTTGCGATTTGCGTTGTTTCTTCTGCTCCTTTGGGGTGAGATTCGTTTGGGGATTTGGATTCGTTAGCGATAGCATTTCGGTGTCACTATTGCCGCTGGAGTAGCTCTTCTTCACCGCTTTCTTGAGTCGCTCCGGACTGGTCAGTTGACTAGACAACTCACTGTGCACCGTCTTCACCTTGGCTTGAAAGTCTAGAGCCAAACTGCCGTGCAGACTCGATGGTATTGGCAACGGTTTCAGTTCGCCGCCATTAAGCAGCTCGGTGGTCTCCACTTCGGCACCGCCAGTCGATTCATTCGCCACAACCAGCGGCTGTGGTGGACACTTTGGTATATCATATTCGAAACGTTTGGCCAATGCACTCGGACTGTTGCATTTTTCCGGCAGCCGTGGTGGCGTCGATGCATCGCCAAAGTTGTACAACGGCGATGGCTCCTCATAAATGCTGTCGGTTGGCGATGTGACTGCAGCTGTTGCTGTTGCTGCTATCGCCGCTGCTGGAGGGGAATAGCTAAGCTTCTTCATCGTCGGCGGCGTGGGCAGTTTGCGTAGCATTTTGAGCGATGCCTGGGCAATGGCATCGCCACGTATGGCCGCCTCAATGGCATGGATCCACTCTTTGGCATCGACCTCGTTGTTTGCCTGATACACAAACTTCTTGCTCGGATCGGCTGTGGTGATTTGAAAGCAAATCTCACGCCGTTTGCCCTCACCGAAGTGCTCGATCTCAATCGCTGAGCTCTTTAGGTAGAGGCTGCTGCTGGGCCGACAGGCGGTCGGACCATCCGCATAGCACAACATCCAATCGTTCAGTATGCCACAGTAATACTTCTTGCTCTGGTCGAAGAACAGTCGCTTCTCGATCCGCTGCAATTGGCCGTATTTGGTGGATCGCTGCAGTGCCAAGTGGCCGGCGGGCAGATCGGCATAGGGGCAATTGATGAACAGCTCGTGGGCAAAGACCTGTTGTGTCTCCGCTTCGGCCTCCTCTTCGCCCTGATGCTGGCAGATGTCGTAGAGCTGCTGGTCCTGTTGTGGCTGGAGCTCATCGGCAGCCAGCGCCTGTATGCTGGAGCAGCGAAAGGTCTTATCACTGTTGAGCGAGGGATTGCTGCTCAGATCGATGTACTCGCGCGAGGCGGAGACTGCAATTAAAGTCAATTACTGCATGCCACAAGATAACTACATTCATCGGTTGGATGAGACACTCACGTGAGTTCCTCGATGAGGAAGATGTTGTGGCTTTGGCTGGTGCTGCCGCTACTAAGGAGGAGGAGGCGGTGGAGCTGGTTGACAACATTTCGAGATAGCAACCGGTCTCGGCGCCCACTTTGCCATCCGCATCGTGGCCATTCGATTTAATGACCGTCGTTGGCACTTGAGCAGCATTTGTTGCCGCCTGCTCGTCTGCTCCATAACCCGAGAGCAGTTGCTCGCATCTGTCCAGCAGCTCCTGTGTTTGTTCCGAGGCCGTGACATGAAACAGATTCGAGGTGTTCTCATACTCGGATGTCTCCAGCGAGGCTCGAAAGTGCGCACGCACATCTGCAAATGTGGAATGAAGATCGATCATCATCGGTTTCGATTATAATTCTAATGTTCCCCCTGTAAAGCTAAATATGGAGAACGATTGCTTCATTGGCTATTAATTCTGAAACGCCTCATTGAACTTAATGGCAGACATCGAGAGCATTGCTGTTTGTTGAGCAATTTCCATAACTACGACGGGTTAGTGGAACTGTAACTGGGACTGAGACTGGGACTGGGCTGTGGCAATTAGCCATGTGTCTTCAAGTCTTGAGATGACTCAGAAACAGAAACTTAAGCAACAATAGCAGCAACAAGTCTCCCCAGCTACTTATGACCTCATAAAACCCCCCAACGGAGTCAACTGCGAATTGACCGCAGCAATTAAAAGCAATTTCACTGCGCACCGAGCAGACAGCAGTTCAGTTCAGTCCAGTTTCCACTTAAGTTGAAGACCCTCTATCCCCAATTCCCACCCCGCCCCCTTAGTACTGTCCAATCTTCCGACTTTTATGTAGGTTTAACGGTAAAGACGAACAACGACAAAAAACAATAACAACAACTGAAGTCAGACAAAAAGACTTTGGGAATTTGCAAGAAATCTTGTTAAAATTTAAACACGCAGAGCTCCAGACAGACAGAAATAAACGTATAGTCCATACGTAATTAGTATTAAGAAACAAGCGAATCTTAACGCTAGCGAATATGAAATACAGTTTCCTAACTGCCGTAAACGAAAGAAAGTTTTTAACTCCCCACAATAAACATGAAAGGTCTACGAAGCTTGTTTGTAGATGAGTCACAGGCTGAAAGAGCGCTAAAAAGCTTGATTTGTTTGCTCTTAAATCAAATTACATTTCTTCCACAATTTATTCACAAACTTGACCATTTTGCAAATTTAGAAAACATTTAAAAGACTTTAAATTTTGGAGATGCCGGCAGAGCCAGCTTAGAAAAATGTAATAATAATTTAAATAAATTATTCTATAAAAGTTAAAATACATTCTAAGGTCTCAGCATGACGTATTTGGAATAACTTCCCTTTAATTTGCATATTACGTCACACTTTGTCAACTGCATTAAATTTTCTTTCAGATAAAGATCTCCTAATATATATGAAAACTAAAGTTATAAGAATTTATTGAATACAATAGCTTTTTTTGTTAAAAAGGAGTTTACACAATGGGGATGAATAGAAAAGTTCAACCTGGAATTCTTTAGTCTGAATTTTTATTTTAAGTAAGAAGTAATAATAACACCTAACCCAACTCTTTAAATCATCAACAATTCTTTCTCAGACGTGTTACAAGTTACTTGACCAATTCAAAATACTCGCTAGTTCCGAAGAGATACTCTATGGCGGCACGTTAAGAGAAGGGCTTAAACCAAGCGCTTTGGGCATAGTTTCGCTGCATGTCCAATCTTTTGCATATAGTATAGTATACTATGTAACAGAGAGCGAATGAAGCACGCAAAAGACACAAACCGAAAGTCAAAACCAAACCCAAAATGCTTTCAATAAAATGTGCACAAGAATGAAAAGAACAAAGCGCAATTAAAGTTGTTTCAGCTTCAGCTACAGCTTCAGCCTTAGCTTCAGTTCCAGATACGAGGCGGTCAGCCATGAGTCAATATACTATATGTGTATGTAAACGAATACGAGTGCGAATAAGAGTTGGAATACGAGTAAACTGGTGTTCTCATATTCTTGCGGGTTATTAATGTTTGTGTTCTGCCATACAAGAAAATTATATGCCCCGGGGGCCAGACGAGACTCAGACATCGACTGTGTCTTAGATGATTATGAGTTACTTGTGCCGCAAACATCTTTCAAATTTCCATGTTTTGCTAAATTAATAACATTTTATACATTAACTAGATACATAATAACTAAATGCGTAGATGTTCGTAAGTAAATTGTTTTTATAGTTGATGTGCTTGGTTTGTTGTATGTGTGGTAAACGATTATCAACGCATTTAAATACGCTCTCAATGGGGGTAATTAAATTAATGATGGAATTAGTAATGCATTAATAATGACCGAGCATTGCGGAAAGATAACAAGATTGTCAAGATTTATTGGAATCCAGAAGTGATTCTATAGCATAGGAAAATAAACGTTTTATTCAATTTTGCAAGGATGATATATCAAATATGTATTATAGGGGAAAATAAAGTATGACAAAAAATATTAATTTCGTAGGAATCAGAGTAAGCAGAATTTAATCTTTCGAATTTTAGATTTTTAAAATACCTCATTTATTTATATTTTTTTACACTACACAATAAGAATACATCACAGAAAAAACGAAAACATTTTCGTGGCTTAAGAATCACACAACTCTCACATAGAGTATTTTTGCCTCGTCATCGCAAGTTGAACTACTATTACTACAATAGTTTTTTTTTATGTTTTTGTGTAGTTGCTATTAACTTACCTAATAAAAACTGTTCAATTTCGGCGCGTTTAGACGCCTTTATGTCCATATCCATGATAAAGAGTTAGCGTTAATTTGAAATGTTTATTTCTATTTTTTTTTTTTATATGGCGTTTTCGGTTTTTTTTTTTGTTGTAGTTGTTGTTATTGTTGATGTTTGATTTACGATTTGCTCTTGTTATTATTATGCTGTTTTTGTTGTTGTTGGCCTTTTGTTGTGCAACAACAACAACCAGAGAGACATATGCACACTGAGATTTTGTTAACAATTAACAGTTTACTGTCAAAATTAAATAGCACATTCTATTAAAAATCACATGCACTCACTCGGATCAGCGTTAACCGGGAGCACAGCCTGTAAATGCAATAAATAGTAACAATTTGGCGAAAATTTCACAGATACACGACACTCTGTATCGCACTGTATCGAGGGACAGATAAACACACACGATTACACTCAGGTAGCCTCGCACAACAACTGTCTGGTTGTTGTTGTCTCCTCTTCGAGCTCCATAAATAATGAGAAACCGTTTAAGAAATCTCCCCCACAGCGAAATCAAAACGAAACCGCACCAAAATCAATCCGCGCCGTGGTGTCTTTAGTCTTTATCTTCATCAGCGTTGTGTTTAAAGTAAAACGAACCACGAAATGTTTGCGATTATTAATAGATTCAGTATTTGTCGACTGTGACTATTGTTTGTTGCTGTTGATTCTAACAGATACGCATCGAAGGCGGCAACTCTGTCGAAATTCTATACAAGTCTCTATTCGAGTATTGTGCTCAATTCTCGCTTTAAATAATACCCTGCCCGTCTGCAAATGGGGTGTATCCACTTAGTATGTTAATGTTGATGTAATGAGCATTTTGCCAGACAATAGCTGCCATATTTGGAAGTGCTATGCTAACTGATTGTTAAGTAAATTTCGTACGATCAAAATCGAAAGAGTTCAATGACTTTAATGCAATTATTGCGGATTATTGAAATTGATTGAGTCAATTTATGAGAGAGGGCTTAAAGATAGAGTACAATATAAAAACATGAGAAATATTACTTAAAAAAAAAAGAGAGAACTGTTGATAGTCCTATAATAAAAGTATATTTAATCAACTCTGTTTTTTTTTTATTTGAAAAAGAATCTGATTAAAGTTCGTTAATAAAAAGAAAGGATTCTTTGAAAAAAATTCGTTTATTTTTTTTATAATATTTCGATTATTTATAGGATGAATTTGCTTTTAAAGTAAAGAAGAACTTAAAGACTTTTTAAGAAGTTTTCCAGAAGTTTTCCATTATAGAGTATGTTTATCCGAGCATACTAGCTACCAGCATTCTGAAATTTTTGATATTTTATTTAAGTTTTTCATTGTCTGTTTTGGTAGTTTTTTTTTGTTTTGTTGTAATTTTCTTTTTGTTGCACGCTTCGTTTGGCGCTCATGGAAAATCAACTCAGCCGGCGGCGCTGATGACGTTATGTTTCTTTGTTGTTCATCACTCATTTGCTATATACAATTTGTGTATATATCTGATTGCAGTTACCATATACATATATACACACACACCAATAATACACATGCACATATGCTTGTATATTGGCAGTCATAGTATGTGTCATTAAATGTTATTACGAAATGGCTTTGGGCCGATTTTCATAATGCGATACTTAGTTTATGCAGCACTACACAACTTTGCTAGTATCTAACTCCAGGGTCTGTGCAGGGGGTACAAGAGGGGATGGGGGAGGGAGGGGGAACAGCCTCTGAGCTGTAAAGTCAGTCTGTCGATTTAACTGCGGTTTATTTGTGTTTGCTTGTGACGCTTTTGTGGCCAAGTCAAGCATGGAGTGTGATGTGAGGTCTAGAGGCTTAGAGGCAAAGCCCTATCAATGTTTTATTTATGCTGCCTGCTGCGATGTCTCTGATGACTGGACTTGGCCAAGCCTTTTGTCACTTTGTTGTGACTCATCCCAAAAAAGGCGACGCGTGTCGTTGCCCATTAAAAATGTTTTTTTGGCGACATCGTGACGTCTCCTTTACGAATGCAAATGAACAAGTGAATGAATGCCAATTGGCCCTTGACACTTCCCGACTCTATAGACTCTTTGGGATTCTATTAGCGACTTTTACTTTTTTTTTATTGCTGTTGCTGACAGCACATAAAATAGAGAAAGAAAATGAAATGTAATTCGTAGCGCTTCTGCAACTGTCTCTAACAATAACAATAACAAATAACAATAATAAAAGGCAGCCATAAACAATATACTGTACGATATGGATAATTAACACTTGCTGCATTTTAACATATCGAATTACTCTGTTTATTGCACTTGAGACTGGGTTCTGTTTTCAGGTATTTTCGATTCTAAGAGTATATTCCATATATAGCACATACACATATATATACATAGTTATTTCTAGCGACACCATTTTCCGGCATTTAAACCGTTAGCTAAAGCGCAGGCGTGTCTTGCAATCTTAACGTCTGTCTGTCTTTCGTGTGCATTTCCGGTCATTTTCAAATGCCACAGCGATTTCCTGCGAGGGCATTCGATATATTTTGATATAGTATGCCTTGAATTTAGCATCCGGTTTATTCATTTCTTGTATTTCTTTCTTTGTTTTTACCCATACACTTTGCGCTTGTTTGCGTTGACGTTGACACCTTTTCTGCTTAAGCTTAACAACAGCTTTTCTACGCTCTCCGAAGAACCAATGCGAACACAGACGCGCTTTTCATTGCGAATCCGAGTAGCCGCACTTTAGTTGTATGTGTGTGAACGGGCTAACCGAACGGTGTGTGGGGGGTGCAAGCGAGCGCGAACGCGCTCTCTCTAAGAGCTTTTAAGCGCGACTTGTGTGTGCGCGACCGTGAAACACACGAACGCAACTGACTGTTGACTGCTGGCTGCAGCTCAGCCAGAGGCCAGATACTAGAACTGTCGCTGCCGCCGTTGTTGTCTGCTGCTGTTCGTGGGGGAGCCGAAGCCGTGGCCGAAGACGAACACGCACGACGAGGCGCCCAGGCAGCAATACGAATCGTTTTGCTTGTTGTTGTTGTTCTTTTGCTTTGTAGAACGCAAAGCGGAACAACAACAATAACGAAACGACTAAGTAATATCATTTGTTGTTATTATTCATGCATTGCATAAAGCCGAAAATATGAAAATGTTAATTTCGACTGCATGCTCCATTTTGCCACACAGCACAATTTGAAGCATCGTTCCCCAACATGGCCAAAAAACGAAAACAGGCTCGCCAACCCGAAAAAGAAGAGAAAAAAGTTAAAACCAAAACCAAAACAGAAATAAAAACCAGAAATCTTCTTCTAATGTGCGCAGCAAGTAAAGAGAAGAAGAGCAGCAACTGTGGCAGATGTTGTTGCCGATGCCGGGGCAACTTAGAAATTCGATCCTTGTTTAAAAGCCAATCTACAGGATTGCCCCCGCTTCCGCTCCACACTTACTCTTTATGTTGTTTTTGGCGGCAGATAAGCTGAAGTTGAAGCTGTTGTTGTAGTTTGAGATGTTGCCTTTTTTGGCAGAAAGGACGTGCTGGCATCTTTGCTGCACAACAACTCAATTTTAATGAAATGTTTGCTGCGAAATAAATTAAGAATTCTCTGGGAAACTTGGTTCGCAACCTTGACTGGCCAATAATGCTGGGCACTGATAACTCGACTTGCCTCGACTTATTGCGTGACTTTATGTGGCTGTTGCTGCTGTTGGGATAACAGGTTATCAGAGAAGTGGCAAACAGTTGCAGTGATTCACTCGCTCCACGAGTTGCTGCCAGTTGCAACAATGCCTGCTGATTCATGTTGTTGTTGTCTGTGCTTTTATGCTAACTTTTAATTATATGCAATAACAAGTCTTTTCTTAATTCGAACTAAAAAACAACAAACTTTTGTACTTTAAATCCATTTGCAAACGTCGTTACTTGAGCAACGCTTGCAAGCGATCTTGTGGCGTTTTGCTGGCGGTTTTAAACGCGTGCGATTTTAGCTGCGCTGCCAATTGTAGCAATGCATTTTGTTTTTGTGTTTTCGATTGCACTTTCGGTGCTGCGCTGCTGACTGCGGGCGTTGTTTTCGTTTTCTTCTTTTGTTTGCTGTTTTGCCCTGCTGCCTTGGGTGTACTTGTAGTTTTTGTTGTTGTGGGCGCTGCTTTCTGCGCTGTCGGCGTCTTTTGTAGTTGTTGCTGCTGCTGTTGTGATTGTGTTTGGGGCGGGGGAAGCTTCAGCCCAGCATTGACATCTTGATTTTTGTTTTTCTTCTTTTTCTTTTTGCTCGCCACTTCAGTTGTTTTTGTTGTTGCTGTTGGCGGTGCAATTGTTTCGGCAGCTTTCGAGCGTTTTTTAGGCTTTTCAAGCGGCAACATTGTGTTGTGTCCACAGAGCGAGCAGTCAACAGCCTGCAAAATGAATGGTTACAAAGGTGGCATAAATATGGCAAACAAAAAGATGGCTTACAATATTACTGGCCATGCGCTTCTTCAGCCATTTGGCGCGCTTCCTCGCCCCAATGCTCAACTTGCCCTGCTTCGCTTTGGCTTTTTCCTTTTCCACATCCAGGCGAGCGATTAACCGCCTTCTTTTTGCATTGTTTGCCAAGCGTTGTGGTTGCAACTGCAGCTCATAATTGCCATCGGCCCACTGGTTGCCACAACGCTTGCACATCCTTGCTGCGCCCACGCAGTCAGCGGGCAACTGAATGCTGTGTTTGGCCAGCTTGCGACATGTATTCCTATATAGAGAAATGCGAATATTTCGATTATAGAACAACAGAGAGAAGAAATTGTAGCTCACGTGTAGTAGGATTTGAGCAATCGCTCGGCGTGTGTCGCCGTTGTCAGCTCTTTGGCGCAGTTCCATAGTAGATTTATGGACTTTTCCTCAACCATTCCTGCAAATAATTAATGTAAAGAGCAATAATATTATGCACTAAATAACGCGCCACATGGTCGACCATGTCAACAGCTTTAATGAATGACAGTACAAACTACGAATCCACAAAAACCGTAAACGTAATCATTTCTATTCAGAAAGTATCTTAAAACTTGATTAACTTACTATATTGCTGGTTTAACTCATAAAATACACAATTATCAACTACGATCTGATTTGATGTTAAAACACTTTGTTTACGTGCTGCCACTTTAGCGTTGCCACTGGATAACATTGCACTAGCAATCGGCATTATTATCGATGGTAAAGCGCTGTTAAGGCTAGCATTCACAGTTTGCTGCCTGAACTGGCTGTTACATTTGAATTAGTGCATTATTCATTGATTTTATTTTAGTTTAACTACAAAAAATATAATTAGAGTTATATTATAAATTATAACATTTACCATTTATTTTAATAATAAATCTTAATTAAATTGATCTAAATTGCACAAATAGCTAAGAATTTTTCATTTCGCTGTTAATAACATTAATGTTAAATGTGAATTTATATCGTCTAACAGCGGCTTATCGATAGTTGCTGTTTGGGGTGCAATGGTAACTCTGTCGCAATATCGAATGCATACCGACGCTTCATCATTTAAAATTTCAACGTCGCGAATGAGCGAAAAAGAAGAGACGCGCACAATTTCGAATGACAAAGGATTCGTGAAAAGTGCTAAATAATCGTTGGTAAAGTGAATTTAAATAGAAAATAGACGACTCAATAGTGTATTAGTGAAAGTGCAAGTGTGTTTATTATTATTTGTAAGAAGTGCGCGCTCAATTAGCATTTTCACAAGTATTTGCAAGAACAGTCGAGAGCCACAACAACAACAATGGATCCCTTCACTCAGGTAAAGTACAGCGCGCAATAATTGTGTGAAACAATGAAATTCATTGTTCGAATGCAATGAAAAACATATTGCATTTTCATTATTTGCAGCGCATGCTCGAGAAGGCCGAACAGCGCAGTCGCGCCCTGGGCATCAGCAATGCCAGCAAATTTCCGCTGTCGGAATGCAGCTTGACGACGCCGACGCCAGCTTCGACGGTAGTAGCAAAGCCAGCGTCATCAGCGACGGCGACAGCGCCAATGTCTGTTAACAGCGGTAGCAGCAATAACAGCGGCAACAACAAAATTGTTATCCTAGAGAAGGCAACACTGGAGGCATCGCCATCGAAGCCCCTTCGTCATTATGCTGCTGTCAACAAGGAGAATATGGAAATGGGAATTGAGATAAACATAACCACGGCGCAGCCAATTGGGGTAAGTTTTTGTTGCAAGCAGCACCCGCTCTTCTCCCTTCCTCTTTTCCGTTTTTGCATTTTCGGTGGTGTTTTTTCCACGTCTTTGTTTTCGCTTTATTTCGTTGTCTCACATGTCTGTCTACATTTTACGCGCGCTGCGTCGCTTCTTCTTTTTAGGTACAAGTTGAGATACAAGAGCAGGACATGACCGATGAGGATGACGACCAGGACGACGATGTGGAAGCACAGGAGAAGCAAGCCCTCACCTCCAACAGTGAGACTCAGTCGGTTCCAGTGAATCAACCGCTGGCGCGTCTTCGAGACACTTCACGCAATCGTCTGCAACGCATGGGCGCTTTGTACTCCAACACGGACGATTTGAGCTCACCCATTCATCGCACTGAGGCGCAGTTCCATGCTGGCGACGATGATGAGGAGCTAACAGCGCGCAGTCCACGTAAAGGCAAACAACGTTTTGGCAAACTGGCGGCGCTGGCAAACACTATCAATCAATGGGAGGATGATACGGCGCATCATGATGTGCAGCGTCCGCTGCTGGATGCAGTGCCACCGCCCAAACCCGACTTGCCTAGTCGACCGGTGGCAGAGCCCAAGAAAACGACAGCGGATGCAGTTGATGCCAGTAACGCCACCAAAACGAAGCAATTGAAATGGGATCCAAAGGTATTGAGCTCATTGGAGGCACAAGGTTTTCAGCGTCGAGAGTCGTCAACGATTAAACATACCTATGATTATGCCAAGCAGGAAGAAGTTACTTCAGCACCAGCAGCAACCACAGCGCCCAAGCCGCCAGTGCCAGAGAAATCCACGACAGTCAGCCAAGTGGCCAAGGTGTTTGGCAACGCAGCCAAAGTGGCGCCTCCCGTCAACAAGCCAGCTCCAGCGCCCGTTGCCAACGTCAAGTCCGGCTTGGTTTCAGGACGTGCTGCCATATTCGAGAACAAGGCCGGTGGCAGCCAGTCGCAGGCAGCGCAACGCAATCAAAAGGATCCCTGCGAGCTGTCGCTGAAGGAGCGCATGAAACTGTTTGAGACCAGCAATGCCAAGGCCATGTTGCCCAAGGCGCCCATTGGCCAAGCGCCCAGTATAAGTCAGATACGTGCAGCAGTCGAGGAGCCCAAGGGTAAGCAGCAGCGGAGGCCATAAACTTAGTTTAGTTGTCGAACTTTCTCCCTTTTTCATCTTCTTGTAGTACATGTTGCCGCAGTGCATCCAGTTACCGCTGCAGCGCAAATCAATGTCAGTCAGCCTGCAGCGAAGCCACAGCCCAAGCCAGAGAGCAAACTACGTGACAAAGTGGCCGCCTTGGTGGCCTCGGCGCAATCCAGCGCTGAGAATCGCATCAAGGACATTGACAGGCAACGACAAGAGGATATGCAAATCATAGCGAATCGCTTCAATAAGCAGAAAGAGATCTTCAATGTTGAGCCAATAGTTGTGGCACCAACTGCACCGCCTGCTCCAGCTCCAGCTGCAGCTGCCGCAGCTAGTCGTGTGGTGCGTCCCATGCCACCGCCGCCACCACCGCCCATGGCCAGCGCCGCCAGCAGCAAGCGGCGATCACGTAAGATCAGTCAGTAAAGCATCTACTATTAGCTACTAAAATGTGTTGCAATCTTTGCAGCTGGCGATGTCATTGACGAGGAGTCAAAGCGTGCACGCAAATCGCACACGGATCGCCTTTATCCCGCCTTATCCGATCTGGACTCCAGCGACGACAATTGCTGTGCGACGGCAACAGCGTCTGTTAACGATGACACCGAGGAGGAGCTCGAAAGGTGCGCCGATAAATTCTACTCCTGCCTGCTATTTCTGCTCTGCATAGAATAGATTCTCATCTCTTCACACACATATCCATAGCACTGCTTCTCCATTTAGCCAAGAGACTGACTTTAGAACCGTAAATCGTTAACCATAATCTAATCGCAGTATAAGACTCGTAGCTTTAGCATTCTAAAGGCCCAAGCAAAACAAAAATATAAACCATAAAATATATGCCGCTGTTTAAGCTAATCTCTAATCTATGTTGCTCTTTCATTTTGTCTTGTAGTTGCATGGATGATGAGTCGGTTGAGGACGCGGATCAGTCGCAGACTGAGGACAGCAGCGCAGGCATGTGCAACGGCAGCCTTGGCCGAGCCATACTGCACACTGTGCAACGCAATGAGGCAGCGCAGCAGCAGGGGAAAAAGGTAAGTGTCGCAGGTAGAAAACTCGAATCGCAGCGGGTGGTGATAATTCTCTCTTCACACTCTCTCTTCAGGTACGCTATGCTGAGCAGGATCATTACTACAGTCATGATAGCTCAATGAATTCGTCGCAAGTCTCGGGTGGCATTGATGACTATTTGGACGAGGCGCTTGGCAATGAATATGGCAGCACACAGGACGAAGAGGATGACAGCGACGATGATCAACACAATGCCAGCCACTTGTCCCTAGGCGTAAGTAACTGCGACGACGCATCTTATCTTTCCGCTAACTTTCCTTTCTTTTCGTAAGCAGAGCAAAGGTACCACAGCCTCCAATAGCTTCTCGTTTCGTCGCATATCGGGTGCTGGCTTGAGCAATGCTTGCCAGGCTATTGAGGAGCAGCACGAGGCGATGGATGTGCAGACACCGCTGCTGAATGGAGCACAGCCCGTTAAGTCGGAGCTGAGCGTGAATCAGGACAACGATAATTTGGTCACACTGGTGCACACCGTCAGCTTCTACCGCAAACAGCAGTCCGCTAATGTATGTAATCACAAATATATATTATCCAATAGCAAACTCATTTTATACACCTCAACAGAGCTCCAACTCAACGCCCATGCGGAAGATCTGCAGGGAGCAGCAGGTGGTGCGCTCAGCGCTCGCTGCCGATTGTCATGCCAAGCACAAGTTGGAGTATGATTCACCACAGCATGGCGAGGCAGCTGCCACCGCCAATGATTATGGCAGCGAGGAGGATGAAGAGCTGCAGAGCGCTCGGGAATTGAATGAGGCTGCACAGGCGCAGGAGAAGATCAAGAAGCTGCTCAGCGAAGTGTGCAAACAGCAGCAGGTCATTGGCCAAGCGAGTCAGGCGCTCAATCTGTGCGCTGCCACCGTGGAATTCTCCGGCTCCACTGAGTCTGTGGAAGGCGAACGCTATTTGCTGCTAGCAAGTGAGTTTCCCTTCGACCATTTAATTTTGATCAATGCTAAGCAATTATTCCCTGTTCACAGCCCATCGTCGACAGTCCTGCTTGGATGAGGTGCAGCGTTTGCGTGTGGAGAACAGCATACGTTCCGTGGGTGCGCCCAAGGAGAAGGGTTTGCTGACCGTCAAGGATATCACAATACCACTCAGACAGGAATACGTGCGTAAAATGGCCACGGGCAACAACAATGGACATCATTTGGTCTGCTTGCTCAAATACAATGAGCACGTGCTGGCCACCAAAACGGTGCCAACTATGCCCGGATTGCTCTCTGTCAAATTTCCCGATGTGCTGCAGTTGAACAATGTCTACGCTGATTTCCGGGTATGTCCTCAGTCTTCACTTAAATAGAAGTAACTAATTTCAATTTGTAATTTCTTCTCGAATTGCTGCACAGATTACGCTGGAGATTTACGGCATGGTGGCGCAGCGGGATCAGCTGCCACATGAGCTCAAGTATCACATTAATGTGAACAAAAAGGGCGGCAATAAAACACCGAAAAAGAAGGGCGGCGAGAATCGTTTGGTCATGCCACCGGTGCAGAGTCCAGCAGGTCCGCATGTGGTGCGCACACCGCAGCTGGTGCAATATGGTTTCGCCATCTTCTCGCTGCGTGAGATCCAGCGCACCAGTTGGACACTGACGCAAGTGCTGGGAGTAAGTCCACTCGATGGCGCCGTCCACATGAAAGTCAACTGTGAGCTGTCGGTGAGTGTCGAGTACAAGGGATTCCTGACCATGTTCGAGGACATATCCGGCTTTGGCGCCTGGCATCGTCGCTGGTGCTATCTGAATGGCTCGGCGATCAACTACTGGAAGTATCCAGACGATGAGAAGAAGAAGGCACCCATGGGCAGCATCGATTTAAATGCATGCACCTCGCAAAAGGTGAGCCTTGCGCCACGTGACATTTGTGCGCGTCTCAATACAATGCTGCTGGAGTGCGAGCGTCCGGCATTGGAGTCCGACAAGGAATCGTTGATTATAGTGCCCAACGGACGCACAACGACCATACGTCATCTGCTGTCCGCTGACACAAAAGAGGAGCGCGAGGAGTGGTCTGCCTATCTGAACAAGGCTCTCACGTTGTTGCGCGCCTGGGGAACAACCCATTGAGCAAGTGGAGAAGGAGACAACAGACGGAGAGAAGCAGCACCTTTTGTGGGCGGGGGGCATCGCAACGTTTTTATGTTTTCAGTTTTATTTTTAGTTTATTTTTATAACCATGTTTTTTTTGTTTCATCAATTCGCCTCTTTTTATGCGTGCGTCTTGTGTTGTCAATTTAAATTATCTGTAAAACTATATAAAAAAATATCGTAATCGTATACAATAAGATGAAGTCGCCATCGACTTGAATGTGCAGCAAGATGAAAGTATTCGCAAATTATATGTAAAAAGATATCGAAACGTAAGCTGAGACTTTCTTTTGGAAGCTAGGATAAGTAAATCTGTAAATCGCAGAACTTTTTTGAAGATGTTGGAAACGAAACCCAAACGAATTGTTCTATACATTCGGATTAAGTTTTATTAAATACTTTTCACTATACACATACACATACATATAATAACTTTTGGCTATGTTTCTGCTTGTCATGTAGGTGCATACCATAAGTATATATAGTACTATATATACTATGGCATATAGTATAGGAGTATGTTTATCTCCCATTTCGTTGCTGGATGTTTTCTTGTTTTTGTCTTTCAGGTGGTTGTTGTAGGTTGTACAAGTAGCTTTCGCTCTCTTGTCAGGTAGTCTCTGGTAGTGTTATGCAGCGCCTTTTACAAATTGACTCTATATATAGTATATAGTATAGGTTGATATACATACAATAATGCAATGCTGTGGCAATTGGCCTAAAGGCTATCTACAAAAATTCAATACGATTCAAGTACTTATCTTTTGTGTGTTTTTTTTTATCTTTTTGTGTGTGTTTGTTAAAAGTGTGCAATTTATTTACTTGCATTTCATTTATATAATGTTAATTCATCTATTTCACAACAATTGTACGTATTATAGACGCAAATATATATGTATATATATTCTTTTCATTATGTATATAGTTTATATATTTCAGTTAAATTGTAAATATTTCAAAATAACGACAACTTGCCTCAGATATGATTGCAGTAATTTAATTGATTTGAGTGTGGCTCATGTGTGTGTGAGTGTGTAGGTGTGTGTTGTATAACTGTATATACATAATGGAACAGCAGATTATTATTTTTTTTTTCAGAAATATATACATAATGTGGAATAGAGTGTTTAGCGTAATTCCAATTCCCAAAAGATTCCATGTTTTTTTTTTATTACGAAATCAAACTTTGACAGTTTTTATACGCTTACATTTAATAATTTAATTTCACATTTTGTGATGTTAACATATCTTTTCTCTTCGTTTGTTCATCCGCCTTTAAAGCTATCCCAATAAATTTGGCTATAGATCTGTATTTTAGTTATTGAAGGTACTTTTGAATTAAAGTTCGGAACTGGATTAAAATGTGTATAATTTGTGGTTATAGCTGCAAGGGTATTTAATCTTCGGTCTGCTTGATTATTTTGCTTTTTGAAATTTTCCAATTTAATTGGATTTCAAGATAACTTTTCGTATTGCGAGAGCTTTCGGCAAAAATTTCGCTGCTGATTATTAAAGTGATTTCCAAAACTTTGTAAAGCGTCCAACTGTTTTCCCCCCCTGAATCACTTTATATTGTTAAACTATTGTTGGAATGTTTGTTTGTTTGTTAGTTTTGTTGTGGTTTCTTTAATGTTCTACAAAGATTCGACACTTGTGTGGAACTCAACAAGAAAATTAAGAGAGATTTCATAGAGAAATGAAAACGCGTTGTGCTAAATAACATTTGCTCTACATAATATAGTAAATATACTTATCATATGGTTGGCTATAATACTGGAGGATTATGTATAGTATAATAGGTAGTATTGTCCTCAAGGGACTTGAACAATTTTCAACTACTTTTTCGATTTTTCGTTTTTCTTTTTTTCATTTTTTTTAGCAAGTTCTTTGTTAACAAGTGTTTGGTGTTATTGTTGTATTGTTTTGTAGCTGTTGTTGTTGTTGTTGTCGTTGATGTGGCAAAAGAATAATGATAAAGCTAATTTTTCGATCCAAGTCTTATGCAATTATTGAACTTACAAGCTAAAATCTAGAATTTTGTTCAGGCCAATCTATAAAATTGCAAAAATAACTGCTTAAGCTAAATTTATGTGTAGTTAAATGTATGCGTGTGAGTGTGTGTGTGTGTTTTGGTTTGTATGTGTGTATGTATTTTAAATTTAACACATTTTGCACTTAAAGCTACAACAAAAGCACATAACAAGAATTGAGTAAACAATGTAATAAATTAAATTAAAAACAGATTTTGCAAAAATGATATGCATTTAACACAAACGTAAAAACGGGAGACAATGCGAAGCTCGAGTTGCTCGAACTATGCAACAAAGTGGAGAGTGGAGTGTGAGGTGTGTTGGGAGGTGGATGTGGATTGTGTTTACGGATTGATGGCAGCAGCGTTGACAACACCGCCACCGGCAGCGGCAACACTTCCCCGGCCACTGCCACCGCCGCCGGTTGCCACTTGGGCATTCTGTCGCCGCAAATCGGAACCTGTGGCCGCCGTGATGAGCGAGCCCACAATGAGCATAACGGCCATGGCCATGTTGGCCGGCACATCGCCATACGTGTCCAACAGCTCCGAGTAGAAGAGCGTAAAGATGATGCCAAACGTCTGGGCCGAGGCATTGAGCAGCCCCGATGAAGTGCCCTCCGGCTCGGGAAACGTTAGCTCGGCACCAAACTCAAAGCCCACGGGGAGATAGCCGGTCATAAAGAAGCTGCACATTATCAGTCAGGGTCAGTTAAGTGCGCTGGTAATTATAAAACGTAATGCTTGCCGACTTACCCCAACAGCGAGGCGGTCAAATAGACCACAGCAATGTGTCCGGTGTCCAGAGTGAATGTGAAGATCCACATGCCCACCATGGAGAGTGCATAAACCGCCAAAGTAGTTTCCCTGCGAGAAAGTCATTAAAGTTTCGCATGCAGAAAAATTTAGGAAAGAAAAATGTAAGAAGGCTGCGAAATACCCGTTACCCATTTTAAATAAAAGCAAAGCAGTGCGGCATTATTCTTGAAATATACTCTATATAATATACCAAAAAATACAAAAATTATACGAATGGCTTTAGTTGGTATATTTATATAGTACCGTATTAAAAATATACTATAAAGTATAAAATATACCAGGTTGTTATATTTTGGTATATTACACTCAAAACTTCCTATATACTATAAACTATACCAGATTGACAACCAAAAACAAACCAATTATGGATGCCATTTTTGCCAATAAATTGTTTCTTAAATAACTTCTCACATTTTTATCAAATGACAACTAAATGATATATATTTACTTTATACATAGTTTCTGTTTCACTCGACAGACAGATAGACAAATAGACGGAAAGACAAACAGCCAACAAACTGACAGACGAACTGATTAAGAATATATACATATATTATACTTTATGAAAGCAGATTTCTTCTGCCTGTTACATGTATTTCCTCACAGCACAAAGTTATAATACCCATCTACCCTCCGGGTATCGTGTATACAAAGTTTCGCTGGATGCACGCGGCGTATGCGTAATGAGCAAGCTGTTGAAATTAATTGCACGGTACTTACTTGAATTTGTGCGTCTTATCCAGCACAATGCCAGAAACAACCGAACCCAACATGCCAGCCAGCACAATGCTGAGTCCAATGCGACCAGTGTCGACCTCATGACCTGGATAATACTTCAGCACCACCTGAAAGAATGTTCAAGAATAAATCCAACTCTTTTGTCAACACAATTAAGTGAAAATATGCGTGGACTTTACCGGATTGAGCAGCGTGGAGATGGCGTAAAAGACGCCCACATTGATGCCATAGGAGAGCAGCAGAAAGATGAAGTTACGATTGGTCAGCAGATTCTTAAGCGACAGTGCAAAGCTAACCTGCTGCTCTCCCATGCCTTCCAGTCGCTGTGCCGCCTCCTGGGCTGCAGATGGCGGTGTGGGCGGCTTATCCTGAAAGACTGCAGAGCATCGAGGAACCCTCAAGTAATCCCTTAATTTGTTGGCATTATCAACACTTACAGAATATCATGAGCACCAAGAGGATGCTGGTGAGTCCGGCCACCAGATAGAACATCATCTGCAGATCCTTGCCCACAGTTTCGAGGTTCTCCGAGTTGGGCACCAGCATGGGAGGCAGCACAAATCCTACGGCCACGCCCAGCTGTAACAATTTGATATGAAGATTACAAGTCAGGACTGAAAAACTTGGTCGCTTCCGCTTCCGTTTCGAGTTTCCGTTCCGGTTTGCTAAGCTCGCTTCTCGCTTGTCGTTTCTGGTTTTTGCGTTCAGGGTTTAGTTTTATTTATGTTGATGTCGGTGCTTGCAATGAAATTGATTTATGTGTGTGTCGTGCCCCATTGTTGATGCCCCACAGTTGCAGTGACAGTTGCTGAATTTTGTTGTTTTCGTCAAAAGTTTTGCGCGCCATTTTCATGGCTAGCAGAGAAACAAAAAACACGTTGCATGCCCAGCTGTTGTTGTGTTGCAACTTGTGTGATGTTTTTTTCGTCGGACCACATACCCTGTACTTAAAGTGAAAGTTAAGAGCGTACGACTATTAAGGATTCTCATCTAAATTCTGACAGTTTAGAAACTGCTTTAGAATCTAACATAATCCTTTTTACAGGGTATCTGCAAAGTCGTTTATTTATTCACCTTTGTCTGCTCAACTCGTTTTTCAGCTTGATTTTGTTTATGGGCAATATTGTTTGGCCTATAAATCGTAGTTAGTGAAACGCCCGCAAACAACTTTTGACAGCGCTTTGCAAAGTGCATTTAAAGTTGAGTGCACTCTTGCAATTGAATTCATTCAGACATAAATCGCCTAGATAATCCCAATTTTATGGTACATGACTATGTATTTGAATATATATATTTATACATATGTTTGTCATAATTTATATGCTTTCGAAAATTTATTTGACAGCAGCAATGTTTAATATTGGTATTTAAAATTATTAATGGTTAACGGAAAGGGAGGAAACCGTAACTTGTCAAATTACAATTTCAATTTGTTTGCTTGAATATAAAATATGGTATATTATGAATCTATAAAAATTGTTGTTAGAGTATTAAAAAGTATTGCTCCAATTCTTTTTTTAGTGATAGTAGAAATGTTATTGAATGCTTTTCCTTTTTTAATTTGCTTTAAATACTGAGGGATTAAACAATAAGTTTTGGGAAGTTAGTTATGAGAATTTTCATTTTTGTAATATTTTGTTTGTACTTTTATAATTTATAATTTGAACTTTTATAAAACTCTGTATATTTTATAATTAAAATTTTTTTATTATCTTTCCAATTCGAAATGTGTATTTATAATTTTCTTTTTCAAACATCTATCTGATATTTTAGATTCCCAAAAATATTTAAAGCGTTTTCATAGATTGTGTTAGTTCTATTTTGAAAAATTAATGTGATTTAGATAGTTTTATATAAAACACAAAACTTCTCTGTGAAAGCTTTTCTTAAGGCATAGCTTTCCAGACTCTGAACTTTAAAATATATTTATGTTTACAATATTTATAGATTTATTTTTAATTTATAATTTATATATTCGTATATGTATCAATATTATATTTGTTTATTTCTTTATATTACATTTATAATTGGTATTTATAATTTTTATGCTTTTTTAAAGTGCTTTCAAAGTAGTTTTTTCGCTTCCAAGTACATTATTTTCAAGGCTCTTTCATTGCACATAATTTATGTGGAAAGCTTTTGCAATTGAAACTTTTAATGAAAGTCAGCTTAAAGCTTTGCTAATTGACGCTTCTGAGCTCCTAAGTTAGTTATAATTGCAATCCGTCTGCGCTACCGTTGAAGTGATACTCGTAGAGCTCTAATTTCAGATTTATGAGATGACTCAAGATGTTTCGTGAAGATGCAACCCAACTTGGTATTTTGGTCTACGTATATTTGCTTTTTGAGATGGGAATTCTCAATTTCGCGGAATTGTCAATGCATCAATTTGCATAAATTAAATTCAAAAGCGACGTCGAAATAATATAGTCAACTTGAGGCTTTGCGTTGGCAATGGAAAATGGAAGATGGCAGATGGTAGATGGAGGGAGAGGGAAAGGGGAAGGGAGAAGCAATGTAATGCCCACTAGAGAAATTTAACAGCTATGGAACCGCAATAAAAGACAAACACAGGATGTTGTTCAACGGCATATGTATGAAAGGGGAGGAGGAGAATCTAGAGGATCTAGCTAGAGGAGCATCAAGCAGGATGAGAGAGGTGGAGAGGCATTTCCTCGGCTTGTTTACATATGCTTTGCTCTCGCTCTCTTTCTTGCTTTCGCTCGATTGCATTTGTTGTTGTTGCAACTAGTTACAAAAATACCTAAAAAAAGCATAAAAAAAGAAAGCCAAGAAAAAGAAAGCATGTTTGTTCAGCACTTTGGCAACAACGACGTCGTGTGGCAAAGGCAACATTTCGAGGCAACATCGAGGCAGCGGCAAAGCCAAAACCCGTGTGCTCAAAGCTGTTTCTCTAGCAAATCCGCATGTTGGGATTCAGTGGCAAGTGGCTGTGCCTGTGGCGTTGTCCTTGCCAGATAAGGCGGAGGTAGAGGCGGAGGCAGAGACAGGGGCATCGGCAGCCCTGGCGTGCGCTGTGGCATGGGGCATGTTCGTTGTGTTCAATGTCAAAAGCTATAGCCATCGCCTGCTGCGTTTTCAGTTCAGTTTAGTTTAGTTTTTCTTTTGCTGTCGCTTGCTTTATTTTTGGCCAACTTCGGTGCTGACATTTCCACCGAGAGTCACGGGCAACTGTGTTGCCAAAAGTGTGTGTGGCAAGTGGCAAGTGGCAAAACTCTTTAATGCCAAACATTTGCATTTTGTCCATTGAGCTGCAGCGGCAGCAACTTGACCTCAGTCTCTCCGACTGCAGCGTCCACTGACTATTCGACGGCACTGTATTGTAGCGCATACAATGACAGACAGACAGACAGCAGGTGGCGCAGCGTGGGGGCATGCCTCATACTATGTATTTGTGACATGCACATCCCATTGAGACTTCCTGCCGAGCGAGAGACAAGGGGGGGAAGCGGTATCCTGGCAGCACAACAAGCGGAAATTATAAGCCTTTTCAGCGGCACTCGAGCGTATGGTAAATATGACAGCACATACACACACACAGACTGACACACACACACCAATACACTGACTGACACACACATACATGTGTGTGTGCATATTTGCACTTTCAGTCATGCAGGTGAGTTGATGATGTTGCCCCCATTTTGGCTGAGCTGCAACACGTTGCACGTGAGTACATTATGCGCTCGTAAATCAGCATTAAGAGATGTACCTCCCTCCTCCTCTCTCTTCCCCTCCCTCTCTTTGGCTTATCAGCTCTAATGGCAGTGCAAGCAAACTAATTGCTTTGCTTTGTTCTGCGTCCATTAACAGCGAGACTGCGCCAATTGTTAATTATCAAATGTCATAGTTCATATGGGGAAAAGTGTGTGAAAAAGTTACCAACTAACTGAAACTGCCACAAATCATATTCTCGCACTCTCCCATAAAGAAAGTTTCACACACACACACACACACACACACACACACACACACACACACACGTTTCTTTGCTTTCCTCCTCCCCCGCGATGCATGCAAAACTTTTGTTTTGTTTGCACACCAATTAAAATGGCAAACTTTTGGTCTTATGTCCAATAGTTAAACTCCATTTATTTGCATTTATTGCGATTTATTTTGCACTTTGTTCAAGATTAGTTTGCAACACGTTATGGAAAGAGAAGTTGCAATGTTTGTTTAAGACATGCAAAAATGCAAAATGATAATTTAAAACAAATAACTTAATTTACACAGCTATGAAAATATAAAAGCAAATCGAGAATGAATAAGATATCTGATAAATGAATCGAAATATACCATTTCAATGTTTATTTTAAGAAATTGATAAAACTGAAATACTAATTTAAAGCAAACAGCTTGAATTAAACAAAAAAAATGTATTTTGTAAAAAATTAAAATTTAACTTTTTTGAAAAAGTTGCAACGTTTATTTATGAAATTGATGGTTGGTAGCTCAATTTAAAAACAAACATAAATGTGCATATTTTTAATGGAAAATATTTTAAAGATTTTAAAGGGAAATAAGTTAAGAAGTTTCAGAACTAAACTAGAATTTATGGTAAATAGCATTTGGCTGAAATATATTAACAGAGTTCTAAAAAATGCGAGTACAAAAAAGTCATTCGGCACAAAGTAAAATAATAACTGGAGAGAGAATAAAACTAATTATAAATAATGACGCAAATTTAATGAAATACATTTTTAAAACTTGAGTGTGAAGAAAGTTTCACATGTATAAAAAAATTAATTAAGCTAGAAATTATGTTTTACGTTCTAGCATAAGTAAAAAATATATTCTCTTTTTTTATGAGCTTTAAGCTGCTCTTCAAATTCTCCAATTTAACCTAATGTTATTTTATTTTCAATTAAAATTAATTGTGTGTGTTGAATACAGTACAAACTATCACAAAGATTTTTATGTTCATAAGTTTCTAGTTGCTTTTGTTTAAAAAAATTTAAAAAAAACAACAAGTAGGACAGCTACAGTCGAGAGTGCTCGACTGTAAGATATACGGTACCCATTTTAAATAAAAGTAAAACAGTGTGGTATTAATTTTAAAATGTACCAAATTACATACCATAAAAAGACTAAAAATATACTGTAATATGACAATTTGGTATCAATGATTCGAAATATGCCAAATTGTAAGCGAAAGCAGCTAAGATCCGAGATTTCTTCATACAATTATAGCACACTTTTTGTTAATCTAATTTTTCTCACAAGTTGCCAAATTGAATTTGCGAATGCCACATAAGTTTTGAATTGCATTAATTAGTCTCTTTTTAGCATTAATTATTCAGCCAATTACGCATACGCAACGTATGCGAACGACGACGACGGCAGCGATGTCGCCGACATTTGCTTTGTTTGCAGCAAAAGGGCTTAGTTATTTAGGCCACATTTTAATTACATTGTTCGCGCAGCAGCAGAGTAAATTTGTGGGCCATGCCTTGTGGTCATGCTGGAGACGCAAGTTATGTGGTTGAGTTGACCTCAAAGTGACATTTCTATGCGACGCCCACTTTAGCCACAATTCACTTACATATGCATTGCAAATGCGAATGCAAGAGCGAATGCGAGTGTGCATTTCGAATAGGTCAATTCATTTTGTTTTCACAGTTGAATAAACTGTAACTGTGTGGACATAGAATGCAATCGTTATTGTTGTTGCAGCTGCCTCCAACTGGTTCTATTTAACTTTACCTATTTTCTCCCTTTTCCATCATCATCATCATCTTGTTTGAGTCTTTCTTTCTTTTTGGCAATTTCATGATTGCACACATCATATAAGCAAGCATAGAGCTCCATCTAGCAGCCACTTCCGGTGGCCGGAAACCCCAAATGCCAGCAAGAAATAGAGATTGAGATTGAAAGAGAGAGAGAGAGTAAAAGCGAAATGTCAGTGCAGCGCTCTTTGACATCAATCTGGCCAAAAATGCTGCTGCTACTGAGAGTGCTGCCTTTTTCGTGTTCATGCAAATTTCACAACGACTTAGCCCCCTTCCAAAAAATGTAATGAAAATGCGAGTGAAATCTTTAGAGAACATGGTGCGTATGCGTAATTTACGCCTGACTACTCTTACCTGATTGCCAAAGACGCCCACGCTGGTGGCTGATGATACTTGATCGAGTCCAAACCAAACTGCAGCCAATCTCGCTGGCAGTGACAATATGCAAACCTGTGAAACGACGAAAAAGTGGCAAAACAAAACAACTCAGTGCAAAGCCAATAGAACTGTGTGTGTGTCTGTTGAGTGGATTGTTACCTGAGCCAGAGCGACAATTGCCTGTCCTATGAAGCTGACGTAGAACAGCGATGGATCCACCGAAAACACTTTGATCCAGGCGCCCAAACAAGTGCCCACAATGCCGACCAATGCCGTGATGCGCAAACCCTACATCAAATACAAAAAATGATACAACAAAAAAGAGAAAACGTTAAAAACAAATACAAATCCCCATGCAATCAAACAAACAACAATCGCGGGTCATTTGTAACTAGAGCAAACAAGAGAGAGAGAGAGAGATAGACACTCACCACTTTGTCCAGAAACCAACTGCCTGGAAATATGAGTGGTATGTACAATATCATATATATCATGGACGTCCAGTCCACCCATTTGTCGCTGATGCCATAGTAACTGCAAAAGCCATTACAAACATTTCGCTGATTATCAAACGTACATTTATCTGGGCCCGAGCTGACAGTTAACGCTGTGGCAAACATTAATTAGCTTTGCCAATTTGCATTTCAAGTCATTCCCATTTGTAAGATGCTTGATTGTGTCCGACAATCGAGGCTGACTTAACGTACTTAATGTAACTTTAATTTAAATTATAAAACTAAATAGAAATAAAATATTCTTGAGCTTTAATGAGCTTTCTTTAAAGCGGTAAAAAGTTGATGGAAATAAAATAATTAGAATAGTATTAATATATATAGAATGCAGATAATCAAAAGTACATTTTATGGTTTCAACTGACAGTTAACGCAGAGGAAAACATTAATTAGCTTTTCCGATTTGTATCTCAAGACATTTTTATTTAAAAGATAGTTAATTGTATCGGAGAATCGAAGACGACTTTATTTTCTTAATGTAACTTTGATTTAAATTATAAAACTAAAAAGTAATAAAATATTCTTGAGCTTTCTTTAAAGTGGTATAAAGTTGATTGAAATCAAATAATTAGAATTGGACTATATAATTATGTATATAATACAGATAAGTACATTTATGTAATATTAACTCAGCGGGAAACATTAATTTGGCATGAAATATGTACATCGATCTTTTCTATCCTAGCATAATTGAGTTTAAAAGTACGATATAATTATCAAAGCCCATTTGTGGATTGTTTAAGTAATTAGCATTGCTGAAAATATTTTAAGATACTTAGTTATTTTGGACAATCGAGACTGCCTTTATATTCCTAATGTTGCTTTAGTTGAACTGAAAAAATTCTAGCACTTTAAATTAATTTGATATTTTTATAGGACTTTCCATATGGTAAAGAGTTTTAAAAACGTTTTTAATATAAGTTGAACT
The DNA here is from genome assembly GCF_009650485.2 of Drosophila albomicans. Classification (NCBI taxonomy): domain Eukaryota; kingdom Metazoa; phylum Arthropoda; class Insecta; order Diptera; family Drosophilidae; genus Drosophila; species Drosophila albomicans. The sequence goes on along the minus strand of NC_047629.2, from coordinate 20,498,714 downwards.
AAAGTAACTATACCACTTTAAATTATTATGATAGTATTATACGGTATTTCATACACTAATGAACTTTAAAAAGGTTTTTAATATAAGTTGAACTGAAAAAATGATAGCTTTAATTTTTAATAGGGATTTTCATATAATAATGAGCTTTGAAAGGATTTTAATATGCATGAACGACTTTATAGAATTCTTTAAAGTTCAATAGGGCTTAAATTAATGCAGATGAGGAAAATAATTTGCTAAAATTTAAGTGTATTATATATGCTTAATGTATCTTAAGTTTAAATTACAAAATTATAGCATTTTAAATTGTTGTGAAATCGCTCTAGGACTTGTTTCTATTAAGTATTAAAAGTAATTATATAACATTATTTACTTATAAAATTATGTTGTAGAAATTCAAAAGTAGATTTTCTAGATTTTTAAGAGCTTTATCGATAGTAACTTTTTGTTAGCTCAATCATCTATAAATGCATTTGAATAATATTTTTCATTGTATGTACATTTTTAAAGAAAATCCTACCATAAACATGTATAAAGTGTTTGTCATTAAATTGCATGCAAATGAGTTTAAAGTAAAGTCCTTGCAGCATTTACCAAAACTCGTTTAATAAGCTTTATTGGACTTTGTTTGCAGAGAGAAAGAGAGAAACTTTTAATTTGCATTATAAGCCTTGCAAATGAGTCCCAAAATCTCAGCTGGCTTAATGTTAAGCATACGCCGTGTTGTCTATGAGGTGCTTACCGTGTGATTATGTTGTTGATGATGGTGTACTGTATCCATTGCATGGCATTCGAGGCTGAATAGAATACAAAGAGTATAAGCACCGCCCAGCGTCTTGCATACACTTTGTAGCCTGCAAAATACGGAATAATACGCAAAAATTCTAAATAGAAATACACATGCACAGGTAAAAGCTACTTGAGTTTTGCCTCGAAAGGATTTCATTCTCCTTGACGTCGTTGTTGTTGTTGTTGTTGTTGTTATTGTCAAGGCTGCATGGCAGACGACACCCCACATAAGATTAACTGGATTAGCTGGCGCGTTGCTTATAGACCCAACTGTCAGATACTACGTGGAATATATAGTATAAATTATATGCCATATGTAATCCACGCCATGTGAATGATGTGGCGCCTCAATGCTCGCCCAGCCTGACAGGTGGCATGTGGCATGTGGCATGTGTGCTTGCAACACGGTAACTTTTATCTCTCTCGCTCGCTCATCTCTTTTTATATTTTTCAATTTCCATTACAACTTTTGCGGCAATTGAAAACGACGTCATAAAAGCAACGACAAGCTCATATAAACGCATCCTGTGTTCAGTTGCGGAATGACTTTATTGCACCGGACTTTTGTTTAACGTACTCGTATGCATATGGGAGTCTGCTTTATTTATTACATTGGAGCATTGCTATTTATCGCATTAGCAAACAAATGCAGCACTTTCTCATTTAAATAGCTTCAATGCTTCATTGTTATCAACGAAATATCTTTGACCGCTGCAGCTGCATACAAATTATGCCCCAAGGACTTGCTGCACACTCGCTTGAACGATAAAATACTAAAATACTGTATATATACCCGAAATATACTATACTTTTGAGTATCGCTTGCAGGGCATCTTCCAGTCGATTACTTGCGAATTGAATGTCCTTTAACTAGTTTCTTTTTTTCCCAGTTACGTGACATTGAAAATGCAAAAAGAGCTTTTGATGTTTGTTATTTTTAGTCGACAACGCACATACACAAACTGCAAACAAAACTATTGCATACCTTGAGGTGCAGTTAAGTCAGAATGTTCGTTTTGTCTGTTTGTCTAAAATGTTTTGCATACAAATGTTTAGTTACCACACACACACACACACACTTGCACACATAGTTGCCACAGGCACACACCCCCATTGAAAGGTAGCTAATGCCTGTTAGATTTGCGACTCGTCAGCCATGTTAACTACGCATTTGGTATTCTATGAGCGATTTGCCAAGTTGAATAACTTACCTTCGCCTGACGCATTGGCTGCCTTGGTGGCTTTGCTCTCCTTCTCCTTGGGCGTGATCATGTCTGTTGATTTGCTCGTCGCTATATAGGAATCGGTGCTCTCAGCTGCGCCACTGGCGCTGTGTTTCAGATCCATTAACAAAACCCTTTTTGTGTCTCTTTCCTTTGATTTTTAACTAAATTTTAATATATGCTTGGGCGGTCTTTTTTCACTTTTAGATTGCTGTGATATCGGTGGTGTCGTTGTTTCTCTCTCTATATAGATGTGTATATACTAGGGCAGTTTGATTGGCTTTAAAATTGCTGTAAAGTAAATTGGGTAGATTTTAGTGCAAGTGAATTAAAGCGACGCCTGAAAGTAGGCAACAAAATAAATTTGCAGCATTTTTTATAAGCCGCAACTGATGCGCATTTGATGCGGTCTTTGTGGCTAGAAATTGTTAAAACTTTTTAACAGCATTACTCAAACACACACACACACACATGCAGAGAGACAGGTGTGTACACATGTGTGAGCGTGTATGTGGCAGCTTTAACAACTGGCATAAACATTTCCTGTGGCCACAAAAGGCAACATATTACAGCACATAATGCGGCACTTCCCTTCGCTATCTCTCTCTCTATCTCTCTGTCTTACTCTTGCTTTCTTTCTAGCCACGTGAGTGCTTTTTTTTATTGCTCATATGCAATATTATTGTTTGGTTACCTGTGCCCTAGACTCCACCAAGGTTGTAGGGTATAACTTAAAGATAATAAAAATAATCTTTATAAAAAGATAAAGCAATCGACTTGTCAAAACTGATCAGTGTTTAAAGTACTTCTGACGCACACTTGACACAATTTCATGAGTCCACATTCCTATCACTCTTTACAGGGTATCTGCTAGTCGAAATAACTCAATTTATAACCGTTTTTTTAAGTGGTTTCATGCTGAGCTTAAAAGCGTGGTCACAATGTTTTTTTTTTTTTGCGCTAGTATTTTGTTTGCCATTAGACAAATTGCTTTCGCATGCGAAATGATTTAAAAACATTATTAAGTGAGTATTATTTATGCATATTCATTAACTCAATAAACTATTCGCAGCATTCACCTTTTTAAATTCACAGTTCACAGTTATTCAAGCATTCAATCGCTGACATTGAAAATTGCGCTCGCAACATAAATGAGCACTCATTGAATCAAGTCTTTGGGGTTCTACGAGGGATTTAACTGGGAATTTACCAAAAGCGAATGTGAAATTGGAAATGTGTGTGTGGAGAAAATCACAGAAAATGAAGAGGACTTGTTGCGTGCTCTCAACTGGCAAAAATGCAATCAAAGTCCAACAAAATTCATGAGCTCAACATCGATATTCGGCATCATTAATGGAGCTGCAACAGCGATTGCAACTGCAACTGCAACTGCAACTGAATTGTGGCACTCGAGTGGTGGCACAGTTTTGCAGCCTCACTTTTGACTTTTCGCCCTTTGCATGTGCCACAAAAATAAAATTGTGGAAACGTTGCAGGTTCCCTAATTGATTTAACTTTGTTAACGACGGCACTTAAATCAATTTGCTTGCATTAAAAATGCGACAAGCAACAACAGCAATAATAATAGCAACAAGCAGGCAAACAACATCAACGTTATCAAGTGACATGTTTCAGGTTTTCATATAATTTTTTATTTCGGGGGGAGACTGCGTAAATTGCCCCTAATGATGTACGTGGCGGTTGCACATGTTTCACTCTCTCATTGTGTGTGTGTGTGTTTTGTGCAGCGTAATTCGATTGTCATTTGGATTTGAATTTAAATTACGTTTTGTATTTGGATTTGCATTTCGAACTGTGAAATTGCCATCATTTTGCTAATGTTTTCCAGCTGATCGAAAACTGATTCTATCTCATGCGACACTCAAAATTGTCGCATGCGAGAAGCTCACAGCTGCCTTAAACGATTTGAGGTGATACCGAAAAAAAAACATGATAAATACTCAAAATACTTGAAAATAAAACACAACCAGATACAGAAACAGAAACAACAACTTCGATGAGTGGAAATAGATGATAAGAGTGACCACGAGCAAGAGACAGAGAGAGAAAGAGAGAGAGAGACGGAGAACTGCTAGCGTATTTATATATGCGACAAGTTCATAAACTTGGTCTTGCACAAGCATAAGAATACGTATTAAGCATTATATTGTTGATGGTATATCAAAGATATGTGGGAATTGTTGTTTTCTTTTTTTTTTTTGTTGCTGCTCGTTGATGACATTTTAAACACACACTTAACACGTACATTAATTGTAGCTTCAATTAATAAAATATTACAACTGTTGTTGTTTTATCTGTTGTTGTTTGTTTTCTTATTTTTTTGTGGTAGGTTCTAAAACACGCATCGAACGTGAAAGCGAACCGAACTCAACACAACGCGACGCGACGACGGTGGCGGGAGAGAGAGCGCGAATGGGCGAACGGGCAAATTGAAACTGAAACTAAATCCGAAAAGTCGCTCAGTCGCCTCGTCGTCATAAAGTTGATTTGCAAAATGTTGTTGTCGTTATATTGCTGCTGCTTTTGCTCTTGCTGTTATTTGTTGTAAACAGCTGATTCTTTGAACATGCTAAATATTAGTAATACGCACACACACACACACACACACACACACCGCGCACACCGTTAAGTTTACAGTGAGCGTGCTTCTGCTGTGTTCACCTTGTTAAAAACAACTAAACAAAACAATTACAAAGTCGTAAAAAAAGAAAACAAAATTCAATGGCTTTGTAATTACACCAAGTAAATACAACTCTAAGTACAAGTATTTACATTATGCATTATTGAATTTACGTAAATTACTTTATTATTTATAATTAACACGCCAATAAGTCTCATTGCTGGGGACTCTATTTCAAGAGATCTTTTTACGTTCACTTCCGTCACCTAAATGATCTCTGCTCAACTCAAATGTGCTGATAAGAGATGTGAGTAAAGCCGTGCCAAAGCTCAGCTGTGATTAAGACTACTAGGAATGACAGCACTTTAAAGTAATTGCAAAAACAAACTTACATAAATGATTAATCATGCAAATTTACAGCCAGCTGTCGTCTTTCATTATTCATTGAGCTTTAATAAGCTTTTCTTAAAAAAATTAAGTAGAAGTACACATAAAATTAATGAGATTAATATATTATTAATTAGATATCTGTAATAAGCTTTAATAAAAAACAAATATATAAAAAACTTTTGGTTTAAATAATGAAAAAAAAAACCTAAAAACTTTCCATAAGTTTAAACGATTAACCTTACTAATAAAGCTTTATTATGCTTTTGAGTAGCATTATTTTTCTTATCAAAAAGCTTTTATTTTGAAATTCAATAAAAACATAAAACTTTGCAATAATAGCTTTTATTTGAATCTTGTGATTTCACAAGCTTTCATGTAAGATAATTTAACAACTTGTAAAGCTTATATTTAATATAATGGAATAACAATAATAGCTTTTATTTTTAGTAGCTTTATAGACAATAAAATACACAGTTTATTATTATAAGGCTCATAAAGCTCATAAGGCTTTAATAAGCTTTTATGTACAATTAAGTTTGTTTATCTTTATGCTTGTATGTGAAATAATGAAATTGATGCTCAATTAAAATATTACACCATTTTTATTTCATTAGATTATTTTTATAGCTTACATTAAAGCTTGCACAAACCACTTATTAATTTTTTTTTAGCAATTCCTAACTAGTAATTAACATAAGTGCAATTAAATGACCACACCTGAATTAAGTAGCATGAGATTAGTTAAGCCTTAAGCGTTAAGCTTTTATAATCAACACGCTATTGAATAAATAGCTATTCAGCAAATTGTGATTTGTGTTATCTAAAAAATCCGCTAAATTGCACTTCATTAAAAATAATTTGTTGCACTTCAATCAGACGATCATAAAAAAAACTTGAGATTTGTATAGCACGAATTTTGCCAGAGCTTTTGTTTGGCAGAACAGCTGTCAAGTTTTGAAAGTATACTTTTTGCACGAACTGTGCAACTATGTATGTGAGAGACATGAACTAGAAATGCACATGTCGACTTATGTATGTAGATTAACCGTAGCAACGCCGCTCAAAGTCGGACATGTCCATTATTGTCTGTCGTTGTCCGTGCTTGAAACTCCCTGCTGCTTGCTGCACAGTGGTGCAAAGTATCGAATACTCGATATAACTAGTGCAAACTTGAGTGTGTGGATTGATGTGTAACACTGCAAGTGTTGACTGCCCAACACTTGAGTTGCTTTACAACAAGTTATTGAAAAAGCCATTACAAATAAATCATTTTAACTTTAACATAGCGTGTGTTCACTGTAGCAAGTAGAAGGGACTTGACATTGATAGCACACTTGAGCAACCAGTTGTGACAATGTAAATAAATATATAGACTGATACAAATATTAATCAGTTTTAAATTGCGAATTATATAAGAAGTGCAGCTGACATGACTCGCACTTTAGTTGCAATCGATTGATTTGCTTTTATTGAGTGCATACTGTAGCACACTTTAGCTGATTCACGATACAATAAACGATAATTGCAATAGTAAAGCACTTGAAAATTCGCTTGCTTTTTTTTTTTTGCTGCGATATTTGCCCCGTTATATTGTTCTTTCTTTTGCTCTCGAACTTCGTCATACAAATTCCACTTCCACGTGCATTTCTCCCACCCTTTCGTTCGCTTCCTCTCTCTTTCTCTCGCGCTCTTCTTGCAGTTCGCTTCACTCAATCTTGTCGCTCGTCTTCCCCTTTCCCCCCGTTTCGTGCTGTCAAATATTTTGTGTTGTGCTCATAATTTATTTGCATTTTGGACTTGTTTTCTCGTGATTTTTTTATTGAATAATTTGCCTGCGGGAACTTCCTCGTTGTCAAATCACCGAGACAAGGTCCAAGTCCCAGTTTTAGTTCCAAGCCCAATCTCAGACATATAGCTCGTCGTCGTTGGCGTCGTCCAAGTGGTTGGGGGTCATTATTCGATTAAGCCAAATGATTATAATTCTTTTTCTCTTTTTGTTGTTGTTCTATGTGTCTTCATATTTCAAATACAAGTGGCACTTGGAACGTGTTCGGATGGAGGGGGGAGGGAAGGAAAGGAGGGTAAATAATCGCAACAGATCCATTGTCAAACCATGGTTATCTCTCGTGAAGCACACACACTCATGAGTATACTCATCTAATCGACGAATACTTTGTGTGCGAATTGTTCGCGCGATTCCGCCGCCAAAGATAATGCGAAGTCGAGTGTCGATAAGGGCTTAACATGCCATACGCCAGATATGCCAGATACACGTACTACATATAATTGTTTGTTCGACAGCAAATTGTGCCAAATCATTATTAACTATAGCTAATATTATTAATTCTGACGGCATCTGTTGGCAACCCGCTTAGCTATGGAGCTAACGTAACTCCCCCGGATGAGTTCCATATTCTACACGTCACGTGTGTGCAATACAGTAGAGATTCGCTAAGTGCGAAACTCGAATTAATTTGTGTATTAATAATGAAGAAGTAAAAATACTCTTTGAATCTATGTATTCGAAGTCGGTCATGATTTTTTGGTAATAATTTTTTTTTTGTCTTAGAATTTAAAATTTCTTATTAAAAAATATCAATATTTCTATAATGTCTACAAAATTTCGAAATTTTAAAAGATCTATTTTCATTATATTAAAAAATAGTTTATAGGACTCATTTTGTCTTTTCTTAGTTTGCCATATTATTTTCAATAATTTAATTAATAGAGTTTTGTTTAAAGCAAAATTAAAAATAAAAAGAATGTAAGTTAAAAAATTTAAAGAAAAATAGTTTTTTATTTATTTACTTATAATCCAATTTAATTTATTTACTTTGAATGAAATTTGACTGTACAATAATAAAGTCATATCAACTTAGTTCTTTAGGCGGCTTCTTAATAACTTGCCAACTAAAAAAAAAAACTAAATAAAGGATTACATTAAACTATTTTTAAAATGAGCAATAACATCCCATTAACTTATTAATAGTTGAGAATATTTATTAGTAAAATCAATTAAAAGGTACAACTTCTTTTTAGCGACATTAAAGTTTATCATTGATTACTTAAATTGTAACTTAAAAGTAAATAATAATTAACAATAATCACAACTTATATAACCAGATTAATATAAGTTTGGAAAATAAATAAAATATTCTTTAGATGAATTCCCACCGTAGTAAACTCACATGAGGTTCGCTTAATTGCAGTTTGACTTTAGAATGTGTTTAATGTGAGTACTTAATCACAATTCACTAACATAGTATGGCCTTGTAATGTGGGTAATGATAGTAATGATTCCCGTATCTAACTAGTTTTGAATATTTATCAGAATAAACTAATACCTGATTAACTGGTCTTCTGTAAACCCCATAACTATCCCGAACAATCTAACCACTTTGCATGCAAATCACAGGTAACTGCGGATAAGATTTATTATACGCTTACGAGTATTATTGGTCACGTTCACTTGCTGACCTTTTGCATTGCTGCACTGCGAAACCCAAACCAACAAGTAAAACCCTTTAAGCCCACACTTTTTGAAGGTCAATTGTTGTGGAACAGGTATTTATGGGGAATCCCATAAGTCTGGATAAACCACAGACAAGCGACGTCTCAGCTACGTGAAGTATAAAGTATAAAAATAGATGCTTTTTATTAGATCTTAGACTGACATTTTTACTAAATTACTCATCTATTCAGCTGCGAAATAAGTTTTTATTACTCTCTTTATTTAAATTCATTTTAACGCAATCAGTTTAAGCCTCTTATTGAAATCTAAATGCGACTAGACTGAATGGCTATAAATTTTTAATTATTTATTTGACCGTAAGTCGATAAATCATTTGTAAAAAGTTGAGATTTAAAAATATTCTACACTATTTTATGGCTTTAGATGCAAATTTGATTTGAATTTTAAAATATAAATGCCAGACAATTTTATTTACATTTTATAATTGAACAATTCGAAGTATTTTCGAATGTCCTAACTATGAATTTTATTGTAGAGAATTGATCAACAATTTCAACTTTTCGTACTATACATATATTACGTATACGACTATGTGGTTAAGCATTTTTAAAGTATTTAAGTTTCTGAAAGACAATAAATCATTTTCTCAAATAAAACAAAAACAATTTTAAATTTCAAGTATAAAAGCGAGTAAATTTTATTCATATTCTATAATTCAGAATATTATTGAGAACATATTTATTTTTCATTTCTGCATTTTCAATTTGCATATTTATATTTTTACTCCACGAATCGCTTGCTTTTGGTGGATGTTAAGCAAATAATGGCATCAATTCTTTTTTTCTCTATTGTCAATGCAAAGTTTTTTCGATTTTCCTTTGCTGCATCTCAGTATAAAACTGTTTTGAATGTAGCAAAAAGTAGTTTAAATTCGCTTCGCTGCTGTGTAAATAGATTTGAGAACTATTTGCAGCAAATTTTCAGTCGAGAGTTGCTTCATAAATTGCATTCACTTCAGTTATTGTTTTAAAGTCTCTATTTCTCTATGCATCTCTCTCTTTATTTCTCTGGCTTTCTCTAATGAATTCTCGGTGTGCGGCAACAGTTGTTAAATGTGCAACAAAAGGCTCAGAGGCAGCCAGCCACTCATTAGGCATATAAGGAACAAAGCCATTCCACTGATTGCCACATTTCTCATGCGCTTTCCACATGCCTCTTCTTGCAAGTTGCAGCTTGCCACTGCCACTGCCCCGGCGCTGTTGAGTGTTGAGTGTTGCAACAAACGCTTTGTCTTCATTTCAATCTCACATGAATTCCAAATGCAATTTGTCGCTGCAAGTGGCCAAGTCGCTGGCCAACTGGCCAACTCGGCAGCTGAGCAACTCACAGTCGAGCCAATTAGGCGAGAGCGACTGGATGATGGCCTAAAGGCTTTAGGCTTAAATTGAAGCTAAAATATTAATGCAAACAATTTACTTAAACAGCTCTTGGTGCCTTTTTATCACGTTTTATATCTACACATATTTTTATACCCGCTACTCTTAGGATAAAAGGGTATTCTAACTTTGTGTCGGCAGAAAATTAATGTAACAGGCAAAAAAAAAGTAGGACAGAATAAAGTATACATATTCTTGATCTGCGTAAACATCCGCTACGATATAGTCAGGTCCGTCTGTCTGCCTGTCCGTATGAACATCAAGATCTCAGAGACTATCTGGTATATTTTGACATCTAAGATATATTTCGATTGTCGTACTTTAACGATATACCAAATACGATAAGCAGTATATTTTAGTATTTTTGTGGTATATTATTTGGTATATTAAAAAAATAATACCGCATTGTGTTGCTTTTACTCAAAATGTCCGTCTAACTGACTCTCCGTATGAGTACCTAGATCTCATAGACAACAAGAGATAGAAGCTATAATTTTTCGACAATGTTTGCACGCAGATCAAGTTTGTTTCAAATATTTGCCACACCCATTTCCACCCCCGCACGTAGTCAAAATTCAAATAACAAGAGAAATTTTTAAGTCAAAATCTAATTTTGGCACAGATAATAATAACTATAGTATTTATGATTCCTGAGAATTTGAGTGCAATCGTACAAAAATTGTTGAGGTTATTAAAAAAAAAATACTACTGCAATCTAGGTTTAGTTGCTTTGGCTGACAATTTAGTATATTTTTAACTCAATGATATTTTTCTAATCTAGTGCTCCAACGATATACGAAATATAACCTTCGGTATACTTAAGTATTTTTGTGGTATATTATTCGATATATTTAAAAAATGAATACCGTACTTTGCTTTAATTCAAATTGGTTACCGGATATCTCACAGTTGAGCGTTAGTTTTATTACTTGGCTTTTTTTTTGCTACTTGCGGCCGTTTTAACCATTTGGCAAAAACCTCATCAAAGATATTACAGTTAGCAGGGCATTAAATCAAATGGTCGAGCGTCTGTTGCTCTCATTTCTCCAACCTCGCTCCCCTCCCTCTCTCTCTCTCTCTGTCAATTACACTTCGTCGCCTGCTTCTGCTTGAGGAAACGACACACCTCCTAGGGCTATAAGTTGAATGAATTTTTCATGGGCCGCCATCAAATGCAAGCAATGAGGAATCAACAGCGAGCCTAACAAACAAACACATACACACACATATACCAACAGTCACACACTCACACCCGCGTAAAATACAAACATGCCAAGCAAATACATGTACTCGCATATTATATTTTCTTATATATAGTATTTATATGCGTTTCGCTCTTGTGCGCAGTTTTCTTTGAGTCGCCTCATTAATGGCTCCTAAGAGTAGGCGAAGAGGAGGGGGCGCCATGGATTGACTAAACGAGCGAGAGGAGAGAGAGAGAGAGAGAGAGGGAGAGAGGGAGAGAGGAGACTGGGTAATTCCTGTTGCGATTACCGCTCGCTGCACGCATTTGTCAAGCGCCTCTTAAGCCTCAGCAAATCGTGTAATTATGGGGCGCCTCTCTTGAATGCCACATAATTTCCGCAACATTTATTTATTAATTAAAAAATTTGTGCAACTTGGGCTGCCACAAAAAGGGGCGACACTGCGATGCCACAGGCATTTTATCAGTGCTGCGGCTGTGTGGCAGCCGCCAAGGCTCAATTTGGACTCCAGTAGGTAAGCTAGATTAATTACCATAAATCTTATTTTATTTGCCCGAAAAAACTTTTTATGCTTCGAACAAAAAGCGTAGCATACTTTTGTGCGCAGCGCAATTTTCAAAACTCTCCAATTATCAGACAAGTTTCCGACGCAGCAGCCGTTACGTTGTCTTCCACTCTCTTCCTGCCCCCACTTCACTTCTCCCTTAATGCTATTATCATTGTTATTGTTGTTCCGGCTGTTGTTGTTCTCCGGGCTGCAAATACCCAGTACTTTAAAAAATAGCCGCAAAAGGGGTTTAACTGTCAATAATGTTGGCGATCTTTTGAGTAAATCCAGCTTTAAATGCTGATATGGAGCTAACTAACAATATAATTGAAATACGAATGAAAAGATATTATTTATTTATTAGTTATTAATTGTAGTTTAGAATTAATTCGACAGTACAATATATAACCAGAGTAACTGGCTAAAAATGATATATTAATCTAAATATGATATATGACAGAAGTATAAAATATTATATAAAATAAATGATTAACAATTATGCAGATAAAATTATTTATTTGAATACATATATAATTTAAATAATACAATTTAATTTCAGAAAATAATTACTTTAAATAAATTAGAAACTTCTAAAATACGAAAAGGATATGCTAAAAGATTTATTTATATATATATATGTGTCGAATTGATTCAACGTTTAATTACAAATAAAGAATTAAACTTAAAATACAGGATTTGTAGCTATTGCTATATTTTTTATTCCTTATTTATTTATTTAATTTAAGACTTGGATTATAAATTAATTTATAACCTAACGCTGGCTGCTTTGGCCTTGGCTTATTTCTTATTAGTATTCCTTACTTAATGTATATTTAATAAATAAGTTAAGTCTTAACAAACTTCATACAATAACGAAATATATTTCTTGCTTCAGATGAATCGACATAAAAAGAATGTATTTTATAGAAACAATTAAACACAAAGTAAATAAATATAAAAATGTATAATATTATAAATGTGAATGTTAAATTATTTGTTTAAAGGGAGCAATTGTTTAATGAATGTAAATACAAATACGAGCGAAAATATTAAATCCAAGTTTGTTGTCCGCTAGTAAAATAAATAGAAAAGGGAAAACAATAAAACAATGCGGGAATGCTCACGTAAATACAAAAGAAACTTTTGCCAGAAGTGCCTCCTTATACTATAAACTATAAACTTTAAACTATAAACTGGAACACGCTGCAATTGAATCTGCAAAGCTGAAAAATTAAATAAAGCATACTCTTACGCGCAAAGTTTAAAGTTTCGTTTGTTGGCAAAGCTATCAGAGGACACTCTTCGGTAATATATTTCAATGAAATAATAGCAGAGGATAATAGAGACATAAATAATGATTAATACGAAACTAATTATGGAATATGTATACTGCTTTATTAAAGTCAAAAGTAACTTATGTCAGAAGAGGGCCACAACTATAAACTAAAACATGCTGCAATTGGATCGTTGGATAATTATAAAATTAAATGAATCATACTCTTAGGCGCAGCGGTTAAAGGAGCATTTGTTAGTTATCGAAACTCCTTATTCTACAAATTCTGCCGTAATGTATTTAATTCTTATAAGTAAGAAAATAAATAGCTATGAATGCAATTTTCGAACAAAAACTTGCTATTTTTAATTAGAGTAGCATTTTTAGATTTAATAAATACCTATTTAAAAATTTTTATTCCACCTCCACTTTATTCAATTCTCTTATTTTATGATTACAAAGTGTAAGGGCTTTTTTAAATAGTAAAGGAACTGACTGCAAAAGTAGGCCACAACTATAAACTGTATTGCTTAGATGGCCCTAAAAAAAAAAGCAGAATTATTCTAGGTGAAATGGTTAAAGGAGCTAGTTATCAAAGATCGTTATTCATTCCACTTTATTGTTATGCATTAAATTCATTCTAGTAAGCAAATAAATACCTTTGAATGCGATATTAATTTTCGAACTGTATTATAGCAAAACTTTCATTTATATTTATGGTAGCATTTTCAAATTGTTTTAATAGCAAATTCAAAAAATTTGTATTCTATCTCCGTTTATTAAACTTTAAATTTATATGATTTAAAGTCAGAATCATTAAAAAGCAGAAGTGCTATATTAAATACAAAAGAAACTAACGACGAAAGTGGGCCACAACTATAAACTGGATCGCTTAGATGACCATAAAATTAAATGAAGCATACTCTTAGGCGCAGCGGTTATAGAAGCTTTTGTTAGTTAACGAAGCTCGTTATTCATGTGTTAGAGAGGAGGACACTTTGCCGTCGAGCAATTTAAGCCATTTGGTTTTGGTGGCCAACGGATGGCGGATGGCCCATTATGCAATTTCTGCAGCCGCCGTTGATGTTGTTGTTGTTATTGTTGGTGGTGCTTTAGCGGTTGCTGCATCTGCTGCTACTGCGGCAGCATTTTTGGGGCATTCATTTCATATGCGTGCTTCTCGATTAGTTAGCACTTTTACAGTTTAGCAGTTTCTCAGTTTTTCAGTTGTGCAGTTTTTCATTTTTGCGGCTTTGTTCGCAATCCAGATGCATTTTTAATTGCAGCAAGTTGGACTTGAGCTTGGTCTTTGCATTTGATGGTTGGCACTTTGCTGCCGTTGTCAGTTTCTTAATTGGACATTTGTAATTAACTTCAATGCGATGCCACTTCTGCTGCTGCTGCCGCCATTTAGTACAGTTCAGTTGAGTTTTTCTTGTTTTTCCGTTATCAACTTCCGCTTGGCTCATTTTTCACATTGTGCACTGGACTTTCATTTCGCTTTTTTTTTCGTGGGTCGGGAGGGAAAATGTGACGCGATGCGATGCGGTAGCGAATCCTTTGGGTCCTAGTAACTGTTTTCTCATTGTCCTTTTTTCATGTTACTGTTCTTGTTGTTGTTGTTATTTATGTGCTAGTCGTTAGCTTTTTGGTGGTTTCCTATTCATTGTAGTTGCTACTTCTTGCTGCCACTGCTGCTGCTGCTGTTGTGGCAAGGTCGCATTTAGCTGCAGATTTGTTGTTATCTGTCAATTCTTTGCACATTCCTGCAGTCGAGTGTATCAACAATGAGACCTTTCTTTAACGCTCAACCAAAGTTGAGCCTGGTCATGCTGCGCGTGCTTACTTGTAGGGTTAGCCGGAAGTGGAAGTGCAAGTGCAAGTGGAAAACGGAAGTGCAAGTGCAAGTGCTCTACTTTCAAAAGTCCAATCAATAATCGGGCTCTGCAATTGTGCAGTTCTATGATGTTGCATGTGGCAGGCAGCAGTGGCAGCAACAGCGACGTGTTGAAAACTTTTCCTTTTCATGAGCTTGTGTGACCCTTCAATTTATTTCCTTCCTGTTGATCCTACGTCCCCCACTTCTGACCATCTTATTATTTAAAGCTTTAATATGCTTAACTATTTATTCAATGTCTAAGCTCTTCAGCAGTAGCATGCGTGTGAGCGAGATGGAGCGAGTGTAAGTATGAGAGTGCTTCAGTTCAAAAACCTCCAAGCATTGCGTCACAATATTCTCACCACAGACAAAACATACACACACACACACATATGCAAAGAAAAAAAAAACATTGCTGCGAGCGCTTACACACTAACACAGACGCAGACAACATAGAATTTGTCGTCCGAGTGTGAAGCTTTGCAAAGCTGAAACTCGCCAGTTGCTAACAGGCAGCTGAGACACGTAAAGAGAGGCACAGCACAGTGAGAGAGCAAGAGTGCAAAGGCGAGAGCGAAACAGGGATAGAGGAAGATGAAGGTGAAGATGAAGAGAGGGCTCGTCACAGTCAACCGGTTGGGGTCTGTGCTTTTGCAATTGTCTAGCGTCGCCTTTAAGTGGGCTTTGCTTTATTTGCTTGCTTGCTTGCTTGGCTAGCGTTGAACACCTGGAACTAAACTGCATTGCTGATGCTTCTTCTTCTATTCTGTTCTGCTGCTTAATCTTGTGCTATATTTATTTATGTGTGTGTGTACAAAAAAAAGTGATGCATGCGGAAAAATCAATTTATGGATTTTAGTTTTAGGCTCACAACAACACGTGTTTCATTTGCTTGATGCTGCTGCAGTCAGTCTTAAGATCTGGCATTCTTCTTCTTTCTCGTACTCTTTCGTTAGCCAAGGTTTGTTGGCATTCGACACCTTTCACACGTTGTGCGGGCGCAATTAATGCAATTGCGCTTAATTGCAATCAAATGAAACGTAAAGCACTCAACATTTCATTTACTCTTGTGTTTTTTTCGTACTCTTTACTTTTACCTTTTTTATTTGGAATGAAACTTACCCCGTTTTGCTTTTGTAGCTATCGCTGCAGCCACGTCGAAGAACACAAAAGCGCGCTAAAATGCCTTGGCATCTGTGTGTGTGCGTGCGTGCGTGTGAGTGTGAACGTTTGCGTCTGTGTGCGTGTGTGTGAAAGCGTGCGTAAGTTTTGCAGGCAGTCGCGCCACTTTTGAATGGAAATGGAATTTATTTATTAAAGCGACAGTCAAACGAGCGCAATGCAAAGGTCTATTTATTCATTTGCCACCTTGGCACTTGCAACTTGCTTCTTGCCACTTGCCACTTGCCACTCGTTACTCGTTTCGCATTGAGCACATTCACAATTAAAATGAAATTCACATTCACGCCCGTGTGTCTTCGTTGTGTGTTTTTGTTTGCACAAGTCTCAGGAACTGCAGAAAACGCTCTATAAAATGTCCCTTTTTGTGGGGTTTGCTGCTGTTGAGGCTGCTTCTGCCAACACCTTGGTAGGAATCACTGAACAGGACTACTGCAAATTCTATTGCCATTGGTCGTTTTATAGGACTCTCGTCACGTTCCACAACAGCTGTTGGATGCTGTGGATGCTACGCTCTCACATCTCTCCCTTTTTCGCTCTCTCACTCTGGCGTGCTCTCATTTTACGTGCTGCGCAGGTACAAACAAGCGGGCCAGACCGCCTGAAAATGCAGAGATAAATCATTGTTATCAGCAATATTTATAAATAGTCGCTGTTTGGTATTTAAATGAGTTTTGTGCCCTCATTAGAATGTATTTGTAGCGAGCTTTTACTGTTGGCAACAAGTTTAACTCGTGCTGCCTAAAAGTATGCAATGAATTTTTCGTGTGCTGCTATCAGTTAGAGAACAGGGTGATTCGTGACAACTCCCACTTGTTGCTGCTGTTGTTTTTATTTATACTCACTGATTACTTCCTCTTGTTAAAAATATACCCTCTACGGAAAGGACAGTTTCGAGATAATAAATAAAAGAGAGTGTTCAGCTAAAAATACCTTGAACAATAAATGATTAATATTTGGAGGCCACAGCTACTTCTTCTGCTGACCAAGTTCTCATACATTAAGTTTAGTCATGGCTATTAGCTTATAAATACAAAAAGAACGCCAAGTATTGTACATTGTCCAAGCATCGAAAGTGGTTTTGTTGAATTACTTTCACCAGGTTGGACGCTAACTAGCGAATAAATTTGATTGGCAACTGAATTATGTCTCTGATGTAAAGATCTAGCTCACGATTTGCCAGCTGCTGTTGTTGTTGCTGCCTTTTGTGGAATGCGTCTCCATGGGATTTCAATGCTGTGTTTGTTATTGTTTTTCTTTTTCGTTTCGTTTCGTTTCCCTCTTTCATTCATCATTCGTGCTTTGCACACGCTTCCATTGATGCCTATCTTAACGGTCAATCATGTTCTGTGCATTCCTCAGCTCGGCTTCAGTTCGGGTGACAGTGTTGACTGATGATGACTTGGGCGGAATTCCAACAGGATGATGGGCAACTTTGTGTGCCATTAGACAGGCTTTAAGCAACGGTGATTGTTGCTGCTTACATTGTTGTTGTCGATGTCGTTGTTGTTGTTGTTGAGGTGGGGGTAAAAGGCAAGCTTTAATACACACACATACATAACATATGCTTCGAACACCTCATATCAATACGATGTGCGCAAAAAAAGTGAGTGGCAAAATGTTTGAAAAATGGTCAAAACTGAAGCGCCTCCATCTCGCCTTGCCTCTTCTCTTGGCTACGTCGCTGCCTCGTGTCAGGTGCAATGTGCCGGTGCTGTTGACCAGCAGAGGCACCAACAGCAGCAGCTGCGCCAGCCAGACGCAAAAAGTTTATAAAAAATACAAAAAACAAAACAAAAAGCTAAAAAAATACACAACTGAGAACGCAGCAGCTAACGGACAGCGACTGAGAGATACCCTGTAATAAACTAAACAGACAAAAGATTCAATGTCTTTAAATTCTATTATATCATCAATATATTTATAATAAAATAAAGTCCATAAATTAGTTGTAATATGATATTTAAAAGACTTAAAGAGCTTTGTTTTATTTATTTAGTCTGCTTGACTTTTATATTTAATTTGAGAGTTGCCACGACTCATGTGTCGCACTCCCTTTTTTAACATTCCAGGGTATTTTTCACTCTTTCAGTCTGAGCTTATAAGCGTAAATGTGTAAGAGTGTGTGTGTATGTCGAACTGTGGATATCGCTGTCACTATTGTTGGTCCGCCTGACGTATCAAATGTCTTTCATAGGTAGTTAAACGCTTCCTATTCCGTGCATGTCGCTGCCATTGCAGTCAGTATACTAAGCTATGCTATACTGCGATGTTGCCGCATCGTTTTGCATGGACAAGTTGGACAAGCAGCACTCAACTAGTCAGTTGGTCAGTTAGACAGTTTTGGCGTAGGGCATTTCCCGAATCACTTGACCGACCCATAAACTGGGTGTATTTATAGCTCAACTTCTTTCTAACTGAACTTGTGTAACCGAATACCGAATACGAACTTGTGTTGGCTTCGTTCGTTGGGATCTCTAAGTGCTTTTACGGTTCGCTTTTTGCACTTCCCATCTTCGTTCGCGTCGCTTCCTTATGCATACAAATTAATGGGCTGCGTCTTGTGCAAAGTACCAAAGTTTAGTCGTGTGACACAAAAAGAGAGAAAAGCTTTGGCAGCAGGCATTGCTAAGGCGTAAATGGAAGAAAAGAATGAATGGCAAAAAGACGAAAAGAACTTGTGAATGAAGTTGCCCTTGGCGACCAAATAAACAACCCTATTTACTCCAACCCCTCGGCCAGAAACTAGTTTATTCCCAAAATCCAGTTAAAAATTGCCAAATGGCACCGCCAGCTGTTGATCAGAACAAAACAGCCAATAATAACAACAGCAAGCGGCAGTGAAACAAGAACAACAAGTAGCAGCTGAGAGTGAGGTAAATTACAAAGAGAGCGAACACGCGAGAGAGCAAAACGCAAGCTCAACAACAACAATCACAAACAGCTGCGATAAGTTGAGTTGAGCGCAGGCAGCTCGAAGCTCGACTCCAGAGCGTCGACGTCGACGGCTCATTCGCGTTTCAACCTTTGCGCGACTCTCACGCAACGTCAGAGCGGAGTTAGCATCAACGGGATTTGAAGTAAATGTACGCTAAGAGAGTTGTTATTATTAATTTAGTATATTTCGCTTAACGTATTGTGTGTTTCATACAAAAAACCAACAAAACGTGTCGTGCAATAAGCAATGATAAGTGAACCTTAGCCTACAAACTGAAAACTAAAATCGTTGAAGCGCAACGCCGAAACTTGTGATAAAAAAGGGCTCATGGACAGTTCGAATGCGAATGGAAGAGAAAGAGAGCGCGATCAACAGGCAACCCTTGGGGACTCTGCAGTTATTTTTTCTAATTGTGTGCGTGTGTGAAAGAGCGAGTGTAATTGTGTGCACTCCTAGTGGGTCACTGGAGCGTGCGATATGTCAGTGTTAAGCTGCGAGTAAAACAAGCGACTCATGCGCAAAGCAGACAGACGACGACAACAACAGCAAACAAACGAAAAATGAGTGCATAATAAAATGACGAAAAGTAGTGACAAGTGGACAGGGACAAACAGTGTAAGAGTCACAATGGTCAGTAAGGGGGGCGGAGTGCAGGGGGCAGCGGACAAGTGTCAATGTCACTGGCTTAGCATTGAAATCAAATGCAACCCTGCGAATCTAACTTTCGAAGCCGACTGTGAGAAATAAAAGCAACGGCGGAAAGAGCTGCAAATTGCTTCCGTCAGACTGTTCGAGTGTAGTAGACTCCATACAGAGGAGAGTGTTAACGCTGTATTAAGTAGAGTGTGGATCGATTGGTTTTTCATTAACAGCAGCCGCCAATTTTTAAGAAACAACTTTTTCGTACTCGCATGGAAGAAAGACAATTACTTAGGTAACGAACAGCAGCAGTAACATCAGCAGCAGCAAAGAAAAGCTGCTGCAGCAAGCTGAAAGCAAAACCAATCGGCCAGCATCAGTTAACAATATTAACGCAGCCGTTGTGGCAGCGTTTAAATTACTTACCAACTTCCGTTCATCAGGCGCGTTTTGGCGTCTAAGCAGCTTCAGTTCAGCAGTTGCGGTTGTAGCCAAGTTGTTTAATTTCTCAATGAATCGACAGTTCGTCTCTCCAAACTCCCTCCTCCCTCCTCGCAACCCTCCCTCTGCTGTGTTAAGCGGGTGAAAAATGTGTGAAACCGTTAGTAAAAGCAATATTGATACATCTGGCAAAGCGTTGCGCGTAATTAATACCAAATTTCCCTTTTTTGGCCAAACAGACACCACAATAAACAAGCAAATAGCAGCTAGCAGCAACATCAATCATCTTTGCGCCGGCATGCAAAATATATTTGCCAACAAACCAACAGCCAACAAATGTTAATGAAGTGCTTTTTGCCCGCTGTGAAGAGATCGTCAGCTGATGTGGATTTCTGTACTTAGCCGGCTGATTAACTAATTGCAAATTGTTGTGTTTTGTATTTTATATGTGCATACATCAAGTATGACCCATCATATAGCATCATACTATACTATTTATAATACATCCGTCCGACCCATTTGAAAATGTGACCCAATTGCATGCAGAATTGCTGTCATTGTTTAATTAATTATCAAATTAGTTACTGTAACCACTTAATGCGACATGCAATGCGAAACAATTGTGTGAAAATTGCACAAATCCCCAACACGTAACACACAGCAAACAACTTACAACCTGGCATTGGGCAATGAGACAGAGATCTGGATTTTAAATCAATTTGATGCCCACAAAGGCCGTCTC
Organism: Drosophila albomicans; assembly: GCF_009650485.2. Classification (NCBI taxonomy): domain Eukaryota; kingdom Metazoa; phylum Arthropoda; class Insecta; order Diptera; family Drosophilidae; genus Drosophila; species Drosophila albomicans. The sequence continues at coordinate 20,477,920 of NC_047629.2, read as the reverse complement.
GAGTGGAGATTAGACAACTCTCCACTTGGCCATTTGCATATCGCATTTGTAAAATGTAAACGAAAATTCAGTTGCCAAATGATATGCAAAATGCCTATGACCCCAATGGCAACGACGATGCCGCCATCCCAACTGCATTCGGAAATGCATTTTTAATTATGCTCGGCTGCATAAACCGCACATCATCATTTTGGCTTTGCTGAATTTTCCACTTACGACTATGTGAGTCCCAAATGCGCCTAAAAAAAGATGCCCCCATCTCACCAAAATAACAAAAAAAAAAAAAAAAAAACACACCGACAGCATTTTCACCTGACAGACAACTAAATTTCTATTGTTGTCTTGACCAGGGGCCAGTCTTTCAATCTTCCAGCTGCCTCCCCAAAAAAACAAAAAAAAAAGAAGACAAGTGAACTTTTTAGTTGAGCATTCGAAATGTTCGAGACGCAAAACAACAATAGAAAAACAATCAACAAGTGCGTCTTCAATGTCCGTCTGTCTGTTTGTCCGCTTGTCCAAATGCGATACAAAATCGTCTTTTTCAGTCGCTTGTTTAATGCTTCGCCAGTCACAGAGATACAAAAAGATACAAAGATACATGTGTATCTTGTACCAGCAAATGTATCTGCAACTGAGCAAATGGCCAAGCGGCAAACATCATCATCATCATCATCGTCATCATCATCGTCATCGTCATCCTCATTCCCATCATCAAGTGAGACTCTTGACTGAGTCTGCGGCATTTCATGTCATCTATTTAACTGCCCCAACTCCGCATCTAGCTGCCACATATGCAACTGAGCGAGGTGCACTCTTGAAGTTCTGTAGGAACTTAATAGCTATTGTTTTTTTTTAGCTGGAATTTTCGAAACCTGTTTTAAGCAATTTATGTAGATTTGACAGGTTTAATAATTATCGGATTTGTGTTTTAATGACAATTCACTTGAAAAACATTCTAAATTTAACACAAAATTTATGCAGCACAATTTCGTGTTTTTTCGTCAAATACACAAAACAAAAGTGGTTCTTAAAATTCCAATAACAGTTAAGTTTGAAAGCGTGATAACCTCAATTGCATATTTAATTGTTTTGCTTTACCCAATTACAACTAATTTGTTAAGCTGCCCTCGTATGCGTTGCTTTAGAATTTCACTTCTTTCGGCGGATTTTGATTTGCAAATCTTTGTAAATGCCAACTTGATGTTGACTGTTCTCTGCCCTGGGGCTGAGAATGTCTTGCCACATGCGACTAAAGTGTTCTGCGTGTGTGTGTGTGTCTTGGCTTGATGAGCAGCGCTTGAGGAGATTAGCTGAGCAGCCGAGCAGCTTTCTCGCAAATGCGACGCTGAGGGCTTGTTGTCAGTTGATGTTGTCGTTGTCGTTGTCATACATATTCGTAGTACACCTGCTTCTGCTGTTGCTGTCCCACTGACCCCCCTACGACAACCCGCATGCAAATCGATGGCAGTGCATTAAACGAAATTACCAAATGCGGTACTACGTGCCTTTCTAGGTCTCAGCAATTTACATATTTAGGCGTAGCGGCAAAATGTGCTCGCATATCACTCTCAAAATAGTCTACAACTTGAGCTTCTGAGACATGCCGCGTCTGCTCTTGCTGTTGCTATTGCTATTGCCACATTGCTCTTGGGTGCAGCAGCAGCAACAGTATTTGGGAGACCAACGCAACTCGACTCGAGAGTCGCAACAGTTTCCGTGTGTGAGGAACCGGCTGCTGGCTTCTCCTCATTCTCTCTCGCAGTTTTTGGGCATATCGTTATCTTTAAGAACAATAAACGCGACTTGTTTATTGTGGCCATAAAGTAAACCTCAAAATGTATATATATATATTTTTTTTTCGCTTGCAGCACGAAACAAAAATTTCATATAAACACGAGTAAAGTAAACGCTGTCGCTGCGCCTCCTCCTTCGCCACTCGTTTAAATTTGTATATCGCAGTGGCTGATAAGCAAAACGAAAATACGAACACACGCAAAATAAAAAAAAAAGAAGCACAGCAGCGCCTCCTCAGCCGAAAGCCATGGCAAGACAAGGCAAAACAATGGCAATAACGGTCGAGTAATTAACAAAAATGCGCGTCGAGCGACAACTGAATGAAGAAAAAGTAAGAGAAATAAAAATAGCTAAGCAAACTGAAGTGAAGTGAACTGAAAATTGTGTGTGTGAGCGAGAATTCCATTGAGTAGTGAACTTGGAAGCGTGAAGCTGAGGCGCCTCCGGCTGGTTCCCAGGCAGGTCGCACTCGACTTTTATATGCAACATCCACTTGCATAAGATCGGTATCAGTGTGTGTGCGTAAATCCCTCTTCGCGTGTGTGTGTGTGTGTGTGTGTGCGGAAATGGCTTAGCGCGTTGGCAAAAATGTTGTGATTAAAAGTGAACGTTACGTTTGTGTGTCAAGAGGGGGTCAACGTCAAACTAGCGTGCCTCAAACGAACAAGCGAACGAAAGCGCGAAATTCGCCAAATACCTAAAGCCAGTAACAGCAATCACAACCACAGCAAACAGCAACAGCCAGCAACGACAGCAACGATGACAGTCGACGCAACATCAGCGGCAACAGCAGTTGCAACATCGCTTGCAGCGGAAGTAGCAGCAACCACAACAAACAGCAGTAGCAACAACATCAACAACAGCGACAGCAGCACGGAGAACAGTCCTGTCCATCAGCTCAACAGTAGCGTGGACAGTGGCATCGCAGTCCTCGACACGGAGATGGAGGCACAAAGCCTCAAGCTGCGTCAGCGGTTGCAGCAATGTCAGCGCATTCTTCAGGTGCTGCAGCGGGATCACACTACGTATCAGCTGCTGCGCGATAGATTAAGGTGAGTTGCAATCTCTACATTTACTGCTATCTAATCTGAAGACAACGTTTTTTAACAAATATTCCAATAATTAGTCATCATTATTGTGCAACTACTGATGATAGAGTGAAAGAAATTCATGCTGAGATTCACCTTGGTTTATTTATTAACAGAGTTCTCTATTGATTTTGCTGTATAAGTGAAGTTAATTCTGTTTTATGATTCACACTTATAGTGATAGCAACTGCTAAAGTGTATTTTATAAATTGTACACAAAAAATTTGCATAAATGTTTAATATAGAAACTGCACGTTTTGATACATCGAGTGTGCTCGACTGTGAGATACCTTATACACCTTCTCAAGAAAAGCGAAACAGTGCGGTATTATTTAAATATACCAGATTCATGTTCCGAAAAAATACTGAAATATACCTAAATGAATATTTGATATATTCATATAATATTTTCTGTATCGCTCTTGCAGTGCGATATTATAATTTAAATATACCAGATTCATATACCGAAAAAGTATTAAAATATACCAAAAGGTACATTTGGTGGAACAGTGCAGTATTATTATTTAAATATATAAAATTCATATACTAAAAATACTAAAATATATCTAAATGAATATTTGGTATATTGATATAACATTTGCTACCATAGTAGCTCTATCGCTTGCAGTGCGATATTATTATTTAAATATACCAGATTTACATACCGAAAAAGTATTAATATATACCAACATGTAAATTTGATACAACAGTGGAGTATTATTATTTAAATATATCAGATTCATATACTGAAAATACTGAAATATATTATATTTGGTATATTGACATAATAATTGCTGTCATAGTAACTCTATTGCTTGTAGTCTCTAAAAAATATGTTGGTGTTCATACGAATAGAGAAGAATATATATATGTATAGGATAATATGAATTTGTAAATTAATTGGAAGTTAAGAAGCTCCTTGCTTGATATATGGGTAATTCTCTGGTAAATGTCGCGTGCGAACAGTTTTACAGTGACAAAAAAGAACATAAACTAAAACAATTTTAAAATTAAGTGAAGGTTTTTCTTAAAGCTTTGGATTAGCACTATTTTTAGAGCTGAGATTGATTTTAGTAACTTATTCTGTTTTACGATAAAATATATAAATTCGTTCATTTTTTGGTTTTGCGTACGAATTTGTTAATTTTTGCAATTATCAGAACTGAAAACAAAACAGAATAAAAATTCCAAAACCATTCTTAGCTCTAATTAAAGTACTAATCTAGAGCTATAAAAATAACCTTTACTTATTTTTAAAATTGTTTCAGAATATGTTTTTTTTTGTAACTGAAAAGCTGGTCGCACGCGACATCCCTCAGAGAATTACCCATATTTATATTTTTTATGGGATCGAGGGTACCTTCTTCTGCCTTCTAATTTGCTGCTAAGCCGTTTTTGTAATGAAACTGTTTTAGCGAAAGAATCTTTAAAAATGTTTGTTCTCTAAATTTTACAGTTTTCCATATGATACACTATATCTGTCTTACAACACCTTTGTTAGTATATTCCGATGGATAAAAGCAATTACTTCAAAGTTGTAAATTTAAGTTTTATAGTTAAATCGTGTGGCATTTTCCGCAATGAAACCTTATTTATATTTCTGAAGTGTCAAATATTCCAATATTTTTAATGCGCCTATAAATTGATTGCGTCAAGTTTTTATTTCCAAATTTTCGCTTTCTTTTTACGCTTTTTGCTAGTTTTCCTAGCCAAGCCCATATCCAAAGAAAGAAAAAAGTTTTCTCTTTCGGCAACGCCATTATAGACAAATATTTTTAACGCATATTTTTCAAGTTTACCAAATAGTTGATCGAATGTGCGCGATGCTCGTATAATTACAAATTTATGATGTTACGCTCAGGGCAGGGAATATGAAAAATATTCATGAGCTTGAAGCATCTGACGCTGACGGATGTTGTTGATGGGCTTGGCAAACATCTTTGTCGGATCTCTTAAGATCGACGACAACAACAACAGCAACGCACTTGCAGCTGCCGTTTTTTCGTTTTGTTGTCTATTTGATTAGCATTTTGTTTGGGAGCGCTATGAATGCGTCTTTTTTTATTACCGCAAGACAAAGTGCAAGAACTGCATTATTACGAGTATTGTCATTGTTATTGTTGCATTCGCCTGCAGTTTTTTTCAATTATTTATGTAAATTGTCGACCCCAATGCAAAGAGGAAATTGCCCGAAAATGACAAAAATCACAGGTGCAGTCGACAATAAAATAATGCGATGCGCATCTTAAGAGTATTTTATTCTGGGAATACAAACGAATGTGAGACCGAGTCTCTATCTTTCCCACTATCAAGCGTTTGCCACACACGCGCTTGAGTGAGGCATAAAAAAGGCAAAAATAAAAAAAAAAAACTAAAGAACAACCTCAACTCATTACTCATCTTCAGCCCAATCGCTTTTATTGCCAAGTCAGGCACTCTAACGTGAACACATCGTTAAAGTCGCAACATCCAAACATCTCGGAGTTTCCGAACTTTGTGCTTGTTTTCTTGGTTAACTAAGCACATAGAATTCGTAAAAAAAGAACTACGAACTAAAGCATAAGGTACTTTCTTTCCAGATTCCTTTCCCACAGAAATCTATGTTGTCATTTTGTGAGTGCCAAAGAAGTTGTAAATATTTATAGATATATTCATAAGATCTAGTTTAAGTTTCGCTTTGGAATTTTTAACCCAACTTCAAAGCATCTTTTTGATATTGTAAATATAATCAATTTATGATAATCAGAATATCATAGCTTAGTTATTTCTTTTGTTATACATTCGATTGTTAATCTCTTTTTTTATTGCTGATTATTGTTATTAAATTCTTTAGTCTGATTTCTAAATATAGTTTAGACTGATGTCCAGTTCTTCAGCACTTTCAAAAGCTTATCAAAATAAACAAACTATCCACTTGCAATACACTTCGCACTATTCGAATAAGTACTTTACCTTCAACACTATCTCACTGATTATTTGGCTTAATTTAGGGCAGATATCTTATCAGTTCCATTCATAATTAATTTGATTAATGCCAATTAATTGGCCTCATGCAAAACGAATTCCCTTTCAAGCACCGCCTGAAGCAAAACCCATTTCAAAGTGCCATCGATTTTCAGATTTAGTTGTCCAAGTTCAGGTGGCACTTTGTGTGGCAGCCACACATTTGCATAATGCAACCTGCCACAAGCGCGTAACAAGCCAAAGTCATTGAGCTGCCCTTTATTCTTCCTTCGTCCCCCTTTTCCCCCTCTTCTCTCTGTCTTCGGGTCTTTGGGTCGCGTTATCTGAGCGACAAACGCGATTTATTTTTGTCACATTTCTATGGCGACTTTTGGACTGACTAACAAATGAGTATGACTAAGTAGTTCCAGTTCCACTTTGGATACTCGCCACAACGCACACAAAAACAACAAATTCCCCTCCCAAAAAAAAATATACCTGAAATTTGATCAATAGCCAAATAAATAAACCCGCCTATAAGTTATAATTTTCCACCAAACAGAAAATATATATATTGCTCTTGAACAAAATTGGAATAATTATAAGGCGATTGTGATATAACCTCTAAATAAAAATCTTAACACTTATCTGTGAAATTTCGTTGCGTTGTTTTTTTTTTTCTTCGTATTATATACATTTTTTTTGCTTTATTTTTTTATGATTATTTATTTATCATTGTACTCGAGGCGCGTTGTTATCAAATCAAAAGCCGCAAGGCGAATAGCTGACTTTTTATTGTTGTTGTTGTTGTTGCTAAAACAAACAAAACACAAGACTATATAATACCCAGCTATATACAACGACAACGACGACGACAACAACAATAAGCGGAGTAACAATAACTAGAAGAAGCAGAGTAAAAACAGTTAAACAAATCGCGCGAAACTGCAAAATGAAAAAATAATAAAGGAAAAAACGTTAATAACGCATTCGCAGTCGAAGTCGCAGTCGCAAAGTTGAGCTCCATTCGTTGGGAGATCTCTGAGATCGTGTCCAGGGAAAAACTGGGAAAACACTGTGAGTGTGTGAGTGTATGTGAGTGAGTGTTTTGTGTGTGGCCCATTGGCGATGATAGAAGACAAAAGCATGAAAAAAAATGGACAGCAAAGTCGCGTGATCTTAATCAACTATATGATATCGCATATCCAAGTGGACGACGATGTCGATGTCGATGTGGCATTGGCAAAGTGTTGGAGTGTGCCTGGCCAATCAACTGGCAATTAGCGTTTGTGTGTTTCGGCCGTTGGCCGTTGAAAATAAAATTAAGTAAAAAATTCCAGCATGAAAACAAAGTGATTGATAATCGGTGTAAAAATATTTAATTGCCAACAGAAATTCTCGACTTTGGCAATTATTTATGCAAAGTTTGCCCAGTGAAGTTGAAGTTGAACGGAACGAAAAATAATACAAAAGCAAATAACTTTATATACTCGTAGTGCCAAGTGAATTGTCATCTGCTTTAATGATGAGCTCTTTATTTTACTGCATTGAAGCACATAACCTGCCAGTACGATGCCAAATGTTAGATAACTCAACTAGTCAGCTAGCCAGACTTTACTCAAGAGTGTGATAAACACAGGAAATTCAGTATTCAGTAATAATCTGGAACACTTAATCTGGAATCGACAAACAAAGCAGTTGAGGAGGAGAAACAAATGCATTCGTGATTGATAATGTTGAACAACCGAAACAGTTTTTATTAAACTCTCAAGAACATAAACAATATAATTATGTGTGTTTGCGTGTGTGTGTTTTTCTTTGGTTCGCTTGATAAGCAGCAGCTATAAACACGAGTTTTTGGTTAGTCCAAAAATTAAATTCAATTACTGTGAACACACGTTGAGATACTTGTTTAGAGATAATAGTTTTTTTACGACAAAACCTGTGCTTAAAATTGCCGTCGAGAGTGACACTAAAATCAACGATTAATCATAGCAAATGCAATTAGTAGTTCAAGCTTTGGGCTTAATGTTATAATTGATTAGTCAAGCCGAAAGCTGCTTAGATGATGAAAACATCAGTCATACAATTAGCAGTAGCTTTAAGCAGCTTTTCTCTAGCTGTAAAAAAAAGCTCTCCATCACTTTCCCTTTTCGATTCTATAATGAAACTGAAATACCTTAAGTACTATAGAGTATTCAATGTTTTAAATTTATTACTCAACTCTAGTGTTTGTTAGATAAGCCTCAAGCAAAGTCAATGGCTGCGTGATAACTACGCTGGCATTCAACTGATAATCCCACAAAATATTCGGGTTTGTCTTTAGTGGCTCTTTAGTGGGCCTAATTTGTTAGTTGGTTGGGAGCTGTCGCATAAATATAGTTGTGTGCTTCAATGCTGAAATAAACCATAAACCGTAAACCATAAACGACAATGACACCATCACATTCACAGTGCTGGAAACGTTGCATGCGACCATACATCCGCCTCTTGGAGTTACCAATGTATCAGAGCAACCACAACCTGTTCCTGGGCCTGTCCAGTGTGCTGGGTCTCATTGGAGGCGCCTATCTGCTGCAGTGTGGCGCCCAGCGTCTGCTCAGGTGAGTTGTGGCAAACGTTTCTTTGCCAGCGTTGCGATATGCTGGGCCACCAACCAACTGAACTTGCTACGTGAGACGCACGATTAAAGCCCAAAGCTAGACGCACGTGCAGCGAATCGCATAGTTAGATAACTTCACAGAGCTGAAGCTGAAGCTGAAACTGAAGTTGAAGTCAAACTTGGTGTCGTGTGTCGGGTGATGGCACCACTTCGGCATTTGCTGCGAGAGTGAGCAGCTTTACAGATTCAATTCGATTTTCACGATACCCTAGAGTAAGGGTCAGAGGAAGGGTGGGGTATGAACTGCAAGAAAAGTATGCAAATTTCGTGGTATTTCAAATGCTGGGAACAGAATTCAGATTGAGATGCAACATACATTCCATTTTAAGAAACAAGAACTAAATTCTTTTTTAATCGAAAAGTTCATTAATCAAGATTTGCAAACTTCTTTTCAATCTAGAATAAAATAATCTTGAATCAAGATTTTAATCTTCAAATAAGATGTTTTTAATCTTAGATGTTTCAAACCAAAAAATCTTATTTCAAGATTGTTCTTTTTAAGATCGAAAAAATCTAAAACAAACATTTTTTCAATGTCTTTCTTTCTAAAAAATATCAAATATTTAATTTCTTTTATAGACAAATATAAAATACATATGAATTTATAAAAAAACATTAGAAAACAACGCGAGCTCTTTAGGTTTCTAGCTCTGGCTTTGAGGAATACTTGTACTTTTAAGTACTACAATTTAAACATTTCAGAACTCGAATTGAATTAATTATTTGAGTTACTAATTCCAAAAAGAACAAAAGTATGCTTGCATTACAATTTGCTTTGTAGTATTTAAACGGTTCTCAGCTCGAATTAAAGTGCCTCAAAAATATAAATAATAGAATAGAAATAACCATAATAAATTGATACTAAATGTAGTATCCCAAATTTATTGAAATGCATAACAATAAACAAATAACACTTTTTATAAAAATTAAACCCATCCCGAGATTGAAATTATTCAAATGTTGACATACAATGATGACAAAAGTATTGTTGAATTAAGACTTGTTTACTTCTTAGCTTTACCTTGAAGAAAAGAATACACATTGTTTAGTATTTAGATTACCAAAAATATCTAGAATACTAGAAATTTTAATTGGCATTAATTCAAATCGAAATAATTTAAATGTTGACTTTCAATGTTGTCAAAAGTACGCTTGATTGGTCACCTTCTAAGCTTCACCTTGAAAAAAAGAAAGTAAATACTGTTGTAGTATTCTGTTTGTTAAGTACACAATACAGATTGTATCAAGAATAGCAACAGAAGTGATAATAGAATAAATAAACATTGCTACGAATTTCACTTACTAATAAATATAACATATTGTATACAGCATTATATAGAAAGATATAACATATATATATATAAAATAGTATGAGAATGAATTCTTAAATATAATTTGACATCAAGTCAAGAAATAATTTAAAATCACGATTTGTAAGACTAAAAAAGTCTACTTGAATTAAGATATCTTTGCTCAGTATCAGAATTTTTCTGCTAGCATAACTTCTGTTTGAGTGTACAACAAAATTTAGATGCTGTGCTGTACAGGGTATCGTGTCAGTCGGATACTTTAACGCGTTATCATTTGCAGTTACGTGTGGCGCGTTTCGCTCGGCTTGATTACGTTTGCGTGTGGGAAAAAAGTGCAAAACTATCTCGAGAGTATTTAAAAAATTGCACATAAAATGCGATTTGACATAATTGATGCCGCATTTTAATGCTTATATATTGTATTTTTTTGTTGTTGTTGTTTGTTGTTGCCTCTATTGAGGTTGTTATTGTCGTCGTTGTTGCTGATGCTGTTGTTATGTGTGAGTTGCATTTGTCTTATTTGGCAGCTGGCAGCAGGTAACTTGGTAACTGGCTCCCAATTTGATATTTCCTCAGCCACTCTCTGCAGTATTGAAGCTTGTGTAATACAAACATTGATTCGCCAATTCGCGTGGCTGCAATTGGCCAACAAGCAATTTGATTTGTTTACCAATTGTCTATCGACACGAATATTTCATAACAATTATGTCAACTCTGATGTTGTTGTACGAATTTGGCAAGTGGCCAAAGCGGAAATCGTTAAGAACCACAAGTCTGGAGCTAACGGTCAATTTGTGTTTAAGCCAAGCTAAAGAAATAACAGCACAAAGTGGCCATAACAATTGGCCAACTTAGAACCCAATTGTGCGGCTTTCCTTTTATGCAAAAAACAAAACAAAAGAGGGAAGAAACGAGTGGTAAACAGCAAACTTAATTATTAGATTGTTTATTGTTTATTATATTATTGTAATGGCAGCACACATACACACCTATGTTAATATATATTCCAATTGTTCAATCAACAATCAGCTGAGACGCTTAACGCGAACTAACAAGCAACGCTTTCAACTCAATTGGAGCTGTGACTGACACAGATATGACACGATTTGTGGGGAGAGTGAGAGACGCGATGTGCATAAATGGAAAGTTAACTTATGGCTTAATAATTACAATTGACGCCTGTCAACGCATGTAAATACTCGCACTCATTATGCACTTGTACACTGAGAGAAACTAATGAGAAGTGTGACCTATTTGAAAACAGCTTTGAAAGCGGTGAAGCTCATTTAATTAGCTTGTTCTACATTAAATGCTCTCTTCAATTAAAATTTAAACAAATTTCATATTTATCTGATTCTTAACCTGCTTTACCAAATGATGTACATCAAATTCTTGATGCGCGTATCAAACAGGTTGAATTACGATTCAAGTCACGACGCACTTAAAAGTGCCACAAAAAAGTGTAACTGTATGTGTGTGTGTATGTGTGTCTGAGAATTTGCTGTGTGACTTATGAAAGTGGTTATATTAAAAAGCGAGTTTGCAGTCGACTGCAACGACTAACAAATTTCACACAGATTAACCTCAAATCAAAATGGGGATAATAAAGACTGTGGACGATGATGTGCCAAAGGAGACACAAATGCAATTATGCTGGCAACATTTTAAGCTAGATTTTTATGACAAGTTAACGCTATTAGCCATGGTGAAAAAAGTAAACTAGATACGTTAAAGTGTAAGTTGATTTAATGAGGAGTAGGGTATTTGCTAGACTTTTAAAATGATTTACATAGCTGTTGGTTAAAGTGAAAATAAGATTTATATGCAGCAGTCAAATGCGTAATAAATGAATATATCAATCAATTAAAATAAACATTTCGTTGACATATTTATCGCTACGTTTTATCAACAAAGTAATTCAAGTTATCTAAGTATTTCTCTCCACTACGAAATCTACCGAAATTTGTTGCATACCCAACAGGCGCCATTGAAATTTTGTGTTGCCTAGTTTTAGGCTGCGTTTAATTGAAGGTCAGAAAAACTATCTTGTGAATTGCAAACGCTTGCAAATTTGTTGTAACTATATTTTTTGCCGTATTTGCAGTTAGCATTAACAAATGAATGCTGTGAATGCGACACTCTAAGTGCTAGCTGTAAATCGTGAATTACACGTACACGAATCAAACGAGCAAAGTCACAATTGAGCAATTATACATCGTCTGAGATTAGCAAAACAAGGCAATGACACTGGCAATGGCTGGCGAACAATTCAAGTACGAGTACATGAAACAAACAATTAACGTAGCATTTAGCGGCTTTTTGATAAAAATCTCTCATGAATAGGATTGCTTGTTTATTGTTTTTGTTGGTCGCTAAAACTCGTTTTTGCATCGCATATTGCGTGTAATTTGAGGCGCCATTTATTAATCAATAGCTACCAGAAAAGGGAATTTGAGTATCGCATCATTAGACAAATTAATTATAATTCCAATCGCTTAATTCTAAAGAATTATGCATTAAATTTATTTTTGGCAAAACCCGTTTGCGGAATTTTTGTCTATATTCGTTATTTGCGTTATCTATTTTTGTTTTTTTTTTTCCTTCTGAGCAATTTCAATTCGCAATGAATAATGAAGTCGGCGAGGAATCATTAAACAAGATTCTAGCTAATTAATTAATCAACATCAGCAGCAAAAGTAGTAGCTGCATCAGCTGCTCAGCTCAGCTCAGCGTGTCCAGCTGAGACTCCAGTGAGCTTGGCCACTTCTTCTTCATTTTTTACAATTAACCAGCTGAAAGTTGTTGTCAGTTGAGGGAGCGAGCGAGTCTCAACAGCAACTCTTACGTCATCAACGAGTTCTGTCTGCCTGTCTAGCAGCTTGTCTGGCAAATTGTTTGTTTGACAGACACGCTCTCAGAGTGAGACTCGCTCTCTCTCTCATGCAAAAACCGGCATGAGCTGCGAACACGCGTCGTATGAGCAATTCGCAGTCGCTGTCGCAGTCGCAGTCGCTGCTAGCGTCGCTGTCTCCGTCGCTGGGCATCGCTCAGCTGTTGGTCGCGGGGCGCTTGGCGCTTGATGCTTGGCGTAAACAGCGCTCATAACAAAGCCAAAGCTGGTGCGAGAAAGTTGTCGGTTCGCATGGTAAACGCGCGCATTGAAATCCAATTTAAATTCCAATACCAAAAACAAAGCTGAAAACTGAAATTGCGATGCAAAACAAAAGCAACAGCAAACACTGTGTTCACAATCAAACAGTAAACAGCATAAAAACATTAAAACTATAAACACACAACAAGACATCAACAAGTGCCAAAATAACACAAACACATAAACACAGTTAAACATACAAAACACTCTTGAACAAAAGAAGACAGACAAAAGATTACTCAGCATGGTGTTCGCATCGGTGTTGGTGTGCCAAGTGGAGAAATTTTTGTGCACACCCATCAGCTTTGCGGTGTTTGCCTTTCTTTTCATGGCCTGCACCATGGAAGTGGTGCTTCTAAAGATGACCACGAATCCTCACATCTTTGGACGGCCGCCGAACCACGAGGATGGAGACGATGGCAGCGAGTACGAGGAGGATATTTACTATGAGAATCTCGAGAACAACTATGAGCATTGGGCGCGCAGACGCAGAAGATTTCATCAGCAACAACAACAACTTCGCATTGCGCAGCGGCAGCAACAGCAACAACAATAATTACTTGATAGATAGATAGATATTATTTGTATAAGTTTTTGACTGAGTTTTCACCAATAGATCTAAATTTGAAATACGCGCAAAAATACGTAAAAAGCAGAATGGAAATAATCTTTTGATTAAAGACAACGAATTTTATGTCTTGCGAAATTTTCTGGCAATTCATTGCAACCAAAAATGAAATGAAATGAAATGTTGATATTTTAAGCACGTTGTCAACCGTCAACTCAAAAGTTTTATATAAGTAGATATAAAAGTACATGTATGTGTATATATTTGTGAGTACTTGTATTTGTTTTTCGAATGGAAAGAAATTTGCATAAATTGTAAATGACTGACATAATCATGTGTGTGTGTGTGTGCGCACATTACACAATTTATCGTTAATCAATAAAAATTAGTTATAGGGTTCTATAAGTGTGATACATAATTGTGTTTTTCCTATAAGAGCAACATGTTTAATTCATTGAATAAAAGTGGAATTGTATGTTACAAACAAACAAACAAATTACTGCCAATCATCCCCTTTTTCTTTACTTTACTTTTTTAACTCTTCAGTTGCCAAGCGAGCTGCTTAACTGGTTTTGTCTTCCGCATTTTCACATTTTCACTTACGCAACAAGAGCCAGAGGAAAAGTGTGTTTATGTGAAAATCGATACGTAAAACTAATAAGTAGATTGCTAAACTTGTTTTGGAAACATGGAAACCAATTAATATCTTTTGTTTTTCGCTCGACTAATTATAAATATTTCAAAACACAAAAATTATAAATTAATCAGAATAAAATAAGAAGCATTCGCAAAAAACGACAACCTTCAACTCTATGTTTCACCTTTTAATTATGAATTTAACATTAACGGTTATCAAAGCTAAGGCTTAACTAACTGCAAAATGTTCTGCGTCAGAAGTCGAAGCCAATAATCATCACATACAGCAACAGAATCAAAATCAGAATATATTAAAAATGAAAGTAGACAAAAGCAATCGACTGGAATTGTGTCAATTCTTGCAAAATTTGCATAAGTTCTTGTTTTCGTTATTCCCCATAAAACGTCACAACTAATAATGCTTTCTTGTTTGCTTAAATTAAATTCGAAATTCTCTTTCTTACAGCAAAATAGTCGATAAAAAGAAGGAGAAGAAGGAGAATGGCGAGGAGCTGCAAAGCTGCAATGTCTGCGGTGCGGACCTCGATACAAGCAGTGCCAAAAAGTAGGTGTTATCTTGTGTTTTTGTCCGCGTCACTGAACTAATTTAAAGAACCATTTTGGCAGCTATGTCACGTGTTGCACATGTGGCAAATTCGTGTGCCGTGGCATCAAGTGCGCCGACTGGCGGCCAAAGGATGCCCAATGGGAGTGCGAGCTGTGCCACAGCTCGAAGCAATCGCTGGCCCACACCTCCTCGTGGGTTGCCGAGCAAATGTGCTTCAATCAGCAAAAGTTCGTCTATCCCCTGCGGGCACGCAGCGAAGTCTACATACCCATCACAGACAGCTCAATGCGTAAGTGTTGACATACTAAAGATACCCTGGAATTCTACTAAATGTTTACCGTATTTACAGAGTTTGAGAGCGTCAGTCAAGCGGGAGCGAATAGTATGACCAACATGACTGGCGAGGAACGCAACAGGATACGTGAATATGTCGAGGAAATTGTTGCCGAAATGCTTGGCAGTAATCTGGATCACATCAAAGTCGGTCAATTGTCTAAGAGCGAGAACTGTAAGTACGCAAATTCTCAGACTGAGATTATTGCTATAGATTTGATTAGTGCAAATGCAATTGTCCGTCAACGAGTACTCGAAAAGTGCAAAGCGCGACAATTTGTTCAATTGTTGCGAATTGAAAGAGCCGCTTACGGCATTATTCATCATTTGTCTACACTGTTCAGCAACAATGTTGTTTATGTCAACCCATATATACTTATTCAAATTAAAAGCGATTATCGCATAAAATGCTAATTAATTGAACAGAAGTGTCTAGGTTAAATACACCTAAAAGATCATCCAGATCTATACTAAGTATTAGTTAGGCAATCAACAATGATAATTTTGGAAATCAAAAGCTTCAAGCTTTCGAAAAAGTTCATTGCATACTTTGTGTTGCTTGGCGAAAGCTGCAGCTTTTGGTGGGCAAAAGTTCATTGCATACTTTGGTTAAAATTTCTCATCACAACAACAACTCATTGAACATACTCAAATCTGAATGTAATTGAACTGCACACAGACATGCAGCTGTTTGATAGATACCATGCGAAACTGAGCAACCTGCTTATCAATGTGGAGAACGCTTTGTGCGCTCGTGCGCTCAAAGGAGGTAAGTGTGCAAGAAGGCAAGGCATGTCCTTCGAGTTTGCCCCGGCATGTTGAATCACCTACCACAGCTAACCAGTATTTTCGTTGTTGTTGTTGTTGTTGTTGTAGCCTGACTGGTAGTATAATTCAATGTTAACTAGCTCGCATCCGGCATGAATCATGACCGTAAAAATTGTATATCTAAAAATAACGCACGTAGTTCGTTCTCTTTTCTTTTTCTCTATATACTTGTTATCGTTGGCGTATACGTAATATTTGAAAGAATGTAGAAATCTGCGATAATACTACCGAAATCATTGACTATCATTCAGTAATAAAAAAATAAAGAGCAAGTACAAAAACGCACAGCAAAGCACAACACAACACAAACTAAAATCGCGGTCAATTCTCGTTGATAACAGCAACACACGCACACACACACACACACACACCCAAACAGACTCTAGACAGCCGTAATAAGGCCTGATAAGCGTCTCTCTGACAGTTTTGAAGTACCGACAATACACAATACAGCGCGCAGTTGGTAATCGCAGTTGAGCATTTGTAGCCACAGTTGGCCTTAACCAGATGACAAACTGAGATACGCGCATTAATCATACGCAACGTGCGCCCAAGCGACCAACTGGTTCCAATATGTTCGCAGCAGGTGTAAATTGACGATTTACACGGCTGCTCGAAACAATTCCGAACAAATTGACGAGTTTGCCAAGAGTTTTCAAGTTATTAGTTTTTTACTTGGCCTCATCATTCAAATTACAAACTCAAACATGTAAGTGCCTCGCAGGCACAACAACAAACACTAATAGCAACAATCCCAAAGGCACGCTAACACGCTGATTGCAAATAAACATGTCAATCAGTTAAAGAAGATTGCATAAAAATAACTTTTAGACCAAGGAAACAAAACAATTCGAAAACTGGAATTTAGCCGACTTTAAAGTTAAAGTTTTTTTTTGCATGAGCAACATAAATAATATTGAAGTGGCTTATGTCATAAATATAATTAGAAATATTATAAAAATACAAAATTATAGAGACTAGGTTTTATTTATGAATACTAATGTATATTTTTTAACATATTTATGAATTATAATTTTCGATACTTTTACAAAACATTCGCAAAGGTGTCTGTAGACCACAAATATCGAAATGCTCATCATCGAAAAGCGAACTGTTTGTATGGCATTACAGAGATATGCCGCTGTCCAAGTATGTGTGAGACTTCGTTAGGTGTTTAGGTGAGCACTTTGCAGTTGTGTGCGAGAGAGTTGCTTTGGTGCTCACACGGAGATTGTTGTGTGTTGATGGCAGTTGCTCGACGCAACGCGCTCCGATCGCAACGTTTTTGGCAGCAAAACGCGTCGCCGGCTAAAAAAAATATAAAATAGTAATCAACAAAATTATAAAAAGAAAGAAGGAAAAAACGTTATTAACGCGTAGAGCAAAGTAAAAGCCAAAAACCGAAATCATAAAAGTGATAATGATAACATAAAAATTAAGAAGTCCCCTCCAAAAAGAAAAAAAAAGACACTCGTAAATCAGCTTTTGAGATCGCTGTTATATGCTTGCTTTGCGCATGCAGATAACAGATAACACACACACTGAGACATTCTTAGAGATATACAAAATTTGAAAAGGCAGTTCATAAGTTATCGCCAACCTTGACCCCCAAATTAAAAAATAAGTACAACAAATTTTTGCAGAGCTTCAAACGTGTCACAAAAAGGCAGAAAGCAGGGGAAAATGTTTAAACAACGTTAATAAATATTAATGACAGCCCATCGGCTAATCCCCAGCAACAAATTATGCGCACAGATTATGCAAATCGTGAGCCTCAAGCACGAACTTTAATAAAAATTAAAAAGAAACTACTAACGTTTACGCTATAAAATGTGAAAATGCTAGAACAAAAGTTAATCGCAGAGTTTTAATATATGTAACTTTCGTAATTATCTGATCCCGAATTGAACTGTGAACTGAACTGTGAACTAAAAAAATAAAAACAAAAGCTGAACCTGAACTTGACTTGTTTTGTACCTTGTACACAGAGAATACAGAATACAGAATATTTACATGATCTAATAGGTCGGTTAGTCCGGTTTAATGGCTGTGCTTCATTAATGCCAGTCGTAGTATGCTAAGTGAGATACATTTCAATCTTTTGACAAGCAGCAAAACCCAATGAATGAGTAACGGCAACGAAGCGTTAGACAATAACACACACACAAAAAAAAAGAAATAAACATAATAACGAAATGCGAAATAGATAGATGGAATTACAAGTAGGAATATGTCAGAAAGGCGTCGAAACAACGATAAAGAAATTTACGGGGCCTTTTGTAAAACAAAATAGATAAGTTTGGGTTCAGGTTCAGGTTATTAATTATGTTTACCGCAACCAAACATTAGCCGAATGATGAGCCCACAATGGGATTTGCAAATGTGTTGTTGTTGTCAGTGTGTGTGTGTGTGTGTGTGAATACGATTTGCTGGCTGAGTAAGCCAATACCTGGGGACTCTTGACTGCTCAAGCGAACAAAATTGTATTAATGTTTTGGTATTTTGCTGTGCGACAACGCCGCGTATGCGTAATTTGACTTATGCAGTTGCGAAGCGTAAAGCTTATTAATTAAACTAAAGATAGATATAAATATTTATGCACAGGCCAAAAGCAAATACAACTAAGCAAATAAGCGAATAAGCCAAGTGATTCATATGTAACTCAATTGAATATTGTGAGTGCGTGTGTGTGTGTGTGGAGCGTGCATGCAGCATGGACTTTACGTTGGGCCTCGTAACGGGCATGTATGCCGTTTTGGCCGTAATTATATTCTACGTGGTTTACGTCATTGAGGTGAAATTAGGTATGCCTTTCAACTAAAAATACTCGTAACCTATGATAAACACTCAAACACACTCAATCATCTCTCTCACTCAAATACTCAATCACTTTCTACACTCACACTCGCCAGATAATTGCGACTTTTCACTTTTCCATTATGCATTCCGTTGTTCGTTGTACGTTTTGTTAACCTAACTGACTTTCGTGCTAACATTATTGAGTTTATTTTAGTCGTAGAGCATTCTAAGACTCGAAGCTTTGTTGACCATTTCGCATGCTTACAGATTTGCCCGCCATTGTCAACGGCAACAGCAACAATAACAACAATAATAACAACACCAACAGCAGCAACAACAACAGTGGCAACAACAATGAGCTGTCGGACATTTCGCAGACGCGACTGCGCAATCTTATTGAGAGCATCATTGCGGAGACGCTGCGCACTGGGGCAAACACCTTGGGTCCCAGCGCAGCTGTTTCGGAGATAAGTCTGGACACCCGCTCGACTGGGCAGCTCAGCAATGGCAACAAGCGGCGCCATCGCACCGAGCACTATTTCGAGCCAAAGATCTATCAGGATCTGTTGGCCACAGCGGTGCTCAATAAGGTAAGAATCAAGTAAAGTGTGTGTGTGGCAACTGTTGCACATCTTCTGCGCATGGCTGACACGCTGACCTCGCTTGTATTTAATCCCTTCAATCCCTTCTGGCAAATTTCCGCCAGTTAGTTGGGCACTTGTTGGGCTTCGCGTGTGGCACAAAAACTAGTGCCACAGTCGCAAGTTCCGCTAATTAGTTGCTGACCATTGTTACAAGCGTGCAGACGCATTCAACGGACCATCTGACAACGAATTCAACTACAGCGTTAATTGGATCAAATTCTAGAGTTTTCTCATAGATAATTGCTTTGTCTTGGCCATGGCAGAGCCTGCGCAGCATGTAAATATTATAAAACATTTCATAAATTAACCAACCAATTACGACTTGTTCTCGTAAGTTCCTCAAAACAAGTATCTTATCAGCGGAGTACACATATCATCCTGACTTAACATAAGTTGCTTAACTTATTGATTAGTTGCCATTGGCAGCAAAATCTCAGACAATTTTCACGCTGCGTCACGCTACCATCGATCTAAATCTGAGTACAGCCATGACGTCACAAACTAAACAATGGTTGAAGTCACCAACCACAACATAATAGATATTCAACACATTTAGCCGGTTGCAAAGTCAGCAAAGTCAGCCTTCGGTTCAACGGTCTACAATCAAATCAAGGTCACGCTACAGTTGTTACCTTCTTTTTTACTTACAGATTGCGGATAAGGAAGGCAATGCCAGACTTATATCGGAGAGCACACCGGACCTGAGTGGTCACAACATTGATGAGAATTACAATGCCGAAGCGTTGAGCACTACGTCCGGTAGCTCCATAGAACCGCGCAGCGACTGCAGCCTAACCGACAATGAACTGCTACTCAATGTGCGTCCACCCTCCCTGAAATATTATTTTTTATAATCAATTTTTCAATTTCTTGCTTTATCTATTTGTAGGCTGGCAAAACCGAATCGCATGCTGGTTTGAAAGCTGATTTAGAACGCGAATCGGTTTTGAGTGACTATATTGCTGCTCACATGGTGCCGCTGCCTGACTTCTCAGCGTCTGTTACCGAATCAGAAGATGGTATGTCAGCGACTAATTCCACTTGCTAAACTTTATTGCAATTTTGTATTCCCATCTTAGATATTACCTCCATGTCATCGAGTATGGTCGGTGATGCCACCTGGGAAGACAACTGGCTATTCAAAAAGAAGCGCAGCACCTTGCAAAGTTCGGCAACACCGAGCAGCATTGGAATGCTGGTGCCGGCACCCAAGGAGAATGTGCGTGCCCAGATTGGCGATAGAACCGCCGATGAGGTTAGCGATCTGTCCGAGATAGGCTCAGATGCCGAAGAGTCATCTCTGGATTTATTGCGATGCAATGATTTAAACGATCGACTGTTGAGCAAGCATCTGATTGGCGGCCAAAACACAAAGCTAGTGCTGGATGAGCTAGTGGATCGCACGAGCTTAACCTCAAACACTTTGCCAGAAGAGCACGAACCAGCCATTACTGAGACCACAAATACATTTGTCACACAGCCCTCGACAATTTCAGTGCCAAAAGAACAAATGGCTCCACCGCCACCAATGAGTTTTCAAGATGACCAGGAAAACGAAGATCCTGCCCAAACTCTAATAGCAGGTAATTGCATTGTTGCTTTTCTTATCTAGACATCTTTCCCATATTTCATTCTTATTGCTAACAAAACAAACATTTATTCGGAAAATATCCTGTCTGAAGTTTGATTAGCTTATGCGAATTAGAGTATGTAGCCCCTTAGAATTTGAAAGTTGTTAAATTTAAACTGTAGTAACTCCGGAACATCCTTCAAAATACCTTGGTGTATTTGTGCATTGTTTTGAAGCAGCGGCATTTGTGTTACAGCCAGCTTACACGAAACAGATGATCTTGCCGATCTCGAGGGTTGTACGGGCTTTGGGGACGTTGAATATTTTGATGATAATCAAGAAGTTGAAAATACACCATCTGTCATCGAAATATTAGCTGCCATGGCGCTGGGACCCATGCTAGCAGTTCCAGCATCTGAGCAGCCCCCGATTATGACGGCCACCGAAATTCATACACTCAAGGAATTAAGCGATTTAGCTCTAGCTGAAATTAACGCGCGCACAATGGACCTAACTCACCATTCACTGGATATCATCGAAGAGGAGTATGCGGATGCACAACCTGTACAAATTTTAACTCCACATGATGAAGCTTCAAACCCCTTTGTTGCTGCCGTTGAATGCGCAGAGTTAGCAGAAAAAGTTCCCGAAGATACGGCGGTAATAAATGCACAAGCAATCGAGATTTCGGAAATTATGCTCACTCCAGATGAAACACCTGTAGCACCTCTTACAATTGTTGCTTTTGCGGATATTTTACCCACGCCACTGCTTTCTCCTACGGAATTTTCTGCACCAGAACAAACAGATTTAACATCAGTTCTAGACACGACAGCATTCATCTGTCCATCAACGGAGGTTCTTCCTACACCTATAACAGAAATCTCTACACCGGTAATAGAAAACGTTTCAGTAGTGGAGAATCCCTCACCAACATTAGAAATTCCTGCACATGCATTAGAAGAGGTGGCTGCCAAAGAGATTTCAGCTCCATCAATAGAGGAGATTACTGTGGCGGAAATTCCCGCGCCACCAAAAGAGGTGGCTATGTCTGCAACAGAAACACCTGCACCAAAAGAAGAAGAGCTTGCTACAACTGAGATTCCTACTTCTGTTATTGAAGAAGCTCCTGCATTAAAAATTCCTGCACCACCAGAGGAGATTGCAGTGGCAGAAATTCCTGCACCTGTAATAGATAACGTTACTGCAGCAGAAATTGAGGAGGTTGCGGTGCCGGAAATTCCTGCCCAGGTAATAGAAGAGGTTGCCGCAACAGAGATACCTGCACCTATAATTGAAGAAGTTGCTGCACTAGAAGTCCCTGTACCACCAGAGGAGATTTCTACACCAGTAATTCCTGCCCCAGTAATAGAAGACATTGTTGCCACAGAGATTCCAGAACTTGTAATTGAAGAGGCAGCTGCCCCAGAAATCCCTGCACCACCAGAGGAGGTTGCTGTGGCGGAAATTCCTGTGCCAGCAGTTGAAGAGATTGATGCACACGAAATCCCTGCACCAGTAATCGAAGAGTTTGCTACAACAGAGATTCCTTCACCTGTAATTGAAGAAGCTCCAGCATTAAAAGTCCCTGCACCTATAATAGATGACATTACTCCAAAAACGATTCCTACAAAAGAAATAGAGGAGGATGCTGTGGTTGAAATTCCTGCTCCAGTAATAGAAGAGATTGCCGCAACAGAGAATCCTGCACCTATAATTGAAGAAGTTGCTGCTCTAGAATTCCCTGTACCACCAGAGGCGTTCCCTATGGCAGAAATTCCTGCCCCGGTAATAGAAGAGGTTGCTACTACACAAATTCCTGCAGCAGAAACTACTTCACCAGCAGTAGATGAGGTTGCTGTGACAGAAACTCCTGCACCAGCAACAGAGGAGGCTGCTGCTACAGAGATTCTTGCGCCAGCTATAGAGGAGGTTGCTGCTACAGATATTCTTGCACCAGCAACTGAGGAGGTTGCTGTTACAGAAACTCCTGCACCAGCAACAGAGAAGGCTGCTGCTACAGAGATTCTTGCGCCAGTAATAGTGGAGGATGCTGCTACAGAAATTCCTGCGCCAGCAATAGAGGAGGCTGCTGTCACAGAAACTCCTGCGCCAACAATAAAAAAAGTTGCTGTTACAGAACCTCCTCCGACAGCAAGAGAGGAAGTTGCTGCTACAGAGATTCTTGCACCAGCAACAGAGGAGGCTGCTGTCACAGAAACTACCGCGCCAACAATAGAAGAAGTTGCTGTGACAGAAATTCCGGCGCCAGCAATAGATGAGGTTGCTGTGACAGAAATTGCTGCGCTAGCAACAGAGGAGGTTGCTGTGACAGAAACTCCTGCCCCAGCGACAGAGGAGGTTGCTGCTACAGAAACTCCTGCATCATCAATAGAGGAGGTTGCTGCTGCGAACATTCCAGCACCACCAATAGAGAACGTTGCTGCTACAGACATTCCTGAGCCAGAAACAGAGGAGGTTGCTGTAACAGAAATTTCTACGCCAGCAACAGTGGAGGTTGCTATGGCAGAAACTCCAGCACCAGCAATAGAAGAGGTTGCTGCTACAGATATTCCTACACCAGAAATTGAGGAGGTTGCTGTGACAGAAATTTCTGCGCCAGCAACAGAGGAGGTTGCTATGGCAGAAACTCCAGCACCAGCAATAGAAGAGGTTGCTGTGACAGAAATTCCTGCGCCAGCAACAGAGGAGGTTGCTGCTACAGAAACTCCAGCACCAGCAACAGAGGAGGTTGCTGTGACAAAAATTCCTGCGCCAGCAACAGAGGAAGTTGCTGTGACGGAAACTCCAGCACCAGCTATAAAAGAGGTTGTTGCTACAGAAACTCCAGCACCAGCAACAGAGGAAGTTGCTGCTACTGATATTCCTGCACCAGCAATAGAGGAGGTTGCTGTGACAGAAATTCCTGCGCCAGCAACAGAGGAGGTTGCTGTGACAGGAATACCTGCGCCAGCAACAGAGGAGGTTGCTGTGACGGAAACTCCTGCGCCAGCAATAGAGGAAGTTGCCACTATAGATATTCCTACACCAGCCATAGAAGAGGTTGCTGTGACAGAAATTCCTGCGCCAGCAACAGAGGAGGTTGCTGTGGCAGAAATTCCTGCGCCAGCAATAGAGGAGGTTGCTGTGACAGAAACTCCAGCACCAGCAACAGAGGAGGTTGCTGTGACAGAAACTACTGCGCCAGCAACAAAGGAGGTTGCTGTGACAGAAACTCCAGCACAAGTAATAGAAGAGGTTGCTGTTACAGAAACTCCAGCACCAGCAACAGAGGAAGTTGCTGCTACTGATATTTCTACACCACCAATAGAGGAAGTTGCTGTGGCAGAAACTCCTGCACCAGCAACAGAGAAGGTTGCTGTGACAGAAATTCCTGCGCCAGCAAGAGAGGAGGTTGCTGTGGCAGAAACTCCAGCATCAGCAATAGAAGTGGATGCTGGGACAGAAACTCCAGCACCAGCAATAGAAGAGGTTGCTGTGACAGAAATTTTTGCGCCAGCCATAGAAGAGGTTGCTGTGACGGATACTCCTGCGCCAGCAACAGAGGAGGTTGCTGTGGCAGAAACTCCAGCACCAGCAATAGAAGAGGTTGCTGTGACAGAAACTCCAGCACCAGCAACAGAGGAAGTTGCTGCTACTGATATTCCTGCACCAGCCATAGAGGAGGTTGCTGTGACAGAAATTCCTGCGCCTGCAACAGAGGAGGTTGGTGTGGCAGAAACTCCAGCACCATCAATAGAAGAGGATGCTGGGACAGAAACTCCAGCACCAGCAATAGAAGAGGTTGCTGTGACAGAAATTTTTGCGCCAGCAACAGAGGAAGTTGCTGCTACAGATATTCCTACACCAGCCATAGAAGAGGTTGCTGTGACGGAAACTCCTGCGCCAGCAACAGAGGATGTTGCTGTGACAGAAACTCCAGCACCAGTAATAGAAGAGGTTGCTGTGACGGAAAATCCCGCACCAGCAACAGAGGAGGTTGCTGTGACAGAAACTCCAGCACAAGCAATAGAAGAGGTTGCTGTGACAGAAACTCCAGCACCAGCAACAGAGGAAGTTGCTGCTACAGATATTCCTACACCAGCAATAGAAGAGGTTGCTGTGACGGAAACTCCTGCGCCAGCAACAGAGGAGGTTGCTGTGGCAGAAACTCCAGCACCAGCAATAGAAGAGGTTGCTGTGAGAGAAACTCCAGCACCAGCAACAGAGGAAGTTGCTGCTACTGATATTCCTGCACCAGCAATAGAGGAGGTTGCTGTGACAGAAATTCCTGCGCCAGCAACAGAGGAGGTTGCTGTGACAGAAACACCTGCGCCAGCAACAGAGGAGGTTGCTGTGACGGAAACTCCTGCGCCAGCAATAGAGGAAGTTGCCACTATAGATATTCCTACACCAGCCATAGAAGAGGTTGCTGTGACAGAAATTCCTGCGCCAGCAACAGAGGAGGTTGCTGTGGCAGAAATTCCTGCGCCAGCAATAGAGGAGGTTGCCGTGACAGAAACTCCAGCACCAGCAACAGAGGAAGTTGCTGTTACAGATATTGTTGCATCAACAATTGAGGAGGTAGCTGTGACAGAAACTCCTGCGTCAGCAATAGAGGAGGTTGCTGTGACAGAGACTTCAGCACCAGCAATAGAAGAGGTTGCTATGACAGAAACTCCAACACCAGCAACAGAGGAAGTTGCTGCTACTGATATTCCTGCACCAGCAATAGAGGAGGTTGCTGTAACAGAAATTCCTGCGCCAGCAACAGAGGAGGTTGCTGTGACGGAAACACCTGCGCCAGCAACAGAGGAGGTTGCTGTGACGGAAACTTCAGCACCAGCAATAGAAGAGGTTGCTGTGACAGAAACTCCAACACCAGCAACAGAGAAGGTTGCTGTGACAGAAACACTTGCGCCAGCAACAGAGGAGGTTGCTGTGGCAGAAACTCCAGCACCACCAATAGAAGACGTTGCTGTGACAGAAACTCCAGCACCAGCAACAGAGGAAGTTGCTGCTACAGATATTCTTGCGCCAGCAATAAAGGAGGTTGCTGTGACAGAAATTCCTGCGCCAGCAATTGAGGAGGTTGCTGCTACAGATATTCCTACATCAGCAATTGAGGAGGTTGCTGTGACAGAAATTCCTGCGCCAGCAACAGAGGAGGTTGCTGTGACAGAAACACCTACGCCAGCAACAGAGGAGGTTGCTGTGACGGAAACTCCTGCGCCAGCAATAGAGGAAGTTGCCACTATAGATATTCCTACACCAGCCATAGAAGAGGTTGCTGTGACAGAAATTCCTGCGCCAGCAACAGAGGAGGTTGCTGTGGCAGAAATTCCTGCGCCAGCAATAGAGGAGGTTGCTGTGACAGAAACTCCAGCACCAGCAACAGAGGAAGTTGCTGTTACAGATATTGTTGCATCAACAATTGAGGAGGTAGCTGTGACAGAAACTCCTGCGTCAGCAATAGAGGAGGTTGCTGTGACAGAAACTTCAGCACCAGCAATAGAAGAGGTTGCTGTGACAGAAACTCCAACACCAGCAACAGAGAAGGTTGCTGTGACAGAAACACTTGCGCCAGCAACAGAGGAGGTTGCTGTGGCAGAAACTCCAGCACCACCAATAGAAGAGGTTGCTGTGACAGAAACTCCAGCACCAGCAACAGAGGAAGTTGCTGCTACAGATATTCTTGCGCCAGCAATAAAGGAGGTTGCTGTGACAGAAATTCCTGCGCCAGCAACAGAGGAGGTTGCTGTGACGGAAACACCTGCGCCAGCAACAGAGGAGGTTGCTGTGACAGAAACTTCAGCACCAGCAATAGAAGAGGTTGCTGTGACAGAAACTCCAACACCAGCAACAGAGAAGGTTGCTGTGACAGAAACACTTGCGCCAGCAACAGAGGAGGTTGCTGTGGCAGAAACTCCAGCACCACCAATAGAAGAGGTTGCTGTGACAGAAACTCCAGCACCAGCAACAGAGGAAGTTGCTGCTACAGATATTCTTGCGCCAGCAATAAAGGAGGTTGCTGTGACAGAAATTCCTGCGCCAGCAATTGAGGAGGTTGCTGCTACAGATATTCCTACATCAGCAATTGAGGAGGTTGCTGTGACAGCAACTCCTGCGCCAGCAACAGAGGTTGCTGTGACAGAAACACCTGCGCCAGCAACAGAGGAGGTTGCTGTGACAGAAACACCTGCGCCAGCAACAGAGGAAGTTGCTGTGACGGAAACTCCTGCGCCAACAACAGAGGAGGTTGCTGTGACAGAAACTCCAGCACCAGTAATAGAAGAGGTTGCTGTGACGGAAACTCCTGCACCAGCAACAGAGGAGGTTGCTGTGACAGAAACTCCAGCACAAGCAATAGAAGAGGTTGCTGTGACAGAATCTTCAGCACCAGCAATAGAAGAGGTTGCTGTGACAGAAACTCCAGCACCAGCAACAGAGGAGGTTGCTGTGACAGCAATTCCTGCACCAGCAACAGAGGAGGTTGCTGTGACAGCAATTCCTGCGCCAGCAGCAGAGGAGGTTGATGTGACAGAAACACCTGCGCCAGCAACAGAGGAGGTTGCTGTGACGGAAACTCCTGCGCCAGCAATTGAGGAGGTTGCTGCTACAGATATTCTTGCACCAACAATAGAAGAGGTTGCTGTGACAGAAACTCCTGCGACAGCAATAGAGGATGTTGCTGTGACAGAAATTTTTGCGCCAGCAACAGAAGAGGTTACTGCTACAGATATTCTTGCACCAACAATAGAAGAGGTTGCTGTGACAGAAACTCCTGCGCCAGCAATAGAGGAGGTTGCTTCTACAGATATTCTTGCACCAACAATAGAAGAGGTTGCTGTGACAGAAACTCCAGCACCAGCAACAGAGGAGGTTGCTGTGACAGAAACTTCCGCGCCAGCAATTGAGGAGGTTGCTGTGAAAGAAACTCCTGCGCCACCAATTAAGGAGGTTGCTGTGACAGAAACTCCAGCACCAGCAACAGAGAAGGTTGCTGTGACAGAAATTCCTGCGCCAGCAACAGAGGAAGTTGCTGTGACAGAAACTCCTGCGCCAGAAATAGAGAAGGTTGCTGTGACAGAAACACCTGCGCCAGCAACAGAGGAGGTTTCTACTACAGATATTCTTGCGACAGCAATAGAGGAGGTTGCTGTGACAGAAACTCCTGCGACAGCAATAGAGGATGTTGCTGTGACAGAAATTTCTGCGCCAGCAACAGAAGAGGTTACTGCTTCAGATATTCTTGCACCAACAATAGAAGAGGTTGCTGTGACAGAAACTCCTGCGCCAGCAATAGAGGAGGTTGCTGCTACAGATATTCTTGCACCAACAATAGAAGAGGTTGCTGTGACAGAAACTCCTGCGACAGCAATAGAGGATGTTGCTGTGACAGAAATTTCTGCGCCAGCAACAGAAGAGGTTACTGCTTCAGATATTCTTGCACCAACAATAGAAGAGGTTGCTGTGACAGAAACTCCTGCGCCAGCAATAGAGGAGGTTGCTGCTACAGATATTCTTGCACCAACAATAGAAGAGGTTGCTGTGACAGAAACTCCATCACCAGCAACAGAGGAGGTTGCTGTGACAGAAATTTTTGCGCCAGCAACAGAGGAGGTTGCTGTGACAGAAACTTCCGCGCCAGCAATTGAGGAGGTTGCTGTGAAAGAAGCTCCTGCGCCAGCAATTGAGGAGGTTGCTGTGACAGAAACTCCAGCGCCAGCAACAGAGAAGGTTGCTGTGACAGAAATTCCTGCGCCAGCAACAGAGGAAGTTGCTGTGACAGAAACTCCTGCGCCAGAAATAGAGAAGGTTGCTGTGACAGAAACACCTGCGCCAGCAACAGAGGAGGTTTCTACTACAGATATTCTTGCGACAGCAATAGAGGAGGTTGCTGTGACAGAAATTCCTGCGCCAGCAATTGAGGAGGTTGCTGCTACGGATATTCCTACATCAGCAATTGAGGAGGTTGCTGTGACAGCAACTCCTGCACCAGCAACAGAGGATGATGCTGTGACAGAAACACCTGCGCCAGCAAAAGAGGTTGCTGCTACAGATATTCTTGCACCAACAATAGAAGAGGTTGCTGTGACAGAAACTCCTGCGACAGCAATAGAGGATGTTGCTGTGACAGAAATTTCTGCGCCAGCAACAGAAGAGGTTACTGCTTCAGATATTCTTGCACCAACAATAGAAGAGGTTGCTGTGACAGAAACTCCTGCGCCAGCAATAGAGGAGGTTGCTGCTACAGATATTCTTGCACCAACAATAGAAGAGGTTGCTGTGACAGAAACTCCATCACCAGCAACAGAGGAGGTTGCTGTGACAGAAATTTTTGCGCCAGCAACAGAGGAGGTTGCTGTGACAGAAACTTCCGCGCCAGCAATTGAGGAGGTTGCTGTGAAAGAAACTCCTGCGCCAGCAATTGAGGAGGTTGCTGTGACAGAAACTCCAGCGCCAGCAACAGAGAAGGTTGCTGTGACAGAAATTCCTGCGCCAGCAACAGAGGAAGTTGCTGTGACAGAAACTCCTGCGCCAGAAATAGAGAAGGTTGCTGTGACAGAAACACCTGCGACAGCAACAGAGGAGGTTTCTACTACAGATATTCTTGCGCCAGCAATAGAGGAGGTTGCTGTGACAGAAATTCCTGCGCCAGCAATTGAGGAGGTTGCTGCTACAGATATTCCTACACCAGCAATAGAGGAGGTTGCTGTGACAGAAATTCCTGCGCCAGCAACAGAGGAAGTTGCTGTGACAGAAACTCCTGCGCCAGAAATTGAGAAGGTTGCTGTGACAGAAATTCCTGCGCCATCAATAGAGAAGGTTGCTGTGACAGAAACTGCAGCACCAGCAATAGAAGAGGTTGCTATGATAGAAACTCCAGCACCAGCAATAGAAGAGGTTGCTATGATAGAAACTCCATCGCCAGCAACAGAGAAGGTTGCTGTGACAGAAATTCCTGCGCCAGCAACAGAGGAAGTTGCAGTGACAGAAACTCCTGCGCCAGAAATAGAGAAGGTTGCTGTGACAGAAACACCTGCGCCAGCAACAGAGGAGGTTTCTACTACAGATATTCTTGCGCCAGCAATAGAGGAGGTTGCTGTGACAGAAATTCCTGCGCCAGCAATTGAGGAGGTTGCTGCTACAGATATTCCAACACCAGCAATAGAGGAGGTTGCTGTGACAGAAATTCCTGCGCCAGCAACAGAGGAAGTTGCTGTGACAGAAACTCCTGCGCCAGAAATTGAGAAGGTTGCTGTGACAGAAACTCTCGCGCCAGTAACAGAAGAGGTTGCAGCAACGCAAACTACTTCACCAGCAATAGAGGAGGTTGCTGTGACAAAGATGCCTGCACCAGAAATAAAAGAGGTTGCTGGAATAGAAACTCCAGCACCAGCAATAGTAGTTGCTATGACTGAAACTTCTACGCCGGCAACAGATATGGTTGCTATGACTGAAACTTCTACGCCGGCAACAGACATGGTTGCTATGACTGAAACTTCTACGCCTGCAACAGTGGAGATTGCAGCAACGGAAAGTACTTCACCAGCAATAGAGATTCCTCTACCAGAAATTCGAGCATCAGCCATAGAGGAGGTTTCTGTGACAGAAACTCCTACGTCAGCAACGCCGGAGGTTGCAGCAGCACAAACTACTTCACCAGCTATAAATAAAGTTGCTGTGACAGCAACTCCTGCGCCAGCAACAGAGGAGGTTGCCTCAGCGGAAGCTATTTCACCAGCAATAGAGAAGGTTGCTGCTGCAGAGATTCCTGCACCACCAATAGGGCAAGTTGCTGCTGCGCAAACTAGTTCACCGGCAATAGAGGAGATCTCTGCTACAGAGATTCCTGCACCAACAGGTCAGGAGGTTGCTGCATCAGAGATCCCTGCGTCAGCATATGAGAAAACAAATGTAGATAAAAATATGCTTTCAACGAAGGCAAATACAAAAATGTGTTTTCCTCAGAACGTGATAATTGACTCACATATTGAAAATGTGGGAGAAATTGATTTAGAAATTCCGGCAGAGACGCAGGTTGAGATGGATCTTCTGCAAATGACAGCAGATACAATGCAGAGTGAATTGAATCTAGGTAAAACGCCTCAAAAGTGCTTGCGAAGACAGCCAAATATCCTAGACACAACACCGAGCGACGGAGACGCAACGACGAGACCAATAAATCTCTTGGGGACCATTTGCAAGGTTTATATTAAAGACAAACGACTTTTGGCGACAATTGAAAGACGACGACGACGCGCTCTTATAATGCACAAATACCTGAGTTCCTTTGATTCCTTTGATGATGATAGTATAGATGATGTAGAGTATGAGACGAATCCAAGTCTGTTTGATGAATTAAATACGTATCAGCATTTTAGTTTAGATAATAATGTGAGTGCAGAAAATATAGATTCACATTTAGTTAGGTTAGAGACTGATGGCAATTCAGCTGAAGAATTCAAAACTCATGAGACTCAAGAAGAGGCTGATGTAGAATTAGTTTCGCATTTTTCAGATATCGCCAGTCAAACATCAGTTGATCTTGCCGATGATATCGGTATAGATATCGATGATGAGTTCTTCATCATTGGTAGTTTCACTGAAATCGGGTATAATTTTATTAACCATATTCTTTTCTCAGATCAATTAAGCTCAAACTCAAGCGACAGCAATGAAAGCGAGCCGTCCACCTCGCATGAGACTTTTAACGGCGACGCTGACACAGTTTACGATTATGATACGAGTAGTTACAGAACTGAATTTGTGGACGAGGCAGTCTCTAGTAGTACGCTAACAAATGCCACCACAACAACAAGAACTCTTACTAATCACACCCAAAATACTAACAACAACAATACTAACACAACAATACACCGAACTCGGCTGAGTGGTAAACTAACAAATGGTTCACTAAGATGGTCTAATAAAACGGCCATCGCGTTGCCCGATATTGGCCCGCAAAATGGCGTTCAAAAGAAAGATGATGATGATCATGTGAATGATGTTAATAATAATGAAGATGATGTAGTTCTGTTGCGGCGCTTTGCCCCAGGTAACACGCACTCTATGGCCAACACTCTCATCACTCGGTGTTTGTTGTCTCCTTTCGTAAATGCTTCTGTTCTGTTATGTTTCTGTTCCTAGACCGGCTAACATGTTGCTTCTGCTATCGTTTGATTTGTATAACTGCTTACCTAACTAAATGTTGATTCCATTGTAGGCTCAATTGCGGAACGCGAAGTCAAAAAGTGGTACAATGCTGTCGAAATGCCCAACAATCCCTATGCCCCCGAGGCGCTCAAGCAACGCATAAGCGGCACCCAGGAGCGCTTCATGGACGTGCCCAACATCAGTCCTAGTGTGGAGCAAAAGGCGTTGGCTCAGATGACCACCGAAATCGTGGAGCCTGCCAGTCGTGCCGAGGACTACAAGCGGTAAGTTAGGTCTACTCAAAAGGAGCAATGAAACTGGATAACTGAACTCGCCTTCATTATTTCGAGCAGTTATAGTCGGGACTATTACATCAACGATGCGCCCAGCGAGAGCAGCAAAGCGCAGTCTTTGGCTGGCAGCGTCAGTGCTAGCGCCTGCAGCATGGAGCCAACAACAGCGCCAACCGATGAGGATATTGTCATCAATGAGGTAAATCAACCGCATGGTAGCGCTCAAAGTAACCTTGCTGACCTCACGCATTGGACGCTGTCGACGCCCGTGCGACGCAGCAGCTCGCTCAAATTCATTAACAAACGTAATTCCCCCACATTAACCGCCCACGCTCACGCCCACAGCTCTGCCTTCGGTCATGAGCGTGCACACCCCGCCATTGAGCGTCCATCCACATCGGCATCGCATTATCGCGATTCCAGCCTGGGCATAGATCCCGACATAGATGACTTTGACGTACGCTCGCATCGATCGTGGCGCAGCAGCCTGGGGCATGCGCCCAGCTATTTTGGCAGCACGCTGCCCAAACGCCATACGCAATCCTCGCTAAGTCTGCACAGCAATGGCAGCGGGATGTCCTTTGGTTCGTCCGCTTCCAAGAGGCGACAGGGTTCGGGGTCCGGGGGTCCCTCGCCAGCTGTGCTCACGCAGTTCGAGAAGCAGCTGTTGCACAAAGACCTCAAGCGCAACAGTTTTCGTGCTGTGTCCGCCACCTCAAAGGATTTCGTTATGAATCCTCTGTTCGAGAGCGAACTGCAGGTGAAGCCCTGCATAGACGATCAGGACTCGGGTGTCGATAGCTGTCTGAATGGCTTCAGCGGTGCCGATGCCAAGCACAGCAACAATAGTCTACTCTTCTAGCACAAACGTAGTTAGAGGGCGGGTATATGGGTTTTAATGGGGTCACTGGGGTGAGTTGTTTGTAGTTGTAGCTCTTAGAGGTACGATTCACATCTGCCAAAATCTGCATAGCTGAAAAAGATAGTCAAGTTAAAGAACACACACATACACACTTACACATATACAATATATAGTACACACACTAGTCAGTAAACGCAACACAAAAAGCAATTTCACGGTACTTTGCGCAAGAGAAAAAAAATAAACACAATTATGAAATCGATTCCAAGATAAAGAACTTTAAAAGAGGAAAAAAGAATCGAAATACTAGAATCTCCAACTGCAAGCACGGTTAGGCTTTAAGCTGGCAGTGCCATCTGCTCAAGTAGACGCACAACGATGCACCAGAGCTAGTGTTCTATATCTATCTACATACATATAAACCTATCATAAATGTACTCGTATCTGCTATCTATCAAAGCCAACAAACTAAATAATAATACAAAAACAATTATCATAATAATAATAATTATTCTAAATGCTAATAATAATTGCCTAATGCTAATGCGCCCGAAAGTATGCAGCATTTTGTATGTCTCTTTTTTTATTATTATTTTATTGATTAATTATGATTTTGCGCTGTTAATTCTTTTAATGTAAACATTGTAATCTTTTGTATGCACACACTAGTTAATTCATATTGCTAACTTCTATTATAAACAACAAACCAATATCATAGAAATAAAGCCAAAAGTTAAACAAACAACCAAACCACCAAATAATGAATGAAACAAATGTTTTTAGTAAATACTTTGTATAGTAAATCTATTGAAATGGTGAGTACCTGCAGCAGACAATTAATTTTATTTAATCGGATTATTATTAAGTGAATTTTACTAACAACATTTGTTTCACTTTGATGCTAAACTCACGTATTTGCTACTTAATTTGAAGTCTCTCTGCCTTGCTGTAGCTGTAACTAAGCGGAATGATTTGCATGCTGCCACCAACCACTCACACACACATACAAAAGTATATACATGAATCACAACACATACACGCATTTGTACATCCCACACATATGATTGTCAATCACCAAGGATTCTGCATTCTACATGTGCGACTGCTATGGCTTTTGCTACCAGCAATATCTTATACTAAACACTCAACAATTCTTCTTTTCATATCAATGTTTAACTTCTACCTAAACTAACAAACTACAAAACTACAACAAAACAACAACACACACAACTTGTACACACGCCTCAAATGTTTTCTCGAAAGGCTTCAAATGCAAACAAAAATGCAGCCGACGCGTCCTGTGTTTATACAGCAATGCCCGTCCAGGTGATCGATGAGGGCAATGCAAGTCTGGAGACGCAATCGAATCCATCGATGCAATCGCAGCACACGACCAGCGATGACTCGGATACGGTGCGTGTCTACGACTTCAATAACCAGGAGACACGAGTCATCAGCAAGTCGGAAACTGTGGGCGAACAGCCCAGCACATCGAGCACATTATCTATGGAGTCGGCTCTTAGTGCACCCTCCGCCTCCTCCTCCTCCATAGATGCGTCTCGCAAACGTGAAAGACCCGTCGTGCTTCAATTTGGACCCGCTGATGCGGTGCCCACAGTCTGTTCGTCACCCACAATGACTCCGACACGCGGTTCCACGCCGCCAGCTTTTAGATTTCTGCAACCGAAGCGACGCCTAATCGAACCAAGCCAAGTTTTGTCCATAGACGAAGATGAAGTGGTAGGTAATTGCAATTTTACGAGTGATGAGGGTGTTTAATATTTCCTTTTGAGCAGCCTGAACCAAGCACGCCGGTGGAAAAACCGCCAATCGAAGATGAAGTGGCACATGCGATGCCCTCAGTGAAGGCGCTGGCTCAAGCCTTTCTGCTAACCAGCAAACGAACGCAGCCCGAACGACGCTGGCGAAAGGTAGTTTAATTAATCGAGAGAGTAAAAGTTTAATTATTGACGGGTTACGTCATTGCAGACTGTGCGACTGATTGCGCCACCCGAGACACCAGAGAAACCATCCACGCCAGTGTCACGTAGGCATATGCTGCAACATGCCGTCTCCATGGCTGAGGTGGCCGATGAATCCACAATTGCCTCCGATTTGTCATCACTCGAAACGTCAGTTAGTTATCTATTATATTTTACATTTATTAATTGACATATTTCCTAACACAGCGATCCATCCATACATTCGGAGAGCCAACCCAGTCCCATTCCCGTTGCCGCACAGGCGAGTCCAGTGCCCGTGCGTCGTGGCTTCCTTAGGAGTAATATTGCTTTCTTTGAGAATTTAAAGTTCAAGTGAATATGCCGCCAAGATCCCTTTTTGAGATGCGCGCGGCCCTTGGTTGCCTATTCCACGCCCGGAATATGCACAACAATGGGAGCAGAGCATCATGCACCTGGATACCAAATCAATATATCAATTCACAACCAAATAATCATGTGCCATGGCCAGACACACATTCAAAAGTATTCAGATGATGATAAGAAGTACTTAAACAATTGTCGCCCAGTGTGCGTTATCTAATGTTAATTCTAGTTGATACTTTACTAATTAATTAACTATCCATGGATACTATTTATTACATATTTTATCTATTTATAAGAAATGTTCTTAGCTTTAAGCTATGCAAACATCATTTGAATTTGTTATTTATCGGACCTGTACCTCGATATAAACATAAAATTGTCGATGTATCATCATTTACATATTACATTAAAATTACAGAAAAACAAATTGAGTGTTACTATTTATTGTTTACCTGTTCACAGCTTTATTACATCGATTCTATCTACCGGCTGCCAGTTGAGATTTATAAATACGTAATTTCAAATGATTCACAATTTAAAATAATTTGGGCAATGGGAATATAAATTAATTAATTCAATATGGTATCATGTCTAATATTATACGATTTGTACAAGTCACAATTGGTATTTTATTTCTATGCGCGTATATTTATATAAAAAATAAATTCTATTGCTCCCAATTACATTCAAAATGCGATCCTCCAGAGCCAAGAGAGTGATTGAGGGTGTTTTCGTATTATTTTGGAGTTTTGTGATTTCCTATCATATCATTTCAATTAGCACATTTGGAATGATGATCACTTCGTTTCATTTTTCCCACTGCCAACTATGGTGTGCTGTGGGTGTGATGTGGATGCTCCGCCAGATAGATGACATACACCAGAGGGATGACGAAACATAGTGCGAGAATAAATATTAGCAGGCATATCCAGGACATGTCGCAATCCGAGCCAGACCAGTCGATGGCCCGCAACGATGGACCCGGTATCGGACGCAAACGGGGCGCATGTCTGTCCACTAGCATGTCGTCCAGCAAGGCTGTACTGTCATCCAAAGTCTGCTCCCTGTTGCCTGTATATAAGGAATGTCATCAATAACGTTAATCAACTTATTTTGAAAACATCAATTGAATTAAATATACAAATTTCAAACAAGAATGGACAAAAAGGGCTTTCTGTGGAAAAATAGTTTTTAAGCAATATTGGGACTTGATAACCCCGACTATGCACCAAAGAAATGCCACGTCACAAACGCTTGACTAAGACCTAAGACCAACTAACGATGATTTCTCAGCAACTAATGGAAACTAATGAGAGGCATAGCAACGGAACAAATATGGGTTTTTGATAATAAAGGTCTTTAAAGACCTTTAAGTTTCAAATAACATGTAGTCAATAAAGTTATGTGCGTGTATATTCATTTTGTTGTAGTGTTTTCTCAATGCGAACCAACCATGAACTGAAGTCATGTAAGTTTACCTTACAGACCAGGTCCCATTTATTTTTAGTCTTCATTTAAAAACAAAGGTAATTGACGTATTGACTCAGCATAAACAGATATTTATATTGTTTATTGTATATCGTTTATTTTATTTTACTTAAATGCTCAGGCTCCAGAAGATGTTACAGATTAGGCCAAAGCCCGTTGCATGGATGAAAAAGGCGTATAAATCATAACTTAATTGTAGGTCATATAGCGAGGAGTGGCGCTGAACTTGGCATAGCTCTTGATAACCTTGTTGACAGCCTCCAGGAAATCCTTCTCAGTAGCAACCTTGCGACGGGCGCGAATGGCAAACATGCCAGCTTCCGTGCATACCGAACGAATCTCGGCACCAGTCGAATTGGGACAGAGACGCGCCAACAGATCGAAGCGAATGTCACGCTCTACGGACATCGAGCGAGCGTGGATCTTGAAGATATGCGAGCGTCCATCCTGATCGGGCAGTCCGAATTCCACTTTACGATCCAAACGTCCAGGACGCATAAGCGCAGGGTCCAGCGTGTCGGGGCGATTGGTGGCCATCAAAACCTTGATATTACCTCGGGGATCGAAGCCATCCAGTTGATTAATCAACTCCAACATTGTACGCTGCACTTCATTGTCGCCTCCAGCGCCATCATCGAAACGTGCGCCGCCAATGGCATCGATTTCATCGAAGAAAATGAGACACGCCTTCTTGGAGCGCGCCATCTCGAACAGTTCACGAACCATGCGCGCTCCCTCGCCCACATACTTCTGCACAAGCTCCGAGCCGATGACACGAATAAAGCAGGCATCTGTACGATTGGCCACGGCACGAGCGCACAACGTTTTGCCCGTGCCAGGAGGACCGAAGAGCAGCACACCCTTAGGTGGCTCAATACCCAGATTGACGAACTTCTCGGGATGCAGGAGGGGCGTCTCGACGACCTCACGCAACTTCTCAATCTGTTCCTTGCAGCCGCCGACATCGCTGTAGGTGACATCTGGTTTATCCTCCACCTGCATCATAGTCACCGTGGGATCAATTTTGGGTGGCAAAGGAATGTGGATTTGGTACTTGTTGCGATCGACGCCCACACGCATGCCCTCCTCAATATCCGTAGGTGCCACGGAATCAGCTAGGTCCACCACAAACTTTGCAAACTGCTTCACGTTGATGATGTACTTGGGATCATCAGAGTCTGCATTGATAATCTTTGTGCAACGCGCTACCTGCAGCGGTTGCTCGTTCTGCAGGATTTGCTTATCGGCAGCCAGATCCCACAAAGCGGGCGGTGCCAGACCTGTGTCGCTCTCCTTAATGCCCGTCAGCTCGTTGACCTGTTTAACAGCCTTTTGTATGTCCTCCTCGATACTTTTTATGGACTTGTGATATTGACTTTGGCCATAAGTCTTCAGAAGCTCGATGTCGCCTTCGTCGAGAGACTTGATTTCTTTGTCCTCGCCCTTCTCTTCATGCTTCACCTTGCGTTGATCATCTCCCAGATAGTCCGGCATTTTGTTTTTATTATTTAAACAGCGAAATATTAACTAAATTTATTGTTTTTTTCGCCAACAACGCTTGCCGATTTCTTAAAGCAATTGTAATGGCGAGTGTGACCGTTCGCGCAATGACTAAACAAATTGGTTGTTGCGCCTAACTTAACGTAGTACTTAACAGCACTTTAACAGAATTGCTCCTCCTGCCGTCGTACAGGGTGAGTCACGCACACAAAACACTATCTGATTGGCCAGCTAAATGCCAGCTGTTAACATGAAAACTCTATGCTAGGCAACTAAGATTTATTTGGACTCA
The DNA here is from genome assembly GCF_009650485.2 of Drosophila albomicans. Classification (NCBI taxonomy): domain Eukaryota; kingdom Metazoa; phylum Arthropoda; class Insecta; order Diptera; family Drosophilidae; genus Drosophila; species Drosophila albomicans. The sequence continues at coordinate 20,439,104 of NC_047629.2, read as the reverse complement.
CCGTTATCATCCGAGCCATCATAGAACTTATTGACATCCCTTCGAGGTGAAGGCTGTCCTTCAGCAGCGTTCACAGCAGCTACCAGCAGTCGCTCGTCCAACATTAAGCGAGCATCCTCCAACGGATTGCGTTCAATCGCAAGTTCCTTTTCCAAAATGTGCCTTGGGCTGTTGTTGCCACTGCGATGTACAGCGGGCAGTGCATCCGGATCGTGCGATCCCAGAAGGACATTGTGCACGGTGACCGGAATGCGAATAATACGACGGGCATGTATCTCGTTCTCGCGGTCAATCTTATTCAATCGCTTAATGTCAGCCACTGAGCAATGGAAGCGCAAAGCAAGCGCTTGCAACGTATCATCTTCCTGTACTTTCACCTCGAGCGTGTTCTCGAAGCGTGGCAGTCTTGCGTGGCCATTGACCATTCTATTGGGCAACTGTTGCATGTCCACAAATTCGTTGTCATCATCCATGATGCCATCATCCCAGTTGTACTGTTGTTGCTGGCGCCTGAAATGGGAAACACACGAAACACGATTACATTACAGAGTCTGTGAAGCAACAGTCGAGTTGGCGTTGACTTACACATTGCGACGCATTATTTACATAGATTTTGCTATGCCTCTGATATTTATTCGGTAATCGTCTTCGTTGGCTCTGCACTTAATGTCACCTCCTTGACAGTGATCTGATATTCATGGGCGACACACACACACTCGATATTTACAACGTGAATTTTTGGAGCAAAACAAACATAACAAACCCACGTCTAAAGCTGATTGAATTTATTTTTACTTACCACAATCGCCCTGTGCTCTGCTTGTACAAAGAAGCACAGCTTAAAATTTTGTTATTAAAATTATTGCAAAACTCGCGTTTAAAATGTGTATAAATACAAACGGATTCATAGGTTCACTTTTAGATTGCCCTCTGGTTATGGGAATAGCAGTCTATTTGTTAAAGTAAGTAAATTGAATGGAATTAAATTGCATTCTTGACAGTTAAACAACCCTGGCTGCAATGCCCAGTATTTTGATTGTAGACAGAGTACACACAGTTAACAGTATATTTCCCACAATATATATTTCAAATTTAGAAAATAACTGTATAGTATAATTAAACACAAACATAACTTTGTAACATACGCTTTAGTTCCTTATATTCACATAACTGTTAAGCAATGAGCCTGCGACCTGGATATTTTGATGTGAACACCAAATGCATCGGGTTCGAGTTGTACAGGGTATTTGCAACACGACTACCCTAGATTAACGTGATCTACATTCGTTCGCTACTGCGCGTAGTTTTGGAGTTTACTTTTATTTGGCAAGTGCATAGTAATGACGGTATTCGCGTTCCTCAAAAGCCGCCCATTATTTTGGCTAAGTGTCACGGGTACTGCGGTGGGCGGTGCTTGCTTTGTAAAGTAAGTTACAATATATTTTCTTATCATTATAATTGATGAAAATAACAAAGGTGATTGTGTTCTGCAGAGATCTTATGCAAGGCGGCCAGTTCACAAAAAACACAGATGAAACGTGCAAAATTGTAATTGTAACTGGTTCAAATACGGGAATAGGCAAGGAGACGGTGCGGGAGCTGGCACGAAGAGGAGCCACTGTTTATATGGCATGTCGGGATATGGAAAAGTGCGAGGAGGCACGGCAGGAGATCGTGCTGGAGACGCAAAACAAATATATTTATTGCCGGCAATGTGATTTGGCTTCAATGGACTCGATTAGGAATTTTGTGGCCGCGTAAGTTGATTGATCAGTTAAATTACATAGTTGTATTTATTTATGTGACAATTGCTATTGATAGGTTTAAACGAGAACAGAAGAAACTGGACATACTTATCAACAATGCGGGCGTAATGCGTTGTCCACGATCTCTTACCAAAGATGGCTTCGAAATGCAGATAGGAGTTAATCATTTAGGTCACTTTTTACTCACCAACTTGATGCTGGATCTGCTAAAGGTTCGTGATGATTATTGAATATATAGACTATTCGGTGTAACCTCTTGCAACCTTTTAGAAATCGAGACCCAGCAGAATCGTCGTTGTTTCCAGCTTAGCGCATACGCGAGGAGAAATAAATATAGGCGATTTGAACAGTGAACTGTCCTATGACGAGGGCAAAGCTTACAGTCAGAGCAAGTTAGCCAATGTATTGTTTACACAAGAATTGGCCAAACGCTTGGATGGAACAGGCGTGACTGTGAATGCCTTGCACCCGGGCATCGTTGACACGGAGCTCTTTAGGCACATGGGATTCTTTACCAATTTCTTTGCAGGGTTTGTGCTTAATTCTGAGGATATGCGATTATACAATCTATTACATTTTTTTCTATTGCAGCTTATTTGTTAAGCCTTTGTTTTGGCCGTTCGTAAAAACGCCAAAGAGTGGAGCACAAACAAGTTTGTATGTTGCACTTGATCCTGAGTTAGCATCCGTATCTGGCAAATATTTCAGCGATTGCCAAATTACGGAAGCAGCTCCTGCGGCACAGGATGTCACCATTGCCAAATGGCTGTGGGCTGTCAGCGAAAAGTGGACGCGATCTGAAGTGATAGATATAAATAAGGATTCAATTTCGTCCTCAGATGGTAAGGATTCAAATTCCTCCTCGAAGACAACGTAATAAACAATTCGCATTTTAAAACTTCGAAACTACTGCATTTTTTTGTTAAATGGTGTTGTGGTAACATTGGTGTAAAAATACTGAAAAGTACTATGAACATTATTTTGGTATATTCGAGTTCACATTTATACACAGACAAAAGAACCGTTACGTGTTTTACGATCTTGAATTCAACATATGCTGGTTTCTCTTTAACAGAAATCCGTTCACTTGCAGATATTTTATCAAAACATGCAAAAGAGATGCCATTTATGTATAATGTCGCACTTTTTATTAGTTGCTTGGAAACGTGCCAGCATTAAGTGTAACCAGATAGCACTATCTTGGGATTTCTGTATTAAATTGCTCTGTAAAACGTATTTTTCAGAAGTTTGATGTGTGGTTACACACCGATATCGCAAGTGTTAAATGTAAAGTAGCTTTTGTTAAGAAAGCTCTTGATTGTATTTAAAACAGACATCGATAGTTAGTTAGCCATCGATGTTTTAATACTTTTATTCTACCGGTGATAGAGAGAATACAGACAGACAGTTATCAGTTCGTTCTGGATCGTTCTGCCGGCAATTGTTTGGTCATTGTGATTTCATCACTTACTATTTTCGTGACTCTCAACATAATTAGCACCGTTTTATTTATACAAGTCATATTTGAATAACTTAAAAAAGTTTTGCAAAATGTGCACTTTTATTAACTGTTTGTTGTGTCCTTGTGTTCTATGGCCTGTACTTGGTGCCGCTGCAATTTATTTTCTCAGGTGCAACAGCTAAATTTAAAACCAACTGTGGTTCAGCTAATCTAGTTTTATAATTTATATTTCAGGCAATACATGCAAGGCGGACAATTCGAAAAGCAAACCGATGAAACGGGAAAAGTTGTAATTGTAACCGGTTCGAATACTGGCATTGGCAAGGAGACTGTCTTGGAACTGGCACGTCGAGGGGCCACTGTTTATATGGCTTGCAGGGATAAGAAGAGAACGGATCAAGCTCGTCTGGAAATAATTAGGGAAACCAACAACCAGAACATATTCTTCCGTGAACTCGACTTGGCTTCTCTGGATTCCATTCGCAAATTTGTCACGGGGTGAGCATCTTTTTTCTTTTTCTTTTTAGTCTTCCAAACTATCTAACTTGTATAAACAAACTATAATTTCTTTACTATTCAGCTTCAAGGGCGAACAGGACAAACTACACATTCTCATCAACAATGCTGGTGTGATGCGTTGTCCCCGAATGCTAACCAAAGATGGCTTCGAAATGCAGCTGGGCGTCAACCACATTGGTCACTTCCTCCTGACAAACTTATTGCTCGATGTGCTGAAGGTTAGCACTTAACAGATATATGTGCATATATTGTGATATCATAATTCATTCCAATTTATTTACAGAAATCGGCACCCAGTCGAATTGTCAATGTGTCCAGCTTGGCTCACACTCGCGGCACAATTAATATTAATGACTTAAACAGCGAGAAGTCTTATGATGAGGGAAGTGCCTACAGCCAGAGCAAACTGGCCAACGTATTGTTCACTCGCGAGCTGGCCAAACGCTTGGAAGGAACAGGCGTGACTGTCAATGCTCTGCATCCTGGTGTGGTCAACACTGAACTTGGCAGACACATGAAGATCTTCAATACCTTTTTCGGCCGGTTAGTTGTATTATAAAATGATTTATATTAGTCCAATTACTTAATAGTATTTCCTGCATTTAGCTTTATTCTCAAAGGTTTGCTGTGGCCACTACTGAAGACACCCAAGAGTGGCGCTCAAACCACTTTGTATGCGGCTATCGATCCAGAATTGAACGGAGTATCTGGACTGTACTTTAGCGATTGCAAACCAAAGAAAATGGCGCCTTCTGCCTTCGATGAAAAGACTGGCAAACTCCTCTGGGAGGAGAGTGAGAAGTGGACCCATTCTAAATTCTAGTTTAATGTTTTATTAAATGCAATTATAATTTATATCGACTTATGTATATATGTATATTATGCACATCATTATTGTATTCCAAATTATACGCACCGCAAACATACTTTTTTGTTGATTACTCATTTACTAATTGAGTCCATTAATTGTTTGGCCGATAATGCAAGCCCTTGGAGTTTACTCTTGGAAATACACCCAAGGTGGTAAGTTTACAAAGAAAACAGATGCAACCGATAAGATTGTGATTGTAACTGGTTCAAATGAGCGAATTGGCAAGGAGACCAACATCGAACTGGCACGTCGTGAAGCTACTGCCTACGTGGCATTCAGGGATAAAAACAGATTAGAGCAAGATCTATGGAAGATTCTCAAAGAAACCAGAGAATGAATTCTTTCGCGAACTCGATTTGGTTTCCTTGTATTCCGTTGGAAAATTTGTGATTGTAATAAAACTATGGCTTAATAAACCATGCAATATAATTAGAATCAAGGCAGATCGGAACAGACAGGATATTCTCATCAACAGTTCTCTAAGTGACTTTTAATTAACCAACTCTGTACTGGACTTACTTAAGGTAAACACATACATATTTAACAATTCCTTAACAAAGCTTGTTAAGGATTCTAATTCTTCCTCAAAGACAACGTAATAAACAGTTCGCATCTTAACACCTTCAAACTATTTCGTTTTCGCTGAAGGGTGTTGTTTGGTTAAGAAGTAGCCGCCAAAAGAACAATGACAAATATAAATTTAAAGAGATTGTTCAGCGATATGTGTTTTATTTGCTATTAATATCGATACACAAAGCTTTATAGCTCAACAGGTGTTGTGGTAACATTGGTATAAAAACACTGAAAAGTACTATGCATATTATTTCAGTATTTTCTAGCTTCCCCATTACATGCACACGAAAAAGCCGTTACAAGTTTTACGATCTTTAATAATTCGAGTTTCTCTCTTACAGGAATCACTTCACTGGCAGATATTTTGTGAAAAACATGCAAAATAATCTTGGATTTTAAAATGTCGCGTTTTTTTTAATTGTTTGTAAATGAACACGTATATATTGTTAAGTGTAACCAGATATCACTTATTGGCATTTTTGTATTAAATTATTCTGTAAAAACGTATTTTTCAGAATTTTGGCGTGGGGTTACACCCCAATGCCATAGGTGTTAAATATATAACAGTTTTATTTAAGAAATCTCTTGTTTGTATTTTAAACTAATATCGATAGTTCCCAACGATGTTTCGTTACTTATATTCTACCGGCGACAATCAGTACACAATATTCGGTCGACTTATCAGTCCGTTATTGGGCGTTTCACTGGCAATTGTTTGGTCATCGTGATTTCATCATTTACTATTTGCGTGACTCTAAACATAATTAACACCACCGTTGTATTTATACAAGTTATATTTAAATAAAGTGCAACTTATCCAAAATGTGCACCTTTATCAACTGTTTGTTGTCTCCTTGTGTTCTATGGCCTGCACTTGGTGCCGCTGTAATTTATTTTCTCAGGTACAACAACTAAATTTACAACCAACTGTGGCTCTACTAATCGATTTTTGTAATTTATATTTCAGGCAATACATGCAAGGCGGACAATTCGAAAAGCAAACCGATGAAACGGGAAAAGTTGTAATTGTAACCGGTTCGAATACTGGCATTGGCAAGGAGACTGTCTTGGAGCTGGCACGTCGAGGGGCCACTGTTTATATGGCTTGCAGGGATAAAAAGAGAACGGATCAAGCTCGTCTGGAAATAATTAGGGAAACCAACAACCAAAACATTTTCTTCCGTGAACTCGACTTGGCTTCTCTGGATTCCATTCGCAAATTTGTCACGGGGTGAGCGTCTTTTTTTTTCTTTTTCTTTTTAGTCTTCCAAACTATCTAATTTGTATAAACAAACTATAATTTCTTTATTATTCAGCTTCAAGGGCGAACAGGACAAACTACACATTCTCATCAACAATGCTGGTGTGATGCGTTGTCCCCGAATGCTAACCAAAGATGGCTTCGAAATGCAGCTGGGCGTCAACCACATTGGTCACTTCCTCCTGACAAACTTATTGCTGGATGTGCTGAAGGTTAGCCCTTAACACAGATACTATATATGTGCATACATTGTGATGTCTTAATTAATTCCAGTATATTTACAGAAATCGACACCCAGTCGAATTGTCAACGTATCCAGCTTGGCTCACAATCATGGCACAATTAATATTAATGACTTAAACAGCGAGAAATCCTATGATGAAGGAAAAGCTTACTGCCAGAGCAAGTTGGCCAACATATTTTTCACTCGCGAGTTGGCCAAACGCTTGGAAGGAACAGGCGTGACTGTCAACGCTATTCATCCTGGTGTGGTCAACACTGAGCTTGGCAGACACATGAAGATCCTCAAAAACTTTATCGGACGGTTAGTTGTATTATAAATTCACTCTTATTAATCCAATAACTTAAGAGTATCTATTGTATTTAGCTTGGTTATAACATGTTTGTTGTGGCCAATACTGAAGACACCTAAAAGTGGCGCCCAAACTACTTTGTATGCCTCTCTCGATCCAGAATTGAATGGAGTATCTGGACTGTACTTTAGCGATTGCAAACCGAAGAAAGTGGCGCCCGCTGCCTTCGATGAGGAGACTGGAAAGCTCCTCTGGGAGGAGAGTGAGAAGTGGACCCGTACCAAATTTTAGATTAAGAATTTATGGTTATTAAATAATGTATATCATCTTAGAAATACGCACATATTGTACAAAACTTTACTGTATTCCAAAAATATACACACCGCAAAGATACTTATTTGTAGATTACTCATTTCGCTGTGAGAATGCTGATTGTGCTGATTTATCATCATGACGTCGAATTTTAGTTAAACAAGTGCATTTGAAATTGGTTATAAGGCTCGAAGTGTTTCTTTATTGCCACAGTTTATGACGACAACTCGACCAGCACAAACATGTGCTCCATTGATTGCTTATTGAGTTCATTAATTGTTTGGCCGGTAATGCTTGCCCTTGGAATTTACTTTTTGAGGTAAGAATATGAGATCTCTATAAATATCGAAATATAATTCAGTTGTATACTTTAGAAAATACACCCAAGGTGGTCAGTTTACAAAGAAAACAGATGAAACGGGGAAGGTTGTGATTGTAACCGGTTCGAATACGGGAATTGGCAAGGAGACAGTCCTTGAACTGGCACGTCGAGGTGCTACTGTCTATATGGCATGCAGAGATAAGAAGAGAACAGAGCAAGCTCGATTGGAGATTATTAGAGAAACCAATAATCAAAATGTTTTCTTCCGTGAATTGGACTTGTCATCTCTTGATTCCGTTCGAAACTTTGTGACTGGGTAAGTCGAATCTTAATAAATTTCAATGAAAAGCAGATGTAAAAAGAATTATCCAACGTAATTAGGTTTAAGGCTGAACAGAACAGACTGGATATTCTCATTAACAATGCAGGAGTAATGCGTTGTCCACGCTCACTGACTAAGGATGGGTTTGAACTACAATTGGGCGTCAATCATATGGGCCACTTTTTGTTAACCAACTCTCTACTGGACTTGCTTAAGGTAAAACCATCCTTGGCATAGCTTTAAGTTTAAACGTCAAATATTATATTCAATAAAATTCTCCAACAGAAATCGTCGCCTAGTCGCGTGGTCATCGTGTCCAGCAGAGCACACACTCGAGGCACAATCAATGTGGATGATTTAAACAGCGAGAAATCCTACGATGAAAAGAGCGCCTACAATCAAAGCAAGTTGGCCAACGTGTTGTATACCCGTGAATTGGCCAGACGCTTGGAGGGAACGGGTGTGACTGTCAACTGCCTGCATCCAGGTCAAGTCAACACAGAAATCAGTAGACATATGCCATTTTTCCAAACATTTTTTGGACGGTAAGTTAAACATTAGTCATTTGTAAGCTCAAGGATTACCTCTGACTTTATATTTAAATGTTTGTAGCATTGTGTTAAGCCTTTTGATATGGTTGTATGTCAAGTCACCAAAGAGTGGCGCCCAAACCACTTTGTATGCTGCTCTCGATCCTGATTTGAATGGCGTAACTGGACTGTACTTTAGTGATTGCAAACCGAAGCAGGTGGCACCCGCCGCTCTAGATGCGAATACTGCCAAATTTCTTTGGAAGGAGAGCGAGAAATGGACTAAAGCACCTAAACTGTATTAGTTGCTTCATAGTTTTCTTAAAAGAATTCAAGAAAGCATTGAATAAGTTATCTATATATTGTCAAACATATATTGTATATGAACTGATTCTAATAAACTATTGAAACATTAATTGAATATGTTCTAAACTTATTAAGTGTTATGTATCGAAACCATCACCATGACTGTGCACTGCCGTTTGACTCATAAATTGTTGCTCGATGTTTGCGAGTCGTTTCCCGAAAATTATCTGCGTTGTCCAGTGGGTGTTTGAAGAGCTTTGATAGGGGAGCCTATTAAAAGATAGAACAAAAATAATCTACGACAAGAATGGAACAGGCATTTATTAATAATTTTTGAGGAGACGAACAATTAGTATATTTTCATCTGCACTTTTCATTTGAATGAAACTCAACTGTCAAGTTTGTTGCTGATTTTACTGTCGTTACTAGATACAACCTAATGGATGTGTCAATTGCTGCAAAGGATGGGTAATCCGTAGGAAGAGAGCGAGAAATATATGACTGCCAAGCAGTGATATATCATTTTATTTCCAAATTATTATTTTGGTACTTAATTTTTATATCGTTAAGGTATTTAATTATATGCAGATATTCAATATTCAATATAAATACATTTGTATAAATTTGTTGACATTTGATTGATAATATACGAACTTGATAAATATATAGTATATTGAATATTCAACATTCACACATCTGAATCTATGAATGGAAATAATCTTGAGAATACTACTGACCTACAGCGCCAGTCATAATAATTTGATAACTTGTTCTCTATTTTTATACCCGCTACCCATAGGGTAGAAGGGTATTATAATTTTGTGCCGATCGGAAAAGTATGTAACAGGTAGAAGGAGGAATCTCCGACCCTATAAAGTATATATATTCTTGATCAGCGTCAACAGCCGAGACGATCTAGCCATGTCCGTCTGTCCGTATGAACACCTAGATCTCAGAGACTATAAGCGATAGAGCTATATTTTTTTGCCACGCCCACTTCCGCCCCGCAATTAAAAAAAATCGAATAACAAGCGTAATTTTAAAACTATATTCAATAACTACTAAAGTAGTTATGATTGCTGAAAATTTGGTAACGATCAGATAAAAATTGTCGAAGTTATTAAAGAAATACTTTTGTATGGGCAAAAACGCCTACTTACTAGGGGTCTTAGTTGCTTTGGCTGACAATCTGGTATATTGTGCCGTTTATGGTATATTTTGACGGCGGTACTATATCGATATACTCCAATTCAAGCAGCAATGCGAAATGTTTTTTTGTCAGCTTCTTCTTCTGATTTCCACGCGTGACAATATAGTCAGCATGACTATAAACTTTTATCAGTTGCCGCTTGCTATAAAAAGCGAATCGCTGCTCGGTATTTGAACAGTCTTTACTTGAATTTGGAATAGTCAACACCTCAAAAAAATCACAAAATGTGCTGTTTAACAGATTGTCTGTGTTCGTGTTTTGTTTGGCCAGCTTTGATAGGAATTGCTGCCTATTTTATCAGGAAAGTGAAAAGTTAAAAGTCATTTATAATTCAATTCTAATTTAATGCATACTGAATTTATTAGGCAGTACATGCAAGGTGGAAAGTTCGAGAAACAAACTGATGAAACCGGCAAGGTTGTGATTGTAACCGGTTCGAACACCGGCATTGGCAAGGAGACGGTCCTGGAATTGGCTCGCCGTGGAGCCACTGTCTATATGGCATGTCGGGATAAGTCGAGAGCAGAACAGGCTAGATTGGAGGTTATTAGGGAAACCAACAACCAGAACATTTTCTTCCGCGAACTTGATTTGGCTTCTTTGGATTCCGTTCGCAAGTTTGTCGATGAGTAAGTCAAAGTGAATTAGTAAGAATTGGTGTCAGTTATTGGTAATGATCTAATATTATGTTAGGTTCAAGAAGGAACAAAGCAAACTGGATATTCTCATTAACAATGCAGGAATAGCGCATTGTCCCCGCATGTTGACAAAGGAGGGTTTCGAAATGCAACTGGGAGTCAACCATATGGGTCACTTTTTGCTAACCAATTTGCTGCTCGATCTACTAAAGGTAAGCTAGTTAAAAACTATGATGATATGCGTTTTTTTACATTTTTGTATTTTACCATAGAAATCTTCACCTAGCCGCATTGTGAACGTTTCTAGCATGATACACTCTTACGGAACCATCAACTTTGATGATTTGAATAGTGAGAAGTCCTACAAGCCAGACACTGCCTACAGCCAGAGCAAATTGGCCAACATACTCTTTACTCGGGAGTTGGCCAAACGCTTGGAGGGAACTAATGTGACTGTTAATGCTCTGCATCCTGGTGTTGTTGAAACAGAACTGATGAGGCATGTGGCAATATTCAATAACCCCATTATTGGGTAAGTTACATTAAGTGGCTATTGTTAGGCAATTATTGATTATACATTGCTTACAGCTTCTTGGTGAGCCCATTAGTCTGGCTGATCTTCAAGACTGCCAAGCAAGGCGCACAAACCACGTTGTATGCTGCTTTGGATCCTGATTTGAATGGTGTAACTGGATTGTACTTCAGCGACTGCAAGCCTAAGGAAGTATCTGCTGCTGCGAAGGATGCGAACTCCGCCAATCGGTTGTGGGAGGAGAGCGAGAAGTGGACCAAAGCTAAATAGAGCAATAGAACTGTCTTATTTTTAAGAAAATGTTCTACAAACTTTGGACTAATTATCTAAATAAATGTATTTATTTCTTGTGTATACCAAAAGTAAATTGTAAAAATTTACATTATGTGTCATAGTTTGTGAGTCTTAATTTGTGGTCAATAGCTGATAATAAGTATTACTAAATAAATACGAGAATAAAAAAACATGAAATTACTCATGTTAATCTATGAATGGCAATAACCTAACCATAGAATCCGCAAATTGATAATTTGCTTTACAGTCCGATTTTAATTTATGATGATCGCAAATCCATTATTAGTTGGTCACTCTTTCGGAATTTCGTCTCTTTTGTCGATGAGTCTCTGTTTTTGGCATCCAAATGGTCTATGATTTCATTTTCAAATGATTTTTTTTGTTTGTAAATAATTGCAATTTGATATTCAAATCGACATAACGTGCCGAGCCAAAATCAACGGGCTTAACGTTGTTAGTACTATATGCTTTTTAAGGCTTAATGGAAAATGCTTAGCGACCTATTATTGGAATAACGATGGTCGGAGGAGCTTGTCGAGTGTTGAGCTTGGTAGCAGTTCTTATTGTGGTAATAGTAATTTGTGATGGACAAATGCCGAAATCACGATTTACCAATATTATGTGCAAGTCGTACAACAAAACCTTTGGCGAATTTGAAGCCTGTAAACTAAATGTGCTCGGCAGAGGCGTCATCGGTGTTCAGCTGTATCTCAAGTTATATATAGTACCGATCAACACTGTATCCGTTAGTAAAATACAAAGAGTGTTTAAATGTTTTGTTCTAATATTGAATGTACTTTTCCTTAGTCCAACTTGAGTGTACTACGTCGATACAATGGATTCACGCCATTTATGTAAAACACCACACTTGACTTCTGCAAGTTTGCAAAACAGTCGAAGAAATTGTCCTTCGAGAAACTTGTTTTCGACGCTATTGCCACGAAATCTAATCTGAATCACACTTGCCCCTATACAGTGAGACTTGTATATCGCATGGATATATATTAATGGAGTATTTTCATTGTATATCATATATTTCCAATTTCAGCATGATATCATTGTGAATAATCTGGTGTTTAACGACAACTTCCTGCAGTCCTTGCCACTGCCACAAGGTGAATACATGATACAAATGTTATTTGGCTCCGACAACATCTGGAGAGTACAAGTCGATATCGTCATCTTAATAGAGGAGTGAATCTAGTCGAAGCTTCGTATTTATAATGGATAATAAAAAGATAAATTAATTTAAAAAAATGTATTTATACTTTAGAAAATACATCCAGGGTGGTCAGTTTAGAAAGAAAACAGATAGCCGTGATTGTAACCGGCTCGAATATGGGAATTGGTAAGGAGACTGTCCTTGAACTGGCACGTCGCGGAGCTACTGTCTATATGGTACAGTACTAACAGTAGCTCCGCGACTTTGTGACTGGGTAAGTCGAATTAATAAATTTCAATGAACAGCAGATACTATAAGAATCTTCCTACGTAATTAGGTTCAAAGCTGAACAGAACAGACTGGATATTCTCATTAACAATGCAGGAGTAATGCGTTGTCAACGCTCACTGACTAAGGATGGGTTTGAACTACAATTGGGCGTCAATCATATGGGCCACTTTTTGTTAACCAACTCTCTACTAGACTTGCTTAAGATAAGCCCATATTTAGCGTAGCTTTAAGTTTAAACGTCAAATATTATATTCAATAAAATTCTCCAACAGAAATCGTCGTCTAGTCGCGTGGTCATCGTGTCCAGCAGAGCACACACTCGAGGCACAATCAATGTGGATGATTTGAACAGCGAGAAATCCTACGATGAAAAGAGCGCCTACAATCAAAGCAAGTTGGCCAACGTGTTGTATACCCGTGAATTGGCCAGACGCTTGGAGGGAACGGGTGTGACTGTCAACTGCCTGCATCCAGGTCAAGTCAACACAGAAATCAGTAGACATATGCCATTTTTCCAAACATTTTTTGGACGGTAAGTTAAATATTAATAATTTGTAAGCTCAAGGACTACATTTGACTTTATATTTGAATGTTTTTGGCATTGTGTTAAGCCTTTTGATATGGTTGTATGTCAAGACACCAAAGAGTGGCGCCCAAACTACTTTGTATGCTGCTCTGGATCCAGATTTGAATGGCGTAACTGGACTGTACTTTAGTGATTGCAAACCGAAGCAGGTGGCACCCGCCGCTCTAGATGCGAATACTGCCAAATTTCTTTGGAAGGAGAGCGAGAAATGGACTAAAGCACCTAAACTGTATTAGTTGCTTCATAGTTTTCTTAAAAGAATTCAAGAAAGCATTGAATAAGTTATCTATATATTGTCAAACATATATTGTATATGAACTGATTCTAATAAACTATTGAAACATTAATTGAATATGTTCTAAACTTATTACGTGGTATGTATCGAAACCAGCTCAATGACTATGCACTTCTATCTACTGCCGTTTGACTCATAAATTGTTGCTCGATGTTTGAAAGTCGTTCCCTGAAATCTGAACAAATTATCTGTATTGCCCGGCGGTTGTTTGAAGAGCTTTGATAGGGAGCCTATTAAAAGATAGAACAAATATAATCTACGACGAACAATCAGTATATTTTCATCTGCACTTTTCATTTGAATGGAACTCAACTCTCAAGTTTGTTTCTGATTTTACTGTCGTTACTAGATACAACCTAATGGATGTGTCAATTGCTGCAAAGGATGGGAAATCCGTAGGAAGAGAGCGAGAAATATATGATTGCCAAGCAGTGATATATCATTTGATGTCTAAATTATTATTTTGGTACTTAATATTTATTTCGTTAAGGTATTTTATTTATATGCAGATATTCAATATTCAACATAAATAAGTTTGTATAAATTTGTTGTCATTTGATTGATAATATACGAACTTAATAAATATATAGTATACTGAATATTCAACATTCACATTAATGAATGGGAATAATCTTGCGAATACTACTGACCTACAGCGCCAGTCATAATAACTTGATAACTTGTTCTCTATTTTTAGATTAGCGTTTTACGCTCTCGATAAGATAAAGAGAGGTAGAGGCGCCGTTAAGGCTAATGATAGCAGATATAATAGAAGTTACTCCAGTTAACCGTATAATACTGATACTGGACACAAAGTATCTACTATATTTAGTCAATTAAGTTCTAGAATGTACTGCCAAATATGTATTGATTACACCATTTCAAGCAGCAATGCGAAATGCTTTTTTGTCAGCTTCTTCTTCCAATTCCCACGCGTGCCAATATCGCCAGCATGACTATAAACTTTTATCAGCTGCCGTTTGCCTCACAAATTGGTATAAAAGCCAGAACGCTACTCTGTATTTGAACAGTCTTTACTTGAATTTGGAATAGTCAACACCTCAAAAAAATCACAAAATGTGCTGTTTAACTGATTGTCTGTGTTCGTGTTTTGTTGTTTGGCCAGCTTTGATAGGAGTAGCTGCCTATTTGATCAGGAAAGTGAAAAGTTAAAAGTCATTTATAATTCAATTATAATTTAATGCGTACTGAATTTATTAGGCAGTACATGCAAGGTGGAAAGTTCGAGAAACAAACTGATGAAACCGGCAAGGTTGTGATTGTAACCGGTTCGAACACCGGCATTGGCAAGGAGACGGTCCTGGAATTGGCTCGCCGTGGAGCCACTGTCTATATGGCATGTCGGGATAAGTCGAGAGCAGAACAGGCTAGATTGGAGGTTATTAGGGAAACCAACAACCAGAACATTTTCTTCCGCGAACTTGATTTGGCTTCTTTGGATTCCGTTCGCAAGTTTGTCGATGAGTAAGTCAAAATTGAATTAGTAAGAATTGGTTTCAGTTATTGGCAATGATATCATATTATGTTAGGTTCAAGAAGGAGCAAAGCAAACTGGATATTCTCATTAACAATGCAGGAATAATGCTTTGTCCCCACATGTTGACGAAGGAAGGGTTCGAAATGCAGCTGGGAGTCAACCATATGGGTCACTTTTTGCTAACCATTTTGCTGCTCGATCTACTAAAGGTAAATTAGTTAATGACTATGATGATATGCGTTTTTTACATTTTTTTATTTTACCATAGAAATCTTCACCTAGCCGCATTGTGAACGTTTCTGCCTTGGCGCACGTTGACGGATCCATCAACTTCGATGATTTGAACAGTGAGAAATCTTACTCGCCACGCAAGGCCTACGGCCAGAGCAAATTGGCCAACATACTCTTTACTCGGGAGTTGGCCAAACGCTTGGAGGGAACTAATGTGACTGTGAATGCTCTGCATCCTGGTGTTGTTGAAACAGAACTGAGTAGGCATGTGACGATATTTAACAACCCCATTTTTAGGTAAGTAACATTAAGTAGCTATTGTTAGACAATGATTGATTGATACATTGCTTACAGCTTCCTGATAAGCCCATTAATCTGGCTGATCTTCAAGACTCCCAAGAATGGCGCACAAACCACTTTGTATGCTGCACTGGATCCTGATTTGAATGGTGTAACTGGATTGTACTTCAGCGACTGCAAGCCCAAGGAAGTATCTGCTGCTGCGAAGGATGCGAACGCCGCCAAGCGATTGTGGGAGGAGAGCGAGAAGTGGACCAAAGCTAAATAGAGCAATAGAACTGTCTTATTTTTAAGAAAATGTTCCACAAACTTTGACTTATTATTTAAATAAATGTATTTATTTCTTGTATATACCAAAAGTAAATTTTGAAAATTTGCATTATGTGTCATAATTTGTGATTCTTTATTTGTGGTCAGTGGGTGATAATAAGTATCACTTAATAAATACGAGAATAAAACAAGTAAGAAAGCTACAGGCGAGTGTACTCGACTGTGAGATACCCGCTACCCATTTTGAATAAAAGCAATATATTTTGCGGTATTATTCTCAAATTATACCGAATATACTGCAAAAATACTAAAAATATACCAAATGATATATGTGGTATATCGATATAGTACCGCGTTGAAAATATACCATAGACGGCTCAATATACCAGATTGTCATCCAAAGCAACTAAGACCCCTAGTAAGTATGCGTTTTTGCCCATACAAAAGTATTTCTTTAATAACTTTGACAATTTTTATCTGATCGCAACCAATTTTTCAGGAATCATAACTACTATAGTAATTATTGTATATACCACAAATTCATAACTCTCGCTTTAAAATTACGCTTGTTATTCGATTTTTTTGATTTTCGGGGGCGGAAGTGGGCGTGGCAAAAATTTGAAACAAACTTGATCTGCGTGCAAACATAACAAATGTCGAAAAAAAATTATAGCTCTATCTCTTATAGTCTCTGAGATCCAGTGTTTCATACGGAAATTGTGGAATTGTGGAAGTTTATTAAAGAAATACTTTTGTATGGGCAAAAACGCCTACTTACTAGGGGTCTGAGTTGCTTTGGGCGACAATCTGGCACATTGTGCCGTCTATGGTATATTTTGAATGGTGTACTATATCGATATACCAAACATACCATTTGGTATATTTTGAGTATTTTCGGTATATTTTGAAATGATACCGAAATATTTTGCCTTTATTAAAAATGGGTAGCGGGTATCTCACAGTCGAGCACACTCGACTGTAACTTTCTTACTTGTTTTATATAGCCATTGTCCAAATCAATTTCGTCTCTGCTTTTGGCATTTAACCAAAGGTCTATGATTTCATTTTGAAATGTTTTTTTTTTGTAAATAATTGCAATTTAATATTCAAATTGACGTGTCGGTCAATAGCCTAAATCAACGGGGTTTGACGTAGCACATACATACATACATATAGTACTAAGTGCTTTTTATGGATTAATGGAAAATGCTTAGCGACCTATTATTGGAATAACGATGGTTGGAGCATCTTGTCGAGTATTGAGCTTGGTAGCAGTTCTTATTGTGATAATAGTAATTTGTGATGGAAAAATGCCGAAATCACGATTTACCAATATTATTTGCAAGTCGTACAACAAAACCTTTGGCGAATTCGAAACCTGTAAACTAAATGTGCTCGGCAGAGGCGTCATCGGTGTTCAACTGC
Source organism: Drosophila albomicans (assembly GCF_009650485.2). Lineage (NCBI taxonomy): Eukaryota > Metazoa > Arthropoda > Insecta > Diptera > Drosophilidae > Drosophila > Drosophila albomicans. The sequence continues at coordinate 20,421,595 of NC_047629.2, read as the reverse complement.
ATCTCAAGTTATATATAGTACCGATCAACACGGTATCCGTTAGTAACATACAAAGAGTGTTTAAATATTTTGTTCTAATATTGATATGTACTTTTCCTTAGTCCAACTTGAGTGTACTACGTCGATACAATGGATTCAAGCCATTTATGTACAACACCACACTTGACTTCTGCAAGTTTGCAAAGCAATCGAAGAAATTGTCCTTCGAGAAACTTGTTCTCGACGCTATTGCCACGAAATCTAATCTGAATCACACTTGCCCCTATACAGTGAGAATTGTATATTGCATCGATATATATTAGTGGAGTATTTTCATTGTGTGTCTTATATTTCCAATTTCAGCATGATATCATTGTGAATAATCTGGTGTTTAACGACAACTTCCTGCAGTCGTTGCCACTGCCACAAGGTGAATACAAGATACAAATGTTATTTGGCTCCGACAACATCTGGAGAGTGCAAGTGGACATCGTCATCTTAAGAGAGGAGTGAATCTAGTCGAATCATCGGATTTATAATGGATAATTCATTATAGTAGTCATTGCGTTGCTTCAGGCTATAAGATACAAATTAATTTTAAAAGATTTATTTTTGATAAGAGAAAACTACTTATTACTAATATAACTTTAAATGGTCACGCATTAATACAATTATTGGAAATTAATATAAAAAATTTAGTGATATTTTGGAAATTACTGAGCCGAATAAAAGATAAGTCAATAGATCTAATAACTAAACAGTTTTAAATCACTCATGGAATGGACGCGACAGCTTGGAGCTTTTAATTTTTGTCATTTCGTTGTTTTCAATAGGCATTTGTACAAAATCTTGTTCCATGTTTACCAATCTGACATGTGAACCTTAAGATCTCGACTTCAATACATGAAGTCTTAATGTGCTCAGTAGGGGCGTGGTTCGTGTTCATGTGAACATCCATTTGCTAAAATTACCAACGACATACATATACGTAAATATTGATGTCGAGTTATAAAATATATTTCATTTTAATACAATTTCATTTAGATCAACTGGAGATTGTGGAGCCGTATAGTGGGTACAAACCATTTCTACATATATGCCTCAAGGCGATTACGAGGTGCAATTGCGATTTGCTACAAGCAAGAATACGCAGAATAAATTGAAATGCCAACTTACAAATGGAATTCAATAGAATTTACGCTCCACTCTTCTTATTACAATTCTTATGAAATTTACAGAACAATTGAGTTGATAATTGTCAAAGTTCATAATGTTACAGAATCTTATCTTCAAAATAAAAGATTGTTCGTGTTTACTATTTCTTTGAGACAGACGGGGAAACTCTGTTATCAATATAAAAATGTAGCTGATTCCTGTTTTTGCCCATTAATAATTTTTCAATTTATATAATGTACTGTCAATTATTTAAATATTCCCTTAATATGAAAAGTAAAAAAACACTTATATGTATACATGTGTTTTCAAATTTATTTGGCAAAATTTGCTTACAAAATTGTATCAAATAAAATAGTTTCACAAATTTGCGATGTAATCGATTTAAATTTACGCTTTCGTTTTGTTATGTTGTGCATTGTTTTTGGGTAGATTTGAATTGAGATTATTGTGCATAGCAATATGATAAAAATTGTATAAATTTCAATTTGTTCAGCTGCCGTACAATAAAAGTAATCAATTGGAAACGAAAAACACTTTTAGTTATTGAATTTTGATGAGCTCAAAATATTCATAAAAGAGTTGTATTACTCACATACATAAGTGTGTATGCAAGTATTGGATTAAACTCGTCTTTTAAGTTTTAAATGCGCTGCTGGTATGACTCTCAACTGCCTGCATCCTGGTCAAGTCAACACAGAAATCAGTAGACATATGACATTTTTCCAAACATTTATTGGACGGTAAGTGAAATAAAGTTATATGTAGGTTAATGTATTTATTCTGACATTAACTTTTTAATGATTTCAGCATTTTACTAACATTTTAATATAGCTGTATGTCAAATCACCAAAGAGTGGTGGCCAAACCACTTTGTATGCTGCTCTGGATCCTGATTTGAACTGCGAGAAATGGACTAAAGCACCTAAACTGTATTAGTTGCTTCATAGTTTCACAGAGAATTTAATTCAAGAAAGCACTGTATAAGTTATCTATATATTGTCAAACATATATTATTATATATGAACTGATTCTAATAAACCATTGAAACTTTAGTTAAATATGTTCTAAACTTATTACGTGGTATGTATCGAAACCAGCTCAATGACTATGCACTTCTATCTGCTGCCGTTTGACTCATAAATTGTTGCTCGATATTTGCAAGTCGTTTCCCGAAAATTATCTGCGTTGTCCAGTGAGTGTTTGAAGAGCTTTGATAGGGGAGCCTATTAAAAGATAGAACAAATATGAACTACGACAAGAATGGAACAGGCTTATGTTAATCATTTTTCAGGGACCAATAACCAGTATTTTTGCTTCTGTTATTTAAATTTGAATGGAACTCAACTCTAAATTATTTTCCTGAGTTGTCTGGCTTTATTAGATACAAGTCAATGGATGTTTCAATAGCTGCAAAGGATGCGAAATCCATAGGAAGAGGGCGAGAAATGACTGAAGTGACTGCCAAGCAGAGGAATCCCATTTTATTACTAAATTATTATTCTGTTACTTAATATTTATTTCTTTAACGTATTGCATTCACTTATTTATATATGTACTCAATATATTATTTATTTAATATATGTATTTACTTTCTATAGTATCATCAAAGAACAAATTTGCTTACATTTGATTGATAATATTCGAAAATACGAACTTGATAAATATATAGTATATTGATATCTATGAATGGGAATAATCTTGCGTTTACTACTGACCCAAAGCGCCAGCCATAAAATTTTAATAACTTGTTCTCTATTTATAGATTAGTTTTTTACGCTCTTTATAAGATAAAGAGACAGAGAGAGGTAGAGGCGCCGTTAAGGGTAATAATAGCAGATATATGTTTATGAGAAGTTACTCCAGTTAACCGTATATTACTGATATTGGAATACTTCGATTAGTAGTTTCACAAAGTATCTACTATATTTAGTCAATTAAGTTCCAGAATGTACTGCGTTAAGTATCTATATAATTATGTATTGTCAAATATGTATTAATTATACTATATCAAGCACCAATGCGAAATACTTTTTTGTCAGCTTCTTCTTCCAATTCCCACGCGTGCCAATATCGTCAGCATGACTATAAACTTTTATCAGTTGCCGCTTGCTATAAAAAGCGAATCGCTGCTCGGTATTTGAACAGTCTTTACTTGAATTTGGAATAGTCAACACCTCAAAAAAATCACAAAATGTGCTGTTTAACAGATTGTCTGTGTTCGTGTTTTGTTTGGCCAGCTTTGATAGGAATTGCTGCCTATTTTATCAGGAAAGTGAAAAGTTAAAAGTCATTTATAATTCAATTCTAATTTAATGCATACTGAATTTATTAGGCAGTACATGCAAGGTGGAAAGTTCGAGAAACAAACTGATGAAACCGGCAAGGTTGTGATTGTAACCGGTTCGAACACCGGCATTGGCAAGGAGACGGTCCTGGAATTGGCTCGCCGGGGAGCCACTGTCTATATGGCATGTCGTGATAAGTCGAGAGCAGAACAGGCTAGATTGGAGGTTATTAGGGAAACCAAGAACCAGAATATTTTCTTCCGCGAACTTGACTTGGCTTCTTTGGATTCCGTTCGCAAGTTTATCGATGGGTAAGTCAAATTTGAATTAGTAAGAATTGGTTTCAGTTATTGGCAATGATATTATATTATATTAGGTTCAAGAAGGAGCAAAGCAAACTGGATATTCTCATTAACAATGCAGGAATAATGCTTTGTCCCCACATGTTGACGAAGGAAGGGTTCGAAATGCAGCTGGGAGTCAACCATATGGGTCACTTTTTGCTAACCAATTTGCTGCTCGATCTACTAAAGGTAAATTAGTTAATGACTAGATGATATGCGTTTTTTACATTTTTTTATTTTACCATAGAAATCTTCACCTAGCCGCATTGTGAACGTTTCTGCCTTGGCGCACGTTGATGGATCCATCAACTTCGATGATTTGAACAGTGAGAAATCCTACTCGCCACGCAAGGCCTACGGCCAGAGCAAATTGGCCAACATACTCTTTACTCGGGAGTTGGCCAAACGCTTGGAGGGAACTAATGTGACTGTTAATGCTCTGCATCCTGGTGTTGTTGAAACAGAACTGAGTAGGCATGTGCCGATATTCAATAACCCCATTTTTGGGTAAGTAACATTAAGTGACTATTGTTAGACAATGATTGATTAATACATTGCTTACAGCTTCCTTATAAGCCCATTAATCTGGCTGATCTTCAAGACTCCCAAGAATGGCGCACAAACCACTTTGTATGCAGCTCTTGATCCTGATTTGAATGGTGTAACTGGATTGTACTTCAGCGACTGCAAGCCCAAGGAAGTATCTGCTGCTGCGAAGGATGCGAACTCCGCCAAGCGATTGTGGGAGGAGAGCGAGAAGTGGACCAAAGCTAAATAGAGCAATAAAACTGTCTTATTTTTAAGAAAATGTTCTACAAACTTTGACTTATTATTTAAATAAATGTATTTATTTCTTGTATATACCAAAAGTAAATTTTTAAAATTTGCATTATGTTTCGTAGTTCGAGATTCTTTATTTGTGGTCAGTGTCTGATAATAAGTATCACTTAATAATTACTAGAATAAAAAAGAAATGAAATTACTCATGTTAATCTATGAATGGAATCCGTAAATTGATAATTTGCTTTACTGTCTGATTTTAATTTATGATGAGTTTTCATCGCAAATCCATTATTAGTTGGTCACTCTTTCGGAATTTCGTCTCTTTTGTCGATGAGTCTCTGTTTTTGGCATCCAAATGGTCTATGATTTCATTTTGAAATGATTTTTATACCCGCTACCCATAGGGTAGAGGGGTATTATAACTTTGTGCCGGCAGGAAATGTATGTAACAGGTAGCACGAGGCATCTCCGACCCTATAAAGTATATATATTCTTGATCAGCGTCAACAGCCGAGACGATCTAGCCATGTCCGTCTGTCCGTCTGTGTGTCTGTCCGTCTGTCCGTATGAAACACTGGATCTCAGAGACTATAAGAGTTAGAGCTATAATTTTTTTTCGACAGCATTTGTTATGTTTACACGCAGATCAAGTTTGTTTCAAATTTTAGCCACGCCCACTTCCGCGCCCGCAAATCAAAAAAATCGAATAACAAGCGTGATTTTAAAGCTAGAGTTGCGAATTTTGGTATATGCAATAATTACTATAGTAGTTATGATTCCTAATTTGGTTGCGATCAGATAAAAATTGTCGAAGTTATTAAAGAAATAATTTGGTATGGGCAAAAACGCCTACTTACTAGGGCTCTTAGTTGCTTTGGCAGACAATCTGGTATATTGTGCCGTCTATGGTATATTTTGAATGCGGTACTATACCTATATACTAAATATACCATTTGGTATATTTATGTGAATACAAGATTCCAATGTTATTTGGCTCCGACAACATTTGGAGAGTTCAAGTCGATATCGTCATTTTAAGAGAGGAGTGAATCTAGTCGAATCATCGGATTTATAATGGATAATTCATAGTAGTCGTTGCTTCAGGCTATAAGAGACAAATTAATTTTAAAAGATTTATTTTTGATAAGAGAAAACTACTTATTACTAATATAACTTTAAATGGTCATCAATTAATACAATTATTGGAAATTAATATACAAAATTTAGTGATATTTTGGAAATTGTTGAGCCGAATAAAAGATAAAGTGAATACCGGAGCATGCCTGATAGTCAATAGATTTAATAACTAAACAGTTTTAAATCATTCATGGAATATCAAAGAACGCAACAGCTTGGTGCTTTTTAATTTTTGTCATTTCGTTGTTTTCAATAGGCATTTGTACAAAATCTGGCTCAAGGCTTACCAATCTGAAGTGTGAATTCTACGATCTCGACTATATAAGGTTCAATACATATGCTCAGCAGGGCAATAGTCCGGGTCAATGTGAACATCAACGTGCTAAAATTACCAGTCACCGACGTATACGTAAATATTGTATTCGATTTATAAAGTTTATTTCGTTTTAATACATTTAGATTAACTGGAGCATGTGGAGCCGTATAGTATGTACAAACCATTTCTATTAAACGATTTTTGTCAGAAGACTCGCCCATCCCCTCAGAATATCTTTCCAATCCTTGGTGCTAATCTGAATACCACTTGTCCTATTTGAGTGAGTATCTTATTTGTTCACACTAACTTTAATTTAAATTTAGACGTCATAGTTAAGGATTTAACATTCCTCAATGATTTCCTTCAAATTCTGGGAATACCTCAAGGCGATTATAAGGTGCAATTGTCTAATAGAGACAAAGAAACTCTGCTTTCAATATAAAAATGCAGTTCCTGTTTTTACTTATAAATAATTTTTCAATTGATATATATATATATATATATATATATATATATATATAATATATATGTACATATATATATATTGTCTTATAAATTATTCCCTTGATATGAAAAGTAAAAATACATTTGTATGTATACAATGTGTGTTTCAAATTTATTTGGCAAAACTTGACAATTTGCTTACAAAATTGTATCAAATAAAATAGTTTCACAAATTTGCAATGTACTCGATTTAAATGTACGCTTTCGTTTTGTTATGTTGTGCATTGTTTTTGGGTAGATTTGAATTGAGATTATTGTGCATAGCAATATGATAAAAATTGTATAAATTTCAATTTGTTCAGCTGCCGTACAATAAAAGTAATCAATTGGAAACGAAAAACACTTTTAGTTATTGAATTTTGATGAGCTCAAAATATTCATAAAAGAGTTGTATTACTCACATACATAAGTGTGTATGCAAGTATTGGATTAAACTCGTCTTTTAAGTTTTAAATGCGCTGCTGGTAGCTTTACTGGCGTCACTAAGTCTAGAATGTTGACATTTAATAGGCTTAAGTAGTTAAGAGTTTTGTAACTTAAACAAAATGGCACGTTTCAAACTCAAAACCAAACGAGAATACAGTCAAGATACACATACATTTGTATATACTATAATAGATAAGTCGAATGTTAAGTTTGTTGTGTTTTTGATTTTCGTTAGTTAGATTATAAAGTGTACGATGAGACTTAGCTTAGATGATGCATGATTAGTTACGTAGTTATGGAGATAAAGTGGAAGTTCCATTCAGAACAATTCAATTCAATTCATGTGATGCCACTGGCTGAGAGAGATGCTTTCAGATGCTTGACTTATTGGTAATTTATGGCTTATTTTGATATTGTTAAAATTAACTATGCTATGTGCTAATTATAGTTAATTATATGTAACTACTCGTATTTATATTTATATGGCTTCGTTCGTATCTCGTATTTACAGTTCAATTCGCACATTTCAACTAAATTTAATTTAATGTAATTTAAGTTCTAATTTTTAAATTAATGACGAATGCAAGTATTGTAACTTAAAAACATGAATCGCACAAATTATAATTACAAATTAAAACAATGAACATTATAAAAATGTTTATCGCATGCGCTGCCTAATCGTCGTCTAATACTTGTTAGCCGTGTTAACACTCGAACTCGTTGGCCGTTATGGCACTTAAATCCTTCATCAGCCCCTCCAGATTGGCCATCTCTTGGTTGAGCTCCTCGGTGGAAGTGCTGGGCGCCAGTCTTTGTATCTCATCGGTGGAATGCGCCACGGAGCTGCCGCCTTGCAACCTATTTGGCGTGGCGGCCGAGAATGATGGCTTCTTGTATGGTGATTGATTCTGTGGACGTATTGTAACAGCAGGAGCTAGAAAGCCAAGGCAGAATATGAGGTTAAATACAGGTGCGCTAAGATGTAGATCGAGGTTCACTTACTGTGCTTATTGACGGGCGTGGCTGCGCCTGTGGGCGGCGGACCAGGCACGCTGAAACTCTTGAGCGGATGTCCCCGCTTAGCGCTCTCAATGGTGGACACACAGCCAGCGCCAGCAGCTCCATTGCCACCTGCCTGACCGCCAGTGTAACCAGCATTGCTGCAAAATTGAATGAAAAACATTTGTTTAGTGTCAAGTATAAACAATTTAATCTAAGGATAAACGATGTATGAATAAGGGCAGACAACGAGAAATTGAGCTGATTCAAGTGGCGTCATGGGAGAAGAAGTGCAGCAGGCGCGACTGTTGTATCTTCTGAGCCTTGCGGGCCAACTTAATGTACGGCTGACGATCCGAGGTGCTCATGATGCGCCACGCGTGCGCCGCCAGCTCGGTGACAGTCGCCGATGTGCGCATCGTGTAGACGCCCCTGAATTCATGATTGATCAGTATCTTATCCAGACGAAACTTGTTTAGGAAATTGAGGAACGGCGACGGCGATGCCATCAGCAGCAGCTGCTGCTGCACGAATCGCGGCAGCGTTCGCTTGTCCAACTGTAGCACACGCTTGGCGGGTCCTTGCACCACATTCACCTGTACGGTGGGATCGATGCGGCCCCAACGTGTTCGACTGCACATACTGCTTTCGAATTTCGACTGACTATCTCTCTCTGAATGCCAACAGGCCAAAAAGATTGCTCAATTTGCAAGGGAATTTTGTTAAAATAAAATGTAAAATGTTTGTGGAAATTTGAAAATAAAAAATGGGGATACTTTGATGCCAAACAAAGATACTCACCAGAAATTGGCGTCATAGCCGCCGTAAGGATGCTCGGGCGTCTGGGCCATTGAGTTGTTCTGCGGCTGTGTGAGACTCTGTTGCGATAGGCCTGCCTCCATGTTCATGTGCGAGCGATTCTGATGGTTATACTGAGTGCGTGGATATTGCGGACGCTCCATGGTCGAGTTCATCGAGGTAGCTGCTGGAAGGAAGACGCATAATTTAACAGGAACTATTGTAAACTCTTTGAAGTCGTGCACTCACTCATATAGCCCGCGACATAGGAGCGCTTGTCCAGCGAGTTGGTCACATGGGCTGGCACTGGCGTCTCCACTTCGTACTCGCTATGCACAACGGAGCGCGGTAGCGTAAGGGCGCCGCTGCTGGAAGCGTTGTCGCTGCACACAGGCGTGGCGGTGTGCAAGCCCTTGTCAATGTTCTTCAGCTCCATTTGATCGTGATGTATCCATAGATCCGGCGGCTTTGGCACGCCGACATTGTTTTTCTGATAGCTATAGAACGGGGAAATGTCAATTAAAATAAACAGGAAATTAACGTCAGTTAAACGTACCTCTTCTTGGTATGCTCTGGCGAGGATTGCGGCTTCCGGCGACAGAGCAACAGCAGGCCCAGCAGCAGCAAGAGCAGCACTAGCGCCGTGCCCCCAATGATGATGTACAGCAGATTCTGATTATCAATTCCTTTCGCAATGGTGTCCGGTGGCTGCATAATAACCCCTGCACTCGTGGTGAATGTGGCCAGCGCTGAGAAAGGTGCATTGCTGCTGCCCTTGTTGGTGCGTGCTTGCACCTTGAAGTAGTAGGTGGTGTGTGGCTTCAGAGTGGACAGCAGCAGCATTGTCTCCTCGCCATTGAAGGCCTCGATCATCCAGTCCCTGTCCCGCTTCGACATGTCCGACGTGTAGTATACATTGTAGCCAGTGATTTGACCCACCGTATGCTTTGGTGGCAGCCACCTTATGATCACATTCTGTGGATTCAGTTCGTCCAGGCGCACATTAAGATCTCTGGGAGGCGTCACAGGCACATTTTGATGCGTGCTGTTCAACACGGACATCGACCAGGCGGACTCGCGACGTCCCTTCACCACCTTGACGGCGAATTCGTATTGTGTATTGGGTCGGAGCTCGTTGATCATGCAATTGAGCTCGCTGGTGTTGTGATAGCGATAGCGATTCGATCCGGTGATGCCATAGCTGACAGTGTAATGACGATTGTCCGTGACATGCTGATTCTTGTTGAGCATAGTGTCCGTCCAGTAAACAACAATCGACGAACTGGACATGGTAATGGCACGCAACCCGACTGGCACCTCTAGCGGCACTGGCACATCCATTGGCTCCTCCTCGCGGGTCTTGATATTATCGTAAATCGGTTGTCCCTCGCCCTTAACGTTGCGTGCCCGTAGCGACACCACATACTCGGTATTGGACTCGAGTCCCTTGAGCACATGATAGCGTTCCGTCTCCTTCAGCTCGAGCATGTTCTCATCGGGTATGCCGCGTCCCCAGCCCAGCACATAGTTGCGTATCTTGATCTCCGGCTGCTGTGGCGGACCCCAGTGCAGTTCAATCTTGCTCGCTCCTGGCTGAATGTTAATCCAAATCGGTTTGCCTGGCACCTGTGTCTCGTCGAGATCATTCTCCAGCGTATTGGCGCGATACCATTCGGTGAATGGTCCAGAACCGTTCACAGTCATCGCTGCAATCTTCACCTGGTATTCGGCATTGCGTTCCAGCGCGTTTAGCTCAAAGTAGCGTATGTTGGCCGGCGTGCTCTTCACCTGCGGCGCATCCTTTAACTTGCGATAGCGTATCTTGTAGCCAGTAATCTGTCCATTGCGATCTTCTTCTGCTGGTGGCTCCCAGTGCACCGTTATAGACTAAAGCAAAACAAAGTTAGATAGACTCTTTTGATGGAGTTGTTATGCAGTTACTTACGCTGGAGCTGGTCACCTCGAGTGTGACATTATTGGGTGGCTCCGAGGGCGTCGAAGAGAAGGTTTTCACCTTCAGTTCGGCGGAGGGATCGCCCATGCCATTGTGATTAAAAGGCACCACAGAGATCACATAGTCGGTGTAAGGTCGCAGATCCGTCAATGTTAATTCCAGCGATTTGCTGTCGTTATATAGCTCAGCGCCGCTGTCGTTCTGTTGTTGTGGACAAATTCGAGGATTAGAAACTCCAGTTACAGTAGATTATGTCTTACCTCGGTATAGTAAACGCGATACTTGTTAATTTCTCCATTGGTCACGCTGGGAGGACTCCAGTGCACAAAGATCTCTTTATGGTTGCGCGCATAGGCATCGATATTGCGTGGCGGACCCGCAATGTTAACCTCAGGTTGTGTGCTGGCTTCTAGTGCTTGCGAAGATTCGCCAATGCCAAAGTTTGTGTTGGCCACGACTCGAAACTGATAAGTGCGTCCCGGGAATAGCGATTGTATGCTAACCTGTTGATCCTCATGCGACTGCGTGACAATCTTCTGCTCGCTGTGGTGGAATATAAGATGCGTCAGTTTTGGAACTAAAGGGATTGAATGGATACTAGACTCACCGCTCGCTGTTGGTGACGCGATAGTAGACGGTGTAGGATACCACTTCGTTGGCATTTAGCTGTGGCTCCTGCCAGCTAAGTGTGACGAAGCGTGGCTTCACAATCTGCGCCACAAGGTTCCGAGGTGCACTTGGCAGGCGAGCCAACAGACCACTGCTCAGGGGTTTTGCATCTCCGGTATGGTCGTCGCCTGCTGTTAAATCTGTTGAGGCAAAATTGGATGTGGGGGGCATTTGTTGTTGTTGTTGCTGTTGTTGGGATTTCCTGTTCTTATTGGACCAAGAGGGCAGTTTGGTGCCAGTCTCGTCATAGTCATCGTCATCGTCGTCTGCGTCATCGTCGGCGTCCTCGTCCGCATCGTTGCTCTGACCCTGACGCCGCAATGCGCCCGCCTCATCCGCCTGCTGCACAACGGGACGCAGCATATTGCGCAGATTCCGCTGTGGCAACTCGGCGGATTTGTCGTTGGCGTAGTTGTAATCGTCCTCGTCCGTGTCACGGTCGGGGAATCTGCTGCCACCCGATTTGGTGCGCAGTTCCCCGGAATTCGAAGGTCGTCGTCGTTTTGTGCTTGAGTCGAAACTCTGCAGCGATTTCGTTGTCTGTCCCTGCGATTTGCGTTGCTTGAGTTTAGCTTTGGGTTAGGAATTTGGTTGGGAATGGGATTGGGATGTGGTTGCGATGTGGAAATAATGAGGTTGAAGATGGATGAAGAAAAAATACAAAAAATATTAAATAAACACAAAGTAAAGAAATTAACTAATAATAAATGTAAGCAAAACTTAACTTAAAATCGCTTTTCATTGTAAATACTTAAATTAAAAGTGGGTATTATATCACAGGGATTTTAAAGGATAATTGAGTATACTTCTGACAGACCGACAAATAATACAAGTTTGTAAGTTTTTATAATTGGTATTTAAATATTATAGAAGTAAAATATAAGACAGAGATTCGATCTTTCTAACGCAATATTTATAAAGCTATAAAATTAAGTGCCTTTGATTCAATCTTTAATGTTATTCAACAAAACGTAAATATTCTGGTATCTTCAGCTTGCCGAAGTTGATATCAAAATTTAAGGGCAAAAGCGATTAAACAAAGTAATAAAATATAGTACATAAACCATAGCAAACACACATACATAACATACAGACACACACATATGAAATTATGTTACAACAGCTGAGAGGGGGAAAATGAGGAAAAGGAGTAGGCGAAATTTTGGTCTCATTTTCTCGGCATTATAATACAGTTAGGAGACCCCAGTTGAAAGAGGCGCCAATTGATTAAGCTGGAGTAAAACTGAACACCAAGCTAGGTACAGAGAGATAGACACTACGACGTCTACGTATCTACAGATTCAACTAAAGCACTTACCTCCAGGTGCAACAACCCGCAGACGAGCCGAAGCTTGAACACTTCCGGCGGGATTTGTGCCTATGCATTGGAACATGCCAGCATCAGAGTAGAGCAGTCCATGGATGCGCAAGTTGTGTCCATTGACGAACTGCATGTACTCGTTGGGCGTGATGACGTCTCCGTTCTTCAGCCAGCGGATGCTTGGCTTCGGTTTGCCGTGAATGGAACATTCCAGGTTGAGCACCTCCTTCTCGGAAGCGGTCTTGTCACGCGGCGCCTGAATGAACTTGGGCGGCACTTGAACCTGCACAGTTGCCTGGGCATCCAGAGAGTCCACAGTGTTGCTGGCACGGCACTGATAGTTGCCCGAATCAATGTCCTCGGCGCTGGAGATCTGTAGTGAGCCGGTCCCCGTGATGGAGAAACGGGAGTCCAGATGATTGAGATCGAGTTCTTCGCCATTGCGCAACCATTTGATCTGCGGCTTGGGCACGCCATTGGCTACACAATCCAGGGTAACAGTATCGCCTTCGCTGACTGTTTTCGGGGAAGGTCCCACGAGGAACGAGGGTGCCATCGTCTGATCCATGCCGGACTCGGCGCCCTTCTTGATGTTCAGATTGGTTTTGCTGCTCAACCGAAAGGCGCTGCCCGAGGTGACGTTGCACTGATAAGCACCTCGATCACTGGGTCCCACCTCATCGATCTCTAAGGCACCGTTGGGCAGCACCACCATGCGCAGCTTGTCCAGCGGCAGCGGCATATCGTCCTTATACCATTGCACCGTATGCTTCAGTCCTGGCTGCCACACATGGTCACCGACCATGCAGCGGAAGTAGGCCGTCTGGCCGGGCAGCAGATACGTCTCGATAAAGTCCTGATTGAGCTCCGGCTGGCGAGCTATCGCTACCAAAGCTGGGCGACTCAACACGCTGCCCACGCCATCTGCACTGAGCAGACACTGATAGGCGCCGGTGAGTCCGCGATTCTCCTCCACGGAGCTAATGTACAGCGAACCATTCTTGAGCTGGGTGCGAAAGGTGTCGCCGACAACGCCCAGATCCTGTCCATCGGGTCCGCGCCAGCGTATGCTTGTCGTGGTGGGCGTGGCCTTGCCCTTGCCAGCGGCTTTGCCGGCGCACTGCAACAGCACAGAGTGGCCTTCGGGCACCACCGAGTCCTGGGGCTCCAGTGTGAACGTGAGTGCTGCAAGTAAAGCGAAGCAGAAGGAGGACAAGTGGTTAAGTTGATGTTGTTCCAGTTGCTGTCGAATGTGGCTGTCAAGTGGAACAGTCAACCCCCCAAATGAGGTTGACCCGTATGGAGCACGCGCCTCCACTTGATGGCTGGATGGATAGATGAATGGATGGGTAGCCTTTAGTCGGCTGGCAGCTGCAATCTGTCAACTTGTAAACATGCCTGAATAATTCACGCTACAAAAGCCTACCCGAGTCTCTTGCTCTTAAGTCGTCCTTAGGCCAGACAAATATTTGCATTTCCACTTTGGCTTCAGTCTCTGATGTCTGACTGAGGACGATGACGATGAGGCTGCCAATGAATATCCTAACATGCCTTAATGGCAACAGCCCAAGAATCGAATCCTACCCCCAGCAGCTAACAATTGTGTGCTCAGCCTTCCCCTAAGCAACAACCAAAGCCAACGAATATCCCTCGAGCCTAAGCAGGGTGATTTAATGACTCATTCAGCTGTCGCCTTCAGCCTCCGAGTCGTGTACCTTGGAACTTTCTTTGATGCCGTTCTTGAACCAGTTGTAAGTTGATTATTAAGCTCGGTTGAGAAATGAGAAAGATTAAATTTATTTTCTTTTTTTTTTTTTTTAAATTTCTTTATTTCTTAAATACCAAGAAGTCATTCAAACACATATTTATTTATTGTTATTCACTTTTTGTGCATTCCAAATTTCATTAGTATAGCTCTATAGATTTATAGTTATGGCTGTGAACCACCTGTGAACCAGTTTCCAGTTTTTGTTTCCCTATTTTTTTAAGAATCCCTAGAACTCTTAAATGCCAATCGAAATTAGTCATTCAAATGCACACTTTTTTATTGTTATTCACTCTGTTTGCATGCCAATTTTCATTATTGTAGCTCTATAGCTTTGTGCATTATGTCTGTGAACCACCTGTGAACCACTTGCGAACCAGCAGCTTATTAACGCTTGGCTTTATCTTGCCATTTTCCGGCAGCTGCCGGTTGTTGCATTAATGTTATATTTGTACAGCATTAATTAGGCATCCATAAGGACTCGAGATCCTGGTCTTTCATACTGTAATTTGCAAAATTTATCCAGCTGAGTAAATGAGGCAAATGGGTTGCAGGTGCGGGCGGGCAGAAGAAGAGGAAGAAGCGGACTGGCATCCACCCAGTTGGGGTTAATTTAAGAGCCATGTCCGCCTCCCTTCGCTGCCCCCCTTCACATGCCACCAGTATGTTGACCTCAACGAGTTTACAACCTTTGAGTTTGACTTGAGCCAAGTATGCTGGCAATTTGCTTGCTTGCTTTTGTTTTGCTTCCGCCACGTTTCAGCCTCTTTCTCTCTCTCTCTCTCTTCGCAGCTCTGCTCTGCTCTGAAGTTTTCCAAGTTTGCGAAGCGTGCCGGGCAAGAAAAGTCTCGTCTCCCTGGGTGCTGCTCCTCGACTTCATTAGGGTAACAAATTTATGCGCTGCACACAGAACCAGGAAACAACAGCAGCAAAAAGCAGCTAAGTACCTCTGGATGGATCTGCAGCTAATGCATTCGGCAACCTGAAACTGAGCACAAGTCAATTGACTTACTCTCTCTTTTTCACTCTATGTTCTCTGCTCCGTTCAATTTCAATTTCAGTTTCTATTCCATTTCGGGTAAGCTCGGTTTCATATTGCCCCCATGCCATTTTTGTTCTCTGGTTAAGTCATGCATTTAAAGTCCCTTCGTGTGGTTTTTACGGTTACTGCCCCCGCTCTCTGCATCGTTCCCTGTCCCCAGAAAAGTGGGAAAGGTTCTTCTTGAACGCCGCGACTCATTGGCTGTCACATTTCACTCGTCGCTAAGTAATTCTATTCGCAGTTCACTCCAGACACATGACTCTAAGTTGCGTATAAAATATACCCTCGACTTAACATATTTGCCATAAAGGGTAAATGAGTTTTATATGTCAATTCTTTTATTTTCCATTCCTTCGTATATAAATATTTCAAATACACTAATATACTTTTTTAGCTAACATTTGAAAAAGTTTAGAATTTAAAAGTTTTTAGTGTTTTTTCAGATTGAGAAATTCATATTTAAATTTCACGACGAAGAGTTTATGGTTTTGCTTGAATATTACAAAACTGTATAGCGTTTAATTTATGAAATTAAATAATGGAAATAAGAAGTCAAATTTTTTTTTAGCTTAAATGAAAGCTCATCTATTTCCAATTTAACTGTCTGTTATTTCCGTACTTTCTGCAGGATATCCTCATGGCCTTTCACTTCTCAACAACAACTGTCACTAGCTCTTAATGTCACCTTTTAGGCGCTGTTCCATTAGACTAAGCACACTGAATGTGGCATATAACTGATTGGTCTACCTTGCCTCCTCCCAGGCACTTTACTCTCACTCTCACTCTTTCGCTGCCAATCTCTTGCCCCTTGCTGTCTGGTTGTCTGTCGCCTATTTGCAGCTGCATTTTGATTGACATTTGCTCTTTCAGAGGTCTCTGGTCTGTGTTGTGGTATTGGATTTCATCATGCATCGAATTGAGCTCACATTTCGTGCTACCTGCACTTTTGTGGCACGTCTCAATTATGTGCCACGCCCGCATAAATAATATTTGTATGCATAAACTCTAAAGGCAGCTGCATTTTTGAATAATTTCCAAAATATGCCAAAATCATAAAAACATAATGGTTCTCTAAATCAAATGAAGACATCGCACACAATCAAAAATGAGACAAAAAAAAACAGAAATACGTAAAACGCAACGGGGCGCGCGCGTTCAATTAAAATTGTTTTTATTGCTCGAATTGATTTTTATTGTTTCTACATTCTATCTGCAGATACAGTCATAGATACACAGAGACAGCCCATAGATACATTTCAAAAGACGCAAATTGAGGTTATCTCGCCTCTCTTTCTATCTTTTTGACTGTCGGTCCCGAATATATGTCAATTGGTTTTAGTGTTCGATTCGTTTGCTTTCGTGAAAGTCTCTTATCAAAAAGCATGCAACTGTCGCCAGTCATAAAAGACAACACAGAAAAATAAAAGAGAGAGGGTGGAGACTTTTGGGGCCGACTGTCACAAATTAAATCAATTATCAATTATATTCACATGTCAAAAATAAACAACAACCGAATAATCAAATGAGAATTAATTAAATGCTAATTGAAATAATCAATTAAATGTGCAAGGAAAGCGAAGGAGAGACTCAAACTCTTCAAGGATGTTTTTCAACATCTCATTTTTCATTTTTCCTTTTTTTTCTGCTTGCCACAAATTGAAGTTGCAGCATGTGGAAAGTTGCTCTGTCTCCCGCACAACAGATAATTCAGCATCATAATCAAATTTCGTAAATTTCGGCTAAATTTTCGTATCGCCGCCATTAGCAGGGCCTTTCACTTAGTTTCCCCTTCGCCCTTGCCCCCATCCTCACTGTCTGCTGTGCTGCCTCGCTCCCTTGCCACATGGGAAACCACAGACATATGGAAACTTTGTCCGGCTGCAGCTTGTGTCGTTGGCAATTAAATGAGGCAAAAGTTACAGCTGCTTCTGCTTCCATTGACGTTGCCACATTGCTGTTGGGCTAATATGCCACACGCTTCGTCATGTGGCAACGTTCATCAGTCGCCCGTCTCCATGGCTGTCTGTTTAGCTTCCTGTGAGGCACTAGACTAGCACATTTCCATGTGTCCAAGTTGTTCCGCAATCCATTTAAGCACATTAGTCAAAGCAAACGACATTCTGCCGTGCAAAAACTCCCAAAATTACGCACTAAATGTCTCGTGAAATTAAATTATGATGAACATAACTTCCACAGTCAAATTGACGAATTGACTCAGCATAATTAAATTAGAAATGTCAAAGCTAAACAAACTTAATTAACAAAAGCAGTTGGATAAGTTTGAGTTTTTAAAGTACTTTAATTTTGCTGGAATTCGTGCAGAAAATGCAACCCGGAACACTTCAATAGAACATTGCGCAAGTTTTTACATTTTATGCATTTTACCAAACTCTTGCTTGGCCTTTGTTTCAACGGAAACAATAAAATTGAAGGGAGAGTCAAAGCGGGGGAATGTTGCATTACTTTTATTATCGTAGCTTACCGCTACCTACCCCCAACTCTCCACCTCCCCGACTCCCGCCAGACCGCAAAACCTTCCTCGCTGCAATGGCGAATTTAGCGACTTTTTTATTTCGCATTTTTTGCGCTTGAAAAGATTTTTTTGTATATTCATCGAAGCGTAGGAGTAGGCTGTAAAATATGTAAATGTATAATGGACTGCCGGCTACACAAATATCCTATGCACCCCTCCATTTCTCCCCCGCTCCCTCTCTCTCCCTCTTTTGCACTCCCTTTGGCAAATAGAAATGTAAATGCTATGTGAAATCTTTAAAATTTGTCAAGCGATTTGCATGCGAAATGCGCACTGAAAAAGTACTCTAATTTCTATAACTAATATGCAAACCCCGAGAGTTTTATTAAAGACGACTAAGCAGAAATTTTGAATATGTGGGTTCTCGTATATCGTGTGAAAAAAAGGCAACGCCAAATGAAATGGCAGCAATATTTACTTTAATTAACGAAATAAAAGCATAAATATTTTTACGTAAAAGAGAAAAAAAAACGAAAAATTATAATGCCTCGTTGTCGCTTAATTGAGTTGCCAGCAATTCCTCCTTCTATCCCTTCGTTTTCCGTTTCACTCTTCTCGCCCCTTTGCGACTTTTGAGTTTGCTTTAATTATGAGTGCTGGAAGTCGTTTGCTGCTCATTGAATCAAATTAAACAATTATAATTTGAGAGAGAGATTTGTGCGTAGCTGTTCCCTAGAAAAAAAGTCCACTTTAAATTGCAGCCAAAGAAATTGAATTGAATTGAAATTTTTTGGGAAGGAAAAGCAATGTAGATTTTTTATTATTACTATTAAATATGTGCTCAACTTAATTGACTTTAATTGTTGAAACTGTTGCAACTTCAACAAACAGCAAACACAGACAACACACAGACACACAAATGTGCCAGTCACGCACGGCTTGAAATTTACATAAGATTGAATAATCTCTAGATACGGCCAATCGATTCGAATGGAAATGCCAGCCAAAGTGCAGCAGACGCAGCTGAAAAACGTAGAGCGAGAAATGGTCGAGGAGAAAGGGAAGAGGAGAAGGCGGAGGAGGAGGAGGAGCAGTAAAGCGTCTGCATCGAGGGCAGCTTATACGTTACAAAGTTCAGCGACGCTTAACTCGATTTGAAAAGTCGAAACCTAATAAAGCATTTAAGATTGTATAAAATCGGAGAGTGAGATAAGTAAAAGAAGTAAATCAATACTGGAATTGCTGCAAACAAAATAGTTAAGGATACCGCACAAACAGAAATATTTGACATTAAACGATGTCAAGAGATGTTACGAAGAAGTGGATTGATGATATGAAAAATTCAAAAATGTTAAATTTTCAGTAATATCTTAGCCAGCATTAATTGACACATTATTTTAATTTTGCAAAATATTCCAATTGTTTTTAGAATAATGTTGTTCCCATTGATTAAATTGTTACCATCTATAAGAAAGCATATCCTAATTATTTTTTTTAATTATATAAATAATATTGTTGTATAGTAAGATATCCGGATTGTTGGTTTTTTTCTAGACAGAGCTGTTTCCTTGAAAAATAACAACACTATTCGCAAGTATGTTCAACTAGAGCTGTGCAGCCATCAAAACATTTAAGAATGTTAAGAATATTAAATATTGTATGTTCTCTTCAAATAAAAAGGAGACGTAATACAAAATAGTGTTGTTAATATGCCAAATATAAATGAAAGGCAATGTTCAATAATATCTAAACAGCAATTGATAAGTTGTGTGCTTCGTACAAAATACCAACACTACTCACAAGCATCTTTCCCTAGAGAACGTAGATATCGCAACGTTTAAGAATCTTGCACAAAACAGAACTGCAAGAGATGCCTGCAGACTCCTGTGTTATAAGCATAGCATTTAAAGCATTAGTTATTCTGAAAGTGCCAAAGATGGCGGCAACCACTTGGAGAGACGAGAGGCAGCAACTTTGACTGTGAAAGCCGTGCACCAGAGTCAGAGTCGGAGTCAACTAGTCAGTATAGGCCAGTTCCAGTTTTCAGTGGCGAACAGAGAGCAGCATGAATATTTATGATTTTCCAATGAATTTGCATATTTTACGATTTTTCATTTGCAAGCGATAAAAATGAACAACAACCGCATCGACATGCTAAGCAGACGCTACAGTTGGAGTCAAAGTCAGAGCAACAGCTCCATCCTCACATCCATCTGCATCTCATGTCCAGGTTGAGGTCCAGATCCACCTCACAATATGCAAATGTTTGTGTCAACAGCAGCAGCAGCAGTAAAAGCAACAGCAACAAAAAGTAAACGATAAAAAATTAGCAGTTCGTAAGAAAAACACTGTCAACTTTTCTTCTCAGCTGTCGATTTTCCTTTTTTTTTTTGCTAGGCACAAACAAAATTGATGGCCAAAGTGAGATTTTTTCTTCTTTCAACTGGAACTGCAGGAGCTACGATTTATTTTTTCTAGGCTTAAATCAATTGGCTAATTGCTTGGCCTATTGACCGCGCCCACTCGTGCAGGGTTCGCCCTCGCCAACGGCAGCGGCCAGGAAAACCAATCAAATTTGCATTTTAGGTAAAAGAGAAAACAAAGAAAGAAAATTGCAAAATGCAAACACGCAAGAGCCGCGCGCAATTAGCCAAAATAGTATGTATGAGCAAGCTGCAACTGCAACAGCAGCAACAACAACAACAACAACAGCAATCGCTGCAGTAGCTGCAACGCCAGCAACAACAACTGTTGGCAAATATTTAAAGAAGCAGCCAACAACAAATGTGGCTATCGCGAGGCCAAGATCGCTAAGCCAAGAGAGCGAACGAGAGAAAAGGCCATTAGAGCGGGCTAATGGTAGCACCTTTTAAGGTTAAATTGGGCAGCCAAAATGCAGCAACAACAGCCTGCGATGGAGACAGAGGGGAGGCGGGGCAGATCGAAGTGCATGTGTCGAGTCCAGCTTGCAAAAAATAAATAAAGGCTGCGTCTTATCGCCAGCGAAATTTATGCGCAGCAGCCGCCGTATTCGCGCTGGCTAAGGGTTAAAATGTGCCAATAAGCCAGGCCAAAATGCGGGCCAAATGCTTAAATCGTCTTGGCCAAATCTACATAGACATAGACAGCTACACAGAAAGAAATTAGATTAAATTTTGATTTGCTGATCCTGAAAATCTTCTTTTTATTGAAATCTGAATACGATTTCGTTTTATACAAAATAAATAAACTAATATGGATTAATCTTTATAATATTATGTTGATCTGTAGATGCAGATATAGCACTATTAATTTGATATATAAGCTGTTCAGCATTTTTATAAAATTACTCAAATTATTCAAAATTTAACTGTTTGATTTTCAAACTTTAAACGTTTATTCAAATTGAATAATAAGACAACATTGAACATTTATTCAAATTGAGTTAACAGAAACACAAATTCAAATTCAATTAAAAGACAACATTAAACGTTTAATCAAATTGAATGACGAGACCCAAGATCAATCGAAAGTGAATTTTATTTTGCTCAACTTACAAGAATTCTCGGAATATTGTTGGTTAAATTGTCTATAAAATATCTAAGGTTGCCAATTTTTCTTTCCGTGCATGGCTGTAGTTAATGCCAAGCTAAGGCACTCGCTGCACTCAATTGCATTTGCATTTGGCTAGGGAGAGCGCTGCCCCGACGCCAACTTGGACTCCCGTGTCCCAACTCCAACTCTAACTGCAACTTCAGCTGTTGGCTATCGGGAAATGTGCATCGCACGCTCGCAACGCGACCCAGAGCCTTGGGGGCTAACAGCGAACTGTGCCCAAAAGACGGATATAACTATGGCCGCAAACACAGAGGCAGAGGCAGGGGCTGAAGCAAAGGTAGAGAGTCCAATGGCTTCCACTCCAGCCTCAACTTCTACTGCCTGGCCAACGATTTTGGCCTGGCTTGTTGATATTCCATTTGGTTAGCCAAAGCAACGGCCACAGCAACGGCCACAGCAACTGGCAACTGGCAACGGCGAAAAACACAGCGCAAAAAGTTGTTGGCGGAAATGTTGCATCGTTAATCCCCGCCAACTACTCCCCCCAATCCTTCTCCCCTTCTTCTTTGGCCAAACTGTGTTGTGCGTGTGAATTCGATTCGATGACTCCAAATGGGCAGCGGCGTGTGAAATGCAGCAAAAGCCAAAGGCAGCTGCAATTCAAATTGCATTGCCAAGTGCACAGCAGTCTATACCCTTCCCTCTCCCACTTATTTAATTAATGCGGAGGGTGGAGGGAGGAGCGTGGAAAGGGTTTTCGAAGTATGTGCGTCTGGGACTTGAATGAACTCGCTGTGCTCCGCTCTGCACAGCAATCACTTAATGAAGTTGAATGTTTAACATTATGGAAATAAATGGAAATCTCTGGATTATATCGATTACAGTTTTGAATATATAACGACGACTGTGTAACGTTGCAGAATGTGGCACATAAAGTGCAATTGAGTAAACGTGCGGAGAGAGCGGGAATAAACACTTGAAAATGTCAATTACGATAATGGGATTGTGTGTGTAAGAGCAGCAAAGAGCGACGGACAGTATAAGAGTCAGTCCGAAGAAAGAGGAGATGAATGAAAAAGAGAGCTTCGAATGAGAACAGATATAAACGGAAAGTGTATTCATCGTTTAAGGAAGCGGCACAAAGAGGAATGACAATTGAAATACTCTAAGTATGCAATTTAGAAGTTGCCTTACGATTAAGAAGCAGAGTGCAAGAAAGAATGAGAGACAGAGAGAGCCAGGTGTTTAAGGATGCAGCACAAAAAGGAATTCAACAAATAAAGTACTCGAATTATGGGAATCCTGAAGACAACGCTTTTAGAAACTGACTTAAAGCTTAGAAAACATATTTATGAAATTATATAACAAGAAAAGAGTAAAACGCAGACAGAGAGAGAGAGTGAGACGGAGAACGAGAGAGAGAGAGATATGAAGAGACAGCGAAATATTTAAGAATACAACACAAACGCCAATAAAACAAATAAAATATGAACTCCCATTTAAGATGATACAATTAAATGGAAACTGCCTTAAAGCTAAGAAAAGCTTAGTAAACAGATTTAAGAACTTATGCAGCCAGAAGAGCGAATGAAAAAGAGAGTCTAAGAGAGAGTGTAACACCCAAAGTTAGCACATTGCCCAAAAGGTGTTTTGCTAGATTGCTTTTCACTTTTGGGCTAATAGACGCAGACGCGTCACCTTTGGCTTCCTTTGATTAACACTTGGAGCGACACTTTGCGCTTTAAAGCGGCGCCTTGTTGAAGCCACAAAATGGTCACAGTCATAGGACTAAAAGAAGAAGAATAGCAATAACACCCAAGCTAAAAAAAGATGATAAAACGTTTGAAAAAAGGCAAAATGCTGGATGCCCTGCGGGTGACAAAAACAGCGCCAACAAATGCGAGACAGCAGTCAGAGAAAGAGCAAGAGTGAGAAGAGGGTGCTGTGTGCAGAGATTTAAAGTGAAAAGGCGGCAGGATAAGCGAAGCCGCATGCGGCATCATGATGCCACAACAGCAGCTCCCCTCTGTCCCCCTCCTACTCGTAGACAGGGCACTTTTGCTGTCTGCGCTTGCCCGGGCGACACGAAAAGCTGCACAAATATAATTATAAACGTCTGCCTACCATTAGACGGACCCAGACGCCGCCCTTGCCAGTTTCCCCCAGCCCCACAACCCCCAACGCATTTCCTGCGCTCCGTCTGGCTGCCCTCCCATCATGCGAAATTGTCGTATCAAGTGAAAACATGAATGGACATGCACAGCGTGGATGGGAAAGTGGGAGAGAGAAATGGGCAGCAGACACAGAGGCCTGACCAAAGGGCAGTTACGCTTTGTCGTTTGATTTCCCTTTAGCTTTCTACTCTCTCTCTCTCCCTCTCTATATATATGTATATCTCTTTCAACTGAATTTGACATTTGCCAGTTGGCTTTAAAGTCAACATGCAATCGATTTGATGACCAATCCCTTCATATTTCTCCCTCTTCTCTTCTCTTCTGCTGCAGCAGCTGCTTTCAATCAGCTTTGACTCCTCTTTTATAACATTTCAATTATGCTAATTACAAGCAGCCATCAAACACCTAATGGCTCTTGAACAGGATTTATGTGACGCCCCCAACTGTGTTGCCTGACACGCCTCCTCGCCATGCAACTCTTCATGTTGAACTGTCTGTCTGCCTGTCGCTTCCTTCATTTTGTCATTGAGCAATTGCGGTTTGCAGCTAATTTATGAGCTTGCCAACGCCAATTCCCCAACTCCCAATTCCTATCTTACTCCTGTCTTATTTGCCCCTCTTCCTAGCCAAGACATTCTTCTTCTTGTTCTTGAACGCCGACGCTTGTTGTGGATTCCCGACTGCGCATAAATAAAATTGTGGCTCTAGTTTTTATATGCCGTGCCGCACCACCAAAAATGAATGCGAAAGGACTTCACTCGAGCAAGCAGGCGTTTTCCGCAGTGAGCTTTCAATACAACAGGAATGGGGTACATCAGACTAGTATCTTAATAGGAAATAGTTGTACTTAAAGAATATAGTCGCAGGGATTTCGAATAAATTTAAGAAATCTTTAATATATCGGGTAATATTGATGCATGACAATTTCAAGTTTAATTTTTTAACCTTTCAGTACATCTTGAAATGGAATTGACTTTATTCAAGATTCTTTCGATAATGTTAATGAATTATCCGTATTGTTGATTAAAATCCTTTCACTACATACAATACTTTTATATTATTCCATAGCCTCATTAATACTTTGAACAATTTTATATTCAAAAACTGTTAAATTCAATTCTTATGATCTACATGAATATAAGTAATAACCTTAAGTTTAAAATTAACATATTATATGTTATAAATTAATACATTAATAATATTATATATTATGTTCCTAATCCATCCTAATCCATTTCAAATCAATTTAAACTTCCTCGCTTTCTTTATGAATTTCTTGAGCAAAATTCTTTTACATGCCCCAAAAATTATTTTCTCATCTTTTGCATTCTCTTTGAAAGAGCATCCGCTAGTCGAGCAATGTCTCGCATAGTTTAGCAAGTTGTTTTTAAGGGTTCATTTGAGGCACTAGCCGAAAGGATGGCTCCGTAGAATGCTTTTATGTACGTGTATATTGAGCTGGGCCATGAAATTGAAGCAAATGGCGTAAATGAAGTTCGCAGCATGGGAAACTGAAAGCTGAAGGCGGAGCAACAGGAGGAGCAAGCTGTCTTTGTACTTACTTACTCGTCGTACTCTGACAATGGCAAATACACAAAGTAAGCTCAAATTACGCAAGGAGAACCAGGAACAACAGCAAGGAGAATAGATCGAGTCGCAGCTGGCGATGGAATGAGAGAGAGATGGAGCTGAAAGTTGTCTACGATTGTCATCTATGGCACATAATTTGAGTACAACAAATTTTATTATGCACGGCGACAAGTTTATCGCCAAAAGATACGAATATTGCGTATAGTTTTCTCAGCTGTGAAACCCAGAGGGAACAATAAGAAGTGGCAGGAGCTGGAGCTGGAGAAGGATGAGATTGCTATCCAAATGGTATATATGAGCAGGCAATATAATAAAGCATGCACAATGCAAAGAGCTTGGGCATTGTTTGAGGCAAACGGAGCGCCACTCCGACGACTCTTTTCCTTTCCCCCTTCTTCGCTCTTGGCCCTGAACTGTCGACTGTCGGCCACATAAATAAAGGTGGCTGCAGCCAGAGAGACAGAGAGAGAGAAATAGAAAGAGAGAGAAACGAGCTTGTTATCATAAGCCAACTGGGCTTGGGCCTTGCATACAAATTGGCAAATGGCAGTGAGCTGCAATTTCCCAAGAAATGCGCAAGAGACAAAGATGACGTTGAGACATTGCTAATGCGGCAACATGGCCAAGAAGCAACAGCGTCAGCAGCAGGAGAAGCACTCAAATAGCTGCTGGCTGTAATAAAGCCACGTCAAAGGCGCACAAGTAATAAACGCTTGACGCGAAATCAAGACTTCCATTTACTTAACAGACGCAGATGCAGGGGGGAGGCAGTCAGCGAGTTCTACTTAATTTAAAACACATCCCCAACTTGCCTCCGCAATGCGTGCGAGGCGAAGCCTGATTAAAGTTTTATCAGCCAGGAGGCAGGCAGCCATTGAGAAGACTGCATTGTTGCGTCACTCAAGTTGCCTCGTGCAACAAAAGGCCAACGGACGAGGCTGCAACAGTTCTCGAAGTTTACGTTCTTCAATGCATGTATTATTCATCTGCTGCAGGTTTTTGTTAACTTGCAGCACACAGATTGCATAAGTTGCATCACTAACTGCAAAAACACACTCTTTCCTCTCAGTCTCTGCCTCGTTAATCATCTGCACAGCATTGTCAGCCTGCTGCTCCTTTTCAATGTGAATCGATTGGACAGCTTATTGAGTTCTTGCTCAGCTTTTGTTTTGCAACTGGCTCAAGGAAAGAAAATCTTCTTCCCCCCTTTTTTGTATTTTGCGCATCGAGTGTTAAGCCTTTTCAAACAGTTTATGACACGAGTGCAACTTCATCATGATGCTGATGCTGATGTTGATGTTGTAGCTGATGCTGAGTGCAGATTAAATGGAAAATTGCTTGGAAAATATGTTGGGACAAAGGCGACAGCACTTGCCGATTAGCTAAGCATACGTTGTGATACCCTGTAGCAACTTTTTGTGGTGCGTCTGTGGGGCATCTTAAGGGCCGCCCAAAGTGCTTTTACTAGGAATCGAGATATGAGTTTGATAAATGGAAATGTTTACAACGCAGCCCGTTGTAACAATGGGGGTCATCAATGTGGGTAATCGAAACCAGCTATCGTTATCGATGACAGCCAATTGATAAGGCGATAAGATATGCTTACAAACACCGCAGCCAATGGCAGCTGCCGCCATAAGTTCGATGATAAGTCTTATCGAAATTAAAGTGAAACTGAAACTGTGTCGCAAGCTGCCACAAGTTGTAAATCAATTTGCAGCTGCCCCAGCGAAAAGCTTCAAATAATTACAAGATCAAAGGCAAACTGGAGAGCGGCACCTAAGCGGCTTACGTGTGTGTGTGTGTGTGTGTGTGTGTGAGAGCGTGTGTGTTTAAGCCCTTAAATGTGCTTCTTTGTCCGATGTATTAATTAACAGAGTTAGTTGAAAAGACTTCGTTCGACTTGCTGACAAGTCCAATAGGCCCCAAGCTCTCGCCTAAGCGGCACAGGGTATAATCAAAAGGTGGCGACGTCGAGTAGACGTCTGTCGGCCAGCTGCTCAATCGCTGGTCAACGGAGCAGTCGGGGGGAGGGGAGGTGGGGGGTCAGCTGGCGTCAATGCGGCGCGTCGTGCGTCGTGTGGCATATCGGACATTGGCTTCGTGGCCAGCTCCAGCCACGTGCTCAACGTGTGTGTCTCGCTCTGTCTGTGTGTGTGTGGCATTTAGTTGTCCAAGCTATGAGACGCTGTCAGCGCTTATTTCGGTTGCTCCCCGCGGTGCGGCATGCAACCAATTAAGTTGCCAGTCTCACTGCCCGTCCAATCATTCATTCACTTATGCATGCGCTCACTCACTCAACCAGGTCGCTTAATCATTCATTGCGATTGAGCCACCAAAATGGGGCAGTTGCATGACGCTCCTGAAGTACATGCCACATCAGTATGTGGAGCAGCTTCTAGGCGCGGTCGCTGTTGCACACAGCCACCTGCTATATAATTTTCTTTAATACGACGCCCCCGCAATCGACCACGCCCACCTCCACCAGCGCACGGGTTCAATGCTTCCTTAACGTGCATTTTCCTGGCCAAACTGCAAATGACGACTTTGGCCACATGCGGAGACGCCACACAATTCCATGCAGCTGCTGCTGCCATTGCCACTGCTTATGGCTGCTGGCTAAGCTCTGCTCTTCCTCAGCGTCGCTTTTCCACTTTTCCGCTTTTTTTCACTTTTCCGCTGTGTCTGTGCGCATTGTGTCCTTTTGTGGCATCCTGTGGCGCCGCTTGTTGCACACAGCGCAATTTTGCATTATGAAATTGTAAATGTTGCCGCCACATACACAACTTAAACTGTGCAACACACAAAATATTCTAAAAGCATTTCAGCATCAATGGAACTTTGCTTATGTTGTCTTTGATGCATTCCACACAAATTTGTTGCAAGTTATTGCTTTGTCTCCTCCTAAATAGTTTTCGTTTCTTGTGTTGCGCTCAAAGAATCTGCCAAGTTTTGCTCAGTGTCAATTTCTTTTGCTGTCTAGTGTTGCTTTCGCTGGCAGTCGACAAAAAGGTTTAGAAAATGCCTTCACAGATGGCCACCAGCTAAAACTACGACTGAAACTGAAGCTGAAGCCAAAGTCGAAGTCGAAGAAGTCGCAGTCGAAGCCAAAGCTAAAGTTTTTCCCCCCAAAGCAATTTAACGCTCTGCTCTCTCGCTCTCGCATCTTGTTTTCGTTTTGTTTCTTCGATTTTGATTGCATTGCGCTGTGTGGCATGAGGAATTAAATTCTTATCAACGCAGACAACTTCATCTTCAGTTTGTCCCCCTCATTTTGCAAACGCTGCAAAAGGAAACTTATTGTTTTTAACGCAAAAGATTTGTATAAGCTTAAGAATATACGACATACATACAAATTATATATGTTTGTAAGGCGAACATTAGCTCCCCAAGTTCGTAAGCTGCTGATAGAGCCAACTTGAATATCTTATCAGTTGGTTGGCAGCGCTTTCAACTTGCCGCCAATTAAATTTGTACAATTTCAATGCTGTTCTATTGAATAAATTTATTTGAAAAGAAGTTTGCATTCAATTTTTGTAATCTTTTTAATCTATCTTATTTTTCTTGACTCTTTGCCTAATTAAAATGCATCTCTTTATCTATAACCAAACATTTTACCAACATTTCTTTGATCTTATGTTTAAAACTCTTCCTCTTTTTGTCTTATAATAACATATCTTAAGCTTTTTTTCTCTGCTATTCATCAATAATTTCGCTACTCTAAAATGATTTCACTTCTATTCCAAAATGAATTCATTTCTTTTTACTAAAATTTAAATTCTGCTCTATTGAAGAAATTTCTTTTCAGTTATGATCTTTTAATTTCTCATACCCCATTTCTCGATTAAATTGTAGCTCTTTCTCCACACACAAATTTCTTATTGAATTGTTTATCTTCTACTAAACCTACATCTTTTTTATATACATATGGATCTAAAATCTAAAATGTTTCGACTTTTTCTCCTCAAATATTCATTTATAATTAAGCTATTCTCAAATGTGTTCTAAAATGAATACTTTTCTTTTTACTGCAAGTTGACTTGAAGGAATTTCTTTAATTATTTTATATGTTTAATTGTTAGTATAGTTTAATAATCTATATAATCTGTTTCATTTTTCCTTTGTTACTTCTTTTCGCAATTAAAATGTCTCTCTTTGTCTACAAACAAAACAAATATCTTTTAGTCTCTCTTTCTCAATATCTAAAATGTTGTCTACGTTCCCCCCTCGATTATCTATCAACAATTCAGCTACTCTCAAATGAATTCTACACCTATCCCAAAATTTATTCTTTCTTCTTCACTGGGTCAGGTACATAAATATTGCAAATGAAGTTATACCTCGCTGCAAACTTAACCGAGGTCACTTTGAGGGTGGTTCAACGGGGTGGCAATGTCGATGTCGAAGGTTTCCCCTTCGAATGTGGGAACTGAATTCTTTGTTATTGATTTTATTAGGTTTGTTATTGATCTGATGAGATTTTCAGCAGCCCAATCACGGCTCTACCCTCGCCTCAACCCCCAAAGCCCGCTTTTGGGTTAAGTTTGTTAAGTTGGCCAGTGGTATTGAGTATTTGGTATTGGGTCAGGTGGCAGGACGTGTGGCAGGCGTGTGTTGCATAAATTGTTGTTATAAATAAGGGATGAGTGCGGCAGCATTTCTCCCCCAGTTTGGTTTGACAAACTCTAATCCCGGCGTGCCATAAAAATACGGATTTTGTTGCATTTGCTCCGAGTTTCGAGTTTCGTTCTGCTTCGAGAGTTATAAAAAAAAAAAATGAGAAAAAAAGCGAAGGGAAATTCATATTTCCAGAATTAATGGCCAGTTGTTAAAGTTTCAAATTGATCTATGCATTTCACAGTTGGCTGCGACTGCATTTTCCTCCCCTTTCCCTTCCCCTTCCCTCTCCCAGTTTCTTTCACTTCCCCATCCGATTCGTTTGATGTCTGCCTTTCCGTGCCCCATTGCTGCATGTGGCTGTTGCTGTGTCAAAGAGCGCGCCAGCAAACAAAATATAAATTTATGATTTATCGAAAGCATATGCTTTCTTTAGGCCTCCCTCGCATGCTCTTCATTCATTTTTTTTATTTAGTTTTCTTCGGGAAGTTCAATGAATTGCTGCTGCTCATTTGAAAGTGCATTATTTACGCAATTTCCACAGAATTATTATTATAGGCCTATTACAAATAATCGTCGCATTTGAAAGCACTTCGATGCGAGTTAGCTTTGGCTCTGAGCTGGCAAATATTTTGTTTCTGTGTTTCCATTCCCATTTATAGTTTAAAGATGTGCATTCGATTGATCTCTAATGTTAGTTTTCCCATTTTCCCCTATTGTATACATATTGTTGTCTCTGCTGCGACTAATGACAGATGACATTGAACACAAAAACACCCCTCGACCCCGCCTCCTCCTCCGACCTCCTCTATGCCATCGACAGAGACAGATGTCTCGGGTTCCCTAGCTTCCCATGGCAGCTGTTTGCAATATCGAGTTCGCTGGGTCCTTGGGGAAACTTTCGAGTCAAATCATGGCGCACATTGAAATTTATGACCTTTAAGCATTTTAGCTTCCGCATGTTGCCACAGAGCACGCAACAAATTTGTGGCAAGCACAGGAAAAGGAGTCAAAAGGTTTCGACTACGAATTGAGCAGCAACTAATTGAAACTAGAATGAGACAATTGCTAAACTAGACAAGCACACACACACAACGTCTGTTAGACTACAGTGAAGCACTCTTAAGAAGCACTCAAAATATTAACAACGCTCCACGGGAAGGTTGTGTCTATATATGTATATGTATATATGGGGAATTATAATTTAACAGCATTAAAACAAATTAAAGCACCCAAGCGGAAGTTGCCACAAGCAGCAGCAGACGCAAGCAGCACCGCGTTGCAACAACAATGAAGAACTACTCTAAAAATAGCTGAGAAAATATCAAAATTTATGGCAACTTTCTCAGCAGCGAACACTGAATTATGCCTAAGGTTAAGTGTCGCTGACAGATTTTGACACATGAGGCAGCAACCGAAAGAGACAGCGACAGCGACAGAGAGAAAGAGAAAGAGAGAGACAGCCAGACACTCGATTCAATTTTCAATTTCTGTTGCATCATTGTTGATCTGCTGGCTGTGAAATGTGAAAGTCGAAAATGCTGAAAATTTCAACGCTCAGCTGTAATCAACTGAATTTCAAGTCCTTTGCTAATTAACATATGTTGTTGTTGTTTTCTTCGTTGTTGTTGTTGCCTTTGTTAGTTGCTGTTTCTAGTATTTCCTCGCTGTCTGTTTAGGTTGGCAACAGCTGCTCTGTCTGGACAAACTTCCGAGTCGAAAACATCGTTGCAACAACTTGCCAACAACTCGTTGGCTATGCTACACAAATTAATTACCTCCACACAGCACACACACACTCACACACACGCATACTCACACTCTTGCAACGTTTAGCCATAGAAAAGCGGCATTATTTCTATACTCCTGCCCCTTTATTTTTTTTGGATTCGAGTTACGTGCGGTTCCTTCTTTCAATGGGCCCGACGAATAGTTAAGTTCAGTTGTTGGGGGATATCGAATACCGTGACTGCTTTTCTTGCTTTCTTCATTGTGTAATTCCTTCAATTGAAATTAATGTTTTATGGTTTCATGGCGACCACACAGTCAAACACACACGCTCACACTCACACACACAGACAGACAGATAATGACCATTTTGCTACGTCTTTGAATACCATATGCCCAGGGAAAATAGACAGCAGCAAAGAGCATTATAGATAAAATGTGGAAATGAGTGAGATATACGACTATAGTTGAATTGAAAAAGAAGTTAAACTTTGTCTTTCATTCTACCATGATATTTTAAACATGAAAAGAGTAAAGTGAAAGAACGTTGAATTGGAAAGCTTAATTATTAATTCAGGAAGTCAACTCGCTATCCTCAAAATTTCAGAACAATCTTATGATAAAAGAGTTTGAGAAACACCTTTCGTATTTAAGTAAATCAGAATTAGAATCCTAGTTTATGAAATCAACTGGCTGTTCTGAAAATTGTATGACTATCTCATAATAATCATAAGAGTTTGGGAAACAACTTTCGTATGTAAACCATTTTTCTAAGATAATGTTGCATTGGAGTGCTCAATTATTAATTTATGCAGTTTACTTACTATCATGAATATTTCAGCACAGTTTTATGATAAGAGTCTGGGGAAAAACTTTCACATTACAAATATTTCACTTAAATAACGTTGGATTGGAATGCGTAATTATTAATTTAGTAAGTTATCTTGCTGTCCTGAAAATTTCACAACAATCAAAGAGCAAAGCAATTTCCGTTTTCAAATTAATTTTATAGTTAAGTTTAGAAATTGCTGCTTTCAGCGTATTTCTCAGTCGTTTACCCTTTTCTTTTATCGATCAATTCTAAGCTAACTTCTAATGCTTGAAATGAAAACGAATGTGAAAATTGTAACTGAATTGGTTTGCAGGAAACGCGCTTCTCATTCAACTGACCTCATCCTGTCGCTGTCTTCCTGCCTTGGTCAGCTGTCTTTCCTCTCTCTCTCTCTATCTCTCTCTTTCACCCTCAGTCTCTTTGGTCTTGCTATCCCTTTGGGCCTCGTCGCCTTTGTTGTCCACTCGCAAATTGCGCATTCTTTGGCAAATTTCCTGTTTATGCTCCATAAAATCCATTGAAGCGTTTAATATTGCCAACTTGTCAGACGTCTCCGTTGGCTACGTGAACAGAGTGTGAATGGTTGACAAGTGGATGCATCCACCACTTGGGTGGCGCCCCAAATCCCATGACTCATGACCACTGAGACTAGGCTTTAAATTGGCCTTTTGCATTTAATCGAATTTTGTATGTGAATTGTAATATAATTTAAATTAATTGAATTAATATTATTCGAATGCAATTATGCAATTACAATATTTAACTTGTTTTTTACGCTGTTTGCTCGTCATAATATTTTTTTGATCGGTTTGTCTGGCCACAAAAAAAAAAAAAAGTGGGCCACGCCCCAGGTATTGGGTGCCAGGCTGTCGGCTTACGCAACGTTTGCAAAACTCCAACTTGCAACCCAACACTCCCCTTTGGAGCACTTGAAGCTGCCGTTGCAGTCGCATCCCACGCCCGTCAGCTTGCCACACGCTTGTATGTGGCGCCTGCCCACACGTTGCATGCCACGTTAATTGAATTTTTCAACTACAAATAATAAAAGACTTAACAGAGTCGCAAAAGCGTAATAAGAGCTGCAATTGCTGACGGCAGGCAATCAAAACGAGTTTTCATTTTTTGCCATTTTATCAAAATCGTGTCAATAATTTTCCTCTCTTTTTAAAAATCATTTTTTTCACTGAAGTTGCATTCGAAACTTTGTGTGTTCAATTGCACCTGACGTTCGCTTTGGCAGCACAAAGTGCCTACTTATGAGGGCATTGAAATCAGGAGACAACAAGCGAGAATAATTAAAAGATACCCATTAATATATAGAAAGTATTTATCTCACACTTATCTGCAGCTAAAGTATTTCCTCACAGATATTTCACTTTGTAGAACTTTGCTTACCTGAAAAGACACGAAAAGAGATTCTCAAATTAAATAATATTCTATAATTAATGTTGACATAATTTACAGCTAATTTGTGCATATACAATTTGTAACACAAAATTATAAGATAAGAAAGACGTTCGGAGCTTGGGTGCAACTACAATTTGATTTAATGATTTCTCTGACGTCAAGCATAAAAGTTTTGAACAAAAATCTCTTTAGTGTTGCAGCCACGCCCACGCATAGACAAAAACAAAAAAGGGGGAGTGGGAGCAAACTGATAATATTCAACGCGTAAAATTTGTGAGCGCGCAGCCGGTTGGCAACAAATTATGGCCATGAAAAGTGCCATCAAAGCGCTGTAAATCATCTGATTTTGTCATGGGGCCTTCTTATTTATGGGCGGGTTCAACAACACTCAAAAGCCATTAAAAACAAAAGGTTGTTCGGTTCGGTTCGGTTAGGTGCCAAAAACCTGGGTACCGTTAGTGTCCTCAGCACAGGACTTGCTCAAATCAAAAGCATAAAAAGTGCAAGAATTCGCTTGTCTGAATCATCTGCAAACTGAGAATCATTTGCCATGACTTTTATGTGTGGCGGCTTCCCGTTTTCGTTCGCTGTGTATTTAATGGCATGACCCAGACCCTCACTCTCTCTCACTCACACACTCTCGACCCCTCTCCCTCAGTCACCCCCTCAGCGTCTACTTTGAGTGTGCGTCAAAACATTTGTCGTGTTGGGGCCAACCACAACGACAACAAAGATTCTTGTCTGTATATATATGTATGTATGTCTATCTGTAGCTGCAACTGTGTGTGTGTGTATCTGTATCTGTGGCTCTAACTGTAGATATATAATAAAGTGAGGCTGTTGAAAGTCGCATTAGCTGAGACCGAGCGAAACGTCTGTTGCAAATCGTGAAAATATTGCGAGCATTCAAGGGCTGAAAGCGAACTAAAGTTGACTGTGGACAAGCGAAGTTTCCAGCACAGCCAACAGCTGAGGCTTTAGCTAAGAGAAAATCGATAAATGCTGAATGAATGCTGTATGTGTCTGACTAGGGACAAACACACATACATACACAAACAATCGCAGCACTTGCTTAACAGCTTCTGCCCCGGCTAAAAGTTCAACTGCCACTCACTGCGCCCTGCCAAACACTCCTTCTTAGTCTCTCCTCTCTCCCTCTCCCTTGCTTATCACCCATCTCGGTTGTTTGTTTTTTATGACTCGGCGTCAATTCAGCATTTAATTTTTGCAGACGCATTAGAGTTTGACTTGTTTTTGTATTATGTTTTTTGTATGATTTTTACAGCCAGCCCACACACGCTTCTGATGTAGCCACTGCCCACAGCGAGTCGCCACTGTGACCGCATTTGATAGGCGCCCAGTTTTGCAGTTTTCCAGTTGCCGCAGCAGTTGCAGTTGTTAAATTGTTTTCGGGGGCAACTCTGGCAAAAATATGTGTTGTGGTGCCGCAAGTTGGTTAACCAAAGTCGAGCAACTATGTTGCCAAATCAATGTAAAAGCGAAACCACAACTGAGGCAAGTGCAGAAATTGGGAAAAGAGAACTGACAAATAGAGCATCAATTGGGTCCACAAAATAAGGAAATTTGCATATAATATATCCATAAGAACTGACTAAAAAATATACACAAATCTAGGTCTACAGATTAAACATGTAAAATCACACTTCTCATAAAAATATTGAATAATTTGATGGCAAGAGTTAAGTTACAGCTGTGCTCCTTGAAATAGCAGTGCTTACGACCTTTGCGTTTGAAAATTAAAAATACTATTATAAACACAACTTTAAGACAACTTTAAGACGTATTTACTTTTAAATAATTCAAACATTTTTTCATTTTGCACAATTCAATATTTTTGCAAAAATTGATAATCTAAGAAAGAAATCATTATGATGCTCATAATGAACTAGCAGTCGAAAAAAAAAATATAAAAAAATTCAAAATAGAACACAACTATTTTTAAAGTCTCGAATTTTTAGATATTAATGATATAACTATATGACAAATATTTGATCATATTATGTTGAATAACTTAGTTCAAGTATATAATACTTTATATTCTATAAATATAATTTGAAAGTCACATCTGTATACAAAGTTCTGTCAGTAATCTGCATCAACATAAAGCTATAAATCCAAAAGGTGTAACAACTATTCGTTTAAAATATATTTAAATTCTTCTTTATGCTACCATAGTAGATCTTTTCGATTACAATATACGTGACTGTTGTGCAAAGTGTCCGATTGGCCAAAAGGTAACGCTGTATGTTAGTTCTCTTCAATGCAGGTCTAATAAGGAGGTGAGTGTCGAGACCTGAACTCTAACCTGAGCACTTCCAAAGCTGTTTCGGGAACAACTTTCATAAATAGTAGAAAGCGTTGCCGTACATAATGCGTTGTGGATGTGGCTAATGCCCAGTGGCAGTGGCATGATATCGACTCGGTCATAAATTGTGAGTGCATATGAGTGTACTCACAACGCATTTATTTATTACCGGCCCTACACTCGTTCCCTCACACTCCACTCTACAACTCCTAAGCACGCACAACTCCAAAACAAATTTTCCAATTTAAAGAAAAGAAAAAAACTATAAAATTGACCCTCGACGCAACACCAGAAAAAGTTATCTATAGATCGATGGTCGGAGCTCAGTTATCATGGTGTTTTGTTTGTACACAGATATGCAGAGAAAATAAGTAAATAAGTGTAACTAATTAAGGTTGCGAGACTAACAGATACTCTGTAATTGATGAGGCAATTATAGCAAGTGTAGAAAGCAAAAGTGCAGGGAGTGCATAGATTAAAAAATGATTTAATGGGTTGCATTTTTAAAAGATACTTTGTACATTAAAAAAAATACTTAAATGGGAAGAACAGTTTTGAGATTTATTATAAGACGATAAAACAAAGATTCTGTATTAATAGCGCAAATAAGAGTAAAAGAAAATAAGATGACATTTTGCAATAAAACATTCACTTATTTAATCCCCAGAAATATAGATGACATATTGAGATCAAACATTAAATCTTTCTTCCCCAAACGAAGAAGTTGTACAGGGTATAAGAAAAAGCATATATTTTGTTGTGCTGATAAGGCAATCAATAAAACAAATAGCACAGTTTATTGAACCAACGGCGGGTCAGAGAAGGCAATTAAGTGCCTACATTGTGGGGAGACTGGGGGAAGAGAATATTTCCATGCTTGTGTATAGCTGCCAAATGTTAATTTCTTGCTCAACTAAGATTAATGTGGTGTCTTTTGAGTGGGCGAGAGAGAGAAGAGAGGAGGAGAGCGGGAACTCCCGAATAGTAGTCTTATTGCTAGTCAAAGGTATTAAAGGCTTTTGTTTGTACATTGTCAGACGATAATGTGGCAAATATTTACAGGTAGGTCTCGACACTCGCCTCGACAGAGAGTCGCACATTGAGACGGGTTTGGCGTTGGAAAGAGGCTTTGGCTTGGCTGTCAGGTCAAATATTTGATATCAAAATATTTACACAACACAAAAAAAACACCCAATCCTAACGATGAATGTGATATTTGAGGTGTGTGTGTGTGGCCCTGAACTTGTTGCAGGTTTGAGAGAGTCGAGTCGAGTTTATAACGCACACCACACAAATGCTACAAATGCCCGATAATTTGCATATGGCAAAGGCAATGGCAAATCCAAAGCCAAACGCCGAATAGTATTCAGTGAGTACTCGCTTGAGTTGCGACGACTTTTGCATATAAAGCATGCGTTGATCTGGCCAAAGTTTTAATTGAATGCGAAGGCAGAGGGAAGCATTCAACTTCGACTTAACAGCACATCAATCACATTTTGGCAGCCACTGGGCCTCATCTATGCCCTCACTCCGCTCCTGCAGCAGCTCCTGCGTATGCGACGTGACTTCCGCTGGGTGGCAACTTAGATCTCTTGGCAGGCAGCAGCAGCAGCCTCGTCACTTGCCCCCGCACACTTTGTTGCAGTCTATCTACGCTCAGACATGCCTCTAGTGGCATATTCTGAAACTGTTCCTGCAACTGCTGAGCTGCGCTGTGTTCTGCTCTGTTTTCTTGTACTGAGCTGAGCTGTCGTGTCAAACACTTTGCTGCAAAAGTTCAAGTGCGTGTGTCTCTTCGAATTGTGCTTCCTTGACTTGGTCGTGTTTGTTGTGCATGTTCTTGTTCCTGCTCCCTTTGTTTGTTGTTATTCTAACGCGTAATTTCACGCCTGTCAGCGCAACACAACTTGCCACAGCGTGAGGCAGTCAGCCGATTCCCTTTGGCTCTTGGTACTGACTTTTCGGCTAATCGAAAGCAAAGTTTAACCCTCTTGCATAACAAGCCAATTTTACAAACTCCTCAGCGAATGGGATTTCCGCATTGATTACTAATATTGTACAAATTTAAATGTTTCTTCTATTATCTCAGATTCTATGTAAACTATAAACATGCTTTGATACCGATTTTAGCTCTACACGATATATTTATTGCATCCCTGAAAGTACTATATTCGTTAGTTATCGTTATTACATCCCAGATCTTTTTGCATCCCTACTTGTAAATCAATTGTGGCAGAAAATGCAAATCTTTTGCCAGTAAATCAATATAAATAAGTTGAAATTAGCGAATTGGATTTTTACCCCTAAGCTAATATAAATTTCAATGTTATATTTTCTGTACACTAAATGCATTAATGGCATAAATATATTAAGCATGGACAAGTGTGGTCGTAATCCATACTTAATTGATGCAAAATTTATTTTGCTTTGTGCCGCCTCGAGTCATGTTCGACACGTGTGTGAATATTCCAGCACACATTTACCTATACATATGGAGATATATAATGTGTTGTATTTAATACTTGCTGAATACGCAATTGAAAATTATACACAATTTAATTCGGCTTTTGATCTGCATTCAGATCAAATTCTTTCAGCAACTGTTTGCATTGAGCCATTCGTTTGCGAATTTTGGTAAGAATGTTGGAAATACTTATGGCTCTTCCTTATTTGAGTGAGCAGATGACGCTTCAGGAACTGGAGAGCACGCTTTTGCTTGGACATCTTGAGTAAGTCCAGGACACGCTTCTGATATGGCTGACGAAGTTTGATGCTGCGACTCTGGATGCACTTAAAGAGGGAAGCCCAATGACCCTTAAACTTCTTGTTGTTCATTTGTGCGGCTCTAAAGTCGCGGCGTAGATATAATTATTATTTGCCAAGAATGAGAAAACAAACTTTAGTCTCAATTTCTCGTTGACTCCTGTAGGTGGTTGAGAAGGAAATGACAGTCTGAATCAAAACTGTTTTATAGCTATTCTCACTTTGAACAAATAGTTCACTGGGATTAAGGAAACCCTGAACTATCGATAACTTAGAAGTATTGCTTAAAAAAGTGTGTACAAACTAAAATTGTATGGTCAAATGGATTGAAAAGAAACGCATAAAAGTAATCAAAAAAACTTTATTGGTGAAGTGAGATTAAAGTTGCCGCAAAGCTTAAGAATATCAATTCAAACAAAACCACTGCATAAAACAGAACAAAACAATTTAATATCCTCGCAATTATTTGTATTCATTGATTGAGACTCGGTCTCAAGTATAAAAGCGTAATATATATGCTAAGTAGTCATCAACTACTACCAACTACCAACTACCAGCATAGTCCATATCATATCGCATCGTATCGTATATTGTACATTGTCTCGCCGCTGTCATTGTTCTGGCTTCTCCTTCCTTCCACATTGTCTCGGCAGATATGCAAATATATAGGTGGTAAAATAGTAGACTCCACTGCACTTTTCACGTTCACGTTCTGTTCTGTTCTGTTCTGTGCGCTGGCAATGACACAAATTTGCTGTTGTCTTGCGACCATCATTAAGAGTGCTGAGTGAAGTGCTGAGAGCGTAACTATCTATGACAACACAACATGCCATCTACACACACATTACGAGTCGAGTACAACATTGTTTAGCTATGCCCTAATGTGGCAGCAAGTACGTAATTGAATTCCAACGCCAGCAGCAGCTGATGAATGCATTTAAAGTGGGAATAGGCTTCATAAATAACCTAAGCGCAGTTTAGTTCCAGTTGAAAGACAAGCGGAGCAGCAAATGATAAACTGCAATGCCACTAATTAGAATAGAACTTTTTCCCTTGGTTTGACAGAGATAAATCAGTCCTCAAAACATTTAATAAATCGACTTGAATGAGAAGTTGTCAGAGACTTTCAACTGCATAACAAAGTGTGATGATTAATTTGTTAAAGATTTACATTTGATGAACTTGAGTATCTAATGAAAGATACGGACTAACGTTCATTGGCATTTATTCGCAGAATGGAATTTAGACACTCTATAAAGCTTTGGAATCTGAGTTATCGGCGTCTACAATTTCTATACTTTAGTGTTAAATTCCACACTACTTCTAGGCATCCCATTCGTAAACAGCAAGCTTTAATGCAGCGAGCTCAGTTGGTTAATCAGTTGGAAGTCATTAGCTACCAAAAGACAAAAATAACATCACCTCATGTCAACACTGCACTCAAAAGTCTGTGAATGAGAAGTTGGCCTGGTCGGAAAAACTAACGCTGACAGCGTTTCGGCTGCAGACTTACGCAGTTTTTCCGAGGCAAACTGAAACTGGAAGTCGAGTGAATGTGCTTAGCATGGTCTGCAGTGGACAGCGTTGACTGAAGGAGACGACGACGTCAAGTCAAGTGTTTGCCTGTGGCACATAAAGTGTGGAGTCTAATGGGCCAAGCCAATGGAGCAACAACTGGAGCCGATTGCTCGACTAAGACCAGTCGCATTTTAAGCATTTTATGCAAATGTCCGCAGCGACACGTAAATTAGCGCAAAGCAACTCTTAAGCGCAACTCGATTGTGGCCAAGTTGCAATAGCAACGGCAACAAACTAAACTTGACAGCTCAATTGAGGATGCCACCCCAGTGAGATGAAGATCTCTCTGACTTCCTTCCAACTCTTTCGTTGACTCTCTTTCGCTCTCTATCTTTCTCTCTCTCTGTTGGCCAACAGATAATTGCCATTAATCAGAAATCGAGTCGCGGGCGCGTCATAAACTGCACAAAATAATCGACTTTTTGGCATTGCAATCGCTGCAAATGCCAACAGAGCTCAGACAAAGACGGACAGCGCGGGTTCAACAGCTCAACAGATCGCGACCAGTCTCTCTCTCTCTCTCTCCCTCTTTCTCAGATCACCAGATCGCACCATGGCTATGATATATGCAGCACTTAGTACCTACTTAAGTTGCGCGAACGCGAGCTCCGACGAACAGCGTTTGAGATAAGATCACGGCTTCACGGCAACTGCCAACAAAGATCGCTGCCAGTGTGCCCCTGCTTACAGCTACCATCTGTTCCCCACATCGGTTAGGGGCGAAGTGGGGGGCTTGTCATGCTGCCCGCAAATACAGATGTGGCACAGTGTCATGAGTATTATTGCAAAGTGTATAATATTTGGTAAAATTATTCACAATTTGCTAGATCATCATTAGAGTAATTGCTGGCTTTGCAAATTACTGCTTAAATGTTGTCTATAGGTTCTAGGGGATTAAATGTGAGGGAACAATAAG
This sequence comes from Drosophila albomicans, assembly GCF_009650485.2. Classification (NCBI taxonomy): domain Eukaryota; kingdom Metazoa; phylum Arthropoda; class Insecta; order Diptera; family Drosophilidae; genus Drosophila; species Drosophila albomicans. The sequence goes on along the minus strand of NC_047629.2, from coordinate 20,380,156 downwards.
AGAGGAAACTCAATACACAAATGTAGACCAGCTGTTTATTGTATTATTTTCAACTCTCTTGCTCCCTAAGGTCTGAATTCGAAAACAGCAAAGTGTCTAATGTTTTTGTTAATCCTTTTGAGCCATCTACCTGAGTTTTCTATTATATTTCAATATTTTCCCTTTCAATATGTCTATTGTCTATAAATCTGTGCAAAGTTAAGATCCCGTTTCTTTTCTTTTCTTTATTTAATATTGGACTGTCGCTAGGGTAGAAATATCTTGAACTATTTTTGTAACACTTTACTTTTTTTGTGATCTCAACTTCAAAAATAAATAATCCCTAAATCTCCGCTTCCCCAAAACCATCGACATCACACCACTGTGCGCTGGGAGGAGGACAATAACAGTGGCACAGACGCTGCCGCTGCCGCTGCCGCTGGTAAGTGGTATGAAGTACGTGCATTTTGTAGATAATATTAAAATAATAGCAAAGACTGAGCATTCGAGTCAGAGCCAAAGCTACAAAAACGAAGACAGAGTCGACTTGGGATCGGCTGCTGTAGTCGATGTTGTTGTTGTTGCTTTTGTCTTGTGCTGTTTGTAACAAATTACTTGGGTTGGCAACACCCCAGACCCCCTTACTCCCCGCCACGTTCCTCTCTCTCTCTTTCTTGAGTTCACGACGCGTCGTTTGTCGTCGCCGTTGTAAGCGTTGCTCGTTTTTCATGTTCTATTTTGTGTGGCAATTGCAGTCGCTAGATTAAAACAGCAGATACAGATACAGCCAGCGAACAGACTGAGAGATACGAGTAGTCGATAGAGACTGAAACAGTGAAGTAGTGAGGGGACTTTGTGAGGGATTTGAACGATCGATCGACTTTAATGCAGCCCCATGGCCAGCATTGGGTTAGACGAAGAGCACGAGAGAAACGTTTAACCGATAAGCGTCTGATAAGTGTGGCGACTCACGGACGTGCCACCAAAATGACCAACTCAATTTGGCTGCCGCCGCATTTTCAATTAATGCTGCCCCCAAGGCGGCGACAACAACTGTTGTTCTCTCCCAAAAAAAAATAAAATAATTATGAAACGAGTTTCATTTCGCTTTTCAGTCTCTCTGACTCATGGCCCAGGGGAAAGAGCAACAACGTCAACTTTTAATTGAGTTTGTTTGTGAACACAGCTGCAAGCTGATCTTCAGGTTGCAAGGTTGTTGCTTGTTGTTGGTTGCTGCTGCTGAGAGGTGTTGCCTGTGCTTCCTGTGATTAAGCGAATTGGCCAGCCAAGTCTAGTTGAAGTCCTAGTCCGCAGTCAGAGTTAATAATGTTTGGGGCGTTTAATGGTCGAGAAGCCTCTGTGCAGAAGCCGAGTGTAATTTTATGAGCCAGTTTCTCGCCTCGCCTTCGCTTCGCTTGGCATCGACTTGGACTTGATTTCGGTATCGGTATCTGAGGTGTCTTGCACTTATTGCAGTTGTTAAAGTGCCGTTAACAAAGCACGCTTAAATTACCTGCGGCTTGAAGAGACAAGGTTAAGTACAATTGCTGCCTTTAGTCGATCTGTCTGTTGTCTGTTGGCAAGTTCACACTTTCTTGGCATTGTTGTGGCTAGAATTTAAAAGGCTTCAGCTGCAATTGTTGTGGCTGATTGGCTTGCTCTACTCCAGCTTCAGCTTCGACTTCGACTCCGACTCCCACACTGCTATGCAAATTGGCAGCCACGCCCACACTCTACAGCCCTACGCTTGGGCCCATTTCCAATGTTACGAGTAATTGCAATGCAAAATAAAATAAATAACTAAGAAACCAGAGCAGAGGAAGGGAGAGCAAGAAAAGAGACAGAGAAAAAGTGAATTTTATGGCATTTCCTGCTGCCATATTCATGCGAATTGTGGATGATGCTCTGCTGTGGAGATCAGCACATGAAGTTGGGACAGATCTCTGACCAGAGCGTTGGGTGCGTTGAACTGCAGCTGCAACAGCAACAACAACGACAACACACAACTACAATTGCGGCAGCAACAACAACCCGAAGCAACGACAACATTCGTCTCGCTTTTGGAGCTGTGTTTTGGGATTTCTCCCTGCAGTCCTTCTCCTCCTCATTCCCTTGTTGTTTTTGCTGTTTTGAATTATTCATGTTGTCTTTTCGAATTGGTTAAAAAGGCAGAAGAACTCGGCCCGAAATTGCAGCAAAAAGGAGCGAGAGCGTGATGCAAAGTTTGTGGCAAGTTTGCTCTTCGATGCTTTTGAAAAATGTTTGCAACATGCATGTTCCCCCTGCTGTTGCTGCTGCTGTTGCTGCTCTTGTTATGCTTGTGGTCAGACCATAAAACACACATAAAAATAACAGTGAAAAAAAGGGAAACAAGGAAAACACGACATGCCAAAAATGCAATTCATTGTTTAATTCGTGCGTAAATTTATGTGCGCGCAAATTAAAATTAATTTTTGCTCTTAAATTTCCTTATTTTTTCTTCATTTAGTTTCGTAATTTAATGCACGCCTGATAGCAGCGAATATAACGGCACAAACTGTTAATAAAAAGGCAAAACAACAGCAGCGGCAATAAAAAGTGTGAATTAAATGCGTTAACATTTCACACAGGGGAAAAATGTGAGAGGTTTACGAAATGGATGATTTGACTGGGAATTAAAAGGAATAAAATTTGCTGCGTTGTTGAGTTGAACTGGGAATTGTAAATAATGAAAGTGGCCGAAGCCCCCTAAGAAAGTGTATGCAAATAAATAGATTGCCAACTGAGGAATTTAGCATAAAAATGGTTAACAACTTTAAGGAATGCAGAGATATTTATCACCCTCAAGCTTCAACAAAATCTACTTAAATCTGTTAAATCTAAGAGATATCTTTTTCATCTTTTAATCTAACAAGATTTAAAAATAAATATTTAACTAATATTAGAGTTTCTCTTCTATTCTTCAGCATTCCATTGTGTTGGATTTCGAAACCCGCACTCAATATTGATATTAAATCCTATTCTTATACTTCCAAGTGTATTTGCTAGCTCCGTAAGTAGTTGCAATATTTGTTTAGAATTGCATTTGTCTAGGGAAAATAGTTGTTGGAGTTGCCATAGCAATTGCAACCTTGAACAATGTCAAAGCCACCGGCAAACTAAACACACAACACAGCCAAACACAAATAGACTTAAAAAGGAGCCAAGTTGGCACAAAGACTTGGACTTGGCTGGTTGCAGAAGAACGACAATTCCTTTTGCCGTGCCGTTGTTATTTTGTTTGCACTGATTGAAAATTGACAGAATGTTGAGAGAATTCACAGTTGTTCTGCTCTGTTCTCTTCTGTGTTGCACCGCCAATCCCTACAATGATGGCGGAAGGTATAAGGATAGATCCTTTGGCAGACCTGCCCTTACACTTAGTCACAGAGCTGAGGCAATTTCCGTTTTGTGGCAAATGAGAGAGAGAAAGAGACACGGCAATGGACTGTAATTAGTTGGCAGCAGGCAGCAGGCAAAATGAGTGAGAAACAGAAAATGAAACTGAACCGAACTCAAGCAAAGAAATGACCTCATTTCTGGGCACATTCACTCCACCACGTCCTCCTCACATCACAATCGCATACATTTTTATGTGTGTGTAGTACATTGTGTACACATTGCGACAGAGTCTGTCGCCCTGAGGCCAAAGCGGACCATATGGAAATGTTTATGGCCGACGAGCGAGCGAGCGCACCCTTCAAAAAGGGGTGTGAAATTAGAATAACATGTCACTCATATTCCGTATATCACGTAATGCGGCCAAATATGCTGGCTGACAGTTAGCCTGTGTTCTTCATAAGCTCTGCAGGATTCGCTTTGGTATCCAGGAGTAACATGAGCACACGAGCACGAAACACATAACGAAACAATTGTCACAGTTCACAGAAGGGACTTGGCCAAAGCAGTAAGCAGTGAATTATGGCCATTAAAAAAGCAAAAAGTGAAAAGGAAGCAGGTATTACTTGTATTTATGGATGGGAGAGAATGGAGCAAGCCACAGCAACAGCAACAGCAGCAGCAGGACTTTGCTTTCAGGCTACACCCAGTTCATTATTTTTATTGTTATTGTTGTTGGCGTTGTTCTCGCTGCTCCTGTGTGCGGCACTAAGATTTTTTAATTACTGCTTGGTCATTAATTAAGGCCACTCTCTCTCCCTCTCACTGCTGTGTAGGTGAATGTTCAAGCCATAAATTGCCTTTTTAAAGCACTTTGCAAGCAAGTGAAATGTGTCTTTCAAGCAGTAGAAGAGCAATTCTTTTGTAGGCAGTCGTATATAGTGAAAGTACTCGCAGGATTATTATAATTACTCTGCCGGAGTTTAAGAATCGTATAAGAGAGCAAAGTACTTTCGCTAAGCACAAAATGGTTGGCTACGATAAGACAGAATTCTTAAGAATCATTTATATCAAATGCAGGTGTGTAAAGTTGTTTTTTAAATTCAACATAAAATTTCTAATGACTTTTTCGAGAAGTTATTTGAGTGTGCAAGACTGTTTTAGGATATAGCTAAAGTTATTATCAAAAAATATACTTCTTAACTACCTAAGAACATTTAAAAAGTATTTAAAAATAATTTTGAAGACCACAATATTGAGCTTGAAATATTCAAGACTCTGTCTTGGCTTATATCTGAAGTATAAAGCATAAAAAAATCTTTTAAACCAAAAAATATTCAAAATTAAATATTCTTTAGTCTGTTTTAAGATATATCTGAAGTAAGTATTCACAAATAGTATGTAAAAATATAATGTTAGACCGTAATAATACTTAGAATGAAATATTCTACAGATTTAATAGGATATGTACTATATTTTCCCTTGGTACTTTTTCATATTATGTCAATTACTTTCCAGAATATATATTATAAAGAGGTGACGCTTTCTGTCATAACGCTAAACCCAAAAAGCCCGTCATGGCAACTACGCAACCTAAAGCTGAAATCAGCATGACATGCTGTTTGCGATTGATGCGTTGGTTAGTTAGATAAAGCCGGTCTCTGACCCATATATTTTGACATACTGTTTGTTACACGCAATTTGCATATATCCATGTGTAGTAGTATGTATGTATAATAGCCCAAAAGTTGTTATGATAAAGCACATGCCATGCCATAGCAAGGCGAGAGCTTATCATTATTTTTTGTTTGACTTTTTCCCACTTTCCCGGGGATGTTCATATTTTTTTTTCTTTCTGCGCTGTCCTGGCTGTGGCAGTGATAAATTTGAGGCACCCCACGAGCTCAGAGCTGAGGGTGTTTTGGTTGCCTTGACGGCATTTTCTTTCCCCTATCGCCATGCGAAAGGCATTTAATTTGTTTGCATTATTTGCGCATTTTGTGAGGATTTTCTTTTCCTTTCCTACGGTTTATTTTTAGATAGAAAACTGAGAAATTGAAAGACGTTTTGCGCGCTTGCCTGCAGAAAATTAATCAACTAATGCGTTACAGCTGCCAGAGTCGTGATATCTGACCTGTTTCCAAGGGATTTTCTTTATCTACCTGTACAGTTGAGACACTTGTTGTTTGGCATCGAATACACGTAAATATTTATACTCGAGCAGTTACAACAAGTGCAGTAACGAGTCAAACATAATTACACTGCAGGGTATCGGCTAAATATTTACTGTTACCGATATACAATATCGATTTTCGTTTCGCATTTTTTGCTGTCAGTCAGTGCAGATCATAGGAGACAAGTTAAACTTCAAATCGATTATTCCCAATCGTTTCAATGTTTACTGAATATTCAAGAAATTCGACGGGTTTCAAGTTTGATAGCTGGTAAACAAATGCGACACATTTCATCATGTCGCAAATTCTTGCTAACGAATGAGTCGAGAACCCGAGTATGAGTCGAACTCAACTCATTAGGACTGTTAACCATCCAAAAAAAAATAAAGATAACGAATTGCTGATAAATGAATATTGGCAACGGCCTTGTCTTATCTTATGGGCAAAGTAAACTACACTCTGTCAATTATCGAATGACTAGTTTATTATGGATAGGGTCGCATGATTGTGTGTGATTGTCAAAGCTCTTTCACATGTATGCGCTACGAACTCGCAATCTGTCCTTATCAGTAATAAACTAATTTAGGAATAATGATTAGTTAGAAACTGCAACTAAACCTGCTTTTTTGCACGTCAACCAGACAGGTTGTCACCAACCAACCAAACATATGGCAATGTGGCGATAGATAGTTTGTTATATTCGTATTTGGATTGCATTCCATTCACACTCTTATTCTTACCTTGACTCGCATGCGAAACTGTCGCCAGTTGTAATTGGCCAATCGAAATTGCAATCCACATCCACAGCCATTTGTTAGTCCTGCGGCTACTTCCGTTATTTGCCATTGTGAGTTGTTGTTTCTGCTACGAAAACTGTGAAACCGTTGTTTGCGCTATTTGCGCTCTTATTTGAATAGTAACGATTTTGCTTTGCCGTTTAAGCTATGTTTGTTGTGTCTTTGTTTTTGTTTCCACTGCGCTGCATTTTGACGGCCTCAAATTCTGCTTTGGTTTCGTTTTCTTTCTTGTCTTCACTTTCGCACACACATTCTACACATTCCCCACATTTTATACACTTATTTCTTTCTTTAGCTTTTTGTATTTTTTCTTTTTTGTCGCTCACTCCACTTTTGTTGTGTATTCGCCGAATTTTGGCGTGTCGATGTTCTTGCTTGCGTTTTCGTTGGAAACCTGCGACGGCTACTTGAGGAATATATCCATTGAACTCTAGCTGTTGATTTTGTTTTGCCGGCTGCAATAATAAACAACACTAGCCGGAAGAGCAACAACTAATTAGATCGATTTTCGGTGCATTTGTTGTTCTTTTACAAACAAAACACTTTTACCGTGGCGCATCCAACAACAATTACTATGAGCACAAGCGCCAGGCACTACCAACAACAACAGCGACATCAACAAATTGCGCACACAGTAGCGTTATCTCACTCTAACCTACGTAACTGTCCTTTCGTCGCAGGCAAGCGTCGCGAATTGTATTTTCTCAATGGAATGATTTTTGCTTATATTGTGTATTAGAAATGTTGCACGTATTATATTTATATATGTTATTGCACTTTACTTTTAGTTAAATGTATATGTTTAACATTTTGTTTGATTAAAACGCGGTTTTAATACATCAAAAAAGAAGCGAAATACGCGCGCAAACAACCTCACGCGACCACAATTAAAAAGAGACTGACGAAAGGCGCCTGAACAAGAAGCAAAAATGCAGACATTCAAACTGCATGCGAGAGAGCGAGAGAGCATACGAAAATGAGCGCCACAATTTAACCCTCAGTGTTGTGAGAGAGAAATTCATCGCCACAAAGCCATATATCGATACACACTATCGAAGACAAATACCACTATGAGAAAGACTTCGATATACACAGTTATTTGGTGAGCGGAGTCAAAATAATTATAAATTGTGGGAGATTAGATTATTTTCTAGTCAATCGATTTGTAACATTTATAGATATTGGCACCTTGCTAGTTTTGCTCCATATTAATCGGCAGCTACACTTTCCAGCACTGGCTGGCGCCAGTCGACGACAATTTGAATTGACGGGACAAATTAACCCATTTGGATTTAAATTGATTTAATTGATTTCTATTGCATTGCTTTATATGTTTACCATGCAAATTGATTTAACAGCAATGTCGCGACGCATGTCTAGCAAAATGTCGACTGATTCAATTAACTGCAACTGTCATCTGTACAAGTATTTATTCATTTATTTCCATATGCCCTTTTGACTTTACGTTTTTGCAATTTGTTTTAACACAAAGTACGTCTAACTTTTTTTTTGCATTCATATGCATAAAATAAAAAATGCACAACTTTTTACATTCATACATATATGTTTTAATTTTCCGCCGAGTGTCGCGGTCACAATTCGTTTGATTGCCACCCCTTAACAGCGCCCAGTTGCCAGGTTGTGGTTCAAAGTTGTAGCCGCAAATTTCCATAGCAAAAGAAAAGCTCTCAGCCAACTCGTTCTATGCATAAAAATGAAAAAGTTCAGCTCAGTTAGGCTTTAAATTTGCCTTTAAGTGGTCAAAAGCGGCACTAGCAGCACAAAAAAAAAAAAAAAAGAAAAAGAACCCAGTAAAATGATAAATTTAAAATTAAATGCACAGACATTTGCGCAAATTGCCCGAAAATGGTCAGAAGAAGTGGAGAGTGGAGAGTCGAGTGGGAGGAGCATGTTTAAAAAATGAATTTACTCTGTGCATTTTGGCAAGAACGTGAAAGGAAGAGCGAGAGGAAATGAAGGATGGTAGATGGAGGAGGGTAGATGGAGGAGGATGGTGGAGGCTTCATCAGTGAAACTCGAAAGTGGGTCAAGTTATGTGGATTTATCAAATTGCCAGGCAAAAGATTTACAAGCTCGCCGCTAATTGCAGCGTTTCAATGGCTTTCCTGGAATGATGCTGGGCTGCCAGCTGACTGCTCACTGCCTTCATCCCATCCCATCCCATCCCATCCCATTGCATCCATCCTGTTCCGGCGCAATTCGAAACCACTAATTTTCATTTTAATTAATGGAGCTGTCGGTGTCTGTCTGTTAGTTTGTCATTTGAAATGACGGGCGAAGGCGAAGAAAGTTACTTCCACGGGCTTTAAAGCCGCCCACAAACAGCATGAAGCTGAGTACTTGCTGCAATGCTGCATGAATGCACAGCTAATGCGAATGAATAATGTTAATTGAAGCAACTGTATTAAACTGTAATTAAAATATTTATTATTTATAGTAAAGACTTGGGTACACATTATTATTAATCTTTTTGCTATACCAAACATAAACATAACCTCAATCGTTCTTTGTTAAGTGGTTTAATCAATTAGTTAGATGTAATTTAAAATGCATTCTTTTAAACGTCACGTACATGTTGACACACTTACATAGCATACCCGGTTTCGGAGGTTATACCCAGTGTTTTTGTACCTTAATTGCAAGTGACTTCGACGCAAACCGAAAATTGCGTTGGCTGTGCGAAAATGAGATAGACTGCGATGAGATGCAGACTGAGTGAGAGAGAAGGAGATGGAGACTACAACGAGAGTTAAATTAAGTTAGCGACGAGACGACTTGACAGCAATAACAACAACAGCAACAACAACAACAACGAAAATAATAAATACTTATATTCATATGCATACGGGCATAAATCAAAATCAACTTGTAAATTTAATATGTCGCCGTGTTTGTGGCGCTTGCCACATGATTTATGCCGATGGATTTTTCGAATTGGCGAGCTTAAAATGAGGAAAACAAAAAATAAACGAGATATTGCATCGAGGAATCGAGGGGGAAACGAAGGAATTGCACTTAACATTCGACAGGTTCTCACCAGAGACAACAATAAACCAATTGGTAGGCACATCAGTTCGCTCCAGTTTTATTCTCCCCCAAAACCAAACGGAATTTTCACACATTAAAATTAGTTGGAAAACGCCCCCATTCCAAAAGCCCCAAACTCAAACTCAAACCGAACCTCAACCTGTGCCCCTATAACTTGCCCCTTCTCCCCTACTTAGTGCTCCCCTCAAGACATTGAATAATGACAATTTCAGGCGCTGGCGACAGTTTGACAGCTTGTGGATCTCCGGCTCTCTTTGCTTCATAGAAAAACAGAAATGAACAATTATAGGCTTGTTTTATTGATGATCAAATACTCTTATGGATTATTTCGATAGCATTTCTAAAACACATTTTGTAAAATTAATGCTATATTGATTATTTATTTTGCTTTATTAATGTATATAGTACTTACATTCTTTGATTATGTTATTCATAAGCATATAACGATTTATTAAAATGATTTACAAAATAAAAACCTATTCTATTCATTAAAATCGTTTTTTAATATATAGGAACAACTTTTGTGCACACTCTGATTTTGTTTATATTGTAAATTACAATTTATAATTCATTAAAATATTCTGAAAAGTAGTTAACTTAACAATATTCAAACTTTATTGATTTTTATTACTAAGAGGGTCTAAATACAATACATATGTGAAGAAAAAATAAAAATAGCATTCAATAGATTGTCTTTGTGCCAATAAGAACTCAGAACAGTAAATTAAAAACTAGAACAATCCTTTAAATAATCTCATGTTACAAATCACTTGAGAAAGTCAATGCGCCTTTAGGTTAGTGTATCGCTATACATGTGTCTAGTTGGTGTGAAACGAAAGCAAAATTAGGACTTGACTTGCACTTGGACTTGGTCTACAAAGTTGTGTGTGTGTATGTGTGTGTGTGTGTGAGTGAGTAAGTGTTTGTTGCATGCCACATGTCTCGAGTTTTGAGCTAAATAAATGAGTTTGTCAGGCGGCAGCGACATGATTTGATAATTGCTTTTAAATGCAATTCGAAAGCGGCTCAGAAAGTGGCCAAAAACAGGAAATGCTTACCCATATAACATATGTATACATATATATGTAGATGATCTGCATAAATTAATACATTTGGTACGTGGATGGAGCATAATTATGATATTTATACTGTTCGCTACTGTGACAGCGGAGGCTTTTCTTTCTTTATGGCCATGTCTAAAGTTTTGGCCATTGACATTTGGCTTAATCAGTTAAATCGGCAGCAGCAGCCGCAACTTCGAGTCTTTGGAGTGAGTCAGAAATCAAGACAACTGGGTGGAGTTCTGGCCTCAAGCTTACGTAAGGTTATTAGACCCCAAGCAAACATGACGCATGGCAGTCAAGACGCCAAACATAATTTCACTCGACACTCGACAAAGTTTTATGAATGCATTCGAACCGTTAAATGTGGCAATAAAAAGAACTTAGTCAGCTCCAAAGCGAAACTATTTTAATTAATCGCAAAGAAGAACTTCTCATCTTTTTAGGGAGGGTGCCATCCACAGTGGGCTTAGTGTTGTGTCTCTCCTCACTCTCTCCTTCATCCCTGTGGTTGCCTCTCTAATGGACTCGTTAACGCCACTGACAGTCCCTTGGCTGGGTTGCAACTCCTCGCAGTCAGCTGTTGCAGTTGCATCCATGTGCAATGCTGCAGCCCATAAATTAATGCAGTTGCCCCCCACACACACACAGTCACCCCTTTTTTTGCCCACACCATGCCCCACGCTGCATGCCGCATGTCGCATGCCAAAAAAAAGAAATTTACAAGCAACAGCATTTTCCACATGCTTCTCAAGCGTGAATTTTGCGCACATGTCGAGTGGCTGCAACGGATCTCAGCGATGGGGCATGCTGCATTGCAACTGCCACAGCCACAGTCACAGCCACTGGCGCCCAAAAGCGTTGACAGCCTGCGAGCAACTTGGCGTCGGATATCCGTAGCAATGGTCAAGTTTGTGTCAAGGCTAGGAAAAACGTGGAGCGACCAAATTGAAATCTGTCAAAAGATGCAAGCGACAGCTGCTCCAATGGAGTGTGCCACAGGGGGGTTGAGGAGAGGGTGAAAGGGGTCGATTCCAGTGAAGGGATGCAGCACATCAGAGTGGATTCTCGGCTCTACTGAAAGATGACAGCTAACAGGACGTTAAAAGCGACGTGCCAGCAAATCTTTTCACTTGAAAGATGAGCTACGAGCAAAAAACAAGGAACTGAGATGAAGTGAGAATAGCTCGGAGATTATTGTGCAGCAAAGCATACATGGAAACATGTTGAACTTATTGATGGATTATGGAAAAGTTAAAAAGATAGTGTAAGAAAAAAATCAATGATTTATATATGAGTTTGGGGATAAGTTTTTCACTTCGAAGTGAAGAAATTAAATGAATAATATCCATCTCTAACTTATTTACGATTCTTTTCAAAAGAAAAGCGTAAATCTTTTCTTAATAATAAATAGAATACAATTTAATAATATTTTTATACAAAATGTATATATATATTTTATTTATTTAAAAATATCAAAAAAAATCTATGATTTCTATGTGAGTTTAGGGATAAGTTTCACACTTCCAAGTGAACAAATTAAATGAATAATATTTATCTCCAACTTTTTGAAGATTTTTTACAAAAGAGTAAATCTTTACTTTATAGTTTTCAAAATATCTATTCAAATCCAAGTTTTCAAATCGAGTATAAGTTAATAATATTTTTATACAAAAAGTATATATTTTATTAATTTATATATATCACAAAAAATCTATGATTTCTACATGAATTTGGGGATAAGTTTCGCACTTCAAAGTGAACAAATTAAATGAATAATATTTATCTCCAACTTTTTGAAGATTTTTATCCACAACAAAAGAGTAAATCTTTACTTTATAGTTTTCAAAATATTTATTCAAATCCAAGTTTTCAAATCGAATATAAGTTAATAATATTTTTATACAAAAAGTATATATTTTATTAATTTATATATATCACAAAAAATCTATGATTTCTACATGAATTTGGGGATAAGTTTCGCACTTCAAAGTGAACAAATTAAATGAATAATATTTATCTTCAACTTTTTGAAGATTTTTATCCACAACAAAAGAATAAATCTTTACTTTATAGTTTTCAAAATATCTATTCAAATCCATTTTTTCAAATCGATTATAATTGAATAATATTTTTATGTTTACAAAATGTTTATATTTTATTTATTTATAAATATCAAGGAAACATTTTGCAAAATTATCCTTATAAATTATTATTATTTATATATGTAATTGAATTGCCAAAAAATATATACTCTCAAGTTGAAGACCATTCCATAGAAATTTGTTACACAAAGTAAGCTTAATAAGATACATTTGAAGAGGCAACCTATACACATTATATCCAATTAAGTTGAATTCAGAATACAACACACAACGAAAGCTGAGATGAGATGAGCACGTGTAACTCGTAGGAATATTTGAGACATCCTTGTGCAATTTTCCCCGCTGCGTAATCCTCCACTTTACACACGCCCAAGAGAGCTTTTCAACATTTACTTTGCGCTTGTATCTTTGTCTTGTCTTCGGCTGACAACTTTTCACTTACTGCTGGGAAATTAATTAAGAGCAGTTCCTCGCTGTTGTTGTTGTTGTTGTTGTTGTTAGGCAATTGTGAAGCGCCAGGCTAAGCCAATAAATCCTTGTTGGCTGTCACACAGCGCAAAAAAAAAAAAAAGAGAGAATATATAGAGTAGTATATTATATGAGTGGGGAGCCACAGATTGGGAAGAGCACATTGTTTATCTCTGGGATGTGGACAAATTAGTGCATTTTAAATTAAGCCAAGCGACTAATTTAATTACAACGCAGTGAGAAATCGCATAAATTTTCACACTCAAATCATTTTAATGAACTGCCAAATCCAACTGTCATCTGTCTGTCTGTCTGCCCGTCCGTCTGTCTGTGTGTCTATTTGGTTCGTCTGTTTGCACACAATTAAAACGTAATTCGAAATAGACACAGACAATGATAGGAAGAGTCAACTGAAATGCATTTGGGAGTTTTGTTGATTTTGGCAGCAAATGGGCAAACTTTTGCAAATTCCCCAAAATGTATTCATCACACAAGTATTTTTCGCGCACTCGCTGTGTAAACAAGTATTTGATTTTTAACAAATATTGACAGCTGAATGACAGTTGATTACGTATTGCGATTTGTGGTTTCTATTTCTAGTATTTTCAAATGAAATGGCACATTTTCAGCCTTCAAGTATCGCGAGCCAAAAACAAAACCCCATAAATCTTGCACAAATATTTGGTCAAGTAAATCAACTGTAGACCTGGAAACCCAATCTGAAAATGAGAGTAAACTTGGCCAAGCCAGCATGACGGGCCATAAATTATAAGCCAAATAGAAAATAATACTCTAGAATAATCTTAATACACTGAATGACCCACAAATGACACTTTCACATGTGTGTTTAGTTCATCTCAATCTCAATTAAGCCAAAGTGATGCCCAAATTAAACACAATTGTCTGATACATAGTGCCACATGCCGCATGCCGCATGCCGCTTGCCGCACAGACAATTCTACACAAACATAAATGTGTGCGGTGAGCTGTCTCATCAATCATCAAGATGGGAATTGTGTGTGTGAAACTTTTAACGAAAACGTTTAAACGTGACTTCCGACTTTGGAGAGTTTCCACAGTTTCAACGTGTCGTCTTCCCTTAAGCATGTGAATGTGTAAGCATACAGAAGTATTTATTACAGCAATATGTCTCCATCTAAGAGTAAGCCACAAGCACTCACACACACACGCTCAGTTGGCCCAAAAAGTGTGGATAAGCGTGGGCCAATAATGCGCATAACTGCATGTTGCATACCAACCTGTTCCGGTTTTAGCTTTGCAAGAATCGCTGTAGTATGCTGCATAAATCATTGTAGTCGTATTCGGCCACATTCATTACACGCTTTCGTTGCAGCAGCATTCAGCACTCATAAATTAAGCGAACCCTTTCAATGCTTTGCGCAATTCAATTTAACATGGCTGACCTTTTCGTTTGACCTTTCACACGTTTTCGTATTAAGCAACCCATTACAACATGATTATCTATACTTTGCCTTTGATAGCCGATCATGTGGACTATAATTCATCGTTTCATATTAAATTCATTATAATCACTATAATTTGTATCAAGTTTTTAAATTACGTGCACTATTATTTAAACAATAATGCGGACTCCACAAAATGGAGTAATAATAACGAAACAATAACAAAAAACCCGCCATATGAAAACATATGCTCTAAGTGTTGGATAGTGTTGCGGGTTTTCTCACAGCTTTCAGCTGAGCAACCCCAGTGTGACCATAAATACATTGTGGTATAAAATTACTAAGAAATTCTGATTTTCGCATAACTGCTGATTCATCTCTATTTGAACTTTTCAAATATTTGCTTGTTTTATTTTTTTAACTATATATATTCTAAATAGTACTGCCATTTAAAATGCACGCCGAGCTGTCGATGCATTGCATCAGTTCCGATAGTGCTGGTTACATGGTTGCTTTCGATGATTATCATAAGTTATCGGCGAAAAATACTTCAGCACAAAACAGATCGCGTCGATTTGAAAAGTAATTTGGTTTATGTGAGAGTGAATTTGTTTTCAATTTTAAATATATTTTAAGAACTATATGGTCAAAATGTCACTTGAAAATGTGACAAAACAATTGCGCGGCACACGAAAAGACGCTGAGAATGCCGCAGAGGCAATTCAACAGCAATTTAAACTAATTAGAAAGGGCGGGACGTCAAGCGTCGCTTCAGCAGCTCTACGAATATTAAGACAATTATGCTGTGCGCTTCAAGACAATTACCATAAATATGCGGACATATATTGCAACATTGTGGCGTGCTTGATGCCACACGTTGAGCCCGTTGCAGCTAAACCGGAGTATTGGGTAAATCATTTAACTAGCTTGCAATACATTCACCATGCGCTTTGTCAGCAGGTAATGCGATATAATATGGAAGGATTTAAGATAGAAAACTAACAAATTTTGATTGCAGCAAACAAATGCGGAATGCAAAAGATTCTACAGCTTGGTCAATGCACAGCGAGTGCAATTGCAGCAAAAGACTGACTACAAATTCTATATCAACATCCACATCAAGCACTTCTATTTTTATGGCCAACAAATGCAGAAACCCTCAACAGCCACGAAGGATGCTGTGGAGCAGCTTTGCTCTGCAATGCTGGCCATGGGAACCCTTTTTGAAACCATGCAACATTATCATGTGGGCTACAGCGAACTGATTGGGGAACTAAATCAGATTCTTGGCAAAAGAAGCGGCACTTTTCTCAAAGTCCTTGGCTCGCTGCCTGTAGCTGAATCCAACAAAATGTTTGAGCCGCTTTTCAAGTTAATTGCGAGTAATGTCGGCAGCACTGAATCACTGAGTAAACAACTGCCGGAGTATTTGAGTGCGCTGCAGGCGCTCATCCAGATCGACGGTTTTGCGTGGCAGCAAAAGGCGGCTGCTTTGCAGAAACCACTTGCTGTCCGTCTGCTGCGTAGCCTGCGCTTGTTGTACAAAGAGTTGCAGCTGGAGGGGCATGCTCTGCAACTGCTCTACTATCACATGAAGTTGCTGCTCAAACGAGAAACGGATGTCGATGCGAAGAAGACCTATATTGATTTAGTCAAAAATTGGCAGCACTTTTTAGGCACCCAATGCGCTGCGCAGACGCAAGAGCAATGGTTCATTGATCTTCTAGTGCTGTTTGTGCGGTTACAACGGCAAATACATCAACCAGAGGGCAGGACAAACTGCTTTGAACACTTCTGGCGTTCATTGGATGGCCAAAATACGGCTGAAGCTAATGCCGCACATTTTGAACTACTACAAAGCTTGATTAACAGCTCGAGAAGCATTAGCGGCAAGAGTTCGTTGGCCGCCAGCTGCAGTAATGACATTAGTTGCCAGAGCATGCGGAAGCACTGCGTCTTTAGCCTAGGCTGCTGTGCTATTGCCGCATACAGCACTTGGCAACCCACAGATCAGGCCAAATTGTCCAAGGTAAGTAAGAGAGTGCTTAATTCTTCCCAGTCCAGCTTAAAGAACTCTTGTCTTGCAGACAGCACAAAAAGGTATTGGAAACATTTTCAACTACGCCGTGGATGTGCTTAAGGTTACAGCGTGCATGAAGCCCAACAGCGTCGAACTGGTCAACTTAACGTGGCATCTGACCAACATAGCAGACAAGATAACAACTGACGCACAATTGGAGCTGATGCAGCGTTTGTTTAAACCGCTGCAGAAACTGTTCCCGCTTCTCGAAGCGAATGCGATGCGGCAACTCTTGCGTCGCATTTACAAGGGTAGCGCCAACTGCACTAAGCAGCCAATGCTTGTGGCACAGTTACAGAGCTCCTACATTGCGGCCATCAACTGCCCAGCGCGTCAGTTTCAGCAGCTGTGCCTCTATTATCGCACCAGCCCCTTGTCCATCAGCATCTATGAGCTGCATGAGCAGAGTCCTTTGGCCATTGAGATGAACGCAGCAAAGAAGCGCAAGTTCTATGAACTGGATATGCTGACAGTCCTCAGCAGCAGAAAGACGCCAGCAATGCTGCAGTCGCTGTTACTTCATCATCACACCGACTATCATATGGCTCTGCTAGGACGTCACTTGCGCACAGATTCCAAAACACATAAGAAGTTGGAGGTATTGCGGATGCGGCTCCAGAATAAGGCACAAAGTCAGCGACTGACGCGACTAGAACAATTGGTGCTGGGCCATGTGAGTGTGGGCAAACTGCTGGAAATGCTTGAGGGGCAAAAGATCACGGTATCCATTAAGGAGACGGCGGAGAAAGTGCTGGAGGAGCTGCTCAACAAAAGCAATATGCAGAGCATCAATATTATGGCCGAGATGCCGCTGCTGAAGCTGGCCACAGCGGCCATAGATGCCTTCGCAGTCTTCTTTAATGAGGTAAGATATTGTAGTAATACTTTTTGTGCTAGCTAACCTTAAGTGGAATACTTATCTAATTAAATATGTGAATAGAGATCTCTTAGCTTACATTCTTGATCAGCATCGACACCCAAAGCTACTATAAAAAACAGACAGCAAATCAAGTTTGCTTTAAAATTTGGACACGCTTCCCTTCGCACCCACAAAGCGGAATAAAATCAGTGCTATAATCTTCAACTTTAGTATGACATTAATAATGATAATATAAATAATTTATAATTTAAATTTTATTTAACTCTGAAATAATTTAAGATCATTTACAGTTGCTTTGTTAAATTTAACAACAGCATTATAAAAACGTAATCATTAGGTTGATGACCAGACTTCGATAATACGACTGTAATATTAATGTTCTATTAATATTTGACTTGTTTTAAAGATGTTAACAACACCAAACCTAAACTCTTATTGCTTTTCTCAAAATGTTGTTTACTTATTATATTTCTTGACTTTGCTTACAGGCTGACGCCGAGCCGCTGAGCAGTGAAGAGGCGCTCATTGACTGGGAGGCGCTGATCGAGGATATCCTTGTGGTCGCCATGTCTCTCTCCACCATGGGCTACACCCAGCAGGCGGATGCAGCTTGGCTGCTGCTTCTACGAATCGCACGCCTTCTCGGTGATCGTTTCAACTATCTGCGTGCGCTCAGCCATTTTACCTCAAATTATGCACAACATCCACTCGTTGATCTGGCAAGTGAGGTGACACATGCTCAACTGCTGCTGGACGAGCTCTGGCCGCAGCTGCACATCGCTACCTACTACAAACGTGAGCACAGCATATTGATGCTGTGCCTCTGCCACATGGCGTTGTACTATGCCCGCCTGGGCAGCATGAGTCATTTCCAGTTGCTGCTGTTGCAGGCTGAGCGAGTGCGCGATCAGTTTGTGGAGCGTGTGGGCAAATGCGACATTATTCAGCTGACGCTGCAATCGGTCCGTTTTCGCATCTGCTATCAGCAGCGTCACTGCAGCTTGGTCGCCAAGATGCCCACGGCACTGCAGCAGCTGGACACCCTGGCGGATAGTGTGCGCAATTTTACCAGCATTTCATCCGTGGATCACGGTGCACTTGTGCTGCTGCTGGGCGATCTGGTGCGCGACTCCACGGAGTGCACAGCGAATCGTCTGAGTGAGCTGCCCAATTTCGGCAGCAGTCTGCTGCAGGTGCTGCTCCAAGGTGGCATGGTGCTGCGTGTCGTCGAGGTGCTCATCTCGTGGATGTGGACCAATGTGCGCATGGAGTGCCTGGAGAAGGCGCTCTCCAAGCTGCGGCTCATCGAGCATTTTCTCTGCATACAACCGTCCGAATCGCGTCCGTCACAAAAGAAAGCTAGAGACTTGGTTGATGCGCCGCTGGATGGCAAGTCGAAGCCCATGGAGGAGCTGATGAGTCAATTGCAATTGGAGCAGTTTGTGGAACCCATACGCAAGCAGCTGCCACAGTCCGCCACAGGGTTTGCGCCTCGACTTGTAAGTAACTTATGGTTTTCTCTATCGATTGTTGAGTAATTCCTGTTCTCACTTAACAGGATATGCAAGCTGCAGTCGACAGCCGTTTGACCTTGCAACGCTACATGGAACATGCGCTGCCTGCTCCGCTTAAGAGCCTCAAGCTGCAGTGCGTCTATTTTACCGTGGGATGCTTGCATGCACATCTCTACTTCCTCAATCGGGAGCATGACCAGCTGGACACTTTCTATGCCATGGCCAATGATTGGTTGCTGGGCGATAAACAGCGCGGCGCTGCCTTGGGTCCCATGCTGTTTGTGCTGCAAATCTATCAGGCCAACTATTTGCGTGATAAGCAGAAGTATCGCGGTGCCATTGACATCACGGAGCCTGCACTGCAGCTGGCCAATAGCGAGCCGGCGCAGCATCGCATCGATGTCAACTATCGCAGCAATCTGCTGTTGCAGCTGCGCACAGCACAGTTGCAGTTGCATCCGACACCAAAGCTACCAAGGCCAAAGCAGCGGGCACTCGATTTCAACATTTCGCCAGAGAAGAAGGTCAAAGCAAGTGCTTCCAGCAAGAAGCCGCTGAAAATTGTGATATACACAGATGATGTGAGCCCATTGAGCGACGCCACAAACAGCGTGGAGAGCAGCAGCAGCCCGGAGTGCTTAGATCTCAATGCCTGTCAGCTGATCGAAACCATTGACCTAAGCGACGACGAGCCAACAGTTAGCCTGAAGCCCGCGACAACAACTCGACGCAATGCGTCCGCTTCAAAGAAACTCGAAGTGCCCATCCGCAGCAGCAGCAAGCAACGCCATGACTTGCCCGAGGTGACACCCAAGACGACAACGATTCGGACCAGAGGACGCGCCAAGCGAGAGGAGATTGTCGAGCCAGTGATAGTGCCCACCACGGTGAGCAGTCGACGGCGCCAAAGGAACTGATTTTTAAACTAATTTTAATATATGTTTTAGCACAATTAATTATTACGCATTGATATTTATATTGAATTTTCTACAAAAAGTAAAATAAACGTTGCAACCTCTTAAGCAATGTGACTCGTCATGGACAGCAAAGAGCTCTGGCAGTTGTCCTGACTCCAGATGCCATGCTGCAGCAGCTGCTCGCCGTTCTTCTCATGGTAGTAGACACCCAAACCGGACTTGCAGCCGCGCTCAAACTCGCCCACATAGCGGTTGCCATTGGCTGCGAATTACTTCCATAATTATACAATTTATTCCCTCATATTCTGGACTCACCTGCGTAGAGCACGCCTTTGCCGTGCATGGCATCGTTTTGCCACTCGCCAATGTAGATGCGTCCATCCGCATGCCACTGAATGCCATGGCCATGACGTCCATTCGCCTGCCACTGGCCATAGTAGACGGTGCCATCCTTGTAGTACTGCTTCCCCTCTCCGCAGCGAACATTCTGCACCCACTGACCCACATAGACACGCTCCGCATGTCCATTCCCGCACTGCCTACGCAGCGTGCCGTTGCCGTGACGCTGGCCAAGACGCCACTGACCCTCGTAGATGAGGCCACGTCCGTTGTCTTTCACGCCATAGCCATGATGTTGTCCCTGCTGCCACCTGCCCTCATAGTGGCCACCATCGGCGGTATAGCGTTGGCAGCGCACGCCACTTGCTCGCCGCGACATATTGTCGTCAACTGAGGCCCAGGAATGGGAAAGCGCCGCAGTCTTCACGGAGTGCTTCAGTGTGGTAACAGGGTATAATAAGTTTGTGGCAAGCTAAAGCTCATTTATCCTGCTTTCTGTCTATCCGACTGTAAACACAACTATATCTCGGAGTTCATAAGACCTAGAGACTTCTAAGATGGTAGTTTATTTTAGGATTTAGATACATTCCATGAAAAAGAGCTTATACCCAGTGAGTATCAAATTACTCCCTAAATTTAAGTACAATTAATTAAGTTTAATCAATGTAAATAGTGTCTTAAATTAGATAGCAGGTATCTGCTTTATCCTGCGTTCTGTCTGTCCGTCTGCAAAAACATCTAGATCTCGGAGTTCATAAGAGCTAAAGACACTCAAGTTGATAGTTTATTTTAGGAT
Organism: Drosophila albomicans; assembly: GCF_009650485.2. Taxonomy (NCBI): domain Eukaryota; kingdom Metazoa; phylum Arthropoda; class Insecta; order Diptera; family Drosophilidae; genus Drosophila; species Drosophila albomicans. The sequence continues at coordinate 20,359,196 of NC_047629.2, read as the reverse complement.
TGAGCCACGCTCTTTAAAAAAGATCTTATACCCAGTGAGTATCAAATTACTCGTAAGTACAATCAATGTCAATAGTATCCCAAATTAGGTAGCAGGTATCCCGCAGTCGAGTGCACTCTTCGCCGAGTTGTTTGTCATCTGCCATCTGCACCGTGCCAGTCACAATCGGGTGTCGCGTGGACGGGGGCTGGCTCTGCTTTTCTAATCAAGCTGCTAACATGTCTTGTCTGTGCCACAATAGGTTAACCCGCTGAATGGAGGCCAATGCCTGACACGCAACCAACCTGCTGCTTAGGAGTTGGGGGACTTAGCAAAGGAGTTAGAAATTGCGACATCTTTGCTTATGTCTAGGAAAATAAAACATTCTCTTTAATTAAGTATATAAATTACGAGCGAGATATCGCTTACACATAGGGACTACCAATAAATATACAGTAAGGACTCGGATCCGTGCACACAAAACAAACGGATCGAATATCGAACGTAAATACACATCGTATATCGTCTTACATTATTCGTTTAATAAGTGTATGTAAAGTAGTTTCTCATTTTCTTTTCTTTTCATTTAATTGTATGTTTATATATAAAGTATAGTATATTGCCTTATGCGTATCACAATTTGCATTTGCTACAAATTCCACATCTGAACCGATTTGTAGTCTAAAATTTAATGTTAACGTCTCTTGGCCGTGGCCTTATTTATGTCTTTTCTATGTTAACGATTACTCGATTACTCGGGTGCCAGAGTTCGTCTTTCGCCGGCTAAACAATATCGCCGGAAGCGCCATAGTTAAATCCATTGTTGCGTGCATTGTTGTGTACCTCGAGGTGATCCTGCTCCATCTGCTCCTTGAGCATCTCCAGCTCCCGTATACCCGACACGGTCACCTCATATTTGTGCGTTACCAGCGAGCGATAAAAGTGCACGGCAAAGGCAAGAAACACGACCATGACGGGTATGAGAACAACCACCGCCGACCAGGCGGCTTCCTTGCTCAGATCGTAGAACTTCACCCAGCACAATATCGCAATCTCCACCAGAAAGAGTATCAGTCCCAGCAGCGTTGAGAATGCCCAGGCCGTCTCAATGTACCAATGCAAACGCTCATGCGGCGACTCATGGACCAACGAGATGCTGTGCAGATTGCAGACCGTCTCGATGTTGGGCAGAATACAGGTGCTGATCATCAGCGCCAGCATGTGAACGGCCACCAGCAGCGTGGTGCAAATGGCGAAGGCCACCAGCATCGAGGGTGGCACAAGTGTCTCCTTATCCAGCTGCACCTCCACCATGGCCACCTGCGACGAAAAGCGAGAGTAGAGCAATTAGAATTGGAATGAGAGAAACCGAAACGGAAGACTGAGCAGGAGAGAGCGAGACCGAGAGCGGAAGCACTCTGCTAGCAAACTTGTCGCCTTTCATTATGTAGTGTATGATAGATATGAGTGTATATCTGTGTGTGCTTTAATTATATTATTAGCCAATTCTTGTTGCGGCCTTTTTGGCAGCAACCGAAGCAGAAGCAGTGCGAATATATTCGATAGATATTCATGCATATTTATGCGATTATCCTCGCCTGTTTGTTTGTCCGCTATATATTTCACAGTGGTATGCCAACAATTAAGCGCCTACACAGACTGATCGAATGCTGAATACCCTGTTTACACATCCTATTAATTTTTACATAATGTATGACTAAATTGTATTGAACATGCTCGACATGTTGAGCATATTAATATTAAAAATATAGTATGTATGGTAAAAAATAGAAATTAAAGTTAACTAAATAAAAACTATTTCTTGGCGATTTACTGTTAAATACCCTTTATATAATATGTTCGAACATGCATCATATACATACATGATTGATGAGAGCAAATTAGATGTTTAAAATGTTAATCAAAAACATACGTGTTTGTTATAAACTTGAAATCACGTCAGCTAACTAAACTTTTTCCCCGACTAAAATAAATAATGTGTTTGTTAAATTCACTCTATATTAAAGCAAGCTTTTGAATATTTAACAATGGTAAAATTACTCTATTGTTTAAAGAACTGAAGTATTGCATGTATAGTAAGTTAAGTTTAACGTGTATTAACCATAAAACATGTTTTTATATAGATAAGCAAGATTAACTCTTTATAACGAAGTTAGTTTTTCCTTCCCACACTTTATCTTGTTAATTATAATATTGTTAACAATGTTTGTAGAAGAAAATAATACAAATTTGGATGACTAAGTGATGTATCATAAGCCTAAGTGAATGTATGATAAGGAAAAATAAATAAAATATAAATAATTGAGACAAATTATTTATAATAAATGTATAAATCAAATTGAAGTTTTCATTGGATATTAATGAAAATAAATAAAATACAAATAATGAAGACAAACAAACTACTAAATGTACCATATAAATCGAATTTCAGTGTACCTTTTGGTAAAATAAATAAATAATATAGAAATAATTTAGGCAAATATCATTAATAAATGTATAAATCGAATTTAAGTTTTCATTGGATACTAAATACTCTATCCTATTTATTTTGCGTGTAGTAAAACGTCTAGCATGACCTATGCAACTATTTGATGTTTACAGGGCATTTAAAAATATTTGAACTTTTAATTAAATTATATTTATATTTATACAGTTATGCTGCTACAAATCAGCCCAACTAATTACGTACTTAATGCGATAACTTTAGTAAAAAAAAGAAGGAAAATATAAGAAGTACACTCACCATGGCGAATCCAGATAGAAGAGCTGATGTCTTGCTGGACGCTTTCAGCTTGGCTCGGCTGAGCTGCAACTTGCGCCAGGACAAATAGGTGGGCGAGTGTAGATCCTCGCCAGACTGCGACATGCTGCTGCGGGCGGTGCGGCGTGGCTGAAAACGAGAGAGTTGATGCTCTTGATATGTGCGCAACTTAATAGGAGGGCATGCACTGGAGTATGACTGTACTATAGGGGGTGGTGGTGCTACAGCTGCTGCGGCTGCTGCTGCTGCTGGCCCTAACCCTGTCCCTGTCCCTGACCCTGGCAATGGGAACAACGGTGGCGAAGTCGCTGAAGCTGACGCTGAAGCAGACGACGACGACAGCGGAGGTGGCGGCGATGCTTGTTGCTGCGCGTTGAAGCGACGCGAGCTCGCGTGCGGCGAATTCGAATGCAAATTGCTGTAGTTTAAATATCGCGTCGAACCGACAATGCTGCTCGGCACCGAGTGGGTGTAACGACTGAATCCCAATTGCTGTTGCTGTAGCTGCTGCTGCTGTTGTTGGTACTGACTCAGTCTCGAGGGGCGATACGAATCACAGAGACTGTAGTCGCCATAGCAATGCCCAGCAGCACTCGCTGAGTTGTTCGCCGCATTGGCAGTGGCCGCTGCTGTATAGGCATCCACGCTGGCCGCTAGCTTCGCTGTGGCATGCAGCGCACTTGCTAGCGCATAGCGTCTGCTTGCCGCAGGGGGCAGCAGCGGGCGGTTGGCGGCAGCCAATGGCAGTGACAGTGGCAACGCTTGTTGAGAGAGCACTTCCTTCTCGCTCTCTCGCTCGCGTTCGCGCTCCCTCTCGTTGGGTAGCTCCCGGGTTGTTGTTGATAGCGGCGTGTCGAGCGTCTCGCTGCTCTCAGTTCGCTCCGTTGTCGATGTGGGATGCTCGCTGCCATCGAATGAGCTCTGCTGTTGATTCAGCAGCAGGCTGCTGTGGCTGAGATTTGTGCGAGCGTAGCGTAGATTTGAGTACATTATGTTGGTGCTACTTTTGCTGCCGGATAGATTCTGTGTCAACAGTTGTTCTCTCTCCTTCTTTGTCGCTCCTTGCAGTTCGCCCTTCTCCCTTTGGTTGTCTGTTGATTGCGAAAGCTTTTGGCGTCGCGGCGGTTTAAGCGGCACCTCAAAGCAATTGGAACGCATGTGCAGTTGTTGTTTGTATTGTCAATTTAATTAGGCTGCTTTGCTGCACTTCACTTTCTTGCTCTCACTTATTCACTACTCTCTCCCTTCTGTTTATGCGTACATACTGCTTATCAGACTTAACACTTACACAAACACACACACACGGTTCTTTATTTGCATGTTGTGTATTAGAATTTATTTTGAATTTCAAAGTTCTTTTTTTTTTGTTAAAACGCTCAAACTTTAAGTGTAAGTCGAAGTGAGAGTAAAAGAGAGCTTAACACTTTGGCAATTCCTTTGCACTATCAATTTAAACTTTCGCTCTCTGAGCAGTGAACAGTCTAAGCTGCTCTCAATACACGACACAAAAAAAGCTCGCTTCACTTGGCTGCGTTCTTGCCATTCATTTTAATAGATGGCTATTGCTGATAGCGCTCACTTTGCTGTTTCTTGTTGTTTTTGCAGTTTCCAGTTTGTTCTTATTAATTATTATTGTTTGCTTGTTTTCTGTTTGCCCGACGTCTTCGCGTATTGATTGGAAGGCAATTGCACTCACACTGCGACACGCACACACAATAATCGTTTGCTTGGTTTAATTGTCGGTCGGCTTCTTGGCAACAAACTGTTTAGCAGCTTGTTAGTGCTCTCTCTCTCTCTCTCTTTCTTCTTGCAGCTCTTTGCGTGTTTTGGCATTAGCTTGTGTGTGTGTGTGCGAATGTGTATGTTTGTGGCTAGTCTAGCGTATTTAAATATTTACTTTTTATTTATAAACATTTTATAGCATATAAAAATGTAAAATGAATGTGTCAATAAAGCACAATAACACAATTTAGCACATATTTATGAGCACGTCTGCCATGTATGCGTGTATTGGTATCGTACGTGAGCTAAGCTTTCCGAATCGATAAACGATTACCGATCATTAGAACTGCGATTATGGAGACGCGTTTTAGGCGCACTTAACTTTTATCGTTTCCTTTTGTGCGCTCAACAAAAACAAAAGGCCTTAATCACGATCACGGGGACAAGTTCACGGCAACGGAACGAAGCGACGAAGACAAATGAATTAATTTTAATTAAATTGAATTGCAATGCGGCTCGATTTCGACAAATTTCAACTATTTAGCCACAGTATTTGCTCCTCACTCTCTCCTTTGGTCTTGTGCACTCTCCGTATTCCTTGCCAGACACACACACACATACACAAACGCGCCGGTGAGATTCGTTGCTGTTGTGGTCGGTCGATTGCTGCGTGAATCGGTAAGTAGTGGGTGGTGGGCGGTTGGTTGAAGGTGCGAACGCGCGACAACGTCTAGTTAACAACTAACTGATACTGATACGGCGATGGCGATGTCGATGCGACGACGTTGGCGTTGGTTGCTGAACTGTCGGCGGCGGCGCGCGTGATATTCAAATTCGACAATCAATTTGGCGACGACGGCGACGACAACAACGGCAGCCTGCGACGACAGAAACAACAACAATAACAACAACTACAATATAACAATAGAAAATCGAATTACAAAGTGCCATTTGAATTAAACCGAATAGAAAAGAAACTAAAAAAACATTGGCGGCTCGAGGGGCAGCACATGTGAACAGAAACAGAAACAGAACGGAAAGCGGAAAACAACCAAAATTACAAAATGCAAAAACGAGACAGAAGTGCGACGCGTCGGTGTGGACAGTCTTTGCTCCCACTCTCGCTCTCGCTCTCTCCCACTGTCTCACTCTCTCCCACACTCTCTTGGCAGCGATCAATCAGCGTATTTTCTACCTGTCGCCCATCTGATGCTCATCAATGGGGAAATAAAATGATACAAAATGCTGCTTGTTCGCCACTTGGCACAATTGGCAGTTGGCATATTATTTGTTGGTCGGTCATAACCCTGAACTATGCAGTGATTGAATGTACATTCAATTAGATTTTTATAGATGACAACGCTGACCATTCAGTTGACACCAATCAATTAACAAAATGAAGGGAAAGCATCGACAGAAAGCGACTGGAATGTAATACAAATGGCCAATTAATGTGCTTATACTCATACACAGGTGTCGAACCCCGTTCCACGAATAACTTCTGGAAAGAACTGTCGTTCGAAGCTAACGATCCGATTGCAATTTCCAGTATTGATGGTTTTCTCCTTAAATATATTATATATATCACAGTAATGATGATAATGGAGAACGGTTAACAGTCAACGGAGTGTGATTAATGCCCAACCACAAAACAAATAAATATCAATAAACCGCGTTCCTTTAATTCAGTACTTCAACCACAGATTTTGAATCTTCCTATACTATACATTTTCAACTTTAATTCTCTTAAAGGAAAATACATTGATTTGAAACCTAAACTAAAAAATAGAGAAGAATATTTGAAACACATTGAGCTTGCTTTCATTTTTATAAAACGTTTATGTATTACTAACGAATTCAGCAAATATAAAACATTTAAATACATTAAAATTTATAATATTGGAATATTTGCAGAAATAAGAATTGAAATTTAATAAGTACAATTTACAGTGAGTCTTTGGGAAATACATATATTTCAGAGTATTATTTTTTACTTTCACTTGTTATAAAATGAAGTAATCTTATGTAATTCCAGTCTGATATATTCTTAACTATCTGAAACAGACATCTGATAACGTAACTACCAAATCTATTTAAAGAATAATCAAATCATACCTCAACCAATGAGAGGTGTACAAGTTTTGCCAGGTTACAATTGATAAGCAACGATATCTCTTCAAATTGAAATAACTATTATGAAAACTAACTATTATAAATAACAACATTTAGTTTGTTGTTTTAATAAGAATTATAAGAGCATGTAAATTATAATTATATACTTCGGAAAGTGCTAGTTCTATTGTAGACTTTATTATTTATTTATTTTTCTATTGTAGACTTTATTATTTATTTATTTTTTATAAGTCCGAAAGGTTTCGTAATCTAGAGAAAACAAATTAACCGCATAAATAAACTTACTATTAATACTGAACTTTATACTTGACTTTCACCTAATAATAATTAACAATAGGCTGCATCTACACTATGAAATCATTATCGTATTTTTAAATTACAATTCTGTCAAACAAGTGCTTGTTTTTAAAGTTGATTGAAGTTTGCAATTGTGAATAGCAAGTAACGACCTTAATGTCTTTATCAAATTTAACCTACTTATTCTCCTAAAAAGCTTATGTCGGTTTAGCGGAATTTGCTTTTATTTTATGTTTAATCGAAGTTTACGCGTTGTGTGTATTTACATATGTTGCGTTAAGTTCTTTACAACGTTATCACAACTCGAATTCGCTTCGTTGCCGTTGGAATTGAAAGCAAAATTGATATTGGAATACAAACAGATTAAGCAAACAAGGAGGGGGCATCATTAAAGTCGCCAAATTTTTGTTTATCGCATGCCAACATGTGATAAAAACCCTACCAAGGGTGTGCACAACAATAAACGCAGCACGAGGCCAATTTATTTGAATTTAAGGATGGGGCGAAAACATTTTGAGTTCTGAGTTATCCAAAAAAGAACAGCAATAGAGAGAGCCTCACATGACGTCAGCGGCAAGATCGATTGTACGATGTGAAAAAGCAACAAAAATAAGTCGCAGGTAAAAATATTTTTTAAATATTACACACGCACACACAAACATAAGCATAGAGCGAGAGACACTCTCCTAATACACGCAAAGCGAGTGGGATCTGGTTCCACTTGAAATGGAGGCCAAGTTTAAGGCGAGAATTCGTTGCCCGTGAAACGCGACGAATTCGCCGCAATTTGTTGTTGTTTTCGCTTTGGAGAATTGCCAGCAGCGCGTTAGCGGCTTAAACTTTCCACCAAATAAATATCGCGTATTAGATGAAGGCGAGAGAGAATGAGTGAGTGGGAGGAGGAATGAATAATGAGGAAAAAAAGTGTGCAAATATGATTGATTTGTAAATATATTTTTGAACTTACCTTTGAGAGATTCTGACTGGATGTTGGCAGCTGTGATGCCGAGTTGCTAAAGCTGGAACGTTTGAAGGCGAAAGCGCCGCCGTTGCCGTTACCGTTATTGCTGCTGCCCGAACTACTGCCAAAGTGATTATTATTATTGTTGCTGTGATTGTTATTGTTATTGTTGTATGGATGGAAATGCAACTGCTGATTTTGGTGCTGTTGACCAGTTGCTATTGTTGTTGCTGCTGCGACAGCAGCGGCGACGACGTGCTGAAAATGTTGAGCACTCGCTGACGTGTTAATCTCACTGCCAATTGGGTGTACGAATGTACTCAAGTTCAAATTGCCGGCAGAATGGCGTAGGGCTTTGATTGACGCTGGCGTCGTCGATTGTTGTTGTTGCTGTTGTTGTGGCTGCTGTTGCAGTTGTTGCAATTGATTGGATGCTGAGGTTGCGTTGAGCGTCTCTAGGCCAACACCAGCTGAGCTTGTTGTGTGCCACACAGACATCTTGAGCAGTACTGGGGTGTCTTCTCAGTTGCGGCGAAAGCGGCGTCCAAATTCCTTGAGAAAGCACCCATTTTGTTTGTATGTATTCCAATAAAGACGCCAGAAGAATAAGAAAACAAGCACACACAATACACAAGACGAACGAGACAGACAGAGACGGCGCGACAAGAGACAAGTTGTGTTGGTGGATTAAGTACGTTAGGAACAGTGGGTAAATTAAAATTAAAACATCTGTATACGACAGTAATTTACATATTAATTATTATTAAGACGTATTGCTTATGTTCACATATTAAGTACGCGCTTTTTTCTAGCGTCAACAGTGCGAACAACTGAGACAACAAAATCAGACTAATAATCAACAGGCAGTGTGACCGCGCCAAACGCTTTAAGAAATACCCAATATATCAAATGAATACTACTCCAGCCGTAAAATATACCATTTATAATTTATCGAATTTATTTTCAGTTTCTTGGTTGTTTTTACTGTCTTGCAAGTTGCAACATCATTAGAAGAGGACAAAATCTTTTTTGTTTGTATTTAGCATTCAAATAATATATGTATTGGCTATAGAATAATTTTTCTATTTTCCTCATTTGCTTTTAGCCATTTTATTGCATTTCAAAATATTATGTGAAAAGCGTTGCTCAACTGAGAAACTCACTGTCGTTTATTATGTACGGTGGCAACGCTACACTGCACTGCAACTGCAGTTGGCAGCGCTGCCATTTTGCGCGCCATCTTTAAATATGGCACATCTAAATAAAATAATCAAATAAGCTTAAACAAATGTTTAAATGCTAAAATTTAAACACTGGCCATAAATTATGTTCGTGTGGTAATTTGAATGCCAATGTTGCCAAAAAGCTAAATATATTGAGAATAAAATGAATAAAAAAAGAGCAAATGCCGTTAGGCCCATTAATCAAACGCCCACGAATTGTGAGCTAATTAAATTATTTTGAACGCAAATAAATGAAATGCATTCTTCTCCGCTAGCAGTGACATACATTTTAATTTTGCATATGCTGCTGTTGTTATATTTGTTGTCTCGCTACGCTTTCGCAGTTTTTGCCTTTGTTGATATTGCTGTTTTGCTTTTTTCGCTTCCGGCGTGGGCGTTCGACGAGCTGCTTTTATTTTTGTCAACCAAACACACATACATACATGTGTGTATATGTTTGCCTGTCTATGCCTTGAACTTGCCAGCTTAGCAACTTGCCACAAGTCGCCGAAGAAAGCGCTCTGTCAATCAGTTACCTGAGCGACACATAGTAATTGTACTTGAGTACTTGTATCTGCGAGATACAGTTGCAGCCTCAACAAAGATACAGATACAGATTGATATGTAAATAAATCGGTATGTAAATCTCTTTTACCTATAGTTTCTTTTATCGGATTCTGCTTTTGGTTTTGCTTGTGAATTAATTTGGCAAATAGATACAGCTACAGCTACAGCAACAGCTACAGTTAGTGCCTGGGTCGAGTCATGTGCCGCAACAGTATCGTTTTATATTATTTATTTTGCTTTTGGGTTTTTTTTTTTGTTAATGGATTTCCTGGGTGGGGGTTCTTCTTCTTCTTCTGCTTCTTCTTTTGCCTGCCCTGCGCCACCTTTGAAGGTGTCGCAAACACAAATATGCGTAAATACAATTCTTATCAGACTATCAGCAAACTGCGACGCTTTGTTTGCTTTTGCAAATGGCAAACGGCAAACGGCAAATAGACAATTCAAAATAGACAAAGAGTCACACGGTTCAACTGGGAGTCTCATTTCAATTGCATACGCCATGATCGTGATGATGATTGTGGATTGTGGACCAGGAACTTGCTTCGACTTCTCTGCTCTCTGCTCTCGGCACACGTTTGGGCCCAGCACAATTAATGCCAATTAAAATCAATAAACTCAAGTACAACAAATAAATACTTGTAGTACTCACAAAATCGCCCTCCAAGCAGCACTCTACTTGCTCAGCTCACCTCTTTCAGAGCCTCGTTTACATTTTTTCGTCAAGTCATCGAGCTAATAATAAACCATAATTCTCAGAACGAAAATTGCCTTTCGATAACAAAGTAACGACAACAACAATAGCAACAACAGTCGACAACAACAACGACAATAACAAATATTTATAATATATTAAGTATTTTTTCTAGATATGCCCAACTACAGTCACGGGCCCTTGAAAATGTATTTGTGTAGATATCTTCAAGTTTGCAAATGAATTTGTTTGTTATTTTCCTTCTGCTTCTTATACTTTGTACTTTTTTTTGTTATTATTATTTTTTGCTTGGTGTTGACGTTTTGTTTGTCTGGCTTATGACGAAGGTTGCTAAATTTAACAGCACAGCATACATAATTCTAATCAATAAAAAATACGCCATTTGTTGAAGCTTCATAAATATGCACTTGACAGCTCTGTTAAGCTTAAAGTGTTAACCAACAGCGCTGTTAAGTGATAGAATGATCTGCGCTAAGTTTAAAGATAAAGCAACAGCGCTGTTAAGTGATAGAACGATCGCTGTTAACTTAAAAGTGTCAAGCAAGCACTCTTAACAGATAGGACAATCGCTCTGTTAGCTGAACAGTGTACGTCAACAGCTCTGCTAAGTTAAAAGTGTAAACTTTACACTGTAAAGCAAGCACTCTTAACATATGTCAACAACTCTGCTAAGTTAAGAGAGTAAAACATGCACTGTTAACAGACGTTTCCAGGACGTTGGCTTAAGCTCTCTGTTAGCTTAACAGTGTCTGCTATGCTAACACAGCTGTTAACGGTTGCTTAGAGCGTGGCAAATATTTAAACAGATACTCGATTTGTTGACCTAGAACTACTATTGTTGCGTATAGAAACCTACATTCTAAGCAAAAATAAATAAATAAAATTTCCATCACTTCAATTTGTAAATTTGCGTATTTTTAATGCTTAAAAACTTAAGTTCTAACAATGTTTGTCGTAATGCTAAACAATGGTAAATACAATAGATGGGCAAACGTGTGGGTTCTGAATGGTACAGTAATACAAAACATATATGATAATATAGAGCTAAGTACGCGGCACAAAACTAACAGCTAATGGACAAGATGAACATCACAAAACGGGGGAAAATCCCCCTTTGGCTGGCTTGGCTTGGCTGACTTACGAATAAAACTTAAAAACAAAAAATAAAATGGGATTGCAATTGACATGAGGGATTTTAACAACTAAAAATACAAGATACAAGAGGAATGTGGGAATTCCCCGCTGACAAGTGATCAGCGTATCGTGTGGCCAATGTTGCCCATGGACTTTTTGCGCTGATTGTTAACCTCGAAGCGTTGCATAATCTTTGCCACAATCGACGACGGCGGCTGATCCGAACTGGACGTGAGTCCCCGATAACCAAGCGCACTCGAATCGGCCAACGAACTGGCCAACTGCAGACGCTTGACGAACGCCTCCGTGTCGATGCCCGGCACCTTGGAGGGTTTGAGGAAACGCTTGGGAATGCGTGACAACATGTCCTCGGTACCGACGGGTCCGAAGCCCAGATTGATGAGTATGGCCTCGGGATCAGGTTTGCGTGACTCCAGCAGACTGTCCACACTCGAGTAGCGACTCGAGTCGGATTGCATGGAGACGGAACTGTCGCGCAGCAGGAGACTGCTAAAGCGATGTTGCCGCACCGCTTGGGGACTCATGTCGGGGGCCGTGCTGCACGAATCGAAGGAATCCTCGTGCCGCAGACAGCGACTGTGGCCACCGCTGCTTTGGCTGCTGCACGAGATGTGACGCTGCAGCAGCTGTGTGGCATGTTTGCTAGGCAGCAGATGCGGCACATTATCATCATCGGCATCCGCATCCACATTCTCCTCGAGATCGGCGGCATAGGCGCATTCACAGTCCATGGACGCATCGTCTACATGCACCGATTGTTGGCGCTGCAGCTTGCGACGCTTGCGCAGCGGCTTGTTGGGCGGAAAGTGGCTGTTGTGGCAGCTCTGTGGCAAGTTGTCGCTGCTGGTGGCAAGTGGCGGCTCCGCTTGCAGTTGCGCAATCGTTTGCGCAGCGAAATTGCTGCAACTATGCGAGCGTTCCATCTTCTTCAAGTGCGAGTGAGAGGTCGATATATCTATTATATAGTAAGTGTGTAGGTATGTGTGTGTGCAAGTCACGGCTGCTTGGATTACGTGTCTGTCTCTGTAGGCTAGTGGCTTATGCTCATATTTGGCCAGAGCACTCGACACGCTTCCGAGATTGAGATCGAGCTCGAGTTCGAGCTTTGAGCTTCGACTTCAGCTGGCAAGTTCACTGCGATCACTCCGATCTGGTCTAAAACGATCTAGCCTGGCCCTGAGCACAACAGCCGGCTGCGCTGCGCTGCGCTGTTATTGTTTTGTTTTTTTCGTATTCACTTTTTTTTTTGGGGCCTGTTTTCAGCGACAATAATTTCAGTTATTTTGTTGTTATTTGATTTGTGCGTTGTTCGTTGTAGTTGCTTTCTGGAAAACACACAACCAAAACGTGTTTCGCGCCGTTTCCACCTTGTTTTTTTGTCGTTTCTTTTTTCTCTGTTTCGTTTCGTGCTTCTATTGAACGGTGTTTAATCAGCGCACTTCTGACCCCGCCGCACTTGTCAATCGATCGTTGCTTGATCGCTTGACATTGATATCGTTGATCGGTTTGACCCGCGATTGAAGAAGTCACACAAATCGCAATCGTTATCGAAGAGGAAGTTTATGTTGCTGATGCTGTTGTTGTTTGGTTTGCACAGCTTGATTTTGTTTTTATTGTTTCGTATTGTATTTATTAATGCCTTAAGTACACAAATTAATTATAGGCTCCCTCTCTCTCTTTCTCTCTCTTGCACACGCTTCGGTTTCACGCACACACAGAGCGCTGTTGAACCGTTCGGCGCAAAGTGATCTTCAAAACTGAAATCACGAAAACAATAACGAAAACGAGAAGCGCCCAACCGCAAGCAAGGCACGCGAAAGCCGCAGCCAAAGCTCGTAAAGTTAGCGAGACAAAGATAGCGAGAGCGAACAAGTAAACTCTGTACGTGCATGGGCGCGAGTGTGCGTGTGTGTGAGTGAGATTGGAGAGCACGCGTGTAGAGTTGCGCTCTTCACTTTGCTCCGACTTTGGGGAGCGCATTGAAAAATTGAAATTACTTTGCGCGCATTTAACAATTTCCTCAAGCGCGACGCCAATCTATAAAAACTTTTGATTAAAAGCACAACGTTTTGCGGTTAACTTCGCTCTCTGCGACCCGCTTGTCACAAAGAGCAGCAGCATGGGCAGCTGTTGTTTGAATGGGGGAAAAAGGTTGAACTTTTTTTTTTATGTGTATTTAAAGACAACGATAAGCACATCTTGCATTCTTTGCATTATTTGCACGTCTATTTTTAATGGTTTTGTAATGCACTCCTTAACTGTATTGTCTAATGCATTTTTAATTTACGATAATAAATGTTTATTAGTTGACACGAATTGTCAAGATAGCATGGAATGCAAATTCACGTATCTAACGGGTTTATGAATTTCTCAAGCTCGGAGTTATTACAGTAAATTCCTAAGCGAACGTGTTCCACACGACAATCAATGTAGCATACATGTATGTAAATGCGTTCCACAGTAAACAGTGCAAAAGCTTTTAGAGCAGCTGATCGCATGACGAAGCTTTATCGGCAGCCAATTGCAAGCTTTAAGTGCATTGAAGTCGCTCTGACAGATTAAGTAAACACACAACGAATATTGAATACCCTTTTGGTTCAAGAAAGTTAAATTTCTTAAGGAACTTTATCGAATAAACTTCAAGTTATTAATTCCTGGGTTTTTATAATAGGTTCTTCCAGTAGAAATGATTTAATTGGTGTCATGCATCATAATTTTAAGTCACACCCACTTCCCATAAAAATTTGTTATGAATAAATCATAAAACAAGAATAACTTGCGACACATTTAACAGCGTTATTCGTTCACTCTCAATTGTAAATAGATGTGTATCATCATTGCCGACAACAAAGCAAAACAATTGCGATCGGAACCGAAATCGAAAGCGAATAACGAAAACAAGATCAACGAAATATTGTTTAAAGGCCTTGTTAACAGTTCATAAACGTTAAACGAGGCAACAAGACATTTTCAGCTTGTTTGGGTTTCGTTTATTGATTACATTGGGAAATGTGTGCCAAGATAAAAGCCAAAGTCAATTTACACAAGTCATCGAAATTGTCTTTGGTATCTCTTCAGCATTGTGAGAAAGAAGCCATATAAGATGATTTATTGGATCTCAGCTCTCGGAATACAATTTCCAGCCAGTTGGTTAATAAATTATATTCCAGACGTTTTTCAAACGAAATAACTCTAAAATATGCCATAATCAAGTATTGTGCAATTAATTCGCTCCATTGCCAATTTGAATTGAGTAATCAAAATTTTCATAGAAATAATCTATCCGTAATTTATAATTTATAATTTATAGTTATGCAAACAGACCGTGACTGTAACTGGAAACCGGGAAGTTGCAAAAGTTCTATTGGCAAAAAGGTTACTAGCGACTGGAAATTGGAAGCTGCAAATGGAAATGTGACTCAAATCATTCTTTCTATTGAATGGAATTCGATGTGAGCATGATTTGAACTTTGTAACTTAATCATCTATGCATGTATCTCAGAAGTACTCTATCTGCATATTACCGAGAGTAATTATCAATGTTGATAAATGATAAATACGAGTATACTAAAAAAATGAGACATGCGCAAGCACTTTAATCACACAGATTAGCAATTAATGCCCTCACTAATTGTTAAATAAATAAGATTGTTGCATTTTTTGTTCACACAGAAGATGAATAGTTGCTGCCAGACTAAACAAACAAACTGTTGCGACACACGAGATGGTCAACATCAACACAACACAACAGAATAGAAATGAGCAAATAACTGTTATTACTGGAAAAACCTTTCCATTCACTTGACAATCGCGTGCCACAATTGAATCAGGAATCGAAATGTCACACTGCTCTGCAGTCCGCTTTGTTGTGTGCACTTGGCTCGCGCCCTTTTTATTGAGTCTAATTGGCAGCCAATTAAAATGCATTTTCACAACTGGACAATGATCGAATAGCAGATATGATAGACTACCAAACTACGCTAAGAAAACTTCAATCTTTGTATACGCAAAACAGAATTTGAGTAGGGAAGTGAAATATTCAATGAGCAAATACCCTGTAATGGTAATGAATGTAAGAAAAAAAGAAGTTTGCAAAATTATAGAAAAAACTGAAAATAAATAATTGACGATTTTCTTAAAAGTATCAATTATTATAAACGCCACTTTAAGTCTGAGTTACCCCATAAGGAATTTTACAATTTTACAATGCTTGCGTTAACAATTTGAAATTTTTCTAGTTTGCAAGACAGTATAATTTGGTTATCTACCGCATAAACTGTTATATTCTATTTACTTAAATTCATTTAAATAAATAAACACTTTTTTTACAATTCCAGCATCTATGATCATTCAAAATATTCAATGAGCTGCACTGCAATATATTATATTTTAGCGTTTTTAATGGCTTAAACTGCACTAAAGGATACCACTTTTCAAACTTTTTATAATGCCACGAAAAAATATTGCATTTACAAATTGAAATTTGTATTATAATTATTTAAATTATAGTTTTTATACCCGCTACCCATAGGGTAGAAGGGTATTATAACTTTGTGCCGGCAGGAAATGTATGTAACAGGTAGAAGGAGGCATCTCCGACCCTATAAAGTATATATATTCTTGATCAGCATCAATAGCCGAGACGATCTAGCCATGTCCGTCTGTCCGTCTGTGTGTCTGTGTGTCTGTGTGTCTGTATGTCTGTGTGTCTGTCCGTCTGTCCGTCTGTCCGTATGAAACACTGGATCTCAGAGACTATAAGAGATAGAGCTATAATTTTTTTTCGACAGCATTTGTTATGTTTGCACGCAGATCAAGTTTGTTTCAAATTTTTGCCACGCCCACTTCCGCCCCCGCAAATCAAAAAAATCGAATAACAAGTGTAATTTTAAAGCTACGAATTTTGGTATATACAATAATTACTGTAGTAGTTATGATTCCTGAAAATTTGGTTGCGATCAGATAAAAATTGTCGAAGTTATTTAGGAAATACTTTTGTATGGGAAAAACGCCTACTTACTAGGGGTCTTAGTTACTTTGGCTGACAATCTGGTATATTGAGCCGTCTATGGTATATTTTGAATGCGGTACTATATTGATATACCAAACATATCATTTGGTATATTTTTAGTATTTTTTTAAAAGTATTTTCGGTATATTTTCAAAATGATACCGCAATATTTTGCCTTTATTGAAAATGGGTAGCGGGTATCTCACAGTCGAGCACACTCGACTGTAACTTTCTTACTTGTTTTTAATTTAAATTAGTGAGCTCATTAAACTGTGTTATCTCGCTTATTGTACTATGATTACATTGATGAAAATATAAAATTTTGTGGGTTATTTAAATCTACCTTCTATTATTAGACTATCGTAAATCATTAACAAAAATCGTTACAGTTTTGACAATATAAAACTAATTAGCTGAACAATGTAATTACAATTGAACAATGTCAAATTTTGAAATTATTATAATGTGCCAAACTTGACACATAATAATAATAATAATTTTCGTAGAATATTTTTTAGATTAAAAGTAATTTAAATAATTAGGATTATTATTATTATATTGTCAAATAAGGCTAGACAGCTGCTCAAATTAGACTGTTTGAATAAATAAACCATAAATCGCTTAAAAATCTAAGCCACCACAATACACAACAAATTACAGGGTATACAAATGAAAGTGTTAGTACAGTTACACAATGAAATACACAGAATGGCAGCTTACCTGTTGATGTTGTTGTTGCTGCTGTTGATGATGCTGTCGCTGTTGTTCTTGTCCCTCTCTTTGTATCCTTTTTGGGCGTACCGTTATGTTTCGCTCACGCAATTAGTTGGCATTTGCTTTGGTTAACCGTTACAAATGGATCGATAAGCGTCGTTTGTATAACGGTTTTAACAACTAACAACAACTGTTGTCGCTTTCTAAGGCATTCCAAATTCCACAGCTTGAAAGTGCAGCGTAACGAGTGCAACTGTATGTGTGTGTGTGTGTGGGGGTCGAGTGGGAGATGTGCGAGAGAAGGACAGCGACTGAGTGGCAACTCACAACCGGCACGAAAGACACGCAGAAGAGAACTGAGAAGTGGAAATGCGACTCGTCGGGCTTTTCACTAGACCGCTAGCTACACAAAAATGTTAAGTTTTGTTTGCGGGATGCGTCGTGCCCCTAATTATAATCAGTTTTATCATTCACACTGACACCAAAGATCATCGGGGATCTTATCTCGCACACACATACACAAACTGACGGCAAACAAAAAAAATCAGGCCTCGTTAGAACGAAAACAAGGGTAATCATAGGCACAGTTGTGTGTTCTTAGAATTATATTAGTGCCAACAGCAATAAAAATATTTACGCTTTCATATAATTGCCATTTAATTTTTTGTAAGCTAATGTAGCGAACTATTGGCAAAACACTCGGTCTGCTCGCTGCTTCAACAACAACACAGCCAAAAAGAAAAACTTAAACTGAACTACGAAAAGTCCAAACAGACATGTTCAACAGCAGACAGTCAGCAAGAGAGCGAGAGCGAAACGTTACGGTTGCTATAGCAACAAGTCTCAAGTGCAACGCCGACAAAAACAAAACAATGTGCGCTCCAACACTGTTAACACAGCATAACACATGTGGGAGGTCAGGTTTGTTGAGCAACAGCAGCTTTCTCCGAAATTGATTAACAGTCGTATGCTAATCAGCGGCGATGTTGTCGCACTGTTAACTAACAGGGGTGTTGTATGATACGCATGTGGTGTAATCTGGTTGCATCGAACATGTTTTAACAGCGAGCTGTAAACGATTTGCACAACAATAAGGAGCAGAGAGCATAAACACATTTATTTTTTGTTCTTTATTTAAATTTTGTGTATTCATTATGATAATATTGTACAATTTGTTTTAGAAAATTTGTCAAGTTCGTACATGCATACATGAGTGTAATCTGTATGTGTTGTTCTTCACTTGTTTCTCAGTTTTAACTTTTACTATTTTTCGCGGAATCTTTTCCAACAGGTAACAAAAAATAAATTATTGGCTTTTTAAATATATATATAGGTATACATATAGGTGTATATGTATATACGCATATATGTATTTGTTTATGATAGAAAGAGCATAAAACTTATCAACTAATAACTAAATATAAAGATTTATAACATTTCGGCAAGATATTCGATTCTCTCATCTTTTTGTTGTTCTTTCTGCTTCTTCTATCTTCTATCTCTCAACTCTTCACATTCGCCAATAACTTCTCTCATTTATAATAAGTATAATAATTATTTATAAAATATTATGTGTGTTTTTTTTCTTGTTGCATTTTAAACTATAACTAAAAACAAATTGTGATGTACAACACCGAAAAGATGACAAATTGAAAAGAATTATTGCTTACAAATGTAGAAAAGAGGGGCGGGATGAAAAGTGGGGGGACAATGTTTATAAACAAATTGTAAATTGTAATAATAGTATTGAGCATTGAACTGTGTACTGTTCAAGATTGGAGCAATTGATGCGGAGTATTTGTGTGTGGAAAGCAGAAGAGATGGACTGCAAAAGAATTTTCCAGCTTTTCTAAATGTACGAGTAATAATTGGTAAATGAATACGAGTAAAACAATTGTTAATTAAATTAAGTAAGCTGTTAATTATGGCAAACAAAGATTGTAAACGCACAAATGTCATTGTATGTGTAACTGTGTATCTGTATGTGTGTGTGTAAGTATAAAATTATCTCATTTCATTTCATTTCATTTCTCATCGTTATAATTATTATTATATATGCATGATATCATATTATAATTAAACTCTTTTTCTTATTTCTTTTTTCTGCATTTCTCAGATTTTGTCTCGCTTCTCTTACTCTTCGTTCTTTCTATATTATCTTCTTTTTTAGTTTTGTATCAACTTTTAACGTTTTGTTGATTATTTTGTAGATTTTTTTTGTTTTACAACAAATGCACACAATTGTTTTTTGTTTCTTTTTTCCATTTTTAGTTTATGTTTTTTTTTTGTTTTTTGTTTTTCGTTTTTTTGTTTCTTGCCTTAACTTGGACTTAATTAAGATTTGTATCAACATGTTTTATTGCAGAGCGACTTAATTAACTACAATTTAATTACTTTAAAGTGTGGTTTTTTGTTTTGTTTTTTTACCATTTCGTTAACAATTCTTATTTTGTTATCTTTTCATTCTTCTCGTTTTGTTCTAGGCATTTGGGAGGCAAACATTCGACATTAATTAACGAATTAATTAATTAACTTGCTTCTTTTTTGTTTTCATTAAGCAGAGATCCTAGATATTTCAACATTATATATATGTATAGCCACAAATAACAAGGTCAAAGGGCAATAGGGCATGGGCGTAGAACAAACGATCAAGGGGAGGGGGGAGGAAGGTTTTAGTTTTTTTTGAAAAAAAATATTACAAATTGTTGTGTTGTTTTGTATATTTAACAATAATAAAAATGTTGACTTAAGACGAGTACAATTCATTAGCTTGATTTATCAGTTAGCATATAGATAAAGATAAACATATATATTTTAATAGAGTATGGGGAGCAAAGTAAGGGGAGTTCTTTTTTTTTGAGGGGGAGGGCGGGACCTATGGTCTAGCTAAAGGGAGCGGGGGGAAGAGCGAACTTACGTTTTACTGGACAGACATTTTGCACTCTATTCTTGTTTTGTAAATTTACTTAAGACATACGCATAGATACGTGTATATGTATTGTATATATATATATATATATATGGGTATAGATATATCTATCTGATGTATCTGAATAATTTCACTTAATTACAGCATTGAAATTTGTTAAAGAATTGTTGTAATCTCATTGTTACTAAAATAACAGATATATATGTATAAAAAAAACAAATATCATGCATATACATAATAAGTACAGCTAAACATTTTGTTATCGCCGCCGAATTTGTTCTCGATTTTTGTTCAGTTTTCAGTTATCGTTATCGTTATCGATAGACATATTACGCTGCTCTAAGGACTAAACTTAACATTTCTATATATGTATATAAATGGCTTATTGAAACAACTTTTTTGTTAGCAAAATTGTGTCCACATTTTTGAGTGTGTATGTGTGCGTGTGTGTGTGTGTTTGGGGGGAGGGGAAAGTGTTGATTTTGAGAGCACGCGACTACTGATTGGGCAGCTCCGTGAGCGTCACATCGTACAGGTCATCCTCGATTTGTTGCACCTCCAGCAAGAAGATGTCCTCGTTGCAGTAGAAAGATATCATATCATCATCAATTTTCGCCGTAATCCTGCAATAGATTAAAGACAACTCGTGTTATTAAATAGATTGCGAGATTGTGAAGGAGAGGAAAGTCAATAGAGAGCGTATTATTTCGTCGGTTCGCAACCATTTTATTTATTTTTCTTTTTTTGTTTTTTTTTTAGCACCCCATGCCTCATGCCAGAAATTAGTCTTAGACTTAACTACAGGATGAACGTGTGATAAAATTTTGTAATTTCTTTTCTTCTTCGTTTTTTTTTTATTATGATGGTGTTTGGTGGTGCGGTGGGTGATGGTGGTGGTTGCTGGTGGTTCGTGATGTTGTGTCGTGTGTGTAGTGTAGTGTCACTTTGGTGTAGTATAGTATAGTGTAGTGTAGTGTTTAGCACTGGGCAAAAAAGAATTGCCGCCTTACTTACCCCTTCTTATTTGTGCGATAAATGTTATTTATGCTCGTTGTTGAGATTTTGTATTTGTTTTCAATCTGCAATTGAGAAACGAGAGAAATATGATGTTTTGTCTGTTGTGTTTTGCACGAGTAACGAGTAACGAGTAACGAGTAGCGAGTAACGAGTAACGAGACAGTGGTTCAAAAACTAACTAGAAAACTAAAATATTTCTCTTATAACTCTTGTGTGTGTTTGTGATTTTGTTCATTTGTTTTTGCGATTTCTCTTTTGTCTTTCTTCAATTTTCAATTTGATTTTTTATTTTTCGTTTCTTTTGTTTTCTGCTCTTAGCCAATCTTTAAGTCGTTCGTTCCCAACTTTTTTGTTTTTGTGCCACATTGCATTGTGTGTTAAGTGTATAAAATATATTTATAAATTTTAATTGGTTGGATCATCTACTGATGTGTTTTGGTTGTTTTGATTTGATGAGGTTGACAGCTGTTTTTATGAGACATGGTTACGACGCTTCAATTAGTTTCAACTACAATACGATCCTTTCACATATATATATTTTTTTTCAAGGCTGCAAGCCTGGTTTCTCTTTAAGATTGAATATTTGTTTTAAATTATTACAAATCTTTTTTAAATATCAATTTTGGGTTAATCGGTTTGTATGCTTTGAATGCGTAAACAAAATAAAATTTAATTGGATTTGAAATGTAAATTTGACTTTTTACAAAGAAATAAATAATATTAAGCTATAGACAAACAGTTTGATTTTGGGTTAAAAATAGCATTTTGTTTTAAAAATGGTTTCTTTTAACAAAATATGAAAAAGTGCATTGATTTTACTTCATTTAATTGAAATTTGTGGAATTATTAAAAAATTAAACCGGTTTTAGCATTGACGTAATCAGTTTTGCAGCCTTGTTTATTATTGATTGGTATTATAATTTAATTTCCATTTGGTTTTAATATGAATATTACGATTGATATGGAGTTTGGTTTTTGTTGTTGTTGTTGGTTTAAGAATTATGAATTATTATTATTTGGATTATGCTTAAGAACTTGTTTTTGGTTTGGTTTTTATTTGATTGTTTAGAGACCTCCCATCTTGAGGCTTTGAACATTTTGGATCGTGAATTTTTCATGAATTCATATTATATAGATATATATATTTGAATTTAACAACCAATTGGGCCAAAATGAACAAAATTACAGACGTTACAAGTATTAGAGATTTTTAGAGTGAGTTCTTTTTTTGGGGGGAATATTACTTTGGGATAGAGGGAACAGGAGAGAGGAAGAAACACATGCTGGGTCTCTTAATTCAACATTACAGTTGCAAGCATTCGTTTGTTTTTTTTTTTTTTTTGCTTACCGCATTGAGCAGGCCAATTGTGGTGGGCGGCACCACATGAAGGGGCGTGTAGACCTCCTCGTTCTCCTGCCGCACATAGAGCATGACACGCTCCGTGGTTGGCGGCGTCATTCGTCCCCGTTTCATCGGTGGCCCAAAGTCGGACATGGGAGTGCTGGTTAACATGCTCTGATCCAATATGTGATCCTTCTTGTCACTAAATTATGCGATGGGGAAGGAAGATGAAATGCAAAAAAAAGAAAGGTCGCTTTAGTCAGGCTCTCATTACGTAACTAGTCCGTTTTGGGGGCTAGTGAAAGGATGACGATTTTTACTCACGTCTGCATGTCGGGCGGAAAATGATTGTGGAATTTGAGCGTGGGCGTGGCAACCTTTTGGCCGTGCAACAAGAACGGTGAGGCGCCTTTCAGTTCCGGCGAGTCAGTCTCGTGGCCATAGAAGCTCTGTGGAGCATAAGCAATTGAGTGTAACGTTTGTTCTTCAACTGGTGGCATGCTAGAGCTAGCGCTAGTTGTTGTTGTTGTTGTTGTTACCTTCTCAATGTCCTCGGCGGGCGAGAAGAGCACCGGGGGCTTGGCCAGATCCTGCATGCCATAGAACTCGGAGCGATCCGTCACCGGATGATAGAGCTCATCCAGCTTCTTGCGTCCAGTTGCTGTCATCTTGCGCTTTGCGGCACGTCGCTCCTCATCGCGCGTCTTGCGTTCCGCACCCTGCAAGAAAGAGAAAGAGAGATGTAGAGAGTTGAGTATTAGCGGGAGTTTTGCGCAAGGCTTGCAAAGCTTGCAACCAGGTGGCAAGCAATGCCCAGCTGTAATTAGCAATCAATCAAAATGCATGGGGATGCACACATTTTACTTATTGCACATTTGCTTGTTTCTCGTTTTTTTTTTGGTTTTTGTTTTATTAATTAAATTCGTGTATCGTGCTTCAAGTGGCATAAGCCTGCCACAGCCTGTGGCAGACAACACTGGAGTGCAAAATGTGTAGAGACACACATACAGAGAGAAAACACGTTTTTGTTGCTTTGCCACCAACGCGGCAGCCACTTGTTGCATTTGCCAGGCTTTAGCACCGTTAGGGTCAGCGCCCAAAAAGCAGGAGAGGAAATGGGGAGAGGGGAAAGGGGGCAAGAGGGGGGACTAGCGGCAGATATTATTATAAAATAGTTAGGAGATGCCGCATAAATATGCATACATCATAAATAATACACACGGCGGCGGCGGCGCCCCAAACCATTGCAGTTGCAGTTGTTGCAAGCTCCGGCTCAATTGCCCACCTGACCAGCTGCCCATTTGTTGTTGTTGTTATTGCTGTTGTTGCTTTGCCGCTTGATTGCCTGTGACTGAGTGAGCGGCACACACACACACACACACACTTGCATACAGCTGCTGATTGCTGGTTTGCGTGTAAACAGATTCTGCTGTTGCTGCTGCACTTTGCATTTGTAATTAAAAATCCAGCAATTGAGGCGCAGGAAGTGCTATATATACCCGCGCTGCGCTCCTGTGCTTCCCTCCCCCCTCTCCATGCACTGCTTCTACATCTTCTGCTGCTCTGTTAGTCATTTTTTTATGTGCTTAGAGTTATGCAAGGCTGAGGATGTGCCTATCTGCCTACATCTCGTGTAGCTCTCCACTCTCCACACACTGCAGTCTCCACTCTGCGCTGCTCTCTCCCTCACACCACTGCGCGCTGCACTGAATGAAGCTGCTCTCGCTTCGCTTATCACAACTACAAATTTTTTTGCCTAGAGCGCATTTGCTGTACATCATATCAAGCCTCTCCCGCTCACTCTGCACGCTGCGTGTGTGTGTGTGTTTGTCTGCATGTAAATAACTGTATTTTATTACATACTTTTATTTTATCTTGGCAAAAATATCGCCAAAGTTGCGGCAGACAGCGACGCGAATCGACGCCAATCGCGGTCAATGCACGTCGACGTCGCCTGCACAACTCCATCTTTGCTTCTGCTTCTTCTTCTTCTTTTGCTTCTGCATCCTCTGTCTCTCCATCTTCTTCTTTTCGCTCAGCGAGCCGCTGACTAAGATGTGTGTGTGTGTGTGTGTTCGTGAGAGTGTGGAAGGGGAGCAGGGAGGGGAACTCGCCATGCACATTTGGCGCTGCGATAGCCACATCGATTACTAAGCGCAATTTTCGATATGCCAATTTGGTATTTTTTTATTTTTTTTTTTGCAGTCGTCTCCATCTTCTTCTGTGTTTGTATCGATAAATTCCAAACTGCGTAGCTCCCATAGATATTAACTTTCTCCATGCTGTTTACAGTTACGAAAAGGAAACACCCAAAAGCGTTCTGACAGACAGAGACGTTTTTTTTTGTTTTTGGTGTTCAGCGAAGGAATTTCACAAAATGGAATTTGTCAATAATAATATTTAACTATAACAATTTTTGCCTCAGGGAATTAATATTGCTGAGAAGCAAAAAGTGCTGCAAAGAAACTATTTTTTATGTCAGCTTAGTGAAACTCTTTCTTCTATAATTCAATATCTGTCAAGTGAAAAGCTAAAGTCCTAATTATTACATTATTAATATTATGGTTTTTGCAACATCCCAAATTTACCCAAGATGATCGTAAATTTCGTGAACTGCAATAAAATGTAATTCTGGAAGCACTTTTTAAACGTTTTGCAATGTGAATTTTTTATGTAGGGTTCCCCTTCATAAAAAACAACTCAAAACAAAAAACAAAAAAAAAGGTGGCAAAAGGCGGTAATTGCAAGTCGATTGCAAATGCAGAGAAATCAGCAAAAGAAGACCGAGAAATGTGTGGTAAATAAAAGAAGAGGGAGGAGTCCATATGCGGTATATAGCCATAAAATAAGCTGGTACCGCGAAATTTAATTGATACATTTACCGATAAATACACGCCCGGTACTCACACAGGGCTACAGCACACAGTACTTTGGTAGTAGTCTTGGCCGCCTGGAGGGCCGAGTGTGTAAAGTGTGTAAAGCTGTAGCTGAAGCTGTAGGGTGTTGCGTGTATCGAAGTACTGGGAGAGCACAATAAAAATGTAGTCGGGGTGGAAGGGAAGTCGGGATGAGGGAGCTTGCATTCGCGAAGAAGTGTAATGATATGAGAAAATTAAATTGGAAATCCACGAAATGATTTATTAATAAAGCACATCAAGCTCAAAAAACGCAACGAAACAAAAAAAAAACCAAAAAAATGAAATACAAAATAAAAATCGAAAGAGCTGGAGAAGAAAAAGTGAAGGGTTCCAGGCATCGAAACAGTTCGCATAAAGCATAAAACAAGAGGAAGAGACCAAGGCGAAACGATGCTGAAAACAAGGGCAATGGGCACAAGGCGAAAGGATGGATGGATGATGTCGGGAATCAGTGTCCAGTGGAGGACAGGTAAAGGGGGGGAGAACGAAGGGGGAGCTGAAGAGGAGCCGACTTTGTCCATTTACTTTTGTACGCGTTACGCTTTCCACCTGAGCCCTGAGCATCTCATGATGTAGGGACAGACGTGCAACAAGCAACAGGCATCAGGCAACAGGCAACAGGCAGTTGCCCCCAATTCGATAAAAGCAGTCAGCGACAAGTGGCAACAACAACAACAACAACAGAGACACAACGCTGCCGCAAGTCACGTCTTGAGCGTCTTTTAGTTAGCTGGCTCAACTCATTCAACCTGTTGCACGTGGCAGCTGCGTAATTATGTGTGCTCCCTCCCCTTATCCATGTAAGTGTGTGTGTGTGTGTCTCTAGCTACTGAGATCCCCATGTTGCAACATTGTGAAATTGAAATCACTTACCTTATCGCAGAAGACCTTTATCTGACAGTAGCCCCGATGGAAGACTGTCGCATCTCGTGGATCCTCGAACGTATCGATCTGAACGTGCAGCGGCAGACCCTGCACAAGAAATGGAAGTAAGAGTTGTTAAATATTATAATGAAATCATAATCAAGCTTTAAGTAAGGCTAACTAACTAACTGCGCCTGCCACTTGAGGCAGGCTTCACTGTAGCTGTCACAATTTGCAGTCGCAGTCGCTGTCGACGTTGCAGTTGCAGTCGCCTGTGTTTCTGTCAATGAAATATCAACTTAATGGTACGCATTACAACACACAAAGGATGCTGCAACAGCCCAGCGTGCAACAGCAACAGCAACAGCAACCTGCCACAACAAGCAGGCGAAGCAGGCAAACAAACAACGAAGCAACCATCTTTCTACCTACGTAAAAAGTCAGAGAACTGTAGCAAAACTCACAAATGACAATCGCCGCTGGCTGTTCTTGCTGCTTCCCCCTGCCCCTTCTTGCTCTTTTTATGACGCTGGCCTTGCCATACGGGTATTATGACTATGTGATTAAGTGTGTAACACGGTTAGATCCTAGGGGTAACGCCTCCTTTTGCACAGACCCCGCAATTTGTAGGCACAGGTGTTTATGTAGCGCAATGCATTGCAACAGATTCAACTCGATGCTGATGCTGATGCAGCTGATGTGCGGCTTGCGGCGATCTGGCAACACTGGCGGTATTTGTGGGGCGTGTTAAGTTGGCTGCGCTTAACCGCTGACTGTACTTAACTTCTAATAGGCAAATTATTAGCCATCTTCAGTTGGCAATTGAGCAAGATTTATTGCACTTTGCATTTGCTTTGTTTTATGCCATTTCTTTTGTGTCTATTTCTTGCGCATCTTCGTTTCAATTTGTAAGCAAAAAAGAAGCTATAAAGCGGACTAATCATTAAAACGGTATAATTGATGCCTGAACTAACATTTTGCTAAATATTGAATGCTTTTGACATACGAAACAATTAGGAAACAATAAAAAAATAATTTACTTTAATTACATAAACTATTAATTATAGATTTTATGGCTATTTAAGTTCAAAATTAAGTTATAATTCAAACAGAGACTTCAAATTTTGTAGCTATTTAAGTAAGTAAGACTTAAAGCTCTTTTATTATTGGAATAGTTATTTTAACTATTCTAAGTTTAGATCTTGAAGTCAATTTTTGCTAAGAAATTATATTAATTGCTTTAGCAACTGAATAATGTTTTTTTTATCTAGCTTTAACTTTAATTATTTTAAAAAACTAGTGAAATTTGTCTGCTTTGCGCTTTCTAGAGTAAAGCTAAACCATATTTTCTTTATAATTTATGATGATTTTAAAAGCCAAATGAAAGTTGCACTCACCTTGACACCTTTTTGACTGCTAAAGTCCGTGCTGAGACACTGTACGGCAATGTTGATCTGTAAAAACGGGAAGGGGGGGAGAAAAAAAGAGCAAAGCAAAGAAAAATGCATGAAAACAGTTGTTGTATAAAAGTTGTGACAAATGTAAACAATTAAAGAAAAATCAAATGCTTAATCATGAATTGAAATAAAAAAGAAATTAAAGCGAGCAACAGGAGAGAAAAACCAACGATATAAAAAAAAACTATTATATATAAAAACAGTGCAAATTGACAGACGCATGAATGCGATGGCGACTTGAAGTTGCAGTTGGATTGGGACTGGGACTGTTATTAGAAGCCAATTGTTTTCTCTCTATTAAGTCGATGTCCTCTTTATGCCCACGACAGTTTAAAACATTCCAACACACGCACACACACACCCAACTAAAGAGAGGGGAAAGGGGAGGGGGGATACAGTTTGGATATGGCAATGGCAATGCCAATGGAAGCTGGAGACAATAACAAGGCAATACACAGAGGACCAGCCCGAACTGTGGCAATAACTGAGTGGGCAGCAGAGGGGGGGGGGGGGGGGGGGGGGGGGGGGGGAGGGGCTGCTGCGGCCAGTTGACTTTTGCAAGGCATCCAATTCATTTTTTTTTTCTGCTGCTGCTGTTGTTGCTTCTCTCTCTGCGTTTTATATATATTTTTCTTTGCTGCGTTGTTGTTGTTGTTGTCGACTTGGATTCAGTTGCTCAGCGACAGACTTCAAGTCGCAGTGTGTATGTGTGTGTGTGTGTGTGTGTGCGAGTTCATATATGTGTGTGTGTTTAAAGGCATTTTAAGCATGTCCAAGCCAGATGCGACGAGCCAAAGACAAACAACACAAAAAAAGAGTAGAAAATCCATCAACGCAAAAATACCAAAGGAAACAATCTTAATGGTAAAAGTGCAACGCGCAGTCGCAGTCGCTGTCGCAGTCAGCGTCGCAGTCAACGCAACAACAACTTCGTGTATGTGGATGTGACTCTTTTGCTGCTGCTTTGGCTGCTGGACGTGGAGCAGTATTTAATGTGAATAATTAGCGGGCGCGTACCATATAAGAGGAGACACAGACTGCAGACTGCTGACTGCAAGCTGCAAGGGAGTGTAGAGGGGAGACAGAGGGGGGGACAGCACCTGCGTGTCAGTGCGTACGAAAGTTTTATATATATTGTATGTAAGTGTATATCTGTTTTTTTTTTTTTTTGCTGCCGCCGCCGCCACCGCTGGGAAAGGCAATAACAGATGCGTGCGAGAGTCAAGACAGAGGAGAAGGAGTGGAAAGGGGGGGATGTTGAGCTAGCTGCCTAACGGCATAAAACGAAATCGACATTATGCGGCCGCAGTGTCTGCAGCGTGCAACGTGCAACGTCGCGACTCTCTCTCAATGTCTCTGGCGATTTTGTATTTTGTGCATTTTGTTTTTGGGATTAAAATCTCAGCGCGTAAACAATTTGTAAATAAAAAGCGCGTATCGAAAATGCAGTCAAGATTGCGCTTATGGCCAGCCAGCTAGCCAGCTAGACATCGAGCCAATTGGCCAACCTGACAGCCTCTTGGCCAATTTAATAACTGCTTACCAATTTGACACAAGTCACTGAACTTGCCATTTGACAAAAAGCAGCAAAAAAAAAAAATAAACATGTGCAATAAAATGGCATTCGGAAAATGGTAATAAATGTAAAAATCAACGCAATTGCATTTCTATTGCAATAATGCACATACCCTGTAAATTACGGGCACAAAGAGGCATGCCAGGCGAGGATCTTGAAGCTTTAGATAATATGAAAGAAGAGATGTCCTTAGGAATAACATATTCATGTAAAATAATGTACTTTATGGGGTACAAAAAACATCGTTCGAAAAGTTTATGATAATTATATTGTCTACTCTGTAAAAGGGGTATCTTAAGTACTGATTTTTTAATTAAAAGGACCAAAAGTTATTAGGAATGTTTTTGCAGTAAAAAGTGAATACTCATTTTAGGGTATTTAACACATGCTTTGAAAGATTCTCTAAGATAAATTGTTTTTTTTTTTTGTTGGTTAAAAACATTTTATTTCTGAACTTTACATTACTTAAGGTTAATCCCATACTTTTTTAGTATATCAGACTTTTATTTTGGTATTTTTAGCATTTTATTATTTTCTAAGATTTATTACTCAAAAATCTGATATTGCTATTTATACTTTTCAAGAGTTTTAAGACTTTTCTATTAACATCAAATATTGATGTAGGGCAGAATTGTTACACTTAAGCTACTCCTAGGGTATCTAATAGCCTTGCACTTTACTACGAACCTTTTTGCCTATTGAAATTTGATATTTTGCCGTCGCAATTGCAATTGTTTTCATTCGTAGTTGTTGTTTTCTTGGGCGGAGCTTTAATCTATGCACAAAACTAAGCATCTGCATGGCAATATTGTAAAAGGCGCTCTGTGGTGATTGCGGTGGTGTTTACAGCGAGCAAGTGAGCGTGCGGGGCGTATACGTAATCTGACGGCGCTAGCCGCTTCAACGCTCGATAGAATTGCAAATATTTGAGGCGATTAAAATTGCTGATAATTGCTAAATTAAACGCGCTGGGAGCTCAGACTCAAACTCCGACTAGTAGCTGTATTAGCCATAGTTGTAGTTGTTGCTTTTGGCTGTGGCTGTGGCAATAATACAGCGTCATAAAACACACACACACACACACACATACACACACAGAGACAGATAGACAGATGGAGAGACAGAAAATTGTCGAGGCAGGTGATTAAAACCAAGTGTCATAAATAAATAAATGCATAAATTATTCTTTTGAATAAAGCACAACTACAACAACAACAACGAAGCGAGACGGCTAGCGTTGTGGTCAAGCGTGCGAGAGAGAGAGATGGCAATAGAGGCGACTGCTGCGACGCGCGTTGAATAATTTGCGTTGTACTTGCAATTGAAAATAAATCACAAATTAATTCTTGCACACACACAAGCGCACACACAAATGGGAGAGGATTAGGAGGAGTGGAGAGTGTGGAGAGGGGGGAAAAGAACGATTTGCCGTCTCACTTTATTTTTGTTGTTGTTTTGTTTGTTTTGTGTGTTTTTCTCTGTTCGCTGTATATTTCTTTTTAAATTAAGGCGGCGCTCAACACAAACAAAATGGCGTCGTCTCTACACTGAGTGCGAGTGCGAGTGCGAAAGAGGAGGCGAAGGTGAAGGTGGAGGTGGAGGGGTAATAACTTAGAACTTACCTTGGCAGAGCTCTCGAGCGGATTCCAATAGACGGCGATGGCATTGTGCGACACTTCCTCAATGCAGCCAACGAGACCAACCGAGTTCTTTGTGTCTGCAAGCATAGATGAAAACAAGAAGAAGAAGAAGAAGCATAAGTAAGTGATCAACGGCAGTGGAACGCATGTGGATCGTAGTGGAACGCATTGCAGTCGTTGCGTTGCGTTTCGTTTCGTTTGTATTTAACAATTAAGGCAAACTTCTGTGACAAGTGCCTAATGAGTTATGCCTGCTGATGGGGCAGGCAAACGCAACAGGATGCTGCAACAGCGGCAGCTGCAACACAGACAGAGACAGAGACAGCGAAAGAGACAGAGACAGACAAACTAGCCAGATTATCTGCAATCAAACAAACCCGAACGCATTGCGCGTTTATCAATGTCATAACTCGGTTCGGTGTCTCTGGTTACCCGCGCAGTCGATCCGCTGCCTCCTCACTCAATAAAAACCAACAATTTACGGCTAGAAATCTTATACAATGGCCACTGTTCACACACATACACATATGCAATCGAAGAGACAGATAGACAAACTCGCTGTTGGAGTTCGTTGGATTTACGCACCTGCATCCAAGATTCTTTGCTTCACGGAATGCTGACGACTGTGCCAGAATTGCCAGGCCTTTATCTCATCTTCGGGGCTCTTCTCCTCGCGAAACATTAACATGATCACACTCTGTGAAGCAAAATATAAAATACATATTAATTAGCTTTGTTTTCTCAATACCGTGTAAACAGAGTGATGTTTAAAATAAAGTGATGTTTAAGCTTATCTCGAAAATGCAATCAAACTATTTGGCCTTTTATCTAAATTAGCTATGCCTTTGACTTTTCCACATATTTATAAACACCATTAGTTGATTTTTTATCTATAATCAAATTCAAATTCAAAATTCTGCATAAATCTTAAGTCTTATAAATTTGCATTCTAATCGATTATAAAATAACCTTACAAAACTTAAGATGGATAATAAATTATTTTTAAAATTAGTTATTCGTTAATGTATAAGATGGTAAATTAGGAAAAGTAGTTCAAAATGTATTAAATTAATATTATTTCTATATTAATATAAATTTTCGAAATTTTTTGAATTTCTTATCTGTAGAATGTTTTCTAAAAAAACTAAAAAATGATTTTATATTAGTTTGCAGTTTTAGAAATTACTATATTTCACAGCAAAAAAAAAATTTACCCATTTATATTAAGTTTCGTTACTATTTAAATCGATTCTAATCAAGAAAAAGTTACCCAAAATTCTAAAAAATGATTTGTAATAAATTTGCTGCTTTAAAAATGATTATCTTTCTTTAAAGTCTTAAAAGAATACAATTCCACCTATTTATATACATTTTCTATTATTATTAGAATCGTTTCTAGTCAAGCAAAAGTTCCCAAAAATACTAAAAAATGATTTTTAATAAATTCACTGCTTTAGAAATTATTATGGTTATTTCCAGTCACAAAAGATGTATTCCAAAATAATAGAATGCAATTTATGCAGCAATAAATTCAGTGCTTCTCACTGTTCTTTTGTTTGCTAGGGTATCCCGTAGTCGCCCTCGCTTACAACGCTGCTGCATTGCTCTTGACGTATACGAGTTGTGACATTTGCTGCCAGGCTGCTTTCTGCTTTCTGCTTGCTGTTGGTTGCCTTACTCGCACCCTTACAAAAGTCAAAAGGATTAGGCGCTAGCAGACAAAAGGACGAATTCGATTTAGCAGAAAAATATCTAGCACATTTGTCCTGCCAGAGATCAAGAGACTGATCTGTGTTTCCCAGCGCATTTGCATTTTCTGTGCATTATTTATACATAAATTCTGAAACATTTTGAATAATTATGGCGACAGGCAAAGGAAGCGCAGAGATAGATACAGAGATCCTTAAGAGATAGCGAAGACGATCCCGTGTTGTCCGGAGTTCTTCTTCATGAAATTGCAACCCTTTTGTTTTCATTTCATCTCCCTCCCTTTTTATTTTTCTGTTTTCCTTCAAGTCTTTCGCAACGCTCTAACTGATTACTTGGCATAAATATTTTTGTGTATTTTATGCGCCTTTTTTCCTTTAGCTGCTTTCTGGGGTATTTTCTCTTTGCGTTCTCGTAAATATTCATGGGCTAATCAGCTCGTAAATTATACTCGCTCTTTTTTTTTCATTTTTGTCAGTTTTTCACCGTTACTAGCTGGGAAATGGAAATGAAAACCGTATCGTAATGCAGTGAAATGCAAATGCAAATGCTCGTTGCTTGATTTTTACTTCAATTTACTTTAAGATTCTTAAGTTTCGTCTTTACGTTTTGTTAACCCATTCAGCACAGGGGGCCGTGATCGACCAAAAAAGGGGCTAGAGGGTTAAACAAATAAACTCGTAAATTAATTTTGACACTTTTTTCTCGAAGCGCAAAAATATATTGCCGTTTTATGGTAATACGAGATCATAATGCATTAAGGGCTCCCAGGATAGTGATAAACGGTAAAGTTTCAGATTTATGAGCTGCTCAAAGTGACTTTCATTTTCAAAGTTGTCGTTTTCACTTAAGAAAGAATTTCCATATAAAATATTACGATCTTTAGGTACAGCATAATAATTTTCTATTGGGTATTAAACTTAAATATGTTGAAATTTTTCAATCAGTTTCAAAATTGCATTACAATGAAATCATAGATCATAGATCATAGATCATAGATCATAGATCATTGTACATTGTGATTTCTAAGAGACATTTAAGTATCAAAGAAGAATATCAAATTAGTTACATCTATAATAAGGTGATGTCCTAAACATAATAGAACAGAAAATTTAGTTTACAGTTCAGATTTAAAATCGTCTTCAATTTAAAGGAAACAACTTCATGAGAAAAAGTAAATAGATCATCAAGATAAATTCAGTTTAAGTTTTATCTTTTAAATCTTTACTATTCTATTTCTTAGCTACTGCATTATTTACTCAAAGAGAACCGCAGCAAACTCAACTGTCAAATCTAGCAAATCTTCAAGATCTTTTTTCACGTTTTTTTCTTGAATTTGTCACCAGTTTTTTTTTTTTTTTTGCTAAATATGCAAATTGCGAGCCCTAGACTGAAATAAGAGCTATAAGAGAAGTGGTACACACTCAATTGTTGTTTACTTAGCCCATGGTTGGCACTTCTATTTCCACTTCCACTTCCATTTCCACTTCCTCAAATCGAGTTTCATTTCAATTTCAACTGTTACTTTGATTGTGATTCTTGAACGGATCTCAACGGGTTGAGTTAACAATTTGCATTTGCATTTGCCAGTAGCAGACGTCATTTAAGCTTATCTGATTGATGATGTTGATGTGTATTGTCCTCGGCATGTCCTGAGCCTCAGCCCAATTCCGTAACGAAAGTCCTGAACAAACACTACACACACACATTCACACACATGGACATTTCTTAAGAGAGCGAGTGTGTGTTGAAAGGCTCACAATTTGCATTGAGCGTGATATTCAAATTCTCATAAAGCCGCCCCGGAGTATCATTTATCATTTATCATCGAGCGTCAGGATATACATACATGCGTATGTATGTTAAGAAAGGATTGAAGACACAGGATAGGACGGATATACGAGTATGTACGTGTTGTGTAATTGAGCAAAGGGTGCCGAGAGCTGACAAACTTGATTAGCGCTCAGGCAAACTGACAAACTGCTCGCCTAGCTCGGGGCATCAAATTCAGATTCAGATTCCGATTCAGATTCAACTTCATCCTCAACTTCAACTTCAGCTGAGGCAATGACAAATAGATCCTAAGGCTGAAACCGATGTTAGGGGTTTGGGCATTAAGCCCCTACCCTAAACATTGGGTGTTGATGGCAATAACAATACTAGTATAAGACTCTATGGATACCATACACATAATACAAAATTTGAATATTTTGGTACCTCAAACATCATTAATTATTATAACCAGGTTAAAATAAACAAGCTGTCTTTGAGTTTGTCTTAAATCTAGATGAATTCTGATGTAAAAATGTAAAATTTTGACTAGAAATCTTGAGAAAAAAATCCTAGTATTGAGATGAAGATTAAGATTAAGATTATTATCTTAGTATTTTTCGGTTAACGTAGTTTTTGTCGATATTTTAGTTCAACAAATTTGACTATTTTGATGTAAATAAAAATAATTCGAAAAGAACAATATCAAAATGAAGAAGGAAAACACAACATCAACAATTTAACAATATTTGTCAATTTAAGCATGTTTTCATTATAACTATAATAATATTAAGATTATAAATCTTTCGAAATTATCCTAGTATTAGGATGGTTATTATCTTAGTATTTTTTCGAATAACTTCGTTTTTTTACACTACTTTGACTCAAGTTTGAAGATATAGAGAGAATTAGTAATAAAATTCGTGGATTAACCTCAATATTTTTAGCATTTCATAATTTGTTTTACTAAAAAATTATGTTTGCGGAGTTCTAAATGTTTTTTTTTCCTAGTGGCTCTGTTTGTAATTACATAGTTATGACTTGAAACTTCCTAAGTTTTAAGATATTCAGTCAAATATCTTCTTTTTTAAAGATATTGTGTTATTATAATTTAAAATGGTATTTTTCTTAATGGATTAGTTTTTAATAAGTAAAAAGTTTGTGCTAGAAGTGTAAAGATTTAAGCTGTTTTCAACTTAGTATTTGTTTTTTGGTATATTATAGTTATATCTCATGATTTTAAATTCTAAATGTATTTTTTCTTAGAAGAGTTTGTAATGAAGTAAAGATTTTAATGCAGTTTATAATGAACTAAAGATTTTAGACTCCTATTATTAGAATTCTAAATATATTTTCTCTTAGTGTAGTTTATAATGAAGTAAAGATTTTAAATCCCTATTATTAGAATTCTAAATGAATTTTCTCTTAGTGCAGTTTATAATAAAGTAAATACTTTAAATCCCTATTATTAGAATTCTAAATGAATTTTCTCTCAGTGCAAGGGTTTATAATAAAGCAGAGTTCGAACTCCTACCTTAACTGTTGTATTCTTGATTGGCTTTTCCGCATCGTGCACATACTCCAAGGTGATGCCATAGAACTGTCCCTTATTGATGTAGGTGATGCGATCGTCCTCACGCCTCTGCGACGAACTAATCGGGCTCTCCAGATGATATCGAAAGCCGACATTTGTGAAGCTAATGAAAGAAAAACACGGAATACAAAGTAGCATGAAAGTTAAGTTAGAGTTTAAACTCACTTCGATGTTAATCATAAGGTGAAATCAATGTGGGACACTTACATTTTTGGTATTTGAATTTTATCAGCATCGTTTTGACGTCCGAAATCGTGCCAGGGCCTCGAGCGTGTTGAGCCATTTGTGCTGGTATCCACCAGCGATGTGGTTGGACTATTCTGACTGCCGTGGACCACAGTCCGCTGCTGGATGCTGTTCACCGAGACGGGTATGCTGCCATTGGCATCGATCAGCGTGCCCGGCTGGCAGAGTTCCGTGTAGTCAAAGGACTAAAAAGGAGTTTAGAATATTACATGTTAACAAGTTGTCAATAAATACATATTAATTATGATTAAAAAAAATGGTTAAGGCTTTAATGGACACGTCACGCATTTGTTGGCTACTCGTTATACGTTACTCGCTACTCGCTACTCGTTACATTTTACTCGCTACTCGCTACATTTGCAAAACGCTGTGTGGAGCTTAACGCTAAGAATGAGTGAAGTACTTTGAGTACGGTTTTATACCTGCTGTATGTGATTCTGATCCCTCGGCGTTATGGCATCCGTGCCAATTCCCGAATCGGGACTCGGCAAATCCACCGTTAGACCCGCTGCCGTTATGGCCTTGGCATACAACGGCGTGCTGCCATTTTTGCCCGTATCCTGTTGCTGTTGTTGCTGCTGCTGTTGTTGTTGTTGCTGCTGCTGTTGCTGCTGTTGCTGACTGTGATGGTGTGCATTACTGCTGGTAAGCACTGTGGTTGTGGTCGGTGCATTGCTGGTGAAACGCGCCTCATAAACCCCGCCCACGGGCTGCGCCTGTGTGGCCGCCGAGACGGAAACATCCTCGCCGTAGAGACTGCGCGCTGAGCCGGCGGGAACGTAGCCACCTTGGCCATCGGGGGCAAAGTATTCCCGATAGTAGGGCTCCGTTATGAAGGTCGTTGTGGGCGGGGGACCGGGCGGCAGTCGGGTGGCCGTATACATGCCATAGCTATCGGTTGTTATGTACGGTCCGGGGCTGGGACTTTGGGCTTGCAACGAGCTCTGCTGCTGTGTGGGGCCAGTTGTGCTCTGGTGTGAGGTCTGCAGGAGTTCGGGATCAATCTCTCTCTCACTCAGTTGCTCTCGCTCGCTCTCACTCACCTGTAGATAAATCTGTGTGCCGCCCGTGGAAGCATACATCTCTAGATCTGCTGTCGATGATCTGGCGGGACTAGATGCTGTTGTTGTTGTAGCTGCTTCGGTTGCTGTTGCACTTGTTGCAGCTGATTTAAGGTTAGTTTCTTGTTGTTGTTGTGCCTCTGTTTGGTTGGCATCCACGCGCAATATCTGTGAAATTTTGTTGTTGTTGGGTTGGTGACTTGGACTTGAACTTAAAGCTACGACTGTCCAACAATTGGTTCAGCCTATTACATTGATTGATCTGCACACACACACACTAGTACACGCACACACATACTCGCACAACATTGGCAACAACAATAACATTAAGCACGTGTATTTATTAATTGTCGTTTGTTGATTGATGACGGCTTTGCGACGGCGGAAGGTCAAAACCTAGCTGACCACAAAAGTTGACAAAAGAGTGCGTCTACCTCGCAGTCTTCTCTCTCTTCCCTTCCAAGTTCTTGGCTGCTGTTGTAGCTGATTCATAAGCCAAGCCAACAAGCGGGCCAATAAGTACAGTTTATAATAATAAGAAATAAGAAAAAACACAGTCACAGAGTCGCAACAGTCGTCGAGTGGAAAGAAACCAATTAAAATGCGTTGTCCACAGCAGCAGAGAGGGAGACACACACACACACACACACACATCTATATATACATAGCTATATAGTATATGGTATATAATTATATGTATTTGTATATGTATATGTATGTGCATATGTTAATTAGCATTGCTTTTTTTTATTGATCGCACCAAAATGTCAAACGTTTTTCGACTCTTTTTTTTTTTATTTCTTATGCATATACATATATATTATATATGTTTTTTTTTTGGTTGACGCGCGCGCTAAATGAGGTAATACGGCAAAGAGATACAGATACAGCCACGAGATACAAGATACATTTAGATATATGCATGCCACGCCCTGTTTTAATAGCCAACCGAGCGTCTAGGCGCAAAATTAACATTTACTTGATGACTTTTTCACGCGCCAAACACCAAAAAATCAAAATCAACAACAAAAAATTAAGTTAAAACTCCGAAAGAAAGTGAAACCCAGTCGATGTCGATCAACAGACGTCACGGATTAAGATTCCGATTTTGAGGCAATAACTTGACCATCGGTTCTAAATATGTTTCATTAAGCAACAAAGATCATCAAAGATCGTATACAATAAGTTGACAAAACAATAAGAATTAACAATATTATAATTTTAGTCTTTCCAATTGTTATTTATACGAAATTCAACTGTTGTATAATTTAGCAGCCTTGTTTTTTTTCGTTTTGTTGTTGATTTTTGTTTTCTTGAAATATATTTTTGTGTTGCTTCTTTTTTTGGGGGTTTTGTCTCGCATCGCCCCAAAGATTCTAGCTGCGAGCTAATTAAATTTGTTCATAAAAATCAATTTGCATTTTGTGTGTGTTTTATTTTCAGCTTCAGTTTCAGCTTCAGCTTCGACTTCAGCTTCAGCATCAACGTGCAACGTCAGAAAAGGCCTTGGCTAGTGAGTCTCTAAGCCAACGATCGACGCGTCTTTGTTGTTGTTGTTTCAATTTTTTCATCGCTTTTAGGTTTTTGGTTTTTTTTTTTTTTTCATTTTTGTGCGTGTCGCGTTTGAATCTTTAGCATATATGCCATATATAAGTATAGTCTATAGTCTATCGAGTCGACTAAACTGAGCTATTGGCAGCTAGAATTATGCTAAGCGATCTGCTGTCCCCCTCGCTCTCTCTCTTCATCACTCGTACACTCTCTGTCCCTGTCTCTGGCACATATTTATGTATGAGGAAGAAATAAAAATTTAAATAAAGCCAATTAACTATTTTAATGCCTTTGGATGATAAAAAGTGAAACTTTTTTTTCTTCTTCTGTTTGTTGCTAATGCTATAGCTGTTGTTGTTGTTATTGTTGTTGTTGCCGTATGTATTTTGTCTACTTTTGAGATATTCTGTTTAGCTGGCATTTTTATGCATATCGTTAATTCTCGGAAATAAACCAAGGCAAAGCAATAATCTAATACAGTAGAATGAATACTATACAACAAAATTATTATTATTATTCTTATTCTTATTATATATTTTTGTTTCTGTTTCCAACTCTGTTTTTTATAGTTTTGTTTTTTCTCTAAAGTGTCTCTTTAATTTTTGGCGCTTTTAACTTCATTTTGCTTTTTAATGAGGAGCGTTACTTGCATACATTTATCTATATAATATGTATATAGCATTTACCATAAGTCGAAACTTTTGGTAATTTTCCAACTCTTTTCATTTTGTGAATTGAGATTGATTTTAATAAACATTCCAACACAAAAAATTAATCTTGGAATGAGGATTTTTTTTGTGTGTTCATTTTGCAATTCATTTGATTTAAGTAGGCACAGCAAAGTTAAAGATTAACATATTCTGAATATTAAATAATCGGCACAAGTTTAAACAAAATTGTATAACTTAAGCATTGAAGGAATATTGATTGTCAAATTTAATTTTGGTTTTATAAAATTGCTTCTTTTTACAGAATTTATCATATCGAAAGATAATATTTAGTTTCAATTGAAACTTGTGATGGAAAACTAATTGAAAAAGGAAAATCTCATTCATTTTTATAAAAATAATTTAGAACTAAAGAGCAAAAAGAGATGAGACAACTAAAAACTTCAATACTACAATTTTAATACTGATGCATTATAAAAAGGATACTTCAAAATTGAATTTGAATAAGAAACTATTTTAACAAATTTTGATTTCGTTGTGGAAAAATTCACACAAAATCCTTCACAACTGATTGAGCGCATTCTTAATCGGTTTTCTTGCTAAATTAATGATTATTCAATGTTGCAACAATTAGCAAAGAGTAAGCACTAGTCTGTGTCCACTTCTTTGGGTCTAATGATTGGACTTTCCGGTCTAAAATTGCAACAAATTGCAATATCAATTTTTCATTTCTCATTTATAGAATTTGTGTTGTGTGTTTGTGTATTTGAATGCGAATTCTGTGCCATAAATTAGTTAGGCAATATGTTACGGAACCTTTAGACTTAATATACATACATGATATGTATGTATGTGTTTAGAGATATAGATGCTTAGTAGATATAAATCTATATATATATTAGTTATGGCTATGTCGCCGCGTGTATGCAAATGAATAAGACAAATATTGCGAATAATTAACTGTCAATGCGAGAAAAACGTATTTATAATACGAACGTACAATAAATTAGAGTGCAATGCAAATTGCAGATAAATACAAAAACAAAAACAACAACGCAACGCAGCACAACAACAAGAGCTAAGCCAGCGGGACAGCAAGAAAACAAGGCAATTAAATTTAACTAAAAAATTTACTCAATGAATTTTTCTATATTTTTCAATCCACACGGCACACACATAACACACACACACACGCACATTTGTGTGTTGCCCACACTCTCATCTGCAAATCGAAGCGGTAAAAAGCAACAACTACAAGACAACTGTAACTGTTACTGTGGCTATTATCTGTGTTGCTCTTGCTCTTGTTGTTGTTGTTGTTATTGCTAGGTGCTGGGTGCTGCTGCGGTTGGGTTCTCGCGCGCCAAACAAAAGACTTCGTGTTGCTTAGAGCTCAAACTTGTTCGCTCTGTGTGGGTGTTGAAAGGCAACGCGTTGCGGCTCAGCTGGCTGGACGCCCACACACAGGTTGTTGTTCGTTGTAGTTGTAGTTGCTGTTGTTGTTGTTATTTGTCTTTGCGCATGTTCGCTCAATTTGTGTTCGGTGTAGTTTTTGTTGTTGCGTTTGACTTTTGTTTTTTTTTTCTTCATTTTTCTTTTACTGGGAGTTTGATACGTTTTCGGCGCGCGTTTGCATTTTGTTTGCAGGTGTTTATTTGGTTCGATTGCTGTTGCCGTTGTTTTTGGTTGCTTTCTTGTTGTTGTTGTTGCTGTTGCTGTTGCTGCTGTTGTTGACTGTTGCATTAGCTAACTGGGCAACTGGGCGCCCACATTCCAATCAAGCGGCACTATATCATATATCGTATAGGTATATAAACCTAATATGCAAATTGCCAGCATATCAATTTCGGGCACAACACTCACACACACACACACGCACACAGACAAATCCACTTACATTTCTTAGTATTAATTATGTACCAATTGTGTTTTGGGGGGTTTAGGGGGGAGTTGATTGTGAGGCTTTAGGTTATTGGCACTGCTCACTGAACTGTACAACACTGTTTAACACACTATGTATTGTAGTTGATTATGATTATTATTGTTGTTGTCGTTTGTTGCGCGTCGCGTTACAAGATTTACGCGCAGGAAGCATTCGCGATCTGCGCGGACTGCTCAGAAATCAGACGAATCGCAAAACGATCCTACTCCGACAGCGTGATACGACTGACTGAGCGATTCACGTATGACAACGACGGCGACGGCGGCGGCGGCGACGACGACGACGGCGCTACCTCAGCACATTCACACACACACACACATACACACACAGGCTTACACGCATGGACATGCCGACAGACGTCAGCGTTGCGTCGGCCAGTTGGACCAGTGAGCTCAAACACACACACTCACACAGATTTGCTCGATCGCACACACACACACACACATGCGCACGCATATCAGTTCAAAATGGTTGGAATCTCTGTGGCTGTCGCATATTCTGACATGCGCAGCGGCCGGACAGGGCGTTACAAGCGACAACGTCGCGGCTCGACGTCGCCGTTGCTGTTCGATATACAAACGAGCGCGGCATTAAAAAATTGTTTCATTGATTCGTAGCAGATCGAAGGAAGAACGTAACACAGTGCGCCGGAAGTGCGCACTTAACTTTTGTCGCCTTCGGTTATTGTATGTGCGCATACGAACATTGTGAGCCGCGCAATTTCCCACCATTTCACATACTTGTTGTTTTTGTTGCAAAACTCTTTAATTATAGTTTTGGTTTTGCTTTTTTTGTTTTTGCATGCGCCTGCAAATTGATAAAGCAGCAGGCAGGCCATCGAACATGCAACTTGCAACTCGAACCGATTCCAGCGCCTACCATCGTGTGCACAAGCGAGCTAGTTTAATGCGCGTGAGCCTTGAGTGCGAGCGAGCGCAATATACAAATCACACAGGCACACACATTCACGCAAAGGCGCAAACGCAAACACACACACACAGCTTACGACGGCGCGACTGCGGCAGAGGCAACGACTACGACGACGACGACGACACGATCGTGTATAACAAGTTGAGTGTATAACAGTTTCGAATGCAAACTGCTCCGGCTGTCGCTGTTGTTGTTGTTGCTGCTGCTCTTCGCTTGCCTGCCTGCTTGCCTGCCTGCTGAGTTGAATTGAGTTGAGAGCTGTGTTGTCGTTGTTGTTGTTGTTGTCTCATTGCTTTTGCGTCAATAGAACCACGACGAGTAGCGACAACAACGACGCTGATTCGTATTGGCTGCAGCCACTAATACTCATTGCTCACACTCACACACGCAGTTGACAGACCAATTGCAGGTCTTAGAGAAGCAGCGACGACAAAAGCAAACAAACGACGACAACAACAACAACAACGCCACATAAACCGCAGCAATCACAGCATGTTAATTAAGGCAGACAAAATAGAGCGCAGGATGTGCGCTCTTCGCTCTTCTCTTGTATTTTGTAGCTTTTTGCTATTGTCCGCTGCGCAGTCGCTGCGCTGCCGCTAAATGTGAATGGAGAGTTTTGTGTGTGTGTGTAGGGAAAAAACAAAACCTAATTGCCAAAATGCAAAACTAATTTAGTCGATAACGATTTCAATTTCGATTTCGATATTGCGTGCGTGTCCATTAAAGCGTTTAAATAGTTAAAAGCTTTTGCAAGCTTTTTTAGGGAGCTTTCCTACCTTCTGCGTTATCACGGTGCCGCCATTGGCTGCGACGGCGCCAATGTTGCCATTCTTGGGATCCTTGCTCAAGTCTTCGGGTTCTCGTTTGATGCTCAGCAGCTGCTGCTGCTGTTGTTGTTGTTGCTGTTGCTGCTGCTGTTGAACGGCAGCGGAGACAATTGAGCCCGCACTCCCCACACCCGCCGTGGTGATGGTTACAATATCGCTGGGATGCTGTTGTTGGTGCTGTTGCTGTTGTTGTTGCTGCTGCTGTTGTTGATGTTGCTGCTGTTGCTGCTGCTGCTGCTGATTCGAGATGGTTGTGGTGGACACCACGCCGGTTGTGGTCGCCGACGATGAGGGGTGTGAACCAAGCAGAAAGCCTTGAATTTCATTTTGCGATAGGCCAGAGACATCGATAGGTGTGGTCTGGCCATTTAATTTGCCGGCGCTGCTCGCATTGCTGCAAAAAACAAGAAAACAACAACAAAAGAGAGAGAGAGAGAGAGGGAGAAAAGAGAGAGAGAGCAAGAGCATAAAAGAGAGAAAGAGAACGCTCGGTTAGTTTCAATTGCAATATGATGATTACAAAACAATTAACTTAATTGCCACCCACAAAAAAAAAAGAAAAAAACAGAAGTGTGTCTTAAATTCTAGCTGTAAATCGCTATATATCTTTATCGTTATCATAGTGTTTGCCAATCAGAGATCTGACAATCAAGAGCGCAAAATATGCAGCAATTGCAATTTTCAATAGCTAATCCGTTGGCTGCGCCTAATTTGCCAACAACAAAACAACAACAGCAGCAACTACACCTGTAGTTGCAGCTGGACCTGTTACCAACTGGCCAATCGACTCGCCATACACACAAACACACGACACACACACACATACACACACACCCGAATAGGAGCAACAACTGAAAACCAAACCAGATTCCAGCTGCAGGCCGAAAGCAGCCGCAGCCGCAGCGTCGACGTCTTTTGGCCAGTCAAAGACACAACACAAACAAACACAAACAACAACAGCAACAACTACGATAACAACTACAATAAGTTGCAGCAACAACGGCAACAATATCTGCACAATAAAAACAAATTGCATTCAATGAAAATCAAGCAAAAGCGAATCGCGCATCAACGCAACTTGGTTGTTTCTTCTTATTCGTCTTCGCCGTCTTCTTCTTCTGCTCGTGACAGTTAATCGCATATCGATAACTTTAAGCTTAATGTCTTACGGCTATTTGGTATTTCCCCCTCCGCCGCATCAACCACAACAACAACAAAATTAACAACAACAAAAGAGTGCTACACTTTCAAGGTCGCAAGTACAAGTGGCATACCAAATTTGGATGAATTTCTTGAGTCATGTCTTAAAGCGTATCAAAAAGGCATATATTAAGAATATACAGCGCGTGAATTAATACCAAAAAAAAAAAATATATACATACATAAGTATAAAACGAAACGAAATGAAATGAAACCCGCTCTGACGTCAAATCT
The DNA here is from genome assembly GCF_009650485.2 of Drosophila albomicans. Taxonomy (NCBI): domain Eukaryota; kingdom Metazoa; phylum Arthropoda; class Insecta; order Diptera; family Drosophilidae; genus Drosophila; species Drosophila albomicans. The sequence goes on along the minus strand of NC_047629.2, from coordinate 20,314,464 downwards.
TACGATTTTGCTTCTAATTATAAGCATTAAAAGTTATGCCTTTAACACAAGCGATATCGAGTGGGCGACTAACGATAAGACTTTAATAATTTCCATTCAAAAGATGCTAAAAAAGCATTCATAAATATTAGAAACACAAAAGCCGATTAGTCATTCGCTAGTTAGCACTTTAAATGGTGATGAAACATCAGTTAAACACTTTTCTGTGGCTGTACTTCTGAGTGGTAGTAGTTTTAGCTTTACCGGGAGGCTGTAATGCTTAAGCTTAGACAACATTTCAGGGAATAGTCTAGATATACTACTTACAATCTTTAATCTAAATTAGTTCCAAGCATTGTACCTTAAACAAAATGCAAAAGTTCGTACTTTTTATTTAGTAAGATCGCTCACAATAAGTTATATTCTATATCCTTTTGAGTGGTAGTATCTGCTTTACCGGGAGGCTGTAATGGTTAAGCGTAGACAACATTTCAGGGAATAGTCTAGATATACTTACAACTTTTAATCTAAATTAATTTCAAGCATTTTGAATTAATCAAAACACAAAAGATCGTACTTTTTATTTAGGAAGGTCGCTCACAATAAGTAATTTTCTATATCCTTTTGAGTGGTAGTAGTTGCTTTACCGGGAGGTTGTAATACTTAAACTAAGCTAATATTTCAGGGAATAGTCTAAAAGTACTACATTCTTAGTTCATAACAATAAGATTTTTTAATTTTAATTAGTTTCAAGCATTTTGAATTAATCATCATCCAAAAGATCGTACTTTTTATTTAGGAAGGTCGCTCACAATAAGCTATATTCCTTCCACTCCTTCTGAGTGGTAGTAGCTGCTTTACCAGGAGACTGTAGTGCTTAAACTAAGCTAACACTTCAGGGAATAGTCGCGAAGAACTGCTTACAACTTATTCAGTTCATAACAATTAGCATTTTAATTTGAATAAGTTTCAAGCATTTTGCATTAATCATAATCCAAAAGATCGTACTTTTTATTTAGGAAGGTCGCCCACAATAAGTTATTTTCTATATCCTGTTTGTAATTAGCTAGTCAAATTAAGTTTTTATTATGTCCAAGTTATTAAACATTATTGTTTCATAATAGAAAGCCAGACGTTTATCAATGAATTTACTTTTATATGACAGCTGCGTTTATAGCGTAAGAATTTAACTAACGTCTTTGAGAGGGTCTCGTAAAGTTTTTTGTTGTTTTGCTGTTGTTGTTTGGCAACGGAACCGCAAAAATAAAGAAGCACAAAATGAGAACAAATGTCGCAATTTCTTTAGCGAGCAGCTGCTCTTTTTTTTTTAGTTTTCTGCGATTGCGAGATACATTTGTATCTAAATGCACACACATGTGAGTGTCCATCTCTCTGACTGAGTGTGTGTGTGTGTGTGTGTGTTTGTGTATTGAGTAACACACATTGTCCAAAACTTTAAGAGCGCCCGACGCGTCGTGCCCGATTTCACCCGAATTGCGCGCCGACTTAATGTTAAGGTTGACATCGCACTTGGTTTGGGTTTTTTGTTTTTTGTTGGATTTTATGTCGGATTCGTACTCCGATTCGGACATGGAACATGCTACGTTTTGGTTTTTATGTTCTGCAGAACATTTTCGCTATTAAAAAACATTTTTCGTAATGCGATATGTGCGATGTGTGCTGTTTCTTTCTAGCTGGGGCCTCTAACCGCCCGTTTTTAGGGTCAGCTCGTGTAAATCACGTAGAACAAAAACATTTATTAGATACGACAGACATTTTACACACACAGAACAGACACACACACACACACACTTAGATGCCACACAGTAGCGAACTCGGTAAAACTGTCTTTTAATTGTGTTTCTAAGCCAAGTGCTATCCGAAGACGACCTTTTCCATGCCCCCTTAGCGGTGCCACACCGTTTGCCTCCCGTTACAGTTTCGACAGCCTCAACCTGAACTTGGCATAAACGACAACACAACACAAAAGTATAAATAATAATAAAAATACACAAAAAAAGTCAAAAACGAGAAAACAAGAAACTGCGTGAAACATGTTGAGCAACAACGAAGTTTGAATACTCTATGAGTTGTGAGTGATACAAATAAAACAAAATTCTGGTGAAGTAATATAAATTATTATTATTAGTGAATGTAAATTCAGTACTATTGTAAATAAAATTTTGGTAGAATCATAATTTTAAGAAATATAAAATATCCAACAACTTGAAGCAATAATTTTTTGTCATTAAATATGCAAAACTTTGAGAAAATCAATCATTTTCTTAAAAAAATAATGAACATCGCTTCCAAGTTATCTCAGAAGAAATATGATCAATCAATAAAGGTAATTATGTACTTTAAAAATACAAAACTCTAAGAACAATTCGCAGCGATCACTAAAAATAAGAATAAACGCTTCGAAATAATCTGATGTGAAAAAAATGTGATGCCTGAAAAAATCTGATGACAAATAAAAATAAATATTATATATAATTTAAAAGCACAAAACTTTTAGAATAGTATTAGGATGATCATATCGAATTCAAATTAAAAATGTGATGCCTGAAAAAATCTGATGACAAATAAATATAAATATTATATATAATTTAAAAGCACAAAACTTTTAGAATAGTATTAGGATGATCATATCGAATTCAAATTAATAAAAAACACTTAAGACATTTTAAAATGTCTGCAGAAATATAGCAACTGATAATAAGAACATTTTATAAAGAAAATTGTAGACCTTAACAAGTAAATGAAGCAATTAATATGATAATATGGAAAACAGATCTGAAAATATGAAAAATCAATCAGAAAGAAGAGCTTTCATCGAATGATGATAATAATAATAATATTGGATACCCGAAAAGTTTATTCCAAAGTATGTAGCTCAAAAGATATTTTTAAAGTTCGTAACTTTGTTATGTTGCAAATTGTTGCACATAGCTGAAGTACCCCAGTAATGAAGTAAGGGCATAATGAAAACAGAACGGCCACTGTCACTGTGCTGGGCAGTCAAAGCGAAAGGCCGCAGCATGTGTGTGTGTGTGTGAGTGGAAAAGCAGCACAGAAGTTATTTCATAACACCATTTTTCGGAAGCGCCGCTGCGGGCTACGTGCCACAGTGCGGCATTGCCGCAGATTTCCACGAAGCCATGCAAAAGGAAGACAACCCAATTCCAAATACGTTTAAGCCAGGTCAAGTCGAGGCATCAGCCTCCACTTACCTCCACACCAACTGTTGTTGCTGCTGCTGCTGCTGTTGTTGCTGTTGATGATCCTCCTCGTGTTCTTCATGCCTGTAATAGTTGTAGACGGCAAACGAGGAGGAGGAGGCACTCGAGGTGGGCGGCACGGCAACAACATCATCCGTTGGCGCTGGCTGCGGCAGTGTTGGGGGCGGCGGATGTGAAGGTTGCTGCTGCTGTTCGTTTAGTTGCAGCTCGATGCCTGCGGCAGTCAGTGGCAGGTGTTGCAGCTGTGCTGGGTCGTCCTTGGCTGCCTCGTAATAATGATGATGATGATGATGTTGTGGCTGTTGCTGCTGCTGATGAAGTTGCTGCTGATGATGAAGCTGCTCGTGTTGCTGCTGTGGATGAAGATGATGATGATGCTGCTCTGTGTCCAGATTGTAGCTGCTGGCGCCGCGTCTGACGATTGAAGTGTGTGGAGGGGGGGACAAAGGCAAGGTAAGGTCAGCGGGAGACAGATCGATCGTTGGAGGGAGGCTGCCAAGGCAGTCAAAGGCAAGGAGACGGCGTTCAAGTGCGTGCATTTTGCCAGTCGAGCGATTCCCATTAGCATTTATTTACATAACAAATTTGGCCAGCCCGCTGAGTGTGTCTCTCTCTCTCTCTCTCTCTATGTCTCACTCCCATTCTCTCTCTCTCGCTCTGTGCTGTAACTCTTGCGGCAGCTTTTGAGCTTTAGTTTTTTGTTTTTGGGCTCAATCAGTGAACAGCATTCGACGGCAGCGAAATTGATTCGTTTAGCCTTATTAGCGCCATTAGATGAGTGCTGTTAAAATTCCCAGCAACAATAAAGCAACAACAAAAAAGAAACAAAAAACCCAAAACGCAGAGCTTCAAATTGCTATACCCGGTAAGCTTAGTTTTGCAAAGGGTATATTAAGCAGGAATAAAGCTTTTTCAATTTTACAGCAAATATGTGGGATTCTATGCAGATAAGTTTTTCCGGCGTTCTGTCTGTCCGTTGATGTTATTAACTATATCTAAGAAGCTTGAAAAGCTAGAGCAACACTTTTTCAACAGAAAACTCTCCTTAGAATATGTTTTATTTAAAATGTGAACACATCACATACATTCTCTAACACAGAAAAAGATATTTATGATATGATGAAATATTTCATTCTGAGTTCATTGAGATTTAACTGGCTAAATCAATCCTGTTTCACGATTAAAACGAAGAAATACATTTAAGCTACTTAGCTTAGACTGAACATTTTTGGAATCAAAAGCAAACACTCTTAATTTGAAATTAAAAAAATTCGGGTTATTTTTAATTCTAAATTAAGAATGTTTGTTTTTGATTCCATAATGTTTTCCTTTTTTCTGTGTAAATGAAAGCAATCTAGGCAAATAACTTCTTTATTTTCCTTTAAGTTATTCAACGTGCATTCCTCTTAAAAAGTAGCTTTCGGGTATTTACAAGTCGACTGCAGCCTGTTCAGTTTACTAAGTTAACACTTTGGTCATGCCGGCGTGCGCTTCCCGGCAATACGGCAAGCTATATTGGCGTTACTGCCAACACTGCAAGTGGTCCACAAATGAAATATCCACTAATTATACATTTCCCATGCTATTGTTGGCGTTTTACAACTATTAAGTGCATGTATTGTGCCAAACAGTGAGCCTGTGATTAGGCGAAATCAGTGCAAGAGCACTTCATTAGCAAGCCAGCGTCCTGGCCCAGGATGTGGTAAGGCTGGAAGGTTGCAAGGCTGGGAGGCTGTGCAACAAGTAGCGCAATTTTCTTTGCATTTCGCTTTTGTTCTATTGATTTGTAACATTTTTTTGCAAACAACCCTTAGAGGCGTTGCTACCCTGTGGATATTTGGCACATGCAGCGCATTAACACCTGAGAGATCTGGACTCGAAGCTAAGAAGTTCAAGGAGCTGTACCGAGAGAGAAGGCTGTATCGGGAGGCTGGCCGCTGTGGTATCGAGCCTGGGAAGTGGCGGGTAAGGTGAAAAGCGTAAGCGTAAAAAACCGGTAACTTTCGATGGCAGCTGCTATTTTTGTTGTTTGCTGGACGGCGACGGCGAAGACGCAACCGTTAGAGATCATAATTGATATCTGCGGCAGGACCAAGGAGCGGAGACAATAAAGCGGCAGCTCGGACAGCGTCCAATGCTAAAGGACGACCCTCTTTTCTTTCAATACAAAGCACTGATTTGCATAATGCTTTCAGCTAGCCTAACATTACGAAAAGGATTCACTATCGACGACGGTTTCGGGATGCGCCTGCAGTTTTCACATGGTCTGCACGGTTGAGACGGGGCAATGTCTTAAGCATTTGATACGGTCGAATGAAGCTGCTCGGGGCGCAATTGTTGTTTGTCATTGTTTCTCAACGTTGGACATCGCACCTCAATTCTCTTCTCGATCCGTGTCCGGCGCATAGGACATTCGCCTTGGAACGGATAGCAACCAACCCCTTCCTCTGGGCAGTCAATTTGCATAAATACTCAAGCATACACACACAGACACATTGAGCGATGATATTTGTAGACCAGGTAAAGCGAAGCGTAGCGTAGAGTGCAATCAACCCCCCGGCTCTTGATGCTATTAATACAAAACAACAGAAAGACCAGAGAGACATCGAAATCACAAATCCTTTTTACTGTTGTTGTCCGCAACACCCTCCCCCCAACCCCTTTTCTTGCTTTTGCCCAGCTCGCTGATCTTGGGCTACACAAACAACAAGAACAACGGTGAACGAAGCGCGAGGTCCATTAATTTGTCCACAATGCACGCTGCGCGCATCCTTTTTGTCTGACCACGGCGCAGCCGGCGACGCGCAGTTGACGCAGTTGACGTCGCTCTGCCGGCGTCGTGAGAAACGTTTGACGTCTGATTGGAAAGCGCGCAGCTGCGATTCCATTTGGAAAATGCGCAGCGCGTTGTTATTTTTGTGTGCGTTTTGTGGCATTTACATGCTCATTTTTTATGCAAATGGATTTCTGTAATATAGACAAAGACAGCGAGCGCGATGGAGAGGAAGAGAGAGAGAGGGATGGGGCTGCAGACTCCAACAACAACAACAACTGTCGAAACGGTTTAACATGAGCCAAAAGCAAAAGCGAAGCCGCCAGCGTTTTTTTTTTTTTTGGTTTTTGGTTTTTTTTTTCGGGCGTGGGGGCTATAAATTTCTCATTCGTATCGCATTAATTACTACAATATTATCAACAGCAAACAGAAAAAACAAAAAAAATAACATAAAAACGAAACAGCAACAACAACAACAACAGCAGCAGCAGAGGCTGCGACAGCGAACGCATAGCGCAGCGGCCATATTGAAAAAATGCAGAGATCAAGTGAGTTGACAGACAGACGAAGCAAGCAAGAAAGAGACGCAGAGAGGCTGGGAGGGAGACTGTATGGCGTAAAGCTCAGCAGCTTAAAAGCTTTGACAATAGCAACAATGTTACATTACATTGCATTTCACACACTCATACAGAATGGGAGAGAGAGCGAGAGAGAGAGGGGCGCACATACACAACGTGGTGGGTTGGTGGGTTGGGAATCCATGTGGATGCTAAAGGGGCGCACTTGAATGCCGTCCACAATGCGCGCGTTTTTTTTTCTATTTTGTGTTTTGTTTGTCTACCGTGACTCAGCAGCTATCCAGTCGGTGTAGGATATGGCATAGCTACTGCTGCTGGCATCCTGCATTATGTGCTCCATTTCCTTCATGCCGCCCATTGTAAATTGTAATTGAAGCACATTTTGTTGACTCGGTTTTTTAGGTGTTCGTCGCTGTTGCTGCTGCTGTTACGGTGTACGATCAACGAGTTGACGCGACGGCGCAGGCACTGATACGAATTCGGTTATTGAAAGAAGTCGGCAAAGAATAAAAATATAAACTTGATGCTGTTGTCGACCTTGTGGCTTTTCGATATCAACTGAAAACCACTTTGAGCGTTCGATAAACTTGTAGCGCCAATTCACAGTGTATACAAGTGTGCGTGTGTGTGTGTTGATGTGTGTGGATGTCGAGATGTGGAGTAGAAACAGAGCAGAGTGAAGAGAGGAGAGAGACAGACAACAGCAAGAGCAACAGCGACTGACGACAAACAGTCGAAAGCGTACGACGTTGAATTGTGTTAACATGTTTCTTTCTTGTCTCGCTCAACATCGTTGACGTTGTTGTTGTTGTTGCTGCAGGTAGACTGCGCAGGTGAACAGGTTTGTTTTTGTATCAAAATGTCCAAACGCTGTTGCACCTTTAATATTAATAATAATAAAAATGAGACGCGAGAGGGGGAAAAAAGCAAAACAAAACAAAGCAAAGCAATAACAACAACAATAAGAGCAACAATGACAAGTGCTGCACAACGAAGTGCAGTCGCCCTTAAAAATGATCGTGCCAATGAGTTGAACTAAAGGATTCGAAAGAGCTGAGAAAGCTGCAAAGTGGAGCTTAAAAGCTCTACGAACATTTTCCAGGCAATCAATGATGTTAGTTTGTAAAGTTTCTTACGAAAAAGCTTTCATAAACAATGAACTTATAAGCTTTGTGAACATTTGATAGTTAATCAACCCTGCAGAATGTCCTTCGCCACTAAGCTTCTTCTTTTTATACTCAAATACTTTCGATTAACAATCTAAAATCTAAAAATACAAGAGACAAGAACAGAAGTAGAAAGAATCACAAAATACAACTATAATGAAGAAGTGTTCTTATTAGAATAATATTATTATTTATTTATGTCCATAATATGTGTCTTAATTTGAAGTTTTATTTTTTATTGTCAATTAAACGATTTGCTTTCAGCGGAAGCTTCAAATACTTTAAGCGCAGCTTCCAAAAGCCGCTTAAAAGCAGTCTAAAAGCTCATTTAATGTAGTCTCCGCCAACAAAGCGTTTGACACAGCTGATATGCTCCAAGCTTGAATATTTAAATCGAAATGCTCCATTTCCGATGATTGTGCGAGTGTGTGAGTGTGCGCAAAGGTGACACCAATAAACCCACTGAAATATTGTCAATCGGGGTAGTTAGGGACAAAACAAATGCAATAACAAGAGAAATAAGAGAAAAACGATAATAAAACAAATGAAATGCTCTTAACTTGATGATTTGAGACAGTCACTGTTTACATTTAACAACATTTGCAGGCGGCCATAAAAAGGTGTCAACAATCTGCTGACCAGCACTGTGCATCGTTCACACACACACACACACTGAGACACTCATTCGATTTTTTTTATCGTGACTAAAATGTCATATTAAAATAAAATAAAAATAAAAATTGAATAAAAATGGGGGGAAAAAACGAACGAAAAAAAAATACCAAGCAAAAATATGTTTTGCAGCTCGGAAATTTAATATGATCACTAAAGTGAAAGTAACTAAATAAATGAGGTGTGCCAGCCTGACAGTGTGTTGTGTCAGTCTCTGCACCACTCCGAAGCTCTGTCCAGTTGTATTCCTATGTGTGTGTGTGTGTGTGTGCGTGACCGCGAACGCCCCACAAGGAAGGCTATCATGAAGGGCATCCTTATGTATGGAAATTTCATAAAATGCAATTCATTTTAAGCACATTTTTCTGTGGTTTCCGCATAATAAAAACACACTGCGCTGCATGGTTGCGTCTAGAGTTGAATAATCGATTGTTTTAAGGGGATTTTAAGATATTGAAGAGTAAGTATGCAATAAAAGCGCGATTCGGAATAAAACAGATCATAAAACTTTTGTTTTTAATGTGATTAACAAGAAAAAGTTCAGTATGTATGTGTTTGTATTATTTTTTTTGTCCTTTACAGTTAAGTTTTGAAATATTCAAGAGAATATAAATAAAAGCTTCGTCTTGGATAGATGTGTTTAAATAGTTCACAATTACAAAAGCTTTTTATATAGGATAGAGTAAAATATATATAATAATATATCTTTCGTTTATCTAAAATGAAATATAAGCAAATGTCTTAACTCTCTTCCCGTTTAATGTCAGGAAAGTAAAACAATACTTTCTATTCCTTGCAGAGTTCTGTAAATGAAGCTTAAAGCTTTTTCTTTCAATGCACTTTGCTAACAGTTATTAAATTTGGTAGTTAGATAGTCTAAAATTCATCTTCCATGCCATTTGCAGATGTGCCAAATATGGTAGAAAGTCAATTCAAGCGTAACATAAATTTCAGAAGCTTTCGTCCATATGCTAATCGCATATAATTACTTTTGTCCGTACAAGACTTTCATTTAGTTTTGGGTTAATTCTCCACTTGAGCTGAGCTCTCATAAAATGCAGCCTAAAGATAGCCTAATGATGGATATTAAGATATATATTCCCACATTTGAGTATTGCACAATTGCGATTTCAAACAGCGAATGCATGAATCGTAAAGTCGTTTTATGGCACCTAAGCAATAAATACACCTTTGTGTGAGTGTGTAAGTGTGTGTATGTGTAAGAGTGTGTGTGTGTGTGTGAATGTACATTGCATTGCACTTAACCGAATAATGTGGGCAATAAACGGTTGTAAAAAAAAACACTGTCGACGCTTGAGGCGGCCAACGAACGTCACAAGCTTTCGTCATGATGCCTTGACATTTCATCAAAAGCTTGTCAAAAAGCTCAGCGCAACAGATAGATCGAAAGAGCTTTAATCATGTTGTGTAGTGTAGTTGTTGGCCGTAAGCTGCTTAAGGGATCAAGGGGACATGTGGTGACAGCCACTCGCGAAAGGATGTTCAGAGTCTCAGTCACAGTCACAGTCGCAGTCAACCTTAAAACTTTAAAACAACGACAACGCCAACAACAACAACTGCAATGAAAGGTCGGAGCTGAGTGATGCACGCAGATGGACAGCTGATACTGCGTGCAACATGTAGCTTAAAGTGAGCTTAAAGTTGTAACAGAAAACTGACCGACTGCCACTTACTCTGTAATTTACCATTACTTAGTTTGGCAATTCTAATTTGTTGACCGTATGTGTAGGAAATTGCAATATGTTAAGTATTATTAGTATTTAATTATTATTATTCTATTTTAATTTTTTAATTAAACATTATTTATTATAATAATTATAATTTCATTTATTTAAGAGTTCTGATTATTAAGAACAAATAAATATAATACCAGCGAACCTTAAACTAAACTTGATTTTATTTATCGTACATTATTTCAGTTGTTTAAAAACCCTCACATTATTTTGCCCTTACATTATTTACAGTAATCAGTTAATTTTATTGCAGCTTGTTCATTTTTTTATAGCTTTTTGGACTTCGTTTTGTGAATAGCTTTTTTATTTATGCTAATTTTGTAATTTCTGAAATCAGTTTTACTTCTGCTTTGTTTTAAATTGAATTAAATATATTATATAGTATGTTATTTTATTTATTCTACCTTTTTAATTTAAATGTATTTGTTTAATTTATTATAAGTTATTTTAAATTTTGAATAACATGCTAAACTTTTTAAATATGATGAAAAACATTCTCAAATTATCAATCAAAGTGTAATGTGGAGTTTGAAAAAATTTATCTGCTTTACAGGGTATCTGATAGTTCATTGCAGGGTATCGAAATTAGATAATTAGTATTGTCTAAGCGAATAAAATGCGCATTACAAGGTATCTACTGCAACAGCATACCCAGCTACGTTCTCAGCATTTTGAGTGACAACAACACACCCATTTAGGCCTGCTGTCAATTACAGGGTATCCGAATTAGGCAAAGACAATGGCAGAAGTGTCACAAAGCGGCAGCTGAAGCTTCAATCCATTCGCCTCGACCATATATCAAACAAGGCAAAAAGCAACTGTACAACATGCAACAACAGTAACAACAACAGCAACAGCAACGTGCAACACGCAAAGCCGATTGCAAGGGGGCAGCAGCCAATGGTCAATGTGGCACGTTTGTTAGAATCGCAACAGGCAAACAAGAGGCAACAAAACAGGCGGCGGGCAATGCCATCAACTGAACTGATGTTGCAGCTTCTTTTGATTCCTCTGCTGCTCACTTCTTCTTCTTCTTGCTGATTCTTGTGTCTTCAGCGCGTTGGTCAAACAGCATGCCAAACATCAGAGGCGTCTCGGGATGTGGCGCGGTGTCCCCGAGGTTGCAACTTGCAACCGAGCGAGGCGTCCAAGGCGTCCATATGCGGAAACGCAATTTTGTCGTTATTTATGGACCTTGGCGTGCATGCAACATGCATGCAGCATGCAGCGGCATCCAGCGGCCGCTGTGTGGCAGCGACTGTTGCTGTTGATGATGCTGCCTCCGCTATAACAGGATGACCATCGACGTTGCAGCCGCAGCAGCAGCAGATGAAGCTGACGAAGCTTCTAGCTTCTCTGCGGCATGCAGATTCAGATTCAGCTGGCGATGACTTAGTTGGTGTTTCGCCTGCCGCATGTGGCAAGCTTACAACTGGCAGCACCTTGCTCGAGGTGCATTGGCGTCGTAACGGTTCTCTATTAGATTAATTTATATTCAAATTTTTATTGCTTGCGCATACCAAAAGCAACGACGACGACGACGACGATGCTGTGGATGATGATGATGATGAGGCAGAGAATGGGAATGGGAATGGGAAGGAGGTTGGAGCTGACGATGAGGATGAGAATGGAGATACAGTTGGGGACAGAGTTGGGTAACGAGGATTGAGAATGGCGGCGGCTGCTCCAAAATGAATTGCGGCGGCTGTGGCACATCCGCGTGGAGGCTGCTGCAACAGCAAAACTCTCGTGTTGCAGCGACTTTGCTTTGCACAGCGAAAAAATTAATGTGAACTCAAAGTCAAGGGGACAAAATTCATTTTAAGAATTATTGTTATATCAAATTACAATCTGTGATTTCGGAAAGAAGTTTTGAATGAAAAGTAATAAAGTATTGATTCTAAAAAAATTTGTTCTTTCAAGATGTTAACAAGAAAAGTGGTCAACAACTATTAATTCGATTTAAAAGATAATGATATAATTTTCAATTTTAAATTCGATTTAAGAGGTAATGATATAATTATCAATTTGAAATCCCATGGGTTTTATATAAAGAGTTTTTGACATTTCTGATGTATCGATTTATTTTTGATTTGATTGTAATACTAAGGAAGGATTTATAATTTTAATCACATAATTGTTATGCAACATTTCTCGATATTTGTGGTAGATCTATGTATTTTTGGTTATAATGCATTAAGATCAAATCAAAATCACTTTAAAATCTCAGAGTTATTATTTAGAGAGAATACTCATAAGATATACGCATTTAGTTATGATTTTATAGATTTTTCTGCGCCTTTTGTTGATTAATTTCATTGTTATTCTATGGCTTTCAGTTTAAAATTCTTAAATAAAGATTGTGCTATATTACATCAACTATTTGTTGTTGATTCTATTGCAAAAAAAAGAAAGAATTTTCAATTTACTTTGTTGATCTAAGGATCAACAGTAATGTAAAGAAAATATCCTTTGGAACCAAGATTTTTCTTTTTGCCAAAAAATAGAGTTTAGCAAATTTAAAATCACGCAATTTTTATCGAGAAAAAATTCGTCTTAAAGTGTTAAAATTCAAATGCAAATACAGCAACATTGAACATCTTTTTTTGATAATCTATTTCTCTGTTGTTAATCTATTCTATAATAACAAGAGAGATAACTTTGCTTGCTGGGTTACACTTAGTCATTTTCAGAATCTCAATATCTAATCTTGTTGATTTAATACAAAATCGATAGATAATTTCTTTGAGTGTATCGCATCGACATTGGCTTCGACTTTGGCAGCGACTTTGGCTTTCGCTGTTGCTGTTGCTGTGGCAATGGCTGTGGTATTATTAGCCTTCTCGCCTACTTGCAGATTCGATGCACGCCAAATGCCAGAGTTTTGTTGCAAGCTCGCCTGTGTTGCAGTTGCTGATGCTGCTGTTGTTGCTGTTGTTGCAATAACGTATGGTAGAAACAGTTACAACGGAAGCTGTCATTCCCCTGGGAATGGGGACTGAGGATTGCCAGGCGCATCGCAACTTGGTCTGCGAATGTTGCAGGCGCAAACGTTGCGCTGGCGTTGTTGCAACTCCTCGTCGTGGCTGCACCTCCTCGTTGCAGCAACTCTCTTTGGTTGCTCTTGTTAGTGATGCTGTTGTTGTTGTTGTTGTGTTGCCTATCGCAATAATTAACAGTAAAAAAACGGGCAGCGGTTAATTCAAATGCATGAGAAATGCAAATGACCAAACATTTTAGCCAAAAGGACGCGTCCACAACTGTTAACCGGGCCAATGGAGATATTAGAGCGATACGGCCACATGCTCCCAACAACAACAATCTCAACTCGAATGCAATGCGATTGCCATTGAAATCAACTGTGGGCCCAGATGTGCAACAATTAGCTGAGATCCAAGATAAGATGAAGTCTCTCTGTGTGTGTTGCAAACAGCGATTGCGACGACGCACGCCAGCGTCTCTCAAGTACCAAATAAAAATGTGGAAACGAGTCAAGCAGATAAAACAATCAAGTGGCAAACTTGCAGACTGCAAACACAACTCTACTTTTAGAGCAAATATTAATTATTCTTTATTAAGGCAATCCTAATGAAGTAAGTATGCAACGAAAATTAGCTAAAATTAGCATCATAAGTAATAAAAACATCTCCTATGATTTCTTTTGTTTTAGAAATGCATATAAAGACCAAGAATTTAAAATAAGATATAGGAAATATGATGTAAAACTGACCAAGATTTTAAAATATGATATAAGAATATACAAAAGTATATACTGCTGTACAATAGTGTGATATATTATATAACAGAATATACTGTTGTATATTTATACAACATATTATATTTTAAAATCATTGTCGCACACTCTGATTTACCATTTAAATTTATTGCCTTGAATTCAATTCTTATTTTTAAATAATAAGTAAAAGAATGACAACCTATTATTTAAATTTCGTTACACAAAGTATTTCGCAATTCATTCTAAAAATTTCAGGGCACATTTTAGAAAATAACATTCCCATTAATCACAGTAAAAAATTCTTTTAAAAGTAGGCAAAAATAATTGAAACAATTTATAGTTCAATCGACTAGTTTACTATACAAAGAATATAAATCGCATCTGCGCTTTGCCATCCTTAAAAAAACTATCCAAAACATAAAAAACTTCACAATAATGAAGGACAGTAAAGATTTCAATGGAAAACTTTGCTATACAAAAATAATTTCTGATTTTACACATAAATTATGTTTTAAGGATATCAAAAGACAACTATAGAAATATTTTATTGACTTTGCGCATGACAAAAGTCTTCAAAAACTAATGATGTATTTTTGAAAATAAATTATTTGATAAGGAAATCAGTAGATTGCCTTAAGGATGCTTTGCAGACTTTACTCACGAAGAAAGTCTTTAGGATCTTATATAGTAATTAAAATCTTTTGAATAACTTGAGAATACATAATGGACAACTTCAAGCAAAGTTTTCTGTCTGCAGATACTAAATTTAGTGAATTAGGATTAAACAATTTTGTAACAATATCAATCGACACCACTTAAGATGAATGCATCTTAGCTGCCTAAAGTGTAGACATCTTCCTGTATGGATAATGCTAGTCAGAGAAGATTTTATAATATAAATTAAAGCTTGACCAAACGTTAATCTTAAGTTATTTTGCATTAATATCAATCGACAACACTTAAGATGGATGCATCTTAGCTGTCTATATTTTGAGGATTTTTGTGTAAAAGGAATGCTAGTAGGTAGGAAGAGATTTTATAATATAAATTTAAGCTTGACCAAACTTTAATCTGAAGCATCTTAGAGATGTACCCTTAATAAACATTTTCAATGCACAAAAATTGAATATAATTTCTATTAAATTTTCTTAAACCTAGCATATAACTCTCCTAAAGATCCCCCTCATGCTTAAGTCTATAAATAATACTGCAAGTGATTGTGACTTACCCCTGCAGATGCTCCTCGACGTCGGCAACGATGTAGACCGGTTGTCCCGTAGCACTCGTTGTGGTGGCATAAGGCAATCCCGCCTGGACGACAACCTGACCGTCGGAGACGAGACTGCTAATGTCCGAACCCGAATAGATCTCGAGTCCCTTCTGATCGCTGGTGGAATAGATGACCGTCTTGCTGCCATCGTTGTAGATCAGATCGATGTGCTTGTCCGGCTGATACAACTCCGGATCGAGTTTCTGTGGCACACCAGCCAAGTGTGGCAATTGCTTCACCCCATTCGGATCGGAGGTGGTGTAGATAATGGAGCCACCACCGCCATTGCCACCGCCACCAGCAGCAGCAGCCGCTGCGGCCGCAGCGTGTTTCTTGTGATCCTCATAGATCTCGGCCTCCGTCTTGATCACATTATCGTTGCCATAGTGCAGCACCGAGGCATCCAGAGGCAGCGGCGACGTCTGATAGACGCCCTGATGCTCATTGTTCAGCTTCTGGGCCTGATTGTACATGGCGGTGGCCACCGCATTATCATTCGGCATCAGCTTCGAGGGATCGCTGACGATGCGGGTCAGAATGTGTTCGCCCGCCTCGTTGCGCGACAGAATGTGATGCTCCCCATTGATGATCTCCCGCGAAATGATCTGCTGTTGCTCCCCATTGGGACCCACAACGCGTATGATTTGATTCTCATCGAACTCGATCTTGGCCAGCGGCTGATGTTCCGTCTGTTGCGGAGCCGGCGCCAAATGCTGTGTGCTCAACTGTGCCGCAATGCGAGCATCAATCACCTGACCACCGCCATCATCGTGTCCGCCATTCGATCCACCGCCAGGATTGCCACCGCCATCCGGGGGCATCACCACCTTGGGTGTCTCGTAGATGAACACCGCCTCCTTGTCGTACAGCTTCGAGGAATCGGTGTGCAGATCAAGCACATTCACGTTCGTCATCGTGGCCAACTCGGGCTGCGGACTGTCCGGCGATCGATGCATTGTGGTCAAAAGTGGAACACCGTTTTGACCCAACGGGGAACTGTTGCTGCTGGCGACGATGTTTGCGCCCTGCTGGATGGGCGACAGTGAAGCGTCGCTAAGATGACCCCCAACAATGCCGCCTAAGCCCGCAACGCCTCCGATGCCAACCCCGATGCCAACGTTGACCCCAACACCAAGGCGATGTTGCTGTTGTTGTGAGTGTTGCTGCTGCTGTTGCTGGAGATGTGGATGATTGTGGGCGTGGGTGTGCGTGTGCGTGTGCGCGTGGGCGTGGCCGGCAAGCGATAGTTCGTTGGACGTGATCACGCTGGTTGTCGCTGTGGATGTGGACATTATATGATGCTATGACGCTAACCTGTCTCTGCCAGCGATGAGCGCGATGGCAAGACAAGGGATGCGTTTGTTGTACAGTGGGGCGTATGCTTAACGAGCTAATTGGAAGACTTGTTGCGTGTTGAGCTTGGCGTCGCTTGGCGAAAACATATGAGCATCTATCGTTGTTATCGTTATCGTTGTTTCTGTTATCTGTTATCGTTGCTGGCAAGCTTAAGATGCTGTTGTGGTTGCTGTTGTGGTTGTTGTTGTTACGAGTATATAAACATTATAAATATCACTATCACGTTCTCAATGAAGGCACTTGTTGTTGTAGATTCAATTGTAGCTGTTGTTGTTTGTAGTTTCAATCGTTGTTTCTGTTGTTGTTGTTGTTGTTGTTGTTGTTGTTTTCAATATTGCATTTGTATGGCACTAAGGAACTTGGGTAACCCAACAAGTAGCCCCTGTGTTATTCTCGTCGTCGTCGTTCTCGTCGTTGTTGTTGTTGTTGTTGCTTTAGTCGTTGTAATTAGCTGCAATAAACAAGTTTCAAAACAAATTGATTAATACGATTTTAATTACACTCATTTCACTAATCTAACCGTTAAACGCTCTTTCTAAACAGACGAACGATCAATTTCAACTGATATGAATGACTCTTCAAATCAACAAAAAAACAAACTCAATTCTTCACTGATCTCAAGAGATTGTGATGATTGAAAGCATTCGCAGAAGCA
Source organism: Drosophila albomicans (assembly GCF_009650485.2). Taxonomy (NCBI): domain Eukaryota; kingdom Metazoa; phylum Arthropoda; class Insecta; order Diptera; family Drosophilidae; genus Drosophila; species Drosophila albomicans. The sequence goes on along the minus strand of NC_047629.2, from coordinate 20,297,283 downwards.
ACGCGCAAAAAAGCAAATAGTCGATAAATTATAGTCAACTTCAAGTAATTGCAATCCAAATACCAACAGAAAAGTATCAAGAGGCAGAGTTTTATTCTGTTCACAATTAAACGATGTACAAATTTGTAACCAATCAAATTTAATAAACAAACAAGTAAGAAAGTTAGAGTCGAGTGTGCTCGACTGTGAGAGCATACCCATTTTTAATAAAGTCAAAATATTGCGTTATTATTTCGCAACTCTAGCTTTAAAATTACGCTTGTTATTAGATTATTTTTTATTTGCGGGGGCGGAAGTGGGCGTGGCAAAAATTTGAATCAAACTTGATCTGCGTGCAAACATAACAAATGCTGTCCAAAAAAAATTATAGCTCTATCTCTTATAGTCTCTGAGATCCAGTGTTTCATACGGACGGACGGACAGACGGACATGGCTATATCGTCTCGGCTGTTGACGCTGATCAAGAATATATATACTTTATAGGGTCGGAGATGCCTCCTTCTACCTGTTACATACATTTACTGCCGGCACAAAGTTATAATACCCTTCTACCCTATGAGTAGCGGCTATAAAAATAATAATACCTGTCAATAAACATAGATTGAAAATAATAATAAAATATATCTAATTCCATAGAACTATACAAAAGTTAAACTGTAATTAATCTGTGAGTATGAATTAAAATTTTCTATATTGTAGCTAACTAAACTCAAAACAAAAATATTAATTATTAAAAAAAAAAAATAATAATTAAATCTTGATTTTGTTTCACAAACAATCTTCAAAATAACCAAAGTGCAATGAATTCTCCCCCTTTATAAACAAAACTGAATACTTTCATATTCCTTTCATTTTTAAATATCAATGAGAAGATAAAGATCTTAAAATTAACTAAAATTACTCAAAAGCTAAATTTGAAGTAGAGAAATTGTCACTTGAATAAATTTCAATTTACCAAAGAATGAAAGTAAATATTTTTTTATTTTTGTCTTTCTTTTTTTAAGTATCAATAAAGTATGACTCGCTTCAAATTGCTATTAATAAAAGATGCTGTGATAATATGCGAGGATAAAGAATTTAAATTTGGTTAAAATTAGCCAGAAGATACATTGAAATTGTTTCTTGAAAATATTTCGAATCACGAAATCCAAATGAATTCTTGGTATACATGAAATAAACGAATACGTTTATGTTTATTACCTATTGAATTAGCTAAGCTAAGATTAATACTCATTAATAAAACACAATGAACATAAAAATACTTGAGTTATGAGTTATCTACAGCTTCTAATTCAGAAGTATTTTTATAGTAAATACTTAATATAGAAACTACGCAACCCAAGCTGCAGATGAGATCAGACAGTAAAAGCTTTTTGATGTGCCATTTCTTTATCACTAACTTAAAGGAAAGAAAGCTCCTTGCAAAATCGAACTCTAAAAGCTTTGTACTCTTCACTTTGCTCTTTCTTGTCGTTCTACTCGACTGAGACGCGCCCCCCAATAAAAACAAGTGTTAAGCAGCAAAAAGGAACGCGGAACATGGAACGAGTTCAAACGTTTCGGCAGCTTTTCCCCTGCGATGAGCCGACGACGTTGATGAGCCACTGAGTTATTGTTGTTGAGTTGAACGATGTGCAAGCACACACACACACACAAACACAGAGGCAGACAAACGGAACAAACATGCAAACAAACATAAACAGAAACAGAAACCGAAACGTAGGCAGAGCGAGACGGGGCGGAGTAGAAGAGGGACAGAAAGACAGGCAGAAAGACAGACGGACAGCCAGAAGGGGGCATAAACAACAACAAAAGCAGCCACACGTGCCCGTCGAACTAGTTTGACTCCTTCGCAAATGTCAAACGTGTAACTGCATAACTCATCACATCAACGCCAGCGACGACGACGCCGGCAGCGACGGTGGCAGAGCAATAACAGGTGGAAAGAAGCGACGAAAGCAGACAGCTGATGCGACGCGAGCAGCGCAGTCGACGTCGTCAACGGTGTGCCTTATTTGTGTTTTGCTTTGCGACGATTTGTTGTTTTTTTTTGTTTTGTTTACAGCAGCAAAAAGAAAGACAAAAGAGTGTGTGAGTGTTTGCGTGGAAATTAAACAAAAGCTCGCGCGCGCCATTCCCGTGTTCCACACACACACACACACACACTCTCAATTGCGATCCAATCCATCAGCTGCTGGATGAAATACTTAGTCCAGTTTCCAATTTCAGTTTCAATAACAATTTTCCAGTTTTGAGTTTAGCAAACAAAACATGTTTACATTTTGTTGTTGTTCGAGGGATTTTGCTAAGTGAACCGAAACAAACAACGAGAAGTGGCAACAACTTGTTGTTGTTGTTGTTTGGTTTTGTTTTTTTTCTGCTTTTTTTTAGAACAGGTACCGGCGGCTGTCCGGTACCAGGCCCAAACAACAACAACGAGTCGCCAATCCTTGACCTAATCCAGAAGTTGCCGATGCCGAGATGTTGATGCTGACTTTCTGGTTCTCCAGCTCGGCTGCTGCCCCCGAACCAGGTTCACATTCAGGTGGCACGTCCACACTCTGCCAGTTATTGTTTGATAAAACGCCACCAAAAACTGTTGCTGCTGCCGTTGCTGCTGCTGCTGCTGCAAAGTTCATGAGGCTGAGAGTCAAGTCTGTTGGGGATATGGATAAACTTGTTTTGTGTTTTGTCAGTGAACCGGCTCGAGTTCGAGTCGAGTGTCAGAGACTCTGAGTCTCAACTCAACTCTCCCACCAGCAGCAGCAGCAGCAGCAACAGCAGCAGCAGCCCTCCTCTCCTCCCGGTTGTACTTTATTTTTTTTGCCTGTTCCTCTCGTGCGTTGGCAATGCTGGTTCCGTTAGTAGGTGAGGTCAGTGTCATGTGGCGCGCTTATAGACTAGTTTTTTTCATTTCTCTCTCTCTCTCTCTCTGTCTCTCTTGCTCGCTCTTGGTTTTATTTTGGCACACACAATGCACCGCACACAACATTGCGGGGAACAACAAAACCGGTCAATCGTCGATTGATGAGCTCGCTTAGCTTCTGCGGCACGTGGCCCGATTCTGCTCGTAATGCGATTAGACGCTGACGCCCATCATCATCATCATCATCATCGGGCAGCGTAGAAAGCTGTGAGTGCGAGCAATTAGAAAACAATTAAATTCATATCAGCACTTTGGCCAATTTAGCGCCCAAAAATTGCCAAAACACTGCCACAAATGGGGTCAATCCAACCAGGTAACAGGTAACAGGTAAAGACGCCTCTCGCTCGTTTCCATCGCCTGACTGAAAGCTCGCCTCAGGCTATGCCACGGTATAAAAGAGAGTGTCGAAGAAGGTGTGCGAACATTCGCGAGAGCTTTCGCCATGCCAAAGCTTGTATGCCAGACAAAAGCTTTGTCTATTTATCAAGTGATTAGCTCTGGCACTTAATTGGGTTACAACGAGATTAGAATGATTGAGAGTTTAATTAATTATGATTAAGATGCTCAATTGGCCACTGAAAAATATGTGGAAATATTTATTGTTATCAACGGTACTAAATATGAAAATACAAAATCAGTATGTTGACTTTATTGGTATTCTGTTATAAAAGATAAAAGTAAATTACGCCAGAAGAGCTTAAATATTGAATTTTAAATAATATTTAAGATTCAATATATTTTAAATATTCAATTTATAATGTTATATTAATTAAAATTATTAGATTTTTAGCTTTTATATCGTTTCTTTTATATCATATATCAAATATTTCATTTTTAATTGTTATATTTATTAATATTACTACATTTTTAGCTAATGTATCATTTATTATATCAATTAATTTCTTTAGAATTTAGTATTTAAAAGAAGAGTAAAACTTAATAGCTCAACTCACATCAAAAACTTTTGAAAGCCAAGGCTTTGGGCAAGAACATTTATAATAAATCGACATATGGGGATTAGCAAAAGCTTTAAACTCATGATTACACAATTAATAATAATTAAACATAGCTATCTATATTCTATTCATGATGGTAGATAAATGAATTTTAATTCAGATCAGATGGCGCTTTTAAAAGTTGCTTTTAGCTGAAACTAGGAAATAGAGCATTTCTAAAACCTTGAAGTCATAAAAATAAATCGTTTAATTATGTAAAATACAATCGTTATATTGCATAGGAAATACAAGTAAGCGATTTTATTATTTGGTTTTAATAGAATAGAACAATATTTGTAAAATCAATATTTTTAAATGAAATGTAATACATATAGAATGGTAAATTGAATGAATTAAAGCTTTCTTCCATCTATATGCACCTGCTTAATTTATTCATGCTGGAAAATTGATCAGCTGAAGTTCCCCTTTAGTTTTAGAGGAGCATAAACGAAATAATCAATTCGTAGCATTTGAAATGCCATCAAGATTCGACATAATTTAGCTCCAGACAGTCATTTGATAGAACTGATACACACACACACCATCACATATACATAAATATATATACATATATGTGTGTGTGTGTGAGTGTGTAAGCACCCTGGACAGAAAGAAGAAAGAAATGTACGAAGCTAACCCTAAGCCATCGGTCAAAGCCGGGCATCAATAACTACACATAAAGTCGAAAACCCAAACGGAGATGGAGATAGAGCAACACAGATGATGAGGAGCGGGGGAGAGAAGTTGGAGGTGGAGGAGAAACACAGACTGAGACTGAGACTGCGATTGAGACTGAGACTGAGAGCCAAGAAGGTAAGAAAACGCAGAAAAAGAAAAGAAAAACAATAAACGTTAACACGAACACGAAAATAAAATAACTCTCTCACGAAGTGAACCTCTACTCTTCCCCCCTCCCCCATCGTCTGCTCGCCCCTTTGGCGCGCTGCTTTTTTGTGTGTGGGTTAAGTGTGCCTCAACCGTGTGCAGGTATGTGTGTGTGTGTGTGTAAGCTGACGTGCACATGTGAGTGCCATTGTATGCATGCATGTATGCGTACGTGCGTGTGTGAGTGTGTGTGTGTGCTGCGTAGTGGCTAACGACGACGAAGTCGACGCTGTTCATTTTACTGTACCATAATCGCAGCCCCAAATTGATCGCCATCATCAATGTGCGGACCACTAACAAAAAGTATCAAGAATAATACATAATACAAAAATAAAAAAATCATATAAAAGAGGCAACAACAACAACAGCAACAGCAGCAGCAACACGCAGCGCAGAGTTAAAGCCGACGACGAAGTCAACGAAGTCGAAGCCACGAGAAAACGTAATCAAAAAGAAACACACACTCACACAAATGGCCAACAACATCGATTTTCGAACATGTCGACTGCGACGCTAGCAGCGCAACACGCTGAGAGAGAGAGCGAGAGCGAGAGAGTTGGCAGTGCGCAGACGTGACGTCGCGCAATACACAGACAAACACCTTTTGATCCCTTTTCGCTCCCGCGCTATGCTCTTTTAGCTGCGCGCTCTCTCTCTCTGTCTAACAAAGTATGTTGGCTGCTGTTGCTGCTGCTGCGGCTGCGGCTGTTGTTACCATCGCGGCTGCGACTGCGACGCAAACAGCAAGAAAACTGTCTGCGCAGCACCTTACAGGGTGCTTTATATTTGGCTTTTATTGATGTCGTTGGTTCGTTTGTTCGTTGTCGTGTCTTAAGCCTGGCTTAAAGAGCCCCTGTGCATTTTATGCATTTATAATTACTGTAGTACTTACGTATTTATGTATGTGTATGTATGTATAATATATGCCTGGGCCAGGTAAAAATGTATGTTGTTGGTTGCTTGGTTGCTGTTGCTGTTGTTGTTGTTGTATATTGGCACTACAATTCGTAAGGATCTCTATGGCACGCTAGGCTGGAAGGCAACTAACTACGTTAACGTAAGACAAACGTTAACGTCACGTAAGTGGAACGTAAGGCAAGCCAGTCGCTTTGACTTGTTGACTGCGATTGTTGCTGTTGCTGTTGTTGTTGCTGTTGCTGCTGGTGGGTGCACCTTTCGCCACTTTTGTGCTGCTGTTGCTGTTGCTGTTGCTGCTGCTGTGGTATGCGTTTGTGGCTGCTGGCTTTGTGCTTTGGGGGCGCTTTCGAGCTTCTAATGCGCGACTCCTTGGCCTGTTTGTCGACTGAGCGAAGCTCTTGTTGCCTGCTGCGTTGTTGTTGTTGTTGCTGTTGGAGTTGCTGTTGTTGCTGGCGGCTGCTTGTGCATTTTGAACACACACACAGACACATACACAGTCGACACTCGCGTACGCAGACAGTGACAAGTCACAGCATTAACATTTGATTTGCGTATTTTGCATAAAACTTTTTAATTGCCACGACGAACACGAGAGAAACACTGGAGTGAAGCGGGCTGCGCGGCGAGGGGAATGCGGGGGCGGCTGGCGCTGACGGATGCGCGGTTCATTTGTGTCTCTTTGTTGTTGTTGTTGTTGTTGTTGCTGCTGCTGCGCTGCTTCTTCTTTGCACTCTTGTTGTTGCTGTTGTTGTTGCTGTTTCTGCTTTTGCACTTCAGTTAACAGTTTATACATTTTTCATTGTGCTGCGCGCCTTTTTTCTTTTGTTGCTTGTTTTAAGTATTTTTTTTTATAATTTTACGCGCTTTTTTCTCGCACTGTTTGTGTTGTTGCTGTCGTCGCTATTGTTGTTGTTCTTCGCTTCGCTTTGCGCTTTTTTGTTATTAATCACTATTTTTATTTTGAATTTTATTTCTCAGCTTTGTGATGGCGTCTCGTTTTGGCTCACACAAATACAAATACAGCGCGCTCACGCACACAAGCGCAGCGCACATCGAAACTCACACACACAGATACGCATCGAGCGACTGAGTCGCACTCACACACATATGGAGTCTCACACAAATACACACACACACACACACATACGTATGCACACGCGAAACGAACGAATTCTTTTTCTTTCTTTTTTTCGTTTCGTTTTTATTTTTTCGTTTTGTGTGTCGTATTTTGTATTTTACCTTTTTGCGTTGTTGCTGTTGTTGTTATTGCTGTTGTTCACTTAAATCACATTGAATTTTCTGCAGTAGTTTTGTTAATATTAATAATAATTTTTCGTGTGTGTTGGAGCAGCGAATAGCGAAAAGCGAAAAAAATGTGTAACTCGCCTGCACGAAAGGTACGAAAAACTCAAACTTGTCGCGGATGAACGTTGAGCTCGGCTATAATGCCCAAAGAGTCAATTGGAGATTGTTCAACTGTTGAATGTGCTTGGCTGTGTTGCTGTTGTTGCCGCCGTCGCCGTCGCCGTCGACGTCGCTGCTGTGGCTGCTGCTCTGCTCGCGTCAGCGCAGCGCCCGCAGTTTGTGCGAGTGTGTGTGGGCAAGGTGCTGTGCGTGTGTGTGTGTGTGTGTGTGCAGGCGAGCGCACAGGTGAGAGAGTGTGCCTGCGTATATGAGAGAGAGAGAGAGAGCGAGGGAGAGAGAGAGAGCGTTCAGCGTTGCTCGATTATTATTGCTTTTTATGGTTTCATCTCTTTCGTAACTGATATTGAGCGAGCTGCTGTCGCAGTTGCTGCCGCGGCCGCTGTCGACGCTGACAGCGAGACAGAGCGAAACTGAAATTCATCGAATCGATGATGATGATGGTGTTGTGTCTCTACACTGGCAACACACAGACACACAGACACGCATACACACAGGTAGACACTGTCTGTCCGCACTGTCTGCAAGCCAACAACATGTGTCTCTTGAGTGTGTGTGCGTGCACCTGCATAACTCTAGTGCGCAGCAGCAACAGCAGTGGCAGCAGCAGTGGCAGTGGCAGCATTCGCAGGTACGTATTTTGTGCAACTACACAAAAGACTTAGGCAACAAACTCTTTCGAAATTCGGTTTGAAACCCAACTAAGTGCGCCTAGGCAATAACACAACCAAAACAGCGCTCTCTGCGCGTTGTGGTCCAGCTGCGTGACGTCACATACATACATATGTGTATGTGAAGCAAATACTTAGGCGCTTTGACTTCGCAGCAGCATCGACAGTTAACTGAATGCGGCCCTGGCGTTTTGCACTTTTGTAGCTTTCAATGTTCATTTCGTGTGGCGTGCATTCATTTTCGAACTTTCAAACATTGTGACTCGGATTTTTTGTTTTGCTTTTGTTGCTGCTGCTGCTGCTGCGACTGAGACTGCGACTGTGGCAGCGACAACGACATCGACAGCGCATTGTGAAAGTGGTAGTGCAGTTGGACACCAGGTAGAAGAGGCAGACGTCGAGAGCTGCGAGAGTCAAGCACACACACACACACACACTAGCTTACTCGCACATGCACATATAGACAGACATACACACGAAAATAGTTATGCATGTACCACAAATGAATGCCATGTAGCCGTCGGCACAGACTCCGACGCCGCCTTACGACAACAGCAACAACAACAGCAACGACAACAGCAACAATAACAACAACGTCGAGGTAGCGACAACGGCAGCGAAATCAACGCTTTGCGACTGTTTGTTTGCTCAGTGTGCTTTTTGCCGTGTTTTCTGCCAGTCCGCATACAGGGTGCTCTTGCTGATTTAATTGAAATTTTGCATGCAGCTGCATTGATTTTACATTTTAGCAAAGAAACAAATATTTGTATCAAATTATATTTTAGCAGTTGTAATACAAATTACAATTAAGATAAACAAATAATATATTAAATTAATTTATCGTTTTCTATTTAATTGTTTATATCATATTGTAACTTTTAAATAAATAAATACTTTTAAATAAGACAAATTATATTTTAGCAGTTGTAATACAAATTACAATTAAGATAAACAAAAAATATATTCAATTCTTTGTTCGTTTTCTATTTAATAGTTTATATCATATTGAACCTTTTAAATAAATAAATAATATAATTAATTCGTTAGTTTTAGAAAAAAAGAAAAATGATAATGAAACTGCATTAATTTCACATTTAAACTATTTAGATGTATAGAAAAATATATTAAAATTATAATCTATTATTTTTGCTTGTCCCAAATAACATAAATATCTATATGTATATTATATATGTAAATAAATAAATAACTCAATTGGTTTACCATTTGTTGTCATATAATTTCAGTTTTATTTTCATGTTTTTTTTTTTTTTTTTGGTTTATTGTTGCAATATATATTAAATTTGTTTTTAAAACTAAATGTATGCTTAGTTTAAACATGTCCTTTTTTGTTTTTGTTTATGTTTTTGGTTGTATCCATTTTGAAATTTGTATGTTTTAAATTTGTTTATAATAAATTTTATTTGTTTTTAACTGGTCGAAACTTTTCACTAATACTTTTCATTTCATTGGTTTTTGTATTTTTTTTTTTTTTTTTTTAGTTTTCTTTTTATTTTGCGATTACATTTACATTTATGTAAGTATGCATGTATTACATATACATTCATATATGTATGTATTTGTAAGTGTTCGTGTGTGTTTTTAAGTGTATCTAGAAACTTAAATGTAGACATTACTTTTTATTTAATTTACTTAAATATTCAGTTGTGTGTTGTTTTGTTGTTTGTTATTTTTTTTGTTTTTTTGGTTTTACATTTAATAAAAAAGTTTTTGCAAAGTAGAAAAATTAATTAAAACATATACAAAATAAAAACAAAAACAAAACAAACAGACACAAACGTTTTTGTTTGTTTTGTGGTTGCTTGTGTATTTATTATTTGTTGCCTAAAATTAAGTTAACAAACCATGGAAAATGACACACGATAACTCGTTTCATCGTTATTGGCTATCGTTTATCGATATTCGTTTTCTAATGCAAGAGGTTGTCGAATTTTCAATTCCAAGTAGCAGCCTGAGTGACGTAAATTCAATGATGATCGCGGCATATTTGCAATGGTATTTTGGTATTTTTCTTTGGTTTCGTTTTAGGTATTTTCTAGTGCATATATTTTGAACTGAAGCTAAGGCTTTTATTTTGGAGAGGGGGCGGACTAGTGGACAAGCTTATCTCTCTTGCTCTCTTTCTCTAGCTCATTCAGCTTGTGTTTGTATGTGTGAGTGTTTTGTGTGTGTGTGTATTATTAAGTATTATTAAGTACATATGCATATTAAAACTAGGCACACCAACTAGCTAATTGCTACTAAAAACATTCTCTGCTTCATCAAACTGATCGAACTGCAAATTCAAATTTAAATTCAAATCTAATTCAAAATTCAAATTTGTGCTTTAAAATGTTGTGCCTCATCAATACTACGTCAATAAGTCCAATACTCGTACTTCCCCCTGTTAAAACTCATGTTAACTTTTGCCATGTTTCATTTTACATCTTCTATTTTGTTGTAGTTAAGTTAATTCGACAACTTTTGCTAAAAATGTATAATTTTTGTATGTTTTCAATTTAAATCGACGCTTTTTACACGCTTGCAGAGAATAACACAAATTAAGGGCATACGCACAAATACATACATATTTCTGCAAGGGTATTCAAAAGTCGGCTTTGTGCCGAAACACAGCGTCTTCTTCTTATTGTTAATACTGTTCGAATGCAGAAAAAGGTAGCGCGCCTCAGCAAGTGGGGGACGAGTGAAGGGGTAGGTGGATTCCCACAGTTGCAGGTGTATGTGTATGTGTGTGGGTGTGTGTCTGTGTCTGTGTACGTGGGTGAATGTGAATGTGTGTGCGGATAGTAAACGCAACTGCTTTTGTATGTGATACATATACATATAAGTATATATATATAGCTATATATAGATATATGATATATCTCTTGCGGAGTTGGCAGTGATATTGCGAAACATTTTTTTTTTTAGTTTTGTCAATCATTTGTTTTTTCCTTTTTTTTATTTTTATAAATTTTTTTTGTTTCATTTTTCTTTTGGATCGATTTATCGAAATCAATGCGATTATCGAAATAAAATACTTAGTAAGTTTGGTACGCTTTGGTATCGTTTTTAGATCGATTATTAAGAACATTTCCGTTTTGACATTATTATTGTAAATGATTTTCAAGTTTTAAAACAAATGTACAATAAATATATGTATATATATATATATGTATATATGTATAAGTAATGTTTATTTGTAGCATTAAATATATATATATACTCTATAAACATTCGACACAATCCACAATTGTCTTGTTCTCGAGTTCGTCGTCCTAGGTATTTTTCATCATCTGGTTTTGTTTCAGCTAACGAACTTGACCGTCGCAATCGCTTCTAAATTGCTAAACTTGTATTCAATCATTCATTCATTTCTTTTGCTATTATTATTGTTGTTGTTGTTGTTGTAATTGTATTTACAGAATGCTTCGATGTCGCTATCCATATATATTAATATATATATGTATCCATATTTGTATTTGTATGATCTAAAACGTTTTCAAAACTAATTAAGTTACATACAAGTACAAGTATAAATGTAGGTAATACGTTTAAAAATGTTGCTTATTTTCTTTTCATTTCTTTTTTTTTTTGCTTTCATTTTATATTGGTTTTTGTTTTTTTTTTTTTTGTATTTTTAAATTTGTTTTTGGAAAAAGTATTTGCGTTTTTAAAGTTGGTTTTTCTTTCATTCAATTTGATTAATACGTCTTAGTAATAACAATTATTACAATGTATGCTAATTGTTTCGCTTCTCGCACCACATTTATTTTTGTTATTTGGTTTTTTGTATGTTTTTTTTTGGGGGGGGCTTTGCAGTTCGGATAATGCTCCATACAATATAAACTTTAGAGTCCCTAGAAATGCGGTTCTGTAATATTTGTATTATCAACTAGATCCACCCAATTCTGCATAGCACATTGCGCTAAAACTTTTCTCTCACACTTTCTTTTGTTTGTTTTGTTTTGTATTGTTAACAACTAATTTTATAAATTGCCTAGTTTTGTTTGGTTTGTTAACGACTAGAACATTGTAAAGAAGGAATCGGTTTCACATAATGCAATATATATGTGTGTATATATCATATCGTCTAAATTGTTGGTTGCGTCCTTAAGAAAGGATCCTCTGCTGGTTGCGATTTCTGCTGCTTCTGTCACTCCACAAATTGCGATCCTGCTGTCGTTGGTTATGTTCTCTTTTTCATTTTTGTTTTTTATTTTGTTTTTTTTTTTTTGGTACTGCACACGCCAAATGGAATAGATCTATTTAGTTGGTATGACATATTGCTTTGTTAACTGCAGCAGCGGCGCTTTTTGTGGCAGTGGCAGCAGCAGCAAACAGTTATTGCCACCATTTCAGGACAACCAAAGAATACTAAAGTTAAACGAGAAAACAACAACAGAATCAACACAGCACATTACATAACATAACATCTAAGTGGGGCTATCCGCTTTGGAGCCGGCATTCGAATTGTCTTGCATTTGAGCGAGTGTCTTGAACTTTTGCGAGTTTAGGAATCTGTTGAAAGAATAATGTATACCATATAACCATCTCTCAACCTCTATCTGTATCACTATATCGATGCTCACCTGGGATATGAGTCTCTGTGCATCAGCGTGTAGATCTGAATTTGAGCTTCGTCGAAGGTGTGAGTCGTCGGCTCGATCATGTTGCGATTAACAATTTCGCGCACTCGTGAGTCCAGCGACACTTCGCGTGGCGACAGTATCGATATATAATCCTCGTATATCAGTCGCGCCTTCTCCTCCACGACTTCGGCACTGTTCTCCTTCTTCAGATCCTCGCAGGCAAGCCAAAACAATATGTTCTCCTCACTGAATTCGCTACGCAGAAAGTCGCGAAATACTTTGCGACCAGCTTCAAAAAAAAATTCAATGATTAATCATGTCATTAAAGGTGTTTTAATTGATTGCCGCAAACTTACTTGAATTCTTCATTAGCTTGTCAAAGCTTTTGCCCCAACTACGTATTTCTTCTAATGTGGGTCTGTAGAGATTATGATAGATAAGTGATAAGTATGCCATGATTAGTGTAACCTTAAGTAGACTTACTGATCGCCATCTAGGAATTCGGCGCTAACGAGATCACGTTTGGTGGGCGCATTTTCATCAGCGTTCTTTATGGCAAGACTAGAAATATAAAGAGAATATGATTAAACAAGAGCTTTCATTTTCTCGAATACATTTAATGTGTAAGAGTAAATATGAAACATTAGAATTAGTGTGAACTGATGTGTAATCTATATGTATCACTTTTACCAATTACAATTTACAACTACAAATCCTTTTTTAGTTAAGTATGTGATGCAGCTAAGCTTTCGAAGAGCTTTATAGCAACTGATCGAGTTAGTAATCCAAGGTAAAGCTTTCTGCTTTAAACCTCAAGTATGTGGGTAGGTAAGCATCTATTGAATATAATCTATTGCAATGCTAATTTAAATCTTCAACATGATAAGCTACATATGCGTTGCCCTAATCAAAGTTTGCTTTGTTTACGTATTTGGCGGATTTCTATAGCTTAGGCAGCAGGTGGAATGACAATTGTGGTTCACTCTAGACTGTCCACACGTTATCAACGAATAGATTTGGCCTGCCTAGTATCAGGTAAGTATTACATGCAACGCTACGTAGAGAGCTATAGCTCATCAAAGTTCCTTATCTGTTTGCCAATAACATGCGCAAGTGTGAGTGCGTGTGTGTGAGGGCGAGAGTATGTGAATGTGAGTGTGTGCATGTGTGCTTATTTGTGAATTAAATGTACTCGGATGATTAAATGTGCGGAGGGAAATGGACAACAACTAAGCATACAAAGGTGCGGGGAGAGAATTTATTCGCCACCCAACCGAACAAACCGCAAACAGCCAAGGACAGCTTTCATTTTCATTCACGAAAACTTGCAAGATTTTTTCGCAGAAACGGCAGCGAAGCAGCAGCCACTTGATGTGATTTGAAAAGTGCCTAAATAAGAGAGCTTTTCGCTGTCCAAATTGGCGCTCTCGAAATTGTGAATGAAACATTTCGTTCGAATAACATAAGCAGCGCCAAAGAGGAGAGTGTGCAAGAACCAGAGAGCGAGAGAGAGAATGCGATAGATATGAACAGAGTGGGAACGCAGCTGGAGAGAGCTTTTACTATTCGCCTAGCGAACAGCGTTGCCAGCTGTTATTGAAAATGTTTGACAGCAACGCCAATCTCTGCGTGGGTGTGTGAGTGTATATGTGTTTGTGGTAGTATGTGTGTGCCTAGGAACTTACCACTTAGCCCTGTTGTTGTGGTTAGGCATCCCGCGGCGTAGTAGCAACAGCAAGAACAGCGGCAGCAACAGCGACAATGAAATGAGATTCGGTTTAGCAAAAGGGCACAGAAAATATTGCAACCTGTAACGGGATTTGTACTCACCAGGAGCAGGAACAACAACAACACCAACAAAAGCAGCATGGCTTCTGTGATTGCGGTCGCTGCAGAGGCGCATTTGATTCCTGCAACACATTCGATGTGGCGCTACCGCTAACCGGTAACGTTGTGTTGCCCGATCCTGTGCCACTAACACCAACGACTCCACCTCCCCCTCCGCCCCCACCAGCTGTTGAGCTCAGAGCGCTAACGGAGCCAGCACTATCGCCATTGCCATTGCCGTTATTTGAAGACGAGTTGGCAGTCATGCCGCGCAAACGACAGCCGCTGGGCAGCTCTGACACGGTGCAGGACATGCTGCAAATATACAAATTGAAAGGAGCGGAACACACACATTGACAATTTAGCCACTTACCTGCCCTTTTGAAGTTACTGTTGATGTTGTTTGGCGTTGGCGTCGCTGCCACAGCTGCTTTGGCTGCTGATGCTAGGCTGCCCACAGCCTCAGCCACTGACCTATCTACCTACGTCCCTTTTGCTCTCTCGTTCTGTCCGTCTGTCTGCCTATCCGTCCGTCTCGTTTTGCCTCTCCCACTCTCAGCTCAGCCTCAGCTCACACTCCCACTCTCACTCCTACACACACACACACACACCCAGCACACAGAGCACTTAGTGTAGGGTAGGCGCGTTGGCGTTAGTGTTGGGCGCCCCTTTTCTGCGCTCTCCACGGACAGAGAGAGCAAGCGAGCGAGAGAGAGGGAGGGAGACAACGAGCACAAGAACGAGAGCGAGAGTAAGTGTGAGAGCAAGTTACGTATTTATGTTTTTGCTAATAACTTTTTATCGAGTGCTTTTGCCTTTGAAATAATTTTGAAATAATTGCTGCTGCTTCTCCTTTTATTCCTTTGCGCCGAGCTTTGATTTGTTATCTGTTCACAAAATAATGAGAGCACAATAAAAAATGTAATTATCTTAAATAAAGTTTATCGTTAAGTATTTGGTATATTTTTTTCGCTTTATTATGATTTTGTTATGCGTTGCATTTGTTGCTGCGACGCTCTAGTACACAACATATCCGCTAGGCGCGCTCTCGTTTTCATTATTTGCGTGGGCAGGTGGCAGAATGTGGAGTGGGAGGAAAGGAAATGGGGGATAGAAGAGGGCGAGCAAAGGCTATTGTTGTTGTTGGGTCGCTTGCTTTGAGCATTTACACATTTACAGCGAAATTAGTTTGTAATGTAAAGGAAGGCGGAGAATGAAATTTCTAGCCAGTGTTGAGCAATTTGTTGGGATTTCACTTGATTTTTATTCAGCAGCAGCAGCTGGAGAGATGCTTGTTGTTGTTGTTGCAGTTGTGTGTGTTCTAATAAAAGTAAGCATTGTTGTTGCTGCTCGAAATTTTTATTTATTTCTTGTGCTAGTCATTACATACACAGCACACACAAACACTCTCACACACACACTTATAAACATCGATGGCGTTGACGAGGTCGCGAGGTCGCCTGACCGACCGTACCGTTATTTGCTGCTTTGCTTTTGTTTCGTTTTCGTTTCGATTCGTTTCTTTTTTTTTTTTTTTGATTGCTATTATTTTTGGTTTTGCTGCGAGGCAGATGGGGCGTATGCGTGATTTGACTTGCCACTGTTTCTGCCTGTTCTACTACTACCTCAGATACGTATTGTTGCTGTTGTTGTTTGAGCACTGCTAATTTTTCATTGTTGCACTTGATGCTGCTAAGTTATTGTTGTTGCTGGATCGTTTTGTTCGTTGCAGCCATTTGTTAGATTTGCTAAAATATATCGAACATTTTCCAATCGTATGCGCTTCCGCTTACACATATACACTTACATATGTATGTATATTAACAGCACTTTGATTTCGTTGTGTATTTGTGTGTGTATTTAGGAGCAACGAATATATACAAATTTTTGCCTGCCACTTCTGCCACACTAAAAATATGTGTAGGTAATTTTTTTTTCATTTTTTTCGTTTTTTTTTTTTGCTCTGAATGATTTTGCTTTGATTCAACTTCTACACAGAGAAAGAGCGAGAGGCAGAGCGGAATTGCCCGAAATTCTGGCTGTTCCTCTGTGCGTATGCGTGTGTCAGCGCGAGGGAAAGGAGTGGGGATAGAGATAGAGGGATGGGGATGGAGTTCTGCCTGCAATTTAACTAGACTTTCGTTATATGTATTTCTTCTTCATTTCGTTTCAATGATGATGATGATAATTACTTTCGTTGGCCTTTTGATTTGCATATTTCGTTAGATTCACATTGTTGCTGCTGCTTTTCCACGGCTTTTTAACAAAACACTTGCCATATTTTTTTGTATATTTTCTTTTTACCACATTATTGCCATTTCATTTTCACTGCTGCGCTTTTTTTGTATACGTGTGTGTGATTTTCTTCTTGGCTCTATTTTTTTTTTGTATATTGTAGTTGTATACGTGTGTGTGTGCGCGCTCTGATAGCCAAAACCCAAAATCCTCGACGACAACGACCGAGACAATCGACAATCGACGAGCGACGACTGCGACGACAGCGACTGCGATGGCAGCGACAACGACAACGACGGCACGAGCACAAGTGCTAACGTTTCTCTTCGCATGGGGCAAAGGCTGGCGACTGACTGCTGCTTGCTGATTGCAAAGGAAAAGCTCCAAAATAGCTATACACTGACTGTTGGCAGCTAGACAACGACAACGATGACGAACCGAGAGTCGAGTAGCCGAACAGCGAACCGATTAGATTCCTGGTACACAAACGACATGTGCGCGCCAAGTGCTTTTGCAAGAGAACAAAAGCTCGCTCCCGCATAGCTGTTTGCCACTCTCTCTCGCTCGCTTGCTGGCTGGAATTTCGTTTACATGCTTTCTTGTGCTTTCGCCAATTTATTTGGGATCACAAGCAATTTTCTTTTTACTTTGGACTATTGCAATCTTTAAAGCTTTCACTCTCTCTCTCTCTGCAGTCCTCACTTGACGCTGACCCCCGGGGAGCAAGCAACCTGTCACCAGGGTTGCATTTAAGAGCTTTCCCTTAATTTTAGGACTCGCATTCAAATAGAATAGACATTGTTTACTATCGCAAGTTTTCATACAAATGAGTGCCTTAGAACTAAAAAAAATGTAGCACGCCTTATGTGTACAGCCTGATGGTGCAATCGGCGCCTGTGGAGAATATCCAAGGCTGCACGGGATGCCAATTTACGTCGAGCACACCAAACTCGTCGCGCTTCTCGTGCGTCTGCAATTTTTTGAGCGGCACAATTAAAGGATTCTGCAGCAAATCACTAAAAACAAAAGTACAACAAGGTTGAGCATGTTACGACTTTTAAGGATTTGTCTCTACTCACTTATAAACCATGCCATGTGAGACAATGACCGCCTGATCATCGCTTCCAGAGGCAAACAGCGGATAACGCAAGTGGAAAGCAACGCTGCGCACAGCGTTGCGATGCAGTCGCATTGTTTGATAGGGTTTGGTGGACAGATCCAGATCGAACCAGAGCATTTTCTTGTCGTAGGTGGAGACGAGCAAATTGTCGCCCTTGGGATGTATAGACATGCCTGATATCCACTTGGAGTTGGTCAGCAGTTTCTTAATCAGCTCCTGTTTGACCAGATCATAGATGCGTATATTGTGTTGAGTCTGTAAATTAAGAAACAGTTGTATTAACAAAGTAGATTAATAAATGAAAGTGCTACTTACTGCCACAAAGAAGCAAGGTTTGACGGGATGGAAGAGCACACATTGAATGAGTCCCTTGCTCTTCGAGAATGGTATTTGCGAGCGACGCTTGGACAGCTGATGAATCAAGGCCGAACGATTAGCGCCCTCGGGCATCACGGTTGCCAGATAATCGCCACGTCCATGCCATGTAACCTGACGTATGGGCTTAAAGTGCGTGATGACCACACGCACGCCCTTCTCCTGTTCCGCAGCCTCGGCTGTGGACCATTGCACGGCTGTCTTGATGCGTTCATTCTCGATGACATCCTGGCTAGGCGCTTCAGCTAGCAAATCGTCGGTTTTCTTGATAATCAACTTGTCTCCCACCTTGGGATTGACGAGCAACAAACGGCTGCCGGTGGCTACCGCAATGATGGATAATTTGGCATTCGGACACCAGGCCACACAACGCACCACATCATCAGTTTCAATGGTGCGTATGCAACGTCCTGTAGCAATTTCCCAAACTGCACAGAAATATAAATTAATAAACAGAAAAATATGGGTTCAATTGAAAACTTACTTTTAACGGTCTTGTCATCTGAGCCAGAGACAATATACTCGCCCTTGGGCTCCACGCTAACGGAACGCACCAGATCTGTGTGTCCACGGTACACCAGACTCTCCACGGTGGGGAATGGCTGTAGATCGCGTGGTGAAGGCAGTTTGGGTATCAGGTATTCGGCATCAATGTTCAGCTTAACGCGCTTGGCACGCGGACACAAGTAAAGATCGAGGCAGCGCAAGAAACGCTCACGTAGATAACGTGAATAGGCGGGCACTTCACGCAGTGACTTGAACTTCTGTGGCATAAAGTGCAGCTTGCGCTTGTGTGGCTCATCCTTGAGTTTGAGCCACTGTTTCGTCTCTTTCTCATCAAACAGATACTCCGGCGGTGGATTGTAGGATTCAGCGTGTCCGGGGAGATCACGCTTGGGCGCTGAAACGGGGTCATGAATACGACGCATATGCTCACGACCTGTGTCCGTCTCCCACAACATATAGAATTTGGGACCGCGTTTCTGTTGCTTGGCGCGTTCGACTTCTTCAGTGGTCTTCATCCAGCCCATCTTCAGGGCATGCACCATGCGTGACACCTTCTTCTTCTCCGACACGGAGGGCAGGAAGGAGCGCTTGTGATCGGGCACATTCTTTATGGGCATACGCTCAACCTCCGAGGTGAACCATTCGATCCAGGGTTCGTATTCATTGTGCTCTGGGTTGGGAATGCGCGCAGAATTGACACGTTTAATTAGCGCAATATCTTCGTCGGTGAGCAACACTTCCTGGCCAGTTTGTGGATCCTTGACGGTGCGCCAGAAGTTCGGATCCTCGATCTTTCGCAAGAAATCATCGATTTGATCACCCTTGGGCGGTTTAACAATCTTCTTGGCATCCCAGTCATAGCCAATGTGTTTGTATTCGTCATACCAATGCATAGGTATGTTGCCAACCGTGTTCCGTATGTCCTCCTCATCGGAAGTGTCAGAATCTGCGTACTCGGGCTTTGAGGGATCACGTGGAGTTATTTCACCAATTAATTTTTTGGGTTCCTGCACCGCTTTGCTGCCACTTGGCTTCTCCTCGCTTTTGGCAGTCTCAGCATTGTCTTCACTTTCCTCCTCGCTACTGTCGCCCTCTTCATCTTCTTCTTCCTCACCGTCTTCTTCAGACTCTTCCGCGTTGTTTTCTTTGACCCCCAAGTAATTTCCTTCTTCGTCGCTTTCAAATTCAAGATCTTCGCTGCTGTCTGACTGGTATTCCTGGTCTATGCCCTCGTCGTCAGTTGAATCCTCACCCGGATCTTTGACTGCTTGCAACAAGTCCTTGGGGGCGAAAGAAGCAGAAACATTAAATGACATATATGCATTTTTTGCTTATGCTTGGGCTACTCACTTCGTCCTCTTCTTGCTCTGACTGTTCGGATACTGATTCCTGCTCCTTTGTGGGCTTAGCATCCTTTACCTTACGTTTAGTTGCTTGTTTTTTAGTCATTTTTTCTATGAGAAAACAAAACGAATTAACGCGGCGCACGTGTTGCGGCACAAAATTTCGATTGCAATAACTAATCGATAAACACGTTTATTTACATTTTTTTTTAATACAAATTAATCGCTCCATTTTGCGTTTGTAGACCGTTTTTGCGTTCCCTGTTCCATTTTGCGTTCGATTACACAGCGTTTTTAAAATTTGCTATAAAGCTCAAAGTTGTTGGTGTGCAGAAAGAAAAAAATTAAGAATAAATATAAGCGGATAGGCAAATTAAGAATAAAATGGTATAAATATAGTTTATGACAATTTACCGTATTTATAGAGATGTTGCTGTTAGCATAGCAAATGTCGCTTGTCAAAAAGAGCTAGCAACAGTAACATTTATTATAGAGCTGTCACCTGAGTTGCCATACAATTTGCAATAATCGCCTAAAAAAGCCGGATATTGAAAAGCTGCACAACTCTGATGAGTAAAAGAAAATTAACAGAGCTTGTCACAATAAAATGTGAAAAAAGTGTGCGAAATTAGCACTGAATCCTCGATAGCCGTAAAAAACTATATCAAAGTAAAAGCGATTGCATCATCTGTAGACTTCATCCCGACGACATATTTGGAGCGGTGTATTCCACCATCGATTTGGTCCAAGTTAAACAACACACACACACATTTACATATATTTAAAAAATGACTGCACCGCGACGTCTGCGCAAGGAGCTTGTGGATTTGCAGGAAAGTAGCTTAAAATCATTTCGTGACATCAAGGCCGACGATGATAATCTGCTACGCTGGACGGGCTTGATTGTGCCCGACAATCCACCATACAACAAGGGAGCGTTCCGCATCGAAATCAACTTTCCGGCCGAATATCCCTTTAAGCCACCAAAGATTAGTTTCAAAACGAAAATCTATCATCCCAACATCGATGAGAAGGGTCAGGTGTGTTTGCCCATCATTAGCACCGAAAACTGGAAGCCGGCAACTCGCACCGATCAAGTGGTTCAAGCACTGATAGCCCTCATCAACGATCCGGAGCCAGAGCATCCGCTGCGCGCTGAATTGGCCGAGGAGTTTCTCAAGGATAAGAAGAAGTTTGTGAAGAATGCCGAGGATTACACCAGGAAACACAGCGAAAAGCGTCCAGCCGATTAGTGCCACTACAACGATGATGAAGCTGATGCCGAGAGAAAACCAAACTAAATTTCCTACTCCTTCCTGTTCCTTCCTCATTTCATGAATTGTAATCCTCCCCACAAAATTTTGCTTAGAATGTTGATGAATGATGTAAGCGTTGCAGTTAGAAAACTTTGCAACTTGTCAAAATTGTAAAGAAAACGAAAATGAAAGTGAAAAACTCCCGTTCAATAATTGTAGTAGAAATGAATTTGCATTAATTGTTTTTAAATATGAAAGTCGCCAGCAATGATCATGGATCATTTAGGCAAAGCAAACATATGTATGTAATAATAATATACTATATATACATTTAATTAACACTCAATGTATCAGTCTCTTTCATCTCAAGATCCTGCTCCACGTCCATGCGTCGTGGAAACGAATCCTCGCCCAGCATGCGACGATAGCAGGCAACAAGTACGCTGTTGTTGTGCAAAATAAGCGCATTGCTAAACGGATTCTTCTGCAGCTGCCGCAGATGGAGCACACTGTGCAGCACCAGCGGGTGTTGCTCCTTTTCCTGTTGTTCATCTTCAAGCAGCAGCTGCTGCAGTTGCTCCAATTGCTCTTGTGCTTGCAATATGCCGTTCAACGTGATGACATTATCCATTTCCATCGCTTGGTAACAAAACTCGGCCAGGAACAAAAGCAGCGAGGCCGCAAAATGACTGAGGATTAGGCAATTATCGAACACAACCTTGTGTGGTCGCAACGCCAGCAATGACTCAAGCAGCTTAACGAAAAAACGCCGCTGAACTTGCTGAAACATTATGACTGAGTCATCATCAACGCACAACGGTGCGTAGTTCAATGTGTTTATTAGGCAGCCTTCGATATCGTAGAAGCGACACTTGGCTGCCGTTTGCCACAACGGATCCAGATCAAAGGTGTCGCATATGCGCAAACGCAGCAACAACACCGGCTCCGAGGCAAACAGACTGCTCTGCAGCTGCTGCACTGGAGCACCACGATTCGGTTGTAGTTGCAACTGCTGACCGAGGGTTTTTACGTGTGAGTAGATTCGCTTGGCCGTGGGACACTTTTCCAGCTGATTGAATTCGCGACGGAGGCAATATATTTGCTTGAGCAGATCACCTTGACGTAGTACCTCACGCTCTGTATAGGAACCACCATAGATGGGCACTGTAAAGCCCAACGATTCGGACATATTCTGCTGCTTGACAATGCACAACTCCGGGGCAAGTGGACGCACCTTATAACGGTTGTAGTACATGGCAGAGACAACGCCACGTAGCTGATGCAAATGGCGCAAGTACTGACGATCCTTGGATTCGTACGCATAGATGCTGCCTTCAATGGCATCCACCTGCAGCTTGAGGTAGAGACGACAACCAATCTCGTGCTGCAGCAGAAAGTCCTTCGGTATCTGGGCTTTGCTAAACAACGGCATAATCATGGCATCGTTGGGCTGTGCCAGCTTCTCGCGCAGCGCTTCCAGGAGACGCGACAGTCCAGCTGTTTGCCGCTGATAGTTCAAGCAAATCACATAGACTTCGGAGTTGCCGCGCTTGGACGTCGCAGGCTTGTATATGTGAACGCGCTGGAAGATGCAGTTTAGCATGTAAAGAACGGATACGCTGCACGCCTCGAAGAGTGTAAACATTTTGATCACAAAGTTGCCGCCTTGGCTGAGAATTCTGAGTGCACTAACAATCTCGGCGAAGAATAGACGCGCCACAATCTCCTCCTGGCAGTCGGGCTGGGCGGAGCAATCAATGGAACCATCTGCAGTAATTAGTTGTACACCGTCAGGGAAGTCTTGTGTGCAACATTGCGTCATGTGATCAATGTTGTCCAAGCTCAGCAGATTGCCCGTGAAATCCTTGTGGAAAAGCCAATTGTCGAGCGTGTGAAAGATGAAGCGGTCATCGGTGATCATCTCATTGAGAGCGTTGCCTTCGTAATAGGGATTCAAGGTAGTCGAACGCCAGTTCCATTTAATCTGTCAACGAATATAGTCAATATATTTAATATACAACTTGCCGTATAGTCAGTTACCTCATCGGGTTTGTGCTGTGAGTGCAAGTAATGATTGAGAGATGCAATAAACGCACCGGGCGCCTCACAAAGATGCAAACTATTTAACTTCGGTTGGGTGACCACCGGGAAACGATGCAGACACTCAAAGAGCTTGCACCAAGCCACCTGGAAAGTTAAAACAACAAATTAATACAATCTACAACGATTCATTTATTTGACTTACGGTAACAAACTCCGCTTTTGTTTCGTTTTTGAGACGCCACGAAACCTCACCAGACGGATCACGTCGATTTGTATGTGTGCTCCACTCCTGAACGCCATAATTATTGAGCTTGCTCTTCACGGTGTTCAGCTGTTCCTTGAGATTCTGCAGAGATTCGTACTGATAGAATTCACTGAACAGCGGCTCCTCCTCCGTCGGCAACGTCCAAGCTGTTCCGTTCACCGGTTTCTGGTATTTGAACTTCTTTTCAAACAACTGCTCAAGCTCATCTCTTATGCTTAGTTTGGGACGCATTTTAATCTCAATTTAGTACAATTGTTTCCAATTTATTTTAAGTTTGTTTTTGCACAGAATAACAGCCGGCTAATAACAGTAGCAAATTAACATAAATACATCTGTTATTAACAGCAGTTCAGCAAATTGCTAACTGTGCTATTTAAAAAAAAAATAGCTAGCATTACTTTCCAATTAAGTTACCTATAGTATTTATTGCAGCTGAGTCTTAAATATAGTAACTAGATTCAATAATTAAATAAGTTTGGTATATTTTAAATTTAACAGTCAAAGTGCTTGCCATCTAATTTTTGTCTGTTTGCCTATCGATAATTTATTGGCGAGCTTTTCAACAAATTGGCAGACCTGACGATAAGCGCCATTTTCAAATTAGTGTTTGCGATTTGTTGACGAAAATGTGCACAGAGTTTTTCTAATGATGATGAAGGAGATTCTTAATTAACAAAATGAATTATCAAAATAAAATAAAAAAATTAAATCAAACTTTATGTTTGATGTTATAATTATGTTATAATTTTGTGAATTGTCAATGAAGAAGATGAAGATTATTATAAATATTTGTTTGTGTACACATTCCTGAAATTATTTCTTAATTTAGTTACAATTAAGACTTTTTACATCTAAAATTACAAATTTAAAATCATTTTGTTTGTGTGTTTCATTGAACACTAATTTTTTGATTTGGCTCAAAAAAAATAATAATGTTATTTTCAGAAATTGTTAACTGCTCATTTCCGCTTAAAAATTCCTTAAGATAATATCGCTTTTTCCAATGACTGTGAAAAAGCGGAGGAATATAGCTTTCCTGTCGGCATTTTAAAATATGTGCTTAAAATATGAAATTGATAATTAAAAGTAATTTCATTGCTGCACTTGGCGTTGTGTAAAACGGTATGTGCATAAAAGGAAACAATAAAAAATAATAGAAATTGCTTAGACAAAAGGTATTATGAAACAATTGGGCAAGCGTCAAAACATTTATGGCCAAATCGATGACTCGAGCGATGCATATTAAACTGTCCATTAAAACATACAGGCAGTGGGAATCGCATTGCCCGCAAACGGAAATAGATAATATCGAAAATATTTTCGGGGGGGAGGCACATGCGAACGGTACTTTCGTAAAGCTTAGCCCATATTTATATAGACATTAATGTGTACTATATACGATATTGAAAATAGCTTCGAAACTGTTTGAATCATTGCGATGATGTCTTGAACATTGGAATTCAAATGGTTTTTTATACCCGTTAGGCCCTGAAGAGATGAGGGTATATAGACCGACCCCATGTCGGATGTATATACATATATAAACCAAACAGGATAACATCGTGTTAGTTAATAATAATTTTTCTCACTAACTTATGACCAACATAATTCATAGAATGTCTAATTTGTTCTAAAAATTTCAGCATGATCAGCGTAATTCACTTTTGCAAGTATTAATGTTTTCGTACTTTTCGTTTATTTTTCATATATATGTATATATATATATGTATCATATATTCGAGTTGTAAATACCGGGTATCTTGGCACTGTTGCATAGTCTACTATAGCTTTATAACTTGCGTTTTTTCGACTATATGGTCACTAAATCGGTGCGTGAGTTGGCGACTTTATAGCTAACGAAATGAAACGAAACGTGCGACGTGTGTATATGAATAATAATATTCAAATTATTACACATACACGTCCCGATCTCTGGGTCCCAAATGTGCTGCACAGTTCGCTCTTAGGATCGACAAATCAAGCGAGATGCCATTTTTTATAGCGAGACCGAGACCGAAGTCGAAACCGAAACCGAGACCACAACTGAGACCGAGACACGATCACACATAAGTTTGGAATCTACATAATGGTCTCTGGTATATAGAAGTGTAAGTTATAAGAGAGATACATATATAGCAGAAGTGCGACACGTGACTGTTTTGTATAATTGACCATCAATACATAAATGTAACTGAAGAAACAAACCTGACGGCGACCGAAGAAAACTGTCGTCTGAAGACAACTTCTTTGGCGGAGTTCTATTGAAATCAGGTGGCTTCTTCTATGAGCACTCCTCCACTCGAACATAAAGCGGAAGTAGCACGATTGCGGCGCAGTGGGATTGTTGGGTAAAACGCATTGGGTAAAAAGAGTTTTGACTTACTTGGCGATGTGGCGGCAAAAATTCCATTACGGCGGACGTGGACACGGCTTTTGTTGGCAACTAAATTTTATTTAATTTCATATTTCTTTACTCGAAAAAGGGAGTTCATTAATATGCCGGGCAGGCGCCGGCGATAGCGACAGCGACAGCGACATCGACAGCAGCAGCAACAGCAGCAGCAGTGGCAGCACCGGCCACAGAAGTGGCAGCGTCAGCGTCTGCTACCTGCCCAGCCAGTGGCAGTCTGTACAGTATGTACATGCATACACGAACACACACACACACACACTGTGGCACATGCACCCCCACTTTGCATAGATATTTACGGGCAACGGGTATCAATCCCCGTTTTAGACAACATTTTATTGTTTTTTCTTCTTACTTGAATTGTTTAACATTTTGTGCTGAGCTGCACATCACACGCACACTCTCACACATACACACGCACAGTCGTCACGTAAATTGAAACTTCTTCAATTGTCGCTTTTGGGCTTCTAACCGTTGACGTCGCTGTCGTCTCCATCGACGTCGTCGCCGCCGCCGTCGTCGTCGTTGTTTGCTCACTTTTAGTCTGGGCCGAGGTGTGGTGCTAAGCTCGACTCGGGGCTTTAAAATCAGTTGCCAATTAGTCTCCATCGTTGACGGATTACAATTGCCTTTTGCCTCTTGTTGTTCGCGCCAATACAACAAATATTTTGTCATGAACAAAAAACAAAAATAAAGCCAAAAACTTGTTAAGTGCCTCTCAAAGAAAAAACATCGAATAAACAACAAGCATTTCATTGATAAAAATATACACATTTCGTTCATAACACACAACAATAACAAAATGTGTGTTTTGCGTATTATTTCCGGAATTTTTGTGTGATTTAACTTACTTTGGTTTATCTCGCGGTTCGCATCTGTTGGTGAATTGGCAAGATGTCGGCATAGCTGACGTTTGAAAGCGCACTTTATAGCGCTATGCTGCATCTAGTCAGTTATTCAATGGAACAATCAACAAATTAATCGCTATTCAATGAAAAAAACTACGATTTTCATTCTTGGAATAAACAGAAAGCTGATCAGAAAAATATTTTCGGATTGTATTTCTTATATTTTGTTAGAAATATTAATATTTCATTTTCTTTACAGAGAGAAAATGCTCCAATAAAAGTAATGACTATGGTACAACGAAAGGATAAACAAGGATATACCAACAAGACGATTTCGATGGATTGAATAATTACAATGTTAACGTACCTATTTTGTAAAACTAAACGTCTAATTCATATTATTTATTAATATTAAATAATTCAATCAGTTGAACAAATTCAAGCCTAACTGTAATTAAATAAAAAGTATTAATAAGTCCGTTTATTTAATATATATTTATGCATTGTCATATAAGCTTAATAAGAAATAAAAACATTTTAAAAACAATTTGGTACCACTGCTTTTAAATTTAAATATTTCAATACATTATTTATCTCTGTTTGAGCTTTTCGCTCGTAAACAATTAAAAAACGTAACTGCCTAAAATCTACAGACTGTTATGCATAAAAACAAGTTGGCAGCGCGCTTTTGAAATTGGCGGTAAATGGCACAAATCATTTCGCAACACTTTTTGCGGATTGCTGAAAATCGATATACAATTTGTTCAGCGTTGCATTCCGATAGACCTTGTTGCTGGAAAAAGTAAACAATTAGCGAAATAAAACAAAGTAAAGCTGGATAATCTAATTATATTCATTTCTTAAGTAATGGACAGCCAAGTAAGTTGAATTTTTAGCAAACACAGATATGCGATAATGTAATACGTGCAATTGACATGGTACTGCTAGTAAATTATCGCTTTACACGCAAATTTGCTACGCTACTTTCGTTATCTTAAAGTGGCTTTTGTGATAAATCTTCTATTTACCCACAATGTAGTATTAGGGCATAACAATAGGTATTAGGTGAATCGAGAATTTGTTGGCAGTGACGTAATTAACACGTCTCAGTTCGCACACGAATCAGTTATCAATATTGTGTACAATAGTCATATATTTTTTCGGGGCGTTGCTTCTTCAATATTTTGTTGCTTAGGCACCAATTGATGATCTATTATTGGACATTGTGGACAATGCTTGGCGCATGGAAGTGCTGCCATTTGATCAGATACTAGTGCCCATTGAAAAGTTACCCGATCCCGAAGCGGATGGTGGTGATTCACACCTTACTTTGAGCGAACAGGTGAGCAATGAATTCCCCAAAACTGATAAAGTAGCATAATAAAAGTATTTGAGTAACGTGTATCCAAAAATCATTTTGCAGGAACAAAAGTGGACGGATTTGGCATTGGGCTCATTGGCACCGGACGCTGCTTTAATCGATCAACTCAACATCACAGCTATCTAACCAAGGACGAGCAGCCCACGTGTCAGTAGCACATCTCCCACGCTACTGATACCCCAAGTATTATTAATAACACCACACAATGAGTAGCAGTAGCAGCAGCAGCAACAGCAGCTCCACCAACAACAATAACAATGCCGTACATCAACATCTACATTCGCCCAATAAGCTCACCGAATTCGCCCGTAACTTCGAGGATAAACCCGAATCCATACTCAATCGCATGGTCAATAAGATACAAAATGTTTACAATCAAAGCTACAACACAGTTAATGACATATCCAGTGGCAGCAACAGCAGCGTGCAAGTTGGCAAATCCAAGTTTTATGCAGAGAAGAAATCACCCAATAATGAGGATACAACGAGTAACATAACCACAAACAATAGCTCAAGCTCTTCCAGTTTAAGCACAACGCGACCACAACCACCCACAACACTCAAATTGCCCAGCAGCAGCAGCATCAATACAACCACAACAGCTGATGACTCGGAGGCCAATGAGCGTGTCGCTGAGTTGCCCAGCGAAGCCAATTCGAATCAGGGACGCACCGTGTCCAATGTGCTCAAACACATCAGCAATATTGTGGCCTCCAAGAACAACAATGTAAGTTGACTAGTTCTCTTTTAATTATTAAAATTTAATTATTAATTTATGATTTTAGGAGCTACGCAATTACAGAGACACAGAGTTGCAACAGCTGTGGATGCCAGACGCCAAGGCTAAGGAATGCTATGATTGCGCCCAAAAGTTCTCCACATTTCGACGCAAGCATCATTGTCGTCTCTGTGGCCAGATCTTTTGCTCAAAGTGCTGCAATCAAGTGGTTCCTGGCAGCATAATAAACTGCGAGGGCGACCTCAAGGTCTGCAATTATTGCTACAAGGGCAATGGCGACGATAAGCCGGCGCTGCAGCAACAATTGAGCAGCAAACTTGAGGTGCCCAATGACCAAAAGCAGCGTCCACAGCTGTCGCGCAAGACTTCGCTCGGTTATCAGGAGGAGCGTTTTAGTTCGCAGAACAATTACAACACGCTGTCCATGGATGACCGCAAGAATATATTGCAACAATCGAATTCATTGATTACGCTGCATGAGGAAATGCAACGCGAGTTGCCCATGCAAAACTGCGGCCAGCAGCTCATTGAGTTTCTCAACAAGAATAACAAGTCGGCCAACGAAGTGCAAGCGGTGGCCATTCTTAGTGCTATGCTAGCCGCTGGCTTCCTTGAGCCCATTGTACCGGATGCCGAGCAAATCGAATTCGATGCCACACTGCACTATAGATTTGCGGGTGCGTCTCTTAATGAATCGCGCGATGTTAGTGCCGAGAGCTCGAATCCCATTAGTCCCCAGTTGGAGCCGCAGCCGCCGAAGTCGATGGATGTGTCGCAGAGTTTTCAATCTGCCCAAGAGCTGGAGATGGAGAATGATATGTGCTTCACAACGATATCCACCAAGATGCTGGAATCGTATTGTGATCACGAGGAGCAGCTGTTAGCGCAACTGTTGCGCGCCAATCACTTGGATGCCGAGTGGGGTAAAGTGTTACAATCCCTTTGCTCGACGGCAGCGAATCATTTCAAGCCCGAGTATTGCACCAATGATCTCATGGACATACGCAACTATGTCAACTTCAAAAAGGTGCCAGGCGGCACGCCGAAAGATTCGAAAATCGTGCATGGCGTTGCGTTCTCCAAGAATGTGGCGCACAAGGATATGGCCACACGTGTGGCATTTCCACGCATTCTGCTTCTGCAGTGTCCAATCGTTTACGAGCGCATCGAGGGCAAATTTGTGACCATTGAGGCGGTGCTGCTGCAGGAGAAGGAATATCTGCGTAATGTCTGTGCTCGCATCATGAACTTTGAGCCGAACGTGGTGTTGGTGCACAAGAATGTGGCCGGTATTGCACAGGATCTGCTGCGTTCCTATGGCGTTACCTTGGTGCTGGACGTCAAGATGTCGGTGATGGAACGCTTGTCACGCACGCTGCAATGCGACATTGTCAGCTCAATAGAATCGAATATTACAATGCCGAAACTGGGACTCTGCAATAACTTTTACGTCGATACCTATTCAAGTGGCAAGACGCTCATGTTCTTTGAGAAACTAAACGGTCCACGTGGCTACACTTGCCTGCTGCGTGGCGGCAGCAATGCGGAGCTAGTACGCGCCAAGAAAGTCGCTTTGGCGCTGCTGTTTGCCCGCTACAATTGGCGACTGGAGATGTCGTTTCTGCTGGATGAGTATGCGCAACCGTTGAGTCCCAAGCCGCCCATCTTTGACTCGAAGGAGTCGAGTCCCAACACCGAGAATGCCATCGAGGGGCAGCCCGCGGCGGAGGCGACGCAACTGCGTTCCGCAAACAAGCGCCCACTTTGTGAGCGGAAATCCGAGGACAAGATCACGAGCGTTGTCAGTGAGAATGTGGCTGACTTTACGGATCCCTTGCGTTCCTCGGAGGCGGAGATGCTCGCCAGTTCGCCAGATAATCTACGCGTGGAAGCGTTGGCCGTGGAGATGCGTTACGACAATCGCTTTCGCAATGCGTTGAGTTCGACATTGTTGTCGGTTAGTCCGTTTCTGACGTTTCCGTTGCCTTACTTAGAAACGGAACAGGGACGCAATTGCAAGTTGCGTAAATTATTTCCAGCAGAGCTCTACTTCTCCAAGCTGTGGTCTACGACATCGTCAGCTTTAGAGCGCCCCGAAAGTCTCGAGGCGGACGCAGTGAAGTCCAACGCCGAGCTGGCCAACAAGGAGAACGATCAGCAGCTGCTGCCGGCGCATGCTTTCGTCAAGATGAAGATCACGGCAGCGGCGACGAGTCGCGAAATACAAACTAAGCTGGCGGAGTTTCGCTCTTTTGGCGGACGTTTTCCTAAGGGCAAGGCCCCAAGTGAGTAGTAGTAGTCTATATACATGGGCATGAGCGACTTATTTAACTATTTTCCTCCTTATGTAGTGGTTAAGATGCGCAAGAAGCAGTCGGAACAAATACAGCGTCCACAGAAGGTCACCGAAGAGCAGCTGTACAAGGATGCACTTGATCCACAGAATCACCAGCGATTGCCCGTGCTCTTCTGCAGCTTCCACTACAATCCCAAGGGCGTGTCCTCGTTCTGCAAGTTGCCCATGCTGCTGGACATGAAGTTCTACGGCCAGCACGACATTATGCTGGAGCAGTTCCTGCAACGCTACTGTTGCCTCTTCAACTCGATGTGTCCCTCGTGCAGTCTGCCCATGCTGGGCCATGTGCGTCGCTATGTGCATTCCCTGGGCTGTGTTCAGGTCTATCTCACTGAGGATTTGACACGCTCGGATCCCACGCGCATCTACTTCACATCCTGGTGCAGCATTTGCAATGCCACGACGCCAACGGTTCCGCTCTCAGCGGCTGCCAAATGTTTGTCGCTGGCCAAGTATCTGGAGATGCGATTCCATGGCCATGCCTATCGACGTCGTCCACCCACAGATGCCGCCTTACCGGAGCAGAGCAGTAGTCTCTGCGAGCATTCGCTGCATCGTGATTATGTGCATCACTTCAGCTTCCGTGGCGTGGGCGCCAAGTTCCAGTACACGCCCGTCGAGGTCTGGGAAACGGAGCTGCCATCGGTGCAATTGCAGTTGGAGCTGCCCAAGCCATTTGTTGGTGTCCAAATGCAGGAGGAGATCAAAAGTTTCTCGATACGTGGCCATGAGGTTTATACGCGCATTCACGAACGCATTGCCGATTTGGCCACCGAGGAAGAGAACTCTCCCCTGGTTTCGCGGCTCAAGGCAACGCTGACCAAAGATCAATTCACGTTTAAGCAGAAGGTGGAAATTGTGCATACGTTGCTGACGGAGCAGCACGTGAATTCGTACGATATTCGGGATGCGCTGTTCATGGCCAAACGTGCGCTGGCCGAGAGCATTGAGCTGTGGGCGCCGCGCCTGCACGAGATCGAACAGCTGACACAGAAGCATCAGAAGCAATTGCAAACGCATATTGATGCCGGCACCATTTGCACCGAGGAGCTGCGACCCGAACAACTCGATGCGACGTCAGTTACGCAGGAGCAAGCCAAAAGCAAGGCGACTAGTCAACCAGAGAGCAGCACAGGCGAAGGAGCCACAGAGGATGCAAGCGGAGATGCGGAGCGCAAGCTAACAGTGGATCAAATGCTGGCCTCCACAGTCAATGTGAATGCGGACAAGAAATCCATCAAGTCACGTTTGCTGACACTGCGACATACAAACAACAGCCAGTTAAATACGCTGCAATCGCCGTTCTCGGCACAGGATCATTTGACGCTGCCACTGGGCAGCATTCCCATGAATGTGAACGAGAACGACATCAGTTCGGTGATTGCCTATGCGCTCACCTCGACGGAGTATCAACGCGCTGTTGCTGGCCTAAACGCTGAGGAGGCGGTGACTTCGAGCGATTCTAACTCTAGTCCACAGCCGAAGCACAAGCAGCAGCAGCTGGACAGCGATGTCGAGGAGACGTGTGCCGCTGGCGAGTCCGAGGAGCGCAACAAGGCGAAAGCCCAAGCGCAACCTCAGCCTCCCAGCGCACACGTCACTCTGGCCTTTGGCAATGGACAGTTTCAGTGCATTGTTTACTTTGCCCGCGAGTTTGATGCGTTGCGTGCCAAGAGTCTGAATCCACCGAAGCAGGACAGACAGGTGTATCGCCGGCTCGAGAAGAGCAAAATGCGCGAGGAATTGAGAATCTCACAGAATCGCAACGGCTCCGAAGTGGAGCTCATTCGCAAACCCAGCGAAGTGGGCAGTGCTACAGCTCCTGACAACGAGCAACCGGATGCCGAGAAAGAGTCGCGTATAGCGCTGGCACGCAGCTTGTGCAGCAGCGTCGAATGGGAGGCCCGTGGCGGTAAATCCGGCTCCAGATTCTGCAAGACTTTGGGTAAGTAATCTGTTAAGGTGTTTGTCTAATATTTTTTAATGTCTTACTAATATGATCTATTCGAAATGTACAGATGACCGCTTTGTGCTCAAAGAGATGGATAAAACAGACATGAACCTCATTGAGCAGTTTGCGCCAGAGTACTTTGAGTACATTGGCAAGTGCCAGCAGCAGGAGCATCAGCCCACGCTCCTCACGAAGATTTTTGGTGTCTTCAAAGTGAGCGTGAAGAAGAAGGAGTAAGTGTAGTTAATCATCGATTGGTTGTCACAAGTTACCGAATGACTAAAATGAAACTTCCATTACAATTCTTCCTCAAAATTTATTTATGAACTAAGAAGAAATTAAAAAAAAAAAAAACAAAATAATACAGATTGAAAGCAGCGTGCAGTACTTGATTTTTTTTATCATTTATCAATGGCAATTATCTGAAAATTTTCTTACTCTCTAGTAAGATACTTTTCAAAGGTGAAATGCAGCTTTGATTGTATCTTGTATACATACAGCTGTGACCATTGAAATAGCAGTGCAGACGACCTACACATTTAAAGTTGAAAAATATTATTATAAACACAACTTCGAGACAAAATTTTTTTATAACAGCTTAATATATTTAATTTGCGATAATTAAACATATTTTTCATTTTGGATAATTCAATATTTTTCCGAATGTGGATATTAACATATGAAAATGTCCGTATTATGAAGATCATTGAAATAGCAGTGAAAAAACAAAAATGTAATAAATTTCAAAAAATCTTATAAATAACTTAATCCTTTTAAATTTCGAGTTGAATACGACCTTATAATTTGTTGTGTAGCCTTTATTGGCTATTAGAGCCTCACAGCTACGTGGCATGGAGTCCACCACGTCCTCGCAACGCTTGCAGGGATTCTGGCCCTATACCTCCTGTACAACTTGTCAAAGGTGTGGCTTAGATGTCGGGGATTTCTTGGCAACATAATGCTTGAAGTCCTCCATCAGTTCCCAATCGGATTTAAATCCGGGAACTCTGCTGACATGGCATTACATCAGTTTTTTCATGACCAAACCACTCCGTGACCAGTTGGCCGGTGTGTTTAGGTTTCGTGACTCTGCTGAAAAGTCCATATTGAAGGGGCATTTCATCCTGAGAATACTTCAGCATGATGTTTCTTAATATATTTTCAAAGATTTCTTGGTCTATGATCTCATCGATCATATTTATAGGTCCCACACCACTGTATGAGAAACATGCCCAGATCATGATTTGAAGACCACCATGGTTAGCGGTCTTAAGGGTATGGTTTAGGTCATTTTCGGTGATTGGTGGTCAACGGACATATTGTCTTGAACTTTTCTAACAATTAACACCAGTTTAGACTCATTTGTCCAAAGAATATTACGCCATTTGGAAAGTGGCCAGTTCAAGTGGCGCTTGGCAAACTCCCACCTCGCTTTGAGATGTCTATAACCAAGTAATTGCACCTTTTCTGGACTTCGGGTATTCAAATTTGTATCCACCAGTCTTCGGCCAATAGCCACTTCACTAATTCCCCAACTCAGCCCTGCTTTAATATCCCTACAGGATGCAAAAGGATTAGTTTAGCTGAAGAGCACTATGCATCGGTCCTCTAAAATTGTGGTTTTTTGTATCACACTACGGTTTTCAGGCTTTGATTTATAATTTATGTCATTGAAAACCATTTTGGTAAAACATTTTAGGCGACACAGAACTTTTTTATACAATTTTGCTCCTTCCTAAGCTCAAGAAAGGACCTCCTCTCTACATTGGACCAGTTAGGTCCTTTACACACTAAAATTAATTTTTTTTTTTATAGTTATAGTGTATTGTCGTATAAACTACAATAATAAACCAGATTAAACTCACTTTTCATAAAATTAAAAACAATTTCGGCTTTTTTAGTGGAAGAAAAGAAAAAACTGCTATTCTAATGGTCAGCCCAAAAGTGGTGCACTTGGGTAAAAATATCAAAATTTCAGAAAAACTGATCAAAACTAACGGGGTTTTTGCTGTTTTCTTATCTTTATGCTTCATTTTACAAAAACAATGTGCTAGCGATCAACTAACAAAAAGGAATAACCAAAAAAAAACGGTTACATAGTCTTTTCTCTGTCGCACTGCTATTTCAATGGTCACAGCTGTATGCTTATCTCTCATAACTGATACTCGGCAATAGTTTTCTTGTTTAACCCATGCTAATTCTCGTTTTATTCATTCATAGCTCTTTTGTAGAAAAATCACTGCTGGTCATGGAGAATCTCTTCTATGGCTGCGACATCACCAACAAGTTCGATCTAAAAGGCTCCGAACGCAATCGCTTGGTGGATCCCAGCAATCAGCAGGGCGAAATTGTGCTGCTCGATGAGAATCTGGTGCAAAGTAAGTGCGAGTTTGTAAAACTATTGAATGACAATATTAATATTATATTATTCTCTCTCAAAACAGTGTCCTGGTCAAAGCCGTTGTATGTGCTGTCGCACAGCAAAGCTGTGCTGCGTGATGCTATTCAACGAGATGCCTCATTTCTTGAACGTAATCGGGTGATGGACTATTCGCTGCTGGTGGGTCTTGATACTAAACGCAACGTGCTTGTGTTGGGCATTATAGGTAAGCAACTCCTTAACTATTCATTTGAGCAGATAAATTAATATCTTTGCTTGTAGATTACATACGCACCTATACGTTTGATAAGAAGTTAGAGTCGCTATTTAAGCAAACGGGTTTAATGGGCGGCGGCATGGGTAAAAAGCCTACTGTGGTGGCGCCTCATCTCTATAAGCAACGCTTTGTGGACGCAATGGATCGGTATTTTAATACGGTGCCCGACCGCTGGGAGGGACTATCGAAGATTTGAAGCACTTACCAGTTTAGTTAACATTAGTTAATAAAGCGACTAACGCACATTGTTAAAACCACATTCGCATTAAGCTAGCCAACATTTCCGGTCAGTCAGCCAGCAAATTGATTGGCCCTTGACCCACATTTTCGCGACGTTGCCGGAAACGCGCCCATGCGGCTCTGAGCTTAGTCTCGTTCTCACTCACACTCTCTCTTGAGTCACTCAGGACAATTGAAAGCAATCAAATCGGGAGTGGGAGTTGCGTGCCAGGTGTGCGGAAATTATTATTATGCTGATTTGGATTTGGATTGATGTGCTGCGAATGTGGCTGCATTAAAGGATGCATGTTGCAGGCGTCGGGCGTCAGGTGCTAGGCACAGCTGTTCTCTGACAGCTGCTGCCGTTTTGTTGATTGTGTCAGCAGTGAAAGTGCTTCGCCAAGTGACACCTCCAACTCGATTCGCGCACAGTCAGGGCCATACACACACACACACACACATAAACACACTTTCGCTCTTTCTCACGCGACTCCCTTTCTGAATGCTAGTGTGGCGTGTGAAATACTTGGTAGTGTTTTTTGTGGCTCAGTTGGGATTTACGAACGGAGCGGTCAAGTTGTTGTTTGCGCTTAAACTGCGCACGTGCCTTCAACGGACATGGACTTGGACAGTGACCGCCAGCCCTTATTGGTGGCAGTGATGCGCCAGTTGCCGTTGCAGTTCACCTTCCATACCTCTAATAAAAAGTAAAAAGCCACAACATGCATACCGTTGACTGGAAATTCAACGATGGGTAAGCAACTGCTTTAGCTATTGTCTGCAATCACTTCACGTGGCCTTGGCCATTAAAAGTGTGGTGCGATATGTTAAACATACATAACTTAATGCTGCATTCATGTATCCTGCCATGACGTATACGCCCCGTGGCGTGACATGCAAATCACTACATCAAAAGCACAAAAAAAACTAAATGTCGTCTATAAATCTGTATAATTATGTCTACCGGAATGTGTAAGAGTGCTTGTATTATTTGTTGTTCTCGTTATTGTTCTTGTTGTTGCTTATCGTTTGCTGTAATTGCCAATTGATTAGCATATTTAAATGCGACTGCGTTACGCCTGACCGCCAAATGCGGCGTCTAAAAATAAAAGGACTCTCACTCTAGACTCGCGGCAATGCTAAACTGTCCAAAGGTCATTTGGCATTGTCAAGATTAGCACTAAAAACCAAAGAAAACGTAACCAATTGAAAACAGGAAGCAACAACTAAAGACGATAGAACGAAGTTTTAAATACACTTTAAGTTAGATATTCATTTTCACTTGAAAATGAGTGAGTTATTATTTGTGTATTACTTAAACCTTACTATGTAGTAAAAAAAAACCACTCTAATATTAATTTAAAAAGTAAAACTTACCAAAAATAAAAAAAATAAAATTGTAGTTACTCTTACCAAATATTTTGTTATTTGTTAGCTGATTGAAAACTTGTTTTGAGAAAACTTGTTATTATTTACACAGTCATTTAATCTGGATTACTTTCGCCAGCTTAACTAGTTATAGTATGTTACTTACGAAAACTTTAAAAATAACAATATGCTAAAACATAGCATACTTTTTGGGGTCAGCGGCCTCCATGTTGAATTATTGAAAACTTCAGAAATGTAGCATACTTATTGGCATTGATGTTTTCTTATTGATTATGCAATAAAATTTAAAGTTTCAATTAAGAATTTGAGAATATCTAGAATATTTTAATTGCGAATTTCATGTTTGCAGCTTTTACTTACTACTATTAGCTTTACTTTGCTTCAAACTTCATAAATGTGTTAAGCAACTTGATAATGCTCAACAGACTAGTGTATTGGTAGTTCGTCGTTAAAAACTTGCTTAACCAATTTTCAGTTTGCTTTCATTTATTGCCTTGAGGTGGGCGTTGAATTGGGTCAACCTTTTGGCACTGTTGCTATTAAAACTTGAGCTCGACATGATTTGGGCGCCTTTTGCGCTCGCTTTCGCAATCGCCCAGCTGCTGTCTGTTTCCGTTTTCGGGGTACAGTCACGCACGTAATTTCAATTGCAGCTGCAACAGACAGTTTAAGAGCTTCTCCTTATTCTTTGAATGATAGAATTCGGACGCTGACAGCGCAAATATGAGTTATAGCCATGACGAACGTTGCCGATTCACAAAATAACACGCAAATAAAAGACAAAGTGGAAAAGGAATTCAAGTATTGTTGGGAGTGTCTTTTAACCCATTTATCATTTTCATCAGCAGGTTACAAAAATTATTAATAGTCTTTAATAAAATTTCGACAAAATAATTACATCTCACAAGAGAACCACTCAAACTTCAGTTGTAGTTTACAACTTACAGAATATATTAAAATAGGTTTTAAACTGATATTCACTTCCAATATTATTTCCAAATAAACTCTAACATTTAGAAATATAAATTTCAAGCTGTTACTCTTATTTAATTAAATTCAAAAATTTCGCTTTAAATAACTTTGAAAGCCTTTAAACTTGGCTTGCATTAATTTCTTAATCTAATAAAAAGTTAACCTTTAGTGGAAATGCTGTTTATTCCACACTTGTGTGCCTGCTGCTTTGGCATTCGCGCATTGCCTTCTCAGACAGTCACGACCCAGTTAAGATTGATTGCCTGACACAGCGGAAGTTCAGAAATAACTGCAAAAGCCTTTTTGACCATTAAATATGCAAATTTTGCCGGCCAACAACAAGCAATAAAATTAACAACAACATGTAGTGCAACAGGTGAAATAGTCTGGCAGTGCATTTTCCCATATTTTCACATTTTTCTCTTTTGCATGCGAGACGTGGTACTATATCATTTACTCTATGACTTGCCCCTAGTCCAAGACAATATGACTGCAATTAACCAGTTTTAATAGTTGGCTTAAGGAACAGTTAAGTGAGGCCTTGACATGCCCTGCATAAAAGCACATTTCCTTATTAAAAGTGGACACGCTAACGAAGAGTAGAAATGGAGATGAGTGATTGCGGTGGGGAAAATCCCAATCGATTTTAGGCTGCAGCTGCAACCAATTGCAATTCCATTCAAACAGATAATTTTCCAATTTATTGCAATTTTGTTTATTGTTTACATGTCTATATGTGTGTGTTTTGTGCCTAGCAACAGCTGCAAGTGTGTGTGTATGTGAGTGGACTTGTTGTGTGCGTGTTGACACGCTATGAAACATTCCTTTGCAGCTGCCAAGACTGTCGGCTGTAGAACTAGACTTGAGACGCATTAGCAGTATTATTCATAAGGCACAGTTTATTTTCTATTATCCTCATATCCTGTATTTGCAATTTAGAGGCGGGTATATTACCCCAACTGTTAAAAAAAACACAAACTTATAAGATGATAAATAGATTGTCTCATTTTTTCGAAATTTTAAAATATATACTTAATCTTAGCGAAAACGAAAGAAAACAAAAAAATTAATATAGAAGTTCCAAAACAAGAACTGCATAGTTTTATTTAAACCACTTCCCAACTTTTACAGGGTATGTGGTCGCATAGACTTTATTATTGCACACTTCCTTTGTTGTTATAGCACATTTTTCGCCATTATTAGCAACGATTCGATTCGCTGTTATTTGATGCCAATAGCAACGTTGCTCAGTTGCCAAAGTAGCCAAGCACCTCAACGGATAATCTGGCTAACAAAAGGGGCTTTTGTCTGTTTTCTATTCCATTGTGTCTGCACAGTGCCGAGGCGGAGTTCAGTTGGGGTCGTTCGTTCTCGGAACCGGATCTAAGCACCAATCAAAAGGGACAGAAGGATCGGTTTACCATCAAGCATCCCCACGAACACATTGCTGTCGATGATCTGAAGTTCTTTCGCCGTCGCCAGCCTGTACAGTTGCACACGCAGAGCAACGTTTGTCTCTACGATAGCCAGGAGCCAGCGTTGTCCTTTGGCTCCTTGAAGACGGAGTATCGTAAGCGCTATTGCTTCCAGGGTCAAAGTAGACCACGACAACGTCCTCGTTCGCTGCTGAGACGTGCGACATCGCTGCGTCTGGAGGGCTTCATGCATTTGCTTTCGGAGCATCAGGAGAAATATCATTGGTTCACGCCCGAGGATCTGCAGTTGTGAGTGGAAAAGATTACATAAGAAATCATATACACATTTGATACTCTTTCTTTTTTACAGTTCTCGTACGTTTCCCGTGCGCAATCCGGAGAACTTGCAGCTGGGCCGCAACGAGCAGGAGAAGATGAAGAACTCGTCGTATCTCACCTATCCCATGTTGGATGCCAGTGCCCAAATACTGCCACGTCAAATGTTTACCGAAGAGAAGGAGCAATCGCAGAGCAAGTCCAGTCAAGCTCCAGTGCCAGCTCCAGCTCCGGTTCACCTGTCCAGTGACAAGTTCAAGCGCGATGTGGCTGCCCAGGAGCAGCAGCGATGTCATCTGCAGATGCGTGCCCAAGGCACAGACTACGAGGCATCGCCATCGGAGTACAAGCGTCAATTTGTGGAGCAATTCCCCATTGAGAAGGCGCACTCGATACCACAGATGAGTAGCATCAAGATGCAAGGCGACTTTATAACTGTGCCCGAGTATCAGGATAGCTTCAAGATGTATGCCAACTACTCGAAGAGTGCCCCGATCAAGAAGCACGATAATCTGCGCATCTCAGGCGCCGAGCAGCAGAGCACAACGGAGCCAAGTGGCGGGGATATGCCCGAGTATCGTGATAAGTTCAATGTCCCACCCAAGCACATGGTCAAAGAGAAGTCACTGAAGACGGACGATCATTTGCGCCCGCGCGGCGAGTTCACTAAAGAGGTACCCGAGTACTATGAGAGCTTCCGTGATCCCCAGATCACCGAGATGCCCGAGCGGGGTAAGGTGCGCGAACCTTATCTCCGGCTGCGTGGCAAAATCGAATTTAATCCCGAGTATCGCAACAATTACCTGGACTTTCCACGCTCCCGTCCGGTGGTGCGCAAGCCCGTCTCCTCCTTTCGGCTGCCCACCAGCAACAGCACCAGCAATACCACCGCCACCGCCACCACCACATCCAGTCCGCGCTTGGAACGCGAACCCGCTGCCAGTCACATGACTTCCACCGAGCTAACTGCCACTCCCGAGTACCGACGTGCCCAGTACAATTACCAGCTGCGCGAGAGAGAGCGTCCACGTGAACTGCAGCCTCCAGTGCAAGCGACAGCAGGTGGTAATCTTCGCAAGAGTTCCGATTCCTCGCTAGACGCTTGCCAGCTTCAATCGCAAGCCAAACGGCGTCCATCACGACAGCGCACTGTGAAAGAACCGACGCCTCAGTTAGTGCCCAGTTTCGAGGATGTGGCAGCTGGTGGAGCGGGATTCAAGAAACCGCCCAAGTACGGACGACGTGCTTCCGTGCTGCAGAATGCGGTCAACTGTCGCGACAAGTCCTCCATCATCGAGGGCAATCCCAAGTACGCCATCGGCTGTCGACGCGACAAACAGAATACGGAGAATCAACATCAACATCATCATCAACAACAACAACAACAACAGGGATCCTTTGTGGTCCTTGATGAACCCTGCAAGCCTTCCAATTGGATGAAAAAGACCTGGTATGATTCTTAGCTCCATCTTTAAATAATTTAAGCACTCCATTCAATAAGCAATAAACAATTTACAAACAAATCAGAGTATTCACCTTTGGAAGTCCGCGACGAGTATGATTATTGATTGACCTCGTTCGCTGTTCTATGTGGGTCGCATTGTAATTAGGTGAAGACTTTGCTAATTAAGTTTGTTTAAGAAGTGTTAGATGTTACTTGGAATAGTAGAAACGGGACAGCAAATTAAGCTTATGGAAGTTTTTCGAGTCATAATACACTTCCCTCCAGACGATTTTTTTCTAAGGGAACTGGGTGAAAACTTGAAGAACTTATTCATATTGCTTTTTAATGAGAATTCAAAGTTTTTTTTTCAAATATTTATATTTATACTTAAAGTTTTAACAAAGAGAGAAAAAATGGAAATATAATAGGCTTTCAGCAGAAAATGTATTGACAAAAAATTCTTTTAATGTAAAAAAAATTTATTAATTAAATCCATGGCAACATCTCCAACTGCAAAATTTTAGTAAAATCTGTATAATCAAAAAGTAAATGTATCTTATACTTAAAAATGCGAGCTCAATGGATTGGTGCTTGTAAGGGTTTATCTTTTAATGGATCGGTAATCTCTAAAGCTTTAAAGTTTCATAACTTAAAGCTCCTCAGCACTGACCAAAAACACAGCGCACAAACTCATTCGAGAGTGTATAGTAAACATAAACAAACCGCGTTTCTCCGGAGACCTCGCACGCAATTCGCGTCGTTTATCTAATCGGTGCCCTACACACCCATTGATAATGGAACCGAGAGAGAAGAAGAGTGAGAACAGCGCTTACTCATTGTATCGTGCGTAGTATGATCGAATATTTCGCAATAGAAGCATGTCAAAGGCTGTAGCTGCAGCAGGGACTGAAAAAGGGAATTTACAAAAAGGAACTTGGTAATGCCTACAGCAGAGGTGGGTCATGCGGCCGATCCGCCAGCTCATATAATGGGCTATACGATCCGAAGTCGCACCCGCATCTATGTGTCATACATAATACCCAGCTGCCTTGGTTTGCTGGTGTTTATGGTGCAAACAGCGACGGACTTGGCCTTGAGCTCACAGTATTTCCGGGTGCAAGAGATTGGCTATGGCGTGGGAACACTTATCTTAGTGTTGATACCACCGCTGCTCACGTTTATCCTGGTGCTGTTATCGCGTGAGCAACGTTGCAGCGCTTGTGGCGAGCGCAGCAAATGGAAGAGCTTCTGCCTGGGATTACTGCAGCTGCTGATTTTCCCATTCGCGGTGCTTTACAGGTGAGTTGAGGGGTTTTTGCTTAAGAGATTGCACTAAAAACTCTCTTCGCCGGACATTGACCAGTTATTTTTGGACGTCCAATGGAAGTGTTTATTAAAACGTTAAAGAGGTGAAATTCTTTTTAAAACTACAGTGAAATCTTATTGGACAGTCGCTCAATCCTTGTCCAACCAACTGGAAGGGAATAATCAGATTCGTTTATTCATTCTCAAAAGAGAATTATTATTATTAGCTAAAAACACAGTTCAACCCAACTACAGTTGTTTTACTTCGTTCCTCTTAACAGATTCACCATGCGCTTCTTTTGGTCTATTGAGGCGCTATTCCATGACGAAGACGACGTGGAGCGCATGAAGTGCTTGGCAAAGGCTACGCAAACCTCCAGCATCGAGCTGTATCTGTTGATCCAGGCATACGCACAAGCAGCTCCACAGATTATTCTACAGATTAACCACATGCTGCTGCAAGGCGTCTTTCGCAACTACGAGACAAGTGAGTAGCAATAAGGAACTTTTGTACCTGGTGAGATTAACTGAGAACTTCAATTGCA
This sequence comes from Drosophila albomicans, assembly GCF_009650485.2. Classification (NCBI taxonomy): domain Eukaryota; kingdom Metazoa; phylum Arthropoda; class Insecta; order Diptera; family Drosophilidae; genus Drosophila; species Drosophila albomicans. The sequence continues at coordinate 20,253,939 of NC_047629.2, read as the reverse complement.
GCTACATTGCAGGCCATGTGCTTGGTGTTTTCGGCCATCGATCTGGCTGGGATTACCACCAGCTATCATCGCATGGAGAGTCAACGTCGCGTGGGTCGCCATTATCCCTGGGCGACGCCACAGCAGGTGGCGACGCATCGCTGTCAGCTGGAGCAGAACCAAAGGCTCTGCGGCGAGGCGGAGCAACGTAAGCGTGAATCGGAGCGAACGCTGGCGACCAGTTTTCCGCAGTCAGACAAGATCATGGAGAACTTTCATGCCAGGCAGGCAGTAGACAGTCCCGAGGTGGACACGCATGTGCTGCACGTCACCGGCATGGATGAAGTGGACAATGATGGGGTGGAGACGCTACAGACGCAAGCGTTACTGCATTCACCCATCGGCAATGCCACCGACGATGATAAGCTGCACCGTCATGTGCGGCCCAAGCTGCAGCTGCAACAACGCGAGCAGATGGCCAACCTAGATCGCATCGATGTGCTGGACTCGGTGCCAGAGACGCCAGCGCCGCCCCCACCACCAGCCACAGCGCCGCCAGCGTTGCCCATGCTGCGGCTGCCCACAGAGAATAGTCCGCCCGAGCTGCAGACGCCCGATCTGCGACGCACCATGTCGGACAACGAGCATCGACGCAGTCGCCGGGTAACGCGTCCCCTCTCACAGCTGGAGACATTCAAGGACATGCTGCTGGTCAATGCGCAGCTGTACATTAAGGAGCATGTGCCGCGTCCGCCGAAACTGCTCGTTGGTCGCCTGGACGAGGAGCCAGAGGAGAATGAGCGCACACCACTGGTTGTGGCGCAGACCCCAAAGGGCACACCACTCACACCCGAGGATGTGGTTGACTTTTACTTCCCACGACGCACGAAGATTGTGAATGGCATACAGCAGGATGATTTCGCGGGTCGCACCATTGCCTTCTTTGGTTGGATTGCCTTCATCATTATGCGTATGCTGTCGTTGGCCACCTTTTGTTTCTTCTATCCACGCGCCTTCTTCATCATTGTGGGTGTGCACTATGCTCTCATGCTCGCTGCTTTGGCGCTGGAGACACGTTGTCGAGGCGGCTGGAATCGCACACTTTTTTACCTAGTGCTCGGCTACATCTACATATTTGTGCTGCTCGAGTTTCGGGTGTGCTTCAAGAGCATACGTGTCTGGTATGGATTGTATTTGGTGCTTATACTGGTGGAGAACATTACCATGTCGTCCATTTGGTATGCAAATGAGGAGTTCGAGTCCTGGTGGTTTGGCTTCATCTGGGAATGGATTGTCTACAGTGGCATACTCTTTCTGGCTACCATTGTGGTCTACTATTGCTTGCTGCGGCCCAAGGATGTCTCCTTGATTGTCGAGGACGAGCCCGCAGCTCAATCCCCATCCCCATCGCAATCGCAGTCAGTTGCCTAGCTTTTAAGTTGCCTGGCAGCAATTTTGTTTACCCGGCACAGCAGGCGCCTTTAGTCATAAGTATTTATTTAACAACAACAGCATTAATAAATTATTTTTTGTTGAAACACGGTACCAAAATGAATCAGAATGAGAATTTCCGCTTGAGAGGCAAAGGACCTTGTCCAGCCGAAACAACGGAGACACAACGTAGCTTTGGTATACCCTACAGGAATAAGAAACTAAGTAAGACTCCAAGTCCACCTTATATGACTCATATACATCACATATAACTTGCAGTTACTCGTGCCAATCGAATGGAACAGTTTCTTTGGCAAGAATTTTTTGACGAATACAAGCGTCAGAGTTCCGTTAAACCCGACTTGGGACCTGATCACACCGAATATTTTGTGCAATACTGCAAGGACAAGCCAGTCGAGGATGAGGAGCGAATGGAAGTTCGTGTCAACAAGTATCCATTGTATTGCACCTCGGCCATCACCGTGTGGAATCACGACGGCGACGTTACAAAAACCTTTAAGACAAAGTATTCCATCACTCGACCTCTTGCCGAGTGCAGCGAGAAGTTTGGACCATAGTAAATTAACTAATTAATTAATAAATTAAGTTCACTACATTTGTCGTTGTATCATAAGGCCAACAACAAATAATTTAAATAACTAATTACTATTGTAATTAATTGCAATTAAAGTTTGGTCACTAAGCAGTGCGTTGCTTGTCAGCTGCAAGCAGTGCACTGCTTTACTGAAGTCTATCGTTTTTATTGAAGAATGTCATTTATCACGTAAGCAAGTAAATATGATTGAATTGTTTCGCCGTTTAAGCAATAGCGATCCCATGAATATAATCCACTTACACTTAAACAAAAAACAAATTTAATTGCAGCTTATCAATATAATAAAATTATATAATCGATACATATGGATAAGAGATCACTCTTCACTCGTCGTTTTTATACGCTGAACTCGCTTTTGATGTTTTTGAGATACGACTCGAAATTGCCAATAGTCTGAGTAAATATTCCTCCTCATTGCAATGTAAGCACAAGTCTATGAACTTGTTAAGCTCCGGCGAATTAATATGTTCTAAAATGTCAACAGCCATATCCAAAGCCTCCTTAGTCCGTTCTACTTTATACTGCACCGCATTGGCCTTAACAATAAGCATAATACTCAGAAAGTTCCACAATGCATTGTTACACTCGCGACTTTCTTTAATAGACAAACGAGCATAAAAACAACACTCATCATAGTGTCCTTGTGATAAATGCTTACTGGCAACCTGATGATATAGATAACATTTCTCGATATGAAACTTTGCGAATCTAATGCGCAGTTCAAAATGAGTTAAAAGTTTTCGGAATTTTCTTCCTTCGATATCCTGATCAGTGCCCTCTTGGTAGGTAGAACGATCCCCAAATACAAATGGTGTAATATCCTTTGTCTTATCTATGGGTAACTTTAAGAGATCGAGTAAGGCTGAAGGCTCATCGACGTTGAATTTGTTTGGAGCGTAATATTGATCGGATAATGCCAGCGCCAGAATATTATATACCTCATTGATAAATTCAAATTTCCAGCACATTACGCGATTTGTTTTCTTTACATAATATTGACTCATGATTTTTTCAACGTAATCGGAGAGTTTCTAAAATTATACTCAAAATTAAAATATTAAATGATACAATACTAACAGAATCTACCTTAATCTTCTTCTCTTTACGCATTTTACGGATTTGTCGCAGATCGGATAGCATATTCCGATGTGTTTGCGACTGTATACGGAAGAAATACGCCGCATTATTTTTCCCCAATGACTTTAAGTATTTCACAAGGTAAAGTGGACTTCGAGATTGTAACATTTTCTTTATAAAATAAAATTTTGTTAAATTACTTTCCGGTATATGATTCAAGCAAACTACCCACCATAAACTGTCTGACTATCTCATACTGTTTCGTTGATATATCTTCCATAATTTCTTTTGAACGTTTGCACTGTTCCAATAACAAACTTGGATTTTTGCGCAATAGTTTCATGAAAAGAATATCATACCACGAGTTATTCATATAGGTCTGATGAACTACATTAAAAGCAAGCCTTATTCGCGCTATTTCTAGTGGGGATAAGATTTCTTCCTATTCGAAAAATGTAAGGACGTAAGAATTATATAGTTATTAGTTAGTTGTGTTACCTCTATTTCTGGTATGCTAACAACATCGCATTTCCCCTGGTCTCTTAATCTTCTCCACAATGGACGTCCATCTCTTATTGCCTTCGCTTTGGTGATTTCGTCAACACGTTGAATCAATTTCTGATTTCGCAAAAAAAGCAAGGACATCGCTTTTCCAGTCACATCTTCAATAACATCATTAACCTAGCCCAAATATTCAATAGAATCAGCCTATAATTTGATTTATTCGAGAAACTTACTACTACAAGTCGCTTTCGAAATGACTGTACTTCGTTTCCCTTGAAAAATTTCAAATTATTCTGCAGTTCGACCTTGCTAGCCTCAAATTGATTCAACTCGAATAATTGAGAACATATTTCCAGATTGATGTTCACATTGGGTCCCCTAGATTTCATTGCCATTTCTGATTAGGAAATAAGTTAGATAAATCCATTATAGACTAAAATGAAAGGTCTTACGTCCAGCTTTTCTTGCATCGACTAATGCGCTTTCTATTAGTGCAGCCTTTCGATGGCTCTGACTCCGACGATAGAGTGTCATATAATCATTCGGACTAATTTGCAGGGAATTATCATAGTAATAGTTGGCTGTATCATTCAAGCGACGATAGGAATAATATATCCCCCAGTCTCTAAACATCTTTTGTTGGATATCATCATTCCATCCGATTTTCATCCAATGCGGAACAGCCATTTTTAAATTAAATTCGTGAACTCTGTCTATATATACTGTCAATTCCTTGCGGAGCGTTTGTAGGTTTGTGATATTTATTGCTTTTCTATCAATTTTTAAAAAATGTTTTTAATATTTTTTTTTTTTTTTGGTTTAGCTGTGTGAGTGTACAGTGTAATGTGTATTGTGTGTGAGGTTTAGTGTGATGAAACATATTTTGCAAGGAGATCTCTGAGCAGCTTTTTGAATTGTCGCTCACATTTTCGATATAATTTCAGAAATCGCTCAAATATGCATATCGATAAATGTATAGTTTCAAAAGTGTGTACACACTGTTCTCCGTGTAGTTGCCAGCCCTTATCATTAACGCTATAGTACAACACTGCCGCTGACGTGTCTGTAAAAAATATCGAAGCTAAAACAGGCGGTGCAGGCTATTAAGTGTTTTTTTTATTTATTTATCCTATAGCATATAAGCTGCGTTTTAAAACGCCACATCTTATAGGAGAATGTTCAAATTAGGTGAGTCATTGAATCGAGTGTTAAAGTAATATAAAAGTCGCTCAGAACCTCATGCGAGTGTTCGGTCAAACGCCGGCTAAGAAGTCGCTCTCGCTATCTCGCTCTTCACGATAGTTGCCGGCGTCGACGCTGGCGTTGACTGCTGCTGACTGGCTGAGCTGTCTTTACAAACCATTTCATTTTCTTCTTTCTTTCATTAATGAATTGCACACTTTTATTGTCTAAAACAGCCTTAACGCTTCTGTGCGTCCTGTGCGCTTTAGCAAGCACATGGAGTGCGCGCACCGTTGACAGCCACCTGGGGCCAAAGGATCTCACCCGCCTACAAAAAGTCTTTGTTGATGGCTTAAGTTCAAACGATTTGCAAGCGATCTTCTTTGCCAGCCAGAACATTGAAACCACTGATGCGGCAACAAAAGAAACACTATGCAAGAAGATTTTGACGCTGCACGAAGAATCCAAATTGAACGTAAGTACTCCAAATCCAAGTTATCCAAACTATCGCATTTTACTAATGAAACATCTGCTGTTTACTTGCAGAACTTTGAAAAAGACTATTACCTAGTTGGTGCCAATAGAAATCTGCGCTGCACAACAAAACTTCCCGAATCCTTGCTCTCAAAGATCTACAGCTCTTTGGACTCTCAGCTGGGAACTACGCAGGAGATTTACTATCGCATCGTCACCCACAAAGCTCTCGGTGTTCAGATCAGTGAGGCGGCTCAGACAAAGGTGGCGAAGCGTTTGCAGGAGCTGTTGAAGACGGATGATTCACTCAGTGGCCTAGGCTATGGATTTAATGCGGCCGTCGAACTGGGACAAAGTGGCAGTTTTGTTGCTAATCGCATAGAGGATGCCATTGTGCAAGCCGACGAAGTCGATGGTAAACTGCTTCAGTTCGAAGGTGGTCTTAGCATTACGGCCTTGATACTCAACGGAGCCTTTGGTGTGGCAAAGACTTACAATAAGCCAGCTCCTGTCACAGCGGAACAGGCTGTTAAGTTCGCCAACTATTTGTTAAGCCGTCGTTCGGTGCAAACCGCTAAGGGAGCGCATGTGCTCATCGAAGCTCTCAAGACGATTAGTGGCAATGAAAAGATTGCTCCCATTTGCATTCAGCTGATTGGCAATGGACAACTAGAAGCTCAATCACCAACACTGAATGTGGCCGTTGTCGATTTGCTAGGCAAACCACTGTCGCCAGCCGTGCAGAGCATTAATGCCAAGATTCTTGTGAAGAAGGATAACTCAGTGTTGGCAGAGAAAGTTCAGCTGGCTTCCAAGTCTTCCGACAAGACCACCTATGCTGCTGATCTGAGCAGTCTGAAACCAGCACGTGGCATCTACCAGGTGGAGTTGAATGCCAATGGCGTTTACACACAGAAACTGCAACTGAAAGTGCTCGGACGCGTTAAGGTGCAGTCTCTGGAGGTGGGTATTGCCGAATCCGATGCCAGCGCAGCCACCCGCAAGCAAAGCGTCAGCTTCCCCAGCAAATTGAAGGACACACTGTCTGCGGACAGCACACAAAAGCTGTTACTCAAGGCTGTGCTTATCGATGAGAGCAACAGCAAACCCATTACAGTGCACCAGGCGTTTGTGCGTCTGTACAACAAAGAGACAGACAAGGAGATCATTTTTGTGGCGGAGCAGGACAGCAGCAAGGCCTACAAGTTTGACATGGATGTGGGCAATCAGGGCAAGAATTTCAATTACCAAAGCGGTGTCTACAACATCTATCTCACGGTCGGCGATGCCTCCCTGTCCAACTCTTTCGAGTGGCTGCTGGCCGATGTTCAGCTGAAGTTCAACCAGCCTGACAAGGGTAAGTCACAAGGCGCAAGCACTTGTTAAGATCTTTATTTTAAGGCATTCCTAATTTACAGACCCTAAGCCAAGCGTTGTTCGAGGAGCTCTGCCAGAGATTGTGCATCAATTCCGTGTACCCGATAAGCGCCCGCCCCGCATTGTATCCGATATCTTCACTGGTCTGTGCATAACGCCTCTGGTGCTGCTCTTTGTGTTCTGGGGCAAATTGGGCATCAATGTCTCAAACTTGTCATTGTCGCCGAGCACAATCGGTTTCCATGTTGGCTTCGGTGGCATTTTGGCGCTGTTCTTCGTTTTCTGGCTGCAACTGAACATGTTCCAAACGCTGCGCCTGCTGATACCAATCGCAGTATTTACATTCCTGTGTGGCAATCGCGTTCTGCGTCGCCTCTATGCACAACGCACCAGCAACATCAAAAATGCAGCGGGAACATCATAATAAGTGACCCATCCCATAAGGCTGTTCTCCCATCAGCACACGATTCAGCTGATCATAAATGCACGACGAGTCACTGTTACTCTCTATCTAAAACAAACTATAAGTAAAAACTTTAATAAAGCGTTTAGTGTAAGCTCTATTAAACCACACAACACATAAATGTCTCGTCTATGTAATACACCATAGTCTTAATTCAAAAGACTCACAACTTTTTAGTAGATTAAAACGCCTGTCGATACGGAGAATTCGAGAGATTTCGATTAAAAGAAAACAGATTGCAAATACGTAGTATAAAAATTAACGAACAAGGTTTTATGATAAGTATATACAGACGATAACAGGCAATAATTATTTAACAGAATAGCACTCAATTGAAAAGAATTTGCTAATACCAATTACAAATTGGCCTTCATGAAAGGTTTAAGGTATTTGTGGAATGCAGCGTTCACCGGCTCCTTGTTCAACGGATTCTTCTTGGTCGATTCAAAGATGCGCTCATAAACATTGCCATCATAGGCACCAAGAGCCGAGTCCAAGACGCGATCATGCAGATCGAAACTGTCGACGAGTGCCACGGCATTTGGACGCAAACGATTCAAACAGCTCTCTAGTCGCGTCTCCAAATTGGTCACATCCTTATCAGTTAGGTTAATGAACTGCATAGACAAGAGAATACAGCAAGTTATCGCGGGTTATCAGTTCAGATATAATTGTTATATACGAACACGTAAGAAGTCTCCAATACGATTGAGGCAGGCATCGACTAGATAGAGTTCCAGCACAACCTTGAGCACATCAGCCAAGGCGGGGGACACATGTTTGGCAACCTGCGTCAGCTCTGTGTATGCGGATTGGGCCAAGAAGGCGCGACCATGCAGCTAAATTAAAGAATTATTTAACTGTACAATTGAGTAATTATAATCATTCCTTGCTTACATCTGCAGCTGATGTTAAGAAGGGTCCACTAAGATTGGCCGACACTTCGACACCATGTCCTTGTTTGCGACGCACTTCGAGCTGTTCGTAAGCCACGCGAACTTTGCTGTAAGTTAATCAAATTAGAGATTTCAATTGGGATTGCAGCACTTTTGACTTACTTGGCAGCCACGAATTGGAATGCTTTGACAATCGATTCCAAGGAGCCATCGAAATTAACGAATTCCTGCAGCTTGATTGCCTCGTTAATGTAAGCGACTGTGGGCACCAGCTGTTCACCATTCAGAGCCTGGCCATAGACCTTGACCAGATAGCGTGCCGTTTGGAGCAGCATAACCGTGTTCTCTCCCTCGTAGGTGCACACGGCAGTTGTCATGCCGTAAATGGTTGGGAAGTTGGAGCAATCCATGTAGCCATGGCCGCCGCAGGATAGACGGCAGGTCTCCACACCAGCTGTAGCGTCGGCACTGCAAATGGCTTTCAGGCAACATGACAACGCATGCATCTCTGGCAAACGATTCAGATTACCCAACTCGATTTCGCCAGAGAGCACATTGTACATGCTCCAGATGCTATCTCCCGTCGTCTTAAACACAATAGCCTTGGCGATTTGCGGGAATAGCTTCAGCTGCTGTGTAGTGTGATCCATAATCTGTGGTTCCGGCTGATTGGGATCAATGGGACTCTGGCGACGCACCGCCGAATAACGTGTGGCAATTGTCGAGGCCTTGGACAAACTGTAGGCAGTGTCACGAATGAGCGCACAGCGTACAAACATCATTGTGCCGTAGGTCAGCACACTATTCTTAGGTGCCACGTAGGTGCCATCGGGCAGCACCTGCTGATTCTTCATCAGCATATTGTTAAGTGGCACACGCACATTCTTCAGTCCCAGATAGCCATTGTTGACGCCCTTCATGCCGAGCTTGGTGCCAATGTCACCAATGTCAATGCCTTTCATTGGTTGATGAGTCTCCAAGTCGCGCAGCTGAACAATGAACGGCGCCAATCCTCTGAATTCTCCCTTAGTGTATAGTTGTGCTACAACTACAGCATGATTTGCGGTATGTCCCACTGTGAAGAAAGGATGAACAATTCTTGTGAATCTTGTATATATTCCTAAAAAATCTGTATGTCCTTACTAAGTGGCTATAAGGGGATAAGTTTCTCTTAACGGTAAGAGCTAAGAGCTACATCATAAATAATTACTTACAGCCTCCTGGCCACCATTTATAGGCGCTACGCGAGGGTGTATTGATCACAAACTCCTGTGTGCTGGCATCGTAATCGGCACGCGTCTCCAGACCACGCAGGAAGGTACCATGTCCTAGCTCGGTTTGGGCATAGGTGCCAATAATCTCGCAATCCCAAGCCTTGGGCAGCCACTCCACCTGCTGATCCATGGTGCCCTGACCCATAATCGTTGGCACAAACATCACGTAGTGCAGCGAGAGAGGATTACCCTCCTTGAGCAAGGCGGCGCCCAGAGATCCTCCCAGCAAAGCACTTTAAAAAAAGGATAACAAAAGATTACCAAACTATTAGCTGAAAGGAATGCAAGCTATATACTTGTAGGTGTCCACGCCATCCTCGCCGTCGGCTCGCAATTTGCGTATCTTCTCGCCAATGAGGCAAGCCTTACGCAGACTATTCTCGTAAAGCTCCTTGTGCGACATGTAGGATGTGGGCAGATCATCCTTCAGGGCCGGATCCTCCAGAAAAAGCTTTTCTGCAAAAGCGAGTCATTAATCATTAATCATAAATCATTAATGTCATTAATCAGACAGGAAGGAGACCCGTAAACAATTTGGTCGTATCCAATCTATTCTTCCGGTACTGATCAACCTTTGAGCAGACGAGATTTAAAGTAATCCACTAGATAAACTCAAGCCTTATCGGTGAAGGCCGGAAAATTGTGGGCATTCTCAAGAATTTCACAAACATACGTATGAGTGTGTAGGCGAGTACTATCAAAGTCTATAAGTCGTTGCATATTAATGCCAACTAATTAATTGGGAGATTTTCGATACGGTTTCATGTTCAAAGTTCAACGGCCATTTAACTGTCATAAGTTAGTTAACTAGTTGAAAAGAGGAAGAGTAAAAAAACTGGTAGCTGTCGCGCTGAACTAACAACAGCAATTAATTCATAATGTTTCACTAATATGCTTTTAAATGTTTTTGTAAAGTTGTTAGCGAATGGGAAAGTGAAGAAAATGCAAAGCAAAACAAAACTCAATAAAACGTCATAGGTTGCAAAAAAATAGAGCAATAAAATTTAACAAGCCGCATATTAACGTATAGTATGAGAGAGAGAGAGAGAGGGATAGAGGTAAGGCGGAGTTGCCACATAACTTTCAATACAACCAAAGCTTGGCTTATCCCTGATCCCGTTTAAGTCTGACTGGTCAGCGAGAGAACAAAAGAGCGACAAATCAGAGCTTTAGTATCTCGCCATATTATGTGCTGTGTCATGCTATTACTGCAATTATTAAAAAGCTCTTGCCACTTTTTGGCGCAGCTCTTTAACCTGAGCTTACAACAAACCAGTTAATTGCATTTATGAGAGAGAGCGCTAACTTACCCAAGGCCTTCTTCTCTTTGTATCTGTCTTCGCCGCCAGCCCAATAGACGGAAAACTCATGGGGGTCAAAGGTTGCAGTATTGCGTTCTTTTTGCAAATCAGGATTTACTTCGAGTGCTGGCATTTTATTGCTGTTGTTGATGTTGCTGCTTCTAATAAGTTACACACGTCAAAGCCCAAGTCTTATTTGCTTGATACGTACGCGTGCGTCTTCGACAACTGGCGAGTACTAACTAAATTGAAAATAGAAATAAATCCATGGAGTAGTATGCGTACTGGGTGCCTATGTAGCTACGATCACATCGTCGTTGGTTGCGCAAATCTAATCTGCTCAGGCACAGTGAACTTTAAACGCTCAGTCGGATAGGAAAATACATGTGTAATCAGCTTCTCGGTTGATAATTGCAATAGTGTGCTTTAATCAATCTTTTGTTGTTCCAATGCATTGGAAAATAAAAACGCTAATCTGTTTTATTGTCACTCGAATTGTAGATATTTTCATTCTCTCTCTTTGTTTGTTGTGTATGGTCAGCTGAGTGCCAGGGCTGAAGACGTTGCCCTATTGTTGACAACGTTGCCAGACCTCATTTAGTATGAGTGGCGCGCAAAGTAAAATTCAAAATACATTTGGATAGTTTATTTTCTTGTACAATAATATAAAAGAGTTTATAAATATATCTAATCTTTGGCTTAGTAAAATACATAACATACATACACAACTGCGAGTAGAATACGAATCACGATTTTAATACAATTTTAGTTAGTCGTTATAGTAGTAGTAGGATATTTAAATGCTAAACTAAAGGCTATGCGCCTGACTGGTGGCTATGGGAATGCCACGTTGATGCTGATGCTGTCCAACTCCGGCTGTTTCATATGCGCAGCAGCCGTTCCCACTTCGCGATTGATCCAATTGCATACCCATATCAGATGGATACCAATGAGCATCCTGTAATTGGGTGTAGCTGGCGTCACTCACAAGCTGATGTTCATTACGTGGCGCCTTAGGATAGGATTGCGTCTGGGCAGTTTGCCAATCCATGCGCGTTGAGCTGAATGTCTGGTTCGAAGTGCGATTGTTACCATGCTGTTGCAAGTGCTGATGAAACTCAAAGGGCCAGCTCTGAAAAAGTAAATGATATTATGATGGTGATGTATTGCTGCCATGAACGTAAGCAATTGTGGGGCAACCGCATGGTTATAAATGGAACAATATAAAGACAAGCCAAGGAAAAGCGACAGCGCCATTGTTTGTTTACACAGATTTGATTGTTTTTAGTGGCTCTTTAGAATGAGATGCAATGTTTTCATAGTTGAACAATAACAGCGTCGTTAACATATCTATAAAAACATAAACAGTTCAAACGAGACAAGAGACACTCATCGGCAGATTCAACCGTTTGGTAGGGCAATGGGTTGCAACTTGCAACCAATTCCCATTCTCAGACCATCAGCCCATCAACTGTGAAGGCGGCGCGTGCGACTCGAGATAAAATTAGGGTGCTGCTGCTGTTGGCTGTGTTAGGATGTGCCTGACAAATGCAAACAAAACATAGCCACCGCCATATGGGCACAAGACGCAGTTCGCAGTTCACAGGCCACAAATATTTGCTCAATTATTTTTCACGCATTCAATTCGAATGGGTAAACAATTTGTTTATTAGTTGAGAATTTCCTTTTCCATGTTCTTATGATTCATTTGCATTTGCTAAAGAGAATGTGACTATCATACATTTTAAAGTAAAGACTAAGAGAACACTTTTCGTTTAATTACGAGTACCAACTAAATATCAAAAATTGAAAAGAGTCGAAGACGACAGTTTTTCCCTTGGATGTCATTCACTTTGCTCGCTTCAAAGTCGACAATCTTTAAAAATATCACAAGAACAAGAAGAACTGGCGATGATGAAGAATAACCAATGTTCACCGCTCCCGCTCCCGTTGCCTGTGCTGCCCGTCTCCGTGTGAGTCTGTCACTCATATTTAGTATTTTTCGAAATTCACAAAAGTATCTAATTACAGGAAAGCAAAGACAAACTGAAATCACAAATTCTCATTTTAGTACTTGTCTGTATAGTGGGGGGCCCTACACCTATGCTTGTGAGTATGTATCCAAGGAAGGTACCAAAACACTTGAGCAGATGTTGCCCAACATATTGGAATATGTTAATACATTTCAGTCTATTGATTATATTCGATTTTACTTACAGCTGGAGATAACAATAATATTGAATATTGTTTTTAAAAGTTGGAAATTCATATTTCCGATTTTCATCACCTTTCACTGTTCATTTCCTTTTTATTGTAAGTAGTAAAATATTCAATTAAAATAGATCATTAACTTTTAATTAAGAAATTAATATTGCAATTTATCAGTGAGGCGTATAAATTTACTTATTGAAACTATAAAATTTCATAAAACAAAAAGGAATTTTCAAATGATACATGACCCAATTATCAAATATTTGTAAAAAGATTCAACGAATATTTTGAATAATATTTATCAAAATTCAAATAAAAAACAATTCAATAAATGAAAAAAAAATGTTGTTAAAATCAATCAGAGATGATTTTTGAACTATTTATAATACTTGATATAAAAGAAAGGTCGAGCTGTAAAGAATTTTTCGGATGCTATATAAATTGAGTATCTAAAAAAACAGCATCTTATATCTGAACCTTTCCACAGTCTTAAATACAGCTTGTCCATACATTTAATTAGCTTTGCTATCGAAAGATTAGGAAGCCCATATATTTATGAACCCTGTGTAATACTCGCATTTCAATTAGTATTCCATTTCTCAGATCTAATGATATTTTAATTGGGTTAAATGCTAACTGTCGCGCGTCTGACACAAACTGGATGGATTTGAGCCTATCAACAACGATGTGCCTATCATGCGCAGATCTGCGCTGACACCTGCCACAGATTGACGCAGTCCAGCTGCCGCTGCTGCTGATGCTACTGGCAACATGGTGGTGGCTAGCTATTAATACATAAGTAATTCCCGCCGATGTTAAGTGGTGCCACTGACATCACTTCCAGCTTGACACTTACCATGCCGAGATGTCCAGCATTGTGGAAATTAAAAGATGTCGCCGTTCCTCCGACGGCGGAGCTGTTGCTGCCGCTGCAATCTGTCGTTGTTGTTGCTGAATGCCTCGAGTCCAGCAACTCAGCCATGGGATGACCGCCATGCGAATTGCCATTGCCCGTCTCGACGGCACTAATTAGCTGTTTAATGTAGAGCGTGGCCAGCCGCAAGGTGTCCAACTTGGAGAGCTTTGTGTCCGGCGGAATGTTGGGCAGCTTTGTCTTCAGTCTTCCATAGGCACTCGACAGCACACGCATTCGCATGCGTTCCCGTGCGTTTGCCGCATTTCGTTGCACCGGCGGCTGAGAGCCTAATTTTTTAATGGATGCTCAATTAGCCGCAGTTCCAAGCTGTACTACTCGTCGTATACTTACTTTGTGAACTAGCATCCTCATCGAAGTCATCGTCGAACATATCCAAGGGGCTGGAAGATCGCTTTTTGCGTGGCATTTTTTAACTATTACACTTCACTTGAACACTTTTTCACTTTTCGATAAATAGTAGTGAATATTACTAATGCTCGTATGTATATATACGTATCAGTCGAGATTGAACCGTAGTAGCTTCTGTTGCTTCTATGACCGTTGCCGAGCACACATCAAACACTTCTGACTATTTCTCACAAGCGATTCTTCCTTTTTACCAGATTCTCCTCGACGAGCTCTCTTGTTCTCTTACTGTTTGTCCCTCTCTTTCTCTCGCTCTCAACATATGGCCTATTTTTGGCACTTGGAGGCGTGCCTTGTGCCTTGTCTGGCGTACGCCGTAATATTGCGCTGCCTGCGGCTGCCTACAATTGGTGGAAGTGGCAAACACATGGTGCGATCTCACACGAGATTGGTCCAGCTGCTGGGCTGCCCCCGCTTCGCTCTTGTTTACGCGATCCTCACACAATCTGAGTGTGAATCTCAATCTTAAGGATGTCCACGGTGCGAACGCGAACGTAAACGCGTGCTACACGCAGCTGTAACCACCTGGTGTCTACATAGTGCCTAAATTTGATATCGTTGCTTAATCCAGCATAATCACTACCGCATCCGGATACTCAACAATATGTGGCTCCCAAAATGCACGCGCCACTGACAAGAGCTGAACTTGACCCAACCTCCAAAGTTCAACAGCATCTTTAAAACGAGGGATCCTTAAGGACAAGCTGACAGCTTTGACATTGAGATAAACCATCGACTAATATTGAGCAAATCCTAGACTAGCATAAATTGTACATTTTCTTATTTAAGTTCGCTATAAAAATCGACTAAAATACACTATTCAGATCGTAAAAGGATATTTATCTTTCTCTCGGATATACAGTTAAGTAACATATTTGAAGGTAAAGTATAAACTATGTTTTTAGTAGTAGAAAATTATTTAATATATGTTTGTATTCACAACTCTAGCATAAATTGCACATCCATAAATTTATAAAAGATAAATTTTAAAAAAGTAAAATTCTGAAAACCATAAATAAAATATCAGTGAGGAGTCCTTAAATAATCCTTCAACTAATATTAAGCAAATGCTATTTCGTAATAAAACCCCAACTTTGTTCTTCCAAGAAAATAACATTTCTCGTCCAACTGGTGAAAGGTCGATCATCTTCTTAAAGTACTCATCTTCAAATTGGGACTCTCTCCTTTAATATCTCTCATCCCAAGCCAGCAGGCAGCCTTATTCAAGTGCCTCGGGGAAAGCCATAAATTACACTGCGCTCAATTGTTCGGAGAAAGGCGAAGACTGTCTGCCTCAATGTCTGCTGTGGTTAACAGATCAATTAATTTACGGACTGCAACTATTATGACATAATGCGTGAGGTTCCTCGAAGCGAACTCGTAATACAATCTGTCAGATAAATCCACCAGACACGCTGTCGCCGAATGGACAGGACAGTCTAGGGGTCTTAGTTTCGTTAAGTTGATAGGGAGAGTTGAGAACACTTTTTCATTGTATTGGTAGTTGGGAAAGTGAACTAGCGAAGCTGATAAGGAAACTTAATTGCTTTTATCATCAGTGAAGCAAGTAAACCTTAAAGTTATTTTTATAAAATATGCGTCATTCTTGTTTATATTTCCATTGTCATTAAATACGTAAGTACAACCTCTGTATATTTGTGAATACTGTAGACTTATAGTGTTTGTGTGAGCTAGTTCGAGCCTAGGACGTTGCATTTGCCTGCTCTTGTGCCGTCTCAATGGTCACCGTGGAGGCTGTATTAGATGGACTTTGGAAGTGCGAAATCACCAGTTCTTCGAAATTGAAATCAAACACGAATACACGTCGCAACTCAGTCTTTAAGCGACAAACGACGCCAGCAGAAGCAATGTTCCAGTTCCAGCAAATTAGATCACAGTTGAGAGCCTTGAGATCTCCTTGCAGTGAGATGATATTCTGTTTGCAACGGGCTTAATTTAGTTCTAGACGATAAAGAGACTTCTCTACTCTTACCATAGCAACTGTGTAATCAATCGAGTTGATCTCCTGTCCCTTGATTACAGCTAGCTGTATCTTGGTATGCTGTTGATTGATGAAGCGCACAACCTTCTCCTTGAGGAATTCAGCTGAAGCATAATCCAGTTTCTGTTTGACATCCACTAGAGCAACTTCATATCCATTGATCTGAAATATTCTTGGCTATAAAAGCTGCAGCTTGATAATCGAATGTCTTGCTACCTTCTCGAGAGTAATGACAATCTGTGGACGAGCGCTGCTATAGAGAATGTAGATGAGATTGGCGCCAATGCCACAAAGGATGCCATACTCCAGACTCCAAAAGAGACAGGTGAGAATCGTTACCAAGAAAGGGAAGAGATCGCGTTCTACAGGAAATAGTTGCGATGAAAAATAAATTGAATTAAGCTGCTTCTACTCACTCTTCGATCGCCACATGTCCGGTACTTTTTCCAGCTCCACAAGCGAGATCATAGCCGCTATAATCAGGGCAGCCAGCGTAGTTTTGGGAATGAAATAAAAGGTCTGAGTAAGAAAGGCCAAAGCCATCAGTACCAAGGTGCCAGTCACAGCACCACCCAGAGGAGTCTGCACTCCACTAGCGTTATTGACAGCGGTTCGTGTAAAGGAACCAGTGACTGGCATGGAGAGCACAAAGCTGCCCATAATGTTGCACATGCCCAGCGCAATCATTTCCTGCGAAGCATCCACAATCTTGCCCTTGGCTGTCGATAAAATAAAGTGTTAAGAAATGGTAATCATTGTAGTCCTAGGAGTACTCACAAAATGCTTTAGAAATGGCCACAATCTCGAGTATGGCAATCATGGGAATGGAGCCCAAGGAAGCGCCCACAGTGCTAATCATTTCGCCAAAGGAGACGTACTCTCCATCCACAGTGGTGCTAAAGGGCGGCAGGCGGAATGGCGGCACTCCGGCGGTGATGTTACCCGTGACCCGGAAGGGTTGATTGCCATCACGACTTAGAATGTAAGCGAGGAAGGTGCCAAAGATGACGGCGAGCGCATTGCGGGAGAGCGAGAGATACTTCCAAATGAGCCTATGACCAAATTTGATCCTCGTCACTTGCTGCAAGGCATAGCAAATTATAAAATTATTATAAGCAGAGATTCTTCAGCTTGTGTGTTACCTTCATGAGCAGCAGGAAGACCAAGGTGCAGACGCCCAGCAAGGCATCCCATTTTCTTATGGAGGGCAGGTGTGTGAAAAAGTTTTCCCATGCAGGCAACAGATCATTCGAAGGACCTGTAGGAGAATGATAAGATTGAATTTAGCACATGGAATAGTAATTTAATTAAATCACAATTAAAAATAAAATTAGTAAAATAAAAAATAAGATAATCTTTAAGTTTTGTCTCTAAAAAAAATATACATATATGTAAACGAAGTCTTAACGGATTATCTATTGTGCTTTAATTGTAGCTTTGGCCATCATACTTAAGATTGATAATTCCGTTAGTCACTGAATCAGGACACAGGATTTTATTTCTATTGATTGTCAGTACCATACTTTAAGGGATCTCAGCTTTTATGATCTCGGACCACAATATTTGCTACTAGTAAATCAAGATAATTGACCATAATGAACTGGTTTACGGGGCTTAGCTGATAAGCTTTCGACAAATATGTAGAGATGGGCGAAGAAACTCACTTGTTAGTCCAAACAGATTGTTTATCTGAGCACTGCCAATTGTTATGGCAGCCGCCATGGTGAAGCCGGTTATAACCGGTATCGATATGAAGCGCACCAGCACGCCCATATTGAGTAATCCCAGCAAGAGGATGATGGAACCGGCCAGAAAACAGACGAGTACAGCATAATCCGGACTGATGGTGGCATACTGATTCACCATCAGCGCCATGATGGCAGTTGTAGCTGTCGAAAGAATCAATTAGAAATGGTGTCAAGATGATTATACTATATGCTAGTTAGTGGCTTACCTATGGTGACATCCTTGCAGGAACCAAACACAATGTACATGAAGCAGCCCATGAAGGCGGAGTACAGGCCATACTGTGGCTCCAATCCAGCCACAACACCATAGGCAATCGCCTGTGGTATCGTTGTGAGTCCCACAGTAAAGCCAGCTATGAAATCCTGCACCAGATACGCGGCTCGATAGCGGGGCAGCCACGTTAGAATGGGAAACTTGTTCGTTATGGTCGAGGGACGACACAGCTTGCGCTCTGTATCGCGAAGCAACGAGCCCACATCGGGCATTTGTTCTCGATAGAGATTATCTGCGAAATCCGAAATTGTGAAATGCATTCTCAATTTGTTTACAGCGTCAAATGCGTTAATGTTGTTGATAACCTCCCCTGCCAAACACTCATTCACACAGTCAAGTTCGAATCCGAATTATAAATTTAATAATATTGCCTGGTAGCAACGAGCTAAGACAACATACACTCTAAAGCATATGGACGCTATATAACCCTGAGATAAGACCCATATATAGTGCGAGTGCGAGCTTGCGGACTTGATTGTTGCTTTGTTTATTGTCCGCACGTAGTTCGTATCAAGCTGCTGTAATTGCTGGGAAAACCAGAAGAAATTTTCAGCTTTCTGAATTTTAATTTAAGCTCCCCAATAAAGTTTACCTAATTATCTGAAATTTCTGTAAGACCTTACCACACACAATGAGCTCGCAAGTTTGGCGAGTTATTCGAGTTCGCAAACAACATCTGCTACTTTGTTTAATTACTTGGATTATATGATGATTTTATATGTATGTATATAAGTATATACTATACTGATCTCACAAGTTTGATCAATGGCCAGTCGCTTTCTAACTGGCAATGCAGCAGCTAAAAGAAATAATGAGAGCACGGGATTTGAGCGTACTAAACTGTCTGACACCCTGTAACATAGTTGCTTGATAGATCCAGCAAGTGTATTAAACCTTTAAAGATGCGTCATTGAATATATTATGTATTAAATTGCACTTTCAACTTGGAAGTTTATGCATCATATTACTAATGAAAAATTCCACTTTGAAAACTTGCTGTATAGCATTTCCATTTCTTATAATAAAAGAATTATGTGTAACAACATTTATGATTGTAAGCGAAAACGAGGTAAGAATTTTTCATTTTTTCCTTTCTCAAGTACTTTGATAGACCTAATGTAACTTTTATTGAAATATATTTTTTAAAATATATGTATATACATATATAACATAGGTTATATAAATATTTTTTATTATTTATTATTTTAAATGATTAAGATCAAACTGTTGAATTTAATTGAAAACCTGTCTACAAATTAGTTAAATAAATAGTAATTTTTATCCAATTATTATCTCATGGTTGATTTTAATTGTAATCTTGAGCTATAAAATATTAGAGCTGATGTAGTTTTTATCAAACAATAAATGTACATATGTACACATTCATTTAGATTTCTTATTACTTACTTATAATAGTGCAATCTTAAGAACTAAAAAACTTTCAAGCCAAAAAATCTAAGAAATGAAGCATACAAAAATTTTGAATTTAATAAGATTCCTAATGCTACAACCCCAAAGGGCAGATCCCAAATTAACTACCTATTTTTAATAAAGTGAAGTTGCATCAAGCTTAGCAACCTGTTTGCTCTGCTAAGTACGGGGTATCGCTGTCAACAGCGAGCGGGAACTCCCGCAGTCGAGGCGAGCAGCAAACTCGAAGCGAATGCAGCTCCGCAACGTTAAATTAAAAATTCAAAGACTCACCGTTAATATAATCGGCTCTCATCGCGTCTGTTATTATTTAATGTTACGTATTATTATTATTTTGTAGCTCTCTGTGTTTTATTGTAATTTTCTCGATATCGAGCTCGAGCTCAAGTTCGAGTTATTTTCCGTGTTAAATTACAATCACGCGGCTGAATGAACAATACGTCCGCTCAGTGTGCCGCTCCAGACTCGAATGTGGCGCTCTAATCGCTTCCCCAGTCACATTACCCAGCACAAACGCACACACACAAACGAACACTCAACTCTCCAACGCTCTCCAAGCAAACCATATATGATTTGCGAGTTTGATTATCATCACGTTATCTGGCGATTTACAATTACGCCGCTCTTTGGCAGCGATAACAAATTTGCCGAATGGAAAGATGCAGATTGTAATTAAACGCCAATAAAAATAAAAATTGTAATTAATTAATAATGCCTCTTCATACATATGATACTATATATTCTAATTGTTTACTATTTGGCTGTGGGGTCGCTTTCGCTGCTCTGCCAGAGCTTCAGATTCTCCTTACAACCCAATGAACCGGTGGCAATTAGATTCTGGCTGGGATGGCAGTCGACACAGATGACCACCTCCGAATGAGCTTCGAGCTTCTGAACCAGCTCCTTGCGCTGCAGACTCCAGATGTGCAGAGAATGATCCTCGCTACCCGACACAATCCACATGCCCGCCGTAACCGAAAAGTTCGCCGAGATGCAGTAGTTTAGATTGATGTGACCCTTGTAGACGCGGAGACATTTCGGCTTCTGGAAGCTCCACAATTTGATCTGACTGTTCAGATAGGCAGCGAGTATATAGCGGCCATTGGGAGCAAACTTCACATAGCCCACCGGTGAATTATCCTCATCGATCAGCGTTTTCTGTAACACTCCACTTATGGTGTCCCAAATGCGCACCAGACCATCAAAGCTGCCGGTCACAAAGAGACTGCCGTCACGATTAAAGTCCAGCGTTGTAATGGGATCCATGTGGGCGGGCACAATCTTAAGCGTTTTGCCATTACGCACATCCCACAGGCGAACAGTGCAATCCAAGCTGCTGGATGCAATCAGATTGCCCTGCGGATTCATACTACAGGCAAACACCTGTTTCCCATGCCCTTGCATTGTCCTCACGCATTGTCCACTCAATGGATCCCAGAGCCTAATGCATTTGTCATCGCTGCAGCTGATCAAGCAATCACCATCGGGCGACCAGGCGATATCATTAATGCCCATCATATGTCCCTCAAAACTCTTGGTCGTCTGTCCCGTTCTCACGTCCCACAGCTTCAGCAGGCGATCGCACGATGCACTGGCTAGCCAATCCCCGATTGGACTGAATTTCAACGCACTCAAGAAACACTTGTGTCCCTCTAGTGTGAGCTTCAATGAATAGCCAGGAGAAGTAATCGTCGTCTTGCTGCTCTTCGACTCAGTGTTGGGATTGGACTCATTAAGGGGCAATGGCTGCTTGAATGCTTCCTGCGCGCCACTGGCAACAGTAGCCGTAGAAGCCTCCTGCTCCATAATTGCAGACATTACACCGAAAGGATGACGAAGATAAAAGAAGTGACTTTTGCAGGCATACAAATTGACAAGTGACAGCTTTCAATCTGCAATCGAGTTGGAGCTGCCAACATGGATGCCTTGATAATCGATAAAGACTCAACTCGAGTAGCTGCTGCCCTGTAAGCAATTAGCAGAGTTTAAGGCAAATCAATTTGCAACTTTTTATGATTATCTTAACATGCTGAAAGTTAAATTTATTTGTATAAAAGAAGTGGTACAACACAATTAATATAAAATAAATTGGAAAACTAGAACTGCAAAAATGTTCTGTAAAACGAACCATTCTATAGACTTAGTTTAGGAGTTGTAAAATAGTTAATTCTAAAATGTATAATTATCAATGATCTCATAACAATTACACCCAACTTTACAGGGTATTCGGAGCGTGTGCCTTGCGCATGCCGTGTGTCCAAAAATGATAGACGTAAATCATAAAATGTATACACTTGTACTTAATAATGCAAACAGCGATAATTAATTTGTTGCTTGGGGTAGTTGAGGCGTCCTATTGACACAACTTGTTGACCGTGCCAGGCCAGACATGTTAAGCAAAGATTAAATAATCGCATTGACACAAAGTTGTGGCAAATGCGACACATTCTTTGGGGAAAAACAAGTCATCGAACTCTGCAAATCAGTTTGTTTGCAATACTATTTTCGATTGGCTTGGATTGTTTATTTCGCTTTAAAAAAGGATGCAATACTCTTGCTGCCCTTGGCACCTTTGGCCAGCGCCTTCTCTTTGGCTGTCATAGTGCGCTCCTTGAGTGGTGCAGGCGTTGGTGGCGACGTAACAGATTCTTTGGCGTCGTCACTGTCCAGCAGACTGCTGTTTCGAAGCTTGCTGGCTGCATCCTCACCATTGGCAAGTTTAATCTTCTTGCTGTTAGCACCTTGCTGGCCTTGCTGGGACTTACGCTTCTGTGCGGTGCTCTTCTCTTCGACCAATGCCTGGATCTCACTTGGTATGTGCAGATAGCGTGTAAGTTCCTCGTGCAAGTCTGCATCCAGATAGCGTCCAACGTAATCGCAGGCCATCCTCATGTAATCCATTTCATTGACATCGGTCTCCGTCACCAACTTTTCGCTGCGCACATAATTCTCTGACTTGGCGCCAAGACCACAATGTACTTGCTTTGCCTTCAGCACTGCAACTATTCCACGTGTCTTTAACGCCAACCAGGCGAGCGTTCGCTCCGCGTTGTATTTGTAGAAGGTCAAATCGCCGGAAACTTTTACATCGGACACACACTTTAGGCTGGTGGCGTTGGTAAATTTCGTAAGTAGGCGGTTGACACTGGTATCGGACTCATCAACGCCAATGCTGTCCAGCGACATAGCGCGTTGCGAGCAATGCTTGCGAAGATGATGCAAGGCCAAAAGCGTGGCATCAAATGGTGTGGTCATGTATGTGCGACCATTTGAACAGACTTCATTATTTAGCAGCCAGCTGCGTCGCGGTTCCGCATACTCCAGAACCTCCATTATGTGGCGATCTTGATGCGTTATAAACCAAGCAAGCTGTCCTTTGCCTGGATGATAAAACCGCTCCAGGCGCATTCGTTGTTCCCCATCTTCCGCTTGCAACAAGTTGTCGGCGATGTAAAATACTTTCTTTGCAGCACTCACTGTTGGCTTTTGGGGTACCGCATCTGGATCCGGCTTTGGTTTGGTGGAACGCGTCGCTTTTTTACTCATATCGACCGTTAATTTGTTGAAACTCAGAGACTTGTTAGCAGACAGAACTCCCGCCTTTATTGCAGTTTGTTATTGTTTTGATCGGCAATGTTGCCACTGTATTGCAATTTGGTATTTTTATACCAACAAGCATGTATTTTACTGCATAGCATGGTCGCATTTTTTAAAAGGGAAACTAACGAATATCGATTATTTTTATTGTTCAGCAACCCTGGCTTTGAAACAGTTAGCATCGAAAGCAAGCGTCTTTTAAGTGAAACCGCCAAAACGTCGCACAATATTTTATAATCCCATAAGTTCGCGAAATAATTGCATGAAATATGGAAAAACACGATGTGCATCATGTGCCACACAGCCGCGAAGTGCGTTCGTTTTTAATGCCACGCGATCCAAGCGTAGATCGCAGATTTCGACCACGTCCTAATAAACAGCAACGACTCTTTGATGAGGTGATTATGGAGTCGGACGACAACAGTTCTACAGATGCCTCGGACACAGAATCTGAGTATGCTTCAACAAACTACGAAGATGAGGGCTCGTCGACAGAGCACAGTGAAGTGGAATCTGGGCCACAGGTGTTTCTACGCTTGCGACCCGTGGAGTCTCCATCCAAATTGTATGTTGTTTCTGACGATGGAAATGTGCTTATTACCAGTGCGGCACCCAACGAGAATAGCAGCAATAACATGAATCGGATGGAGAAACATTACAGCTTCTCCAGCATCTTTGATAGCTCGGTGGGTCAACGTGATATCTATGATAAGTGTGTGGGACCCAAAATCATGGAGGAGGAATGTGTCACAATAATGGCATATGGAACATCTGGTTCTGGTAAAACCTACACACTGCTTGGTACGTTCAGGTTCTAAGTCTATCACTACACATAATATATTTATGGACTTTTTTCTTGCGTTGCAGGCGACAATGCAATGGCTGGCGTTATTCCGCGTGCTCTGGAGAATATTTTCACCATGTACAAGAATCAATTATACACAACGCCTAAGGTGAAGCTGGTAAATGCACACATGTTGCTTTTGGAGGATGATGTTGTTCTCGAAGAGTTGCAAGCACGTCGCCAATTGTTGGCGCTTTGTCCAGATATCTCAGCCCAATACAATCGACTTCATCATGCCATCCAAGGCGATCATGAGTTTGTGCCATTGGAATCCGAGGATGTGTCCGTCATGATCTGGGTGTCATTTGTGGAGATCTACAATGAGCTCGTTTACGATTTGCTGACCCTGCCACCAAAGCAGGCAAGTATGAGCGAACCGCGTCGAAAGAATCTCAAGATAGTGTGCAACAAGGGCCAAGTATTCATCAAGGGTTTAACCAGCATATTTGTAAAGAGCGGCGAAGAGGCAATCAAATTGCTTCGCTTAGGTCAGCAGCGTATCACATATGCATCGACAGCTGTCAATGCCAATTCAAGTCGATCACATTGTGTCTTCACTGTGAACGTTTTAAAATACCATCGATCGGGCATGACAACGTGTAGCTCATACAAATTCTGCGATCTCGCCGGGTCTGAGCGTGTGGATAAAACGGGCACGATTGGCTCTCGACTGCGGGAAGCACAAAGGATTAACACATCGCTGATGGTGCTGGGTCGCTGCCTAGACGCAGCGAGTTCGACGAAAAAAAAGAATAATGCGGACGTTATACCATATCGAGACTCGAAGCTAACATTGTTATTACAACCGGCATTACTGGGCACGGAGCGATTGGCCATGATTGTGACGGTAACACCCCTGGACAAATACTTCGAAGAGAATCTCAATGTGCTGAGCTTTGCGTCCATAGCGAAAGATATAATTTTTAAGAAGCCAATTATCAAACAGCACAACACACGTTACTCGGGCTTCGCCGAGAGCAATCTACCCTCAGCGATAAGAGATATGAAACGCATCGAGGAATTGGAGGAACAAAATTATAAGTAAGTGAATACCTCTAGAGTTTACTAACAATTTGAAACTTATCAATTTAATTATGTTTGCAGACTGCAGGCTGAAATTG
The DNA here is from genome assembly GCF_009650485.2 of Drosophila albomicans. NCBI lineage: Eukaryota > Metazoa > Arthropoda > Insecta > Diptera > Drosophilidae > Drosophila > Drosophila albomicans. Next base: position 20,228,795 of record NC_047629.2, on the reverse strand, counting down.
ATCAAATGAACTACCAGCATGTGCTGCAGATGCAGCTATTGGAGGAGAAGTTGCGCAAGGAGCTGACCGACAGATTTCAGGCCAGCTTAGAGATGAATATAAAGCAGGGCGAGGAACGGCTGCAGAAAATGCTGCACATGCAGTCTCGCGAATTTGAAGCAAAGGTAATAATAGTACTATGGAAAAGACTTCGTTAATTGTAATATTAATTGGTGTTTTTCATATAGATGGCTTCAGTTAATCGCAAACACGCAGAAAAGGTTGAGGACTTGGAAGATAAAATCGAGGAACTGAAAGATGAAATCGAGGAACTGAAATCACCAAATAGCGATATCGAAATCATAGATGATTAACATTTTACATTGAACATTTCATTTCCTTTGCTGATCGTAGTTGCTTTTAATGTATTATTTCTAAAATTTCTGTTAATCGCATTAGCTGCTATTGAAAAACAAAAGCAAAAAAAAATCATTATTAAATAAGAATATTTGTGTCAATTTTAAACACTTTTTGCAAAAGCATTTTTATTCAAATTTCTCATATTACTGCATTACTTCATCTGGATTTTTCATCATTAATTTCATATCTTCTTGTTTTATAATAAGTAGGTATTTTCTTTTTTCTTTTACTTGGTTTTTCACTTTAATATGTTTATAATTAGGAGTTTTCGCTTTTAATGGAATTACACACATATATATAAATACATATATGTCTGCGCTATGTGTATGCGTGTGTCCGTACTGTGTGTGTGTATGTGTGTCAAGTGTGTGTAACTGTTTCTTCAATGTGAGATTTCACTGCACAAAAAAATTAAATAGATTATATTTTATCAAAAAAAACAGAAGAAAAAAAAACAAATAGTAAAATCCGTATTATATGTTTTGTAATTAATGTCTCATTTAGCAAAATGTGCAAAATAGAGTATTTATTATAAATTTTGGAATTGTGTTTTTAAAGTTTTTTGTTTTTCTTTCATTCGATTTTGGTTTTGTTTTCGGGTTTTCGCCTTGTAAATATGCATATATATATCATGTATAATTTTGCATTAACGTTTACATTACGTTCGTTTAAATCGTACTGGCTAAAAATTTAGTACTATAAAAGGTTATATTTCAAGGTTATCTTTTTGTTTTTCTTTTTTTCATTCTATTCATAATCATAGTTATCGGATTTTTCATTTTCTTTTTTTTTTAGTTAAATTCTGCAAAAGCAATTAAGTTTCCGTTTTATTACAATTAATGATAAAAATACACATATGTCGCATTTGCTTTGCAAACGAAAAGATTTCTTGTTTTTTTTTTTTTTTACTTTTTTGTACATTTTGCATAAATATTTTTCCATTTTTCTAAATTCATATTGCGTGTGTCAGTGTGTGTGTGTATGTGAGTATATTAATACTACCAAATTTCCTGTAAATTATATATATAACTTTAGCTGACGAATATTTTGTTTAGCAGCTCTTAAACTCGAATCAAACAAGGTATCATTTCAATAATTCATAAAAATAAATATTTTAAGGTGTCTCTCTCTGTGTGTGTAATTATGGGGGCTTAAGGTTTGTGATTTATTTAATTACTATATTTTTCAATTGTTTTTTTTTTTTTGTTTTTCTCTGTTTATGTGTTCTCTGTTTTTTTAACTATACAAATTTGTTCGAGTGTTTAATTATTATTTTGGGGATTTCCATTTTGTTTTTTAAGTTTTTTGAAATATTCTTGGTTTTGTTTTTGCCATTTGTTTTAAAAATTAAGCTCAATAATCTTAAATTATTAATGTAGTATTTGCTTTTTCCGGTTAATTTATAAATGTGCTGAGCTTTGTTTACACGCTTTGCTATTCATCGCCATTTTTCATTTTCTTGTCGTTTCATTCCTATGTGTGTGTTTGTGTGTTATGTGTATATGTTTTTCTAAAATTGTTTTTAAACATTTGCCTTATTGTGTTACATATTGTTTCGTAATTTACTTAATGTTTTGCTTTTTGAATTGTTTCGGTTTTGTGTCTGCTCCTGCTGCTGTTTTGAATGTTTTTGTTATTTATTTTTTGTTTTTGTTTGTTTTTTTAGCTACTTGAAACAATTTACAATAAATTACAAAAATGTTTTGTAATTGCTAAAAATGTTTAATACTCTTCAAGTGTCGTGTTAACTGCCGCAACAACAATAACTGCCCACAAGAGTTTCCCTTGTTGTTATTGTTGTTGCTGCTGTTTTTATTTGTTTTTTTTTTTCAATTGTTGCTCTTTTAAAAAAATTAGCATTAGACATTGTGTTCGTGTGTGTGTGTGTGTATGTGTATATGTGTGAGTATTATTATAAACGCTTTTAAACTACAGCGTGTAATGTTTTTTGTATTTTTTTTTTTGTTTTTGTTTCCTTTATATACGTAAAGTGGGTGCTTTAATTGTTTATAGAATTTTACATCAATTGTGTAATTTGCATTTTTTTTTCATTTATTTGTTTTTTTTCTTTTTTGTTTTTCATTAATATAGTACGTGTAAATATTCATTATTTTCAACCATATGCAGAACATGGTGTAGCTACGCTTCTGTCTCTCATCGATCTCGATCTTAGATTTCACTTGCTAATTGCGTGTTCTATAAGTAATATTTATGGATTAGAATTGTATTTTGCATTTACGCACTCTGTTTGTTGTCTAGAAGCATCATTAATCTCCTCATCAAAATTCAACAAGAGACAAACATCTAATCGAAAAGGGAAGTTAAAGAAAAACTAGCGAATTTGCATAATACCATTTCTACGATGCGATAGAAATCGGATTTTGGTTTTCACTCAATTCTTTTCTACACAGCTGCAGAATTCAGCTGCTAGTATGTTTTCTGTTAAAGGGGGAAAGTGTGTGTGTGTGTGGTGTGTGGGAAGGGGGTTTGCCTATGCCTAAATGTAATTGCATGTCTCTTCTGTGCTTGTGTATTGCATTATTTCCTTTTCTTCAACTGTTTTTTTTTTGTTTTGTTCTCTGTTTAGTTGCACAATATAATTTGTATTTTAGTATATAGACACATTATATACTCATAAATATATATAGCTAGATGCATATATATATGTAAGGATCTAGAGGGGGGCTGTATGTGTGTGTTAAAGGGGGATGTATCTCTAAATAAACTTCTGTTTTTTCTCCATTATATCGCGCGCTCCTCTACGATTTCATGACGAAGGGCAGCCCAATATTATATTGTTGCCAATAGTTGCTGTTTTTGTTTTTTGTTTAATAGTAGAATATTTGACCGGCCTTTTGACGTTTACGCTCCTCCAGCTTGCGATTGATCTCCTGCTGTCGCTCGTTCTTGCTGAGTGCCCGTGCCACATACAAGAACTTGTTGTCACCCAGCTGCTTGCCATGCAATCCAATGACGGCGGCCAGCGCCGATTGTGGATTCTCGAATGCCACAAATCCAAAACGGCGCGAGCGTCCCTCCTCATCTAGCATGAGCTGCAACGATCAAATTGGTTAGACAAATAATGATAATGGATAATGAATTGCAAATGCCAATTGCAATTGACACACGAGTGGGCGGCAGTTGAGATTCCTCCCTCTTCGTGCTGTGAGGTTGAGGCTGGGCATGCGCAGTGCAGGGCCGGAGCGCATACTAAGAGACAATTGCTGAGCGAGAGTGCTGAGAGAGCAGCTTTTGCTATTGACTTAAGAGTTGAGCTAACTGTGCCACATGGTTTATTATCTGCAATTGGCTCTCAATATATATGCGCACCACCCCCCACAGCCAAGAATCGCGATTACTACATAGCACCGCAACTGACACCGCCTCCTTGCTGCTGCCGCCCATGGATTTGTGGAATCATTACACGCATACGCACCTTGTGACTGGTGATGCGACCATAAGGCTCAAACATTTCACGCAAATGCTGCTCGGTGAACTCCTCGCTTAGATTCTTCACATACAGATTCTTGAAATGGGTGGCCTTCTCCTGTTCGCGATCCCGCCGTGGTATAAACTTGACCACATGCACCTTCTGATTATTGCATAGCATGCCATTGACCTTCTCAATGGCCGCCCGAGCGGCCTCCTCCGTATCGAAGTGTACAAAGCCATATCCACGAGAGTTGCCCTCCTCATCCTTGGCCACATTACAGTTGAGGATGTTGCCAAACACCGAAAATGTCTCATACACTGCCTTGTTATCAATCGAACGCTCCAGATTCTTGATGTAAATCTTGCCGCTATCCGGTGAACTATTGCTGCTGCCGCCGCTGCTTCCGCTGGCCGCTGCCAACGCGCCACTCGAATGCGATGAGCCCGATGTGTGACCGCCTCCACCGCCGCCAGCTGCATTCAGCGAGCCATGTCCATGGCGTCCGAGCACGGCGGCTGCCGCCAAATGATTACTGGCGGCATGGCCGCCGCCAGAGATGCCGTGACCGAGATGGCCGGCGGTGGCAGCGGCATGATGATGCAGCTGCTGCTGATGATGGGCGGCGGCAGCAGCGAGCGTATGATGATTAAGCGTCGGCTGCTGCTGATGGTAGTTAGCCGGATTTCCACGGAACGTCATCGAATTGACGAACATAATGGCTGCTGGCTGTTTGTGGTGGAGCGTGGTGGCAGCTAATAGGGTGCAGGTGCTGTAAGGTGGTGTGTGGTTGTGGTGGTGGTGCTGGCTGTGGCTGAGAATTTTGACGGTCTTCGGCAGCGCGCTGTCTTCTTTTGCTCGTTATTGTTGTTGTTGTTGTTCTTGTTGTTGTTGCTATTATGCTGGTGTTTTTGCAATTGTTGTTGCTGCTGCTCGCTCGTTTCCTCGTTTTTCTTGTATTGCCTTTGGCGCCGTCGCCTTTGCGCTGCGTTGCGTTTCTGCTTTCAAATTATTTTCGGCTTCAATTGAAAATGCAAATACAAGAAAAAAACACATAAAATAGAAATATAAATACAACAACAAATCAGATAGACGTACAATTACAACAAATACAAAAATACCAATTGCAAACAGGCATGTGAAGAAAATTGTACTCACCAGGTTCTTCTTTTCTACTCTGCTCTGCTTTGCTTTGCTCAGCTCACACGTTTCCCTGTCTGTCCAGTCCACACACTCACTCACTCATACACACGCACACGCTCAGCAAATGTACGAAAATCCGCGTTGTTCTCTGAAAAAATCGTTTTTCTCTCACCCAGGCTCTTTTTCACCGTTCTCTCTCTCTTTCTTTCTCTCTCTATCTCTCTTTGTACTTTTTCTGGGACTTTCACTTTTGCATTCGCTTCGCTTGCTTTTACCTTAGTTATTAGACCACGTACGTACACGTTGCAAAACAAAAGATGCGTCTCTTATTCTACGTTATAGCAATAAAAAAACGTAACTACTTCGGCGTCTTTTTTATTTGTTAAATTGTGAGAGTGTTTAATAAAAAAAATCTATCTGCCGAGAGAGAGACCTATGTATGGGTGTTTTGTTTCTTAAAAAAGAGCTTTCTCAAAGCTGTTTTATTTGTCGAGATGTGGCCGCAACCTAGTTATTGGAAATATACGTTTTATCACCAAGATATACCAAAATTCAAAGCTGCGATAATTGCCACCTGGTTACACCCTGCTAGGAACTACACAACATTTTCAATAAAGTAGCGCGCTATTTTAAACAGCCACTTGTGTTACAAAAATAATATATTTAGAAGCCGTTCAAAACATTTTATTGTCTTTCTTTTTCGAGTAAAATTCTCTTAAATCATGGTTTTTATACGAATGCTTGAAGATTAGTAAGTGACAGCATTTCGAAGCACTAACAATTCTGAAAAGCTCTTCCAGTATTTTTCAGTAACTTATACCAAAAAGTATTTATATAAATGTTTCATTGATGGTTCCAATGGTTTAGGCAAACATAACTGCATGTTTTGATTAATTCAGAACCCTTTGCCTAAGACAAAATAATTTTTAAAGCTTTATTGTAGTTTGAGTATGACCGTATAGTAATATTACAAAATATACGTTTTATTGTGGAGATATATTTAGGAAAATTGTATAACATCCTGATTTCGATTTTGTTTAATTCCCAGACGCAGCTCTTCCAAATAATCAGAGTGCTATAAAAAAAGCCAAAAAAAAAGCAAAAATGCAAAATCGAAATACGATGTTTATATACATCGATGTTTATTCACTTCAACTATCGATATCGCGGAATAGCCGTTATTTTTGAATCTCTAATCGCCTTATTAAATAATGTAGGTTAATCTAATCGTTATGAATTTAAACTTTAGAATGACAGAAAAAGCACATCTTTTTCAGGTTTTCCATAGATTTTCACCAAAAGAGTTCTAGAAAATGTGATGTACATATGTATACAATATGACAGTTATAAATAAATGTAAGATAGCATAATAACAACATATTGTACAATGTAAACAAGCAAAACAGTAAAACCACTCAACTCGGATATCTTGTCTTTATCTGATCATATATATTTCTTATCTTGCTCGCAATAAAAACAGTCTGAGCTTACTTCAGATAGTAGCACTAATAAAAAGAGAAGAGTAGATGTTATTTAAATGCGTTGCACGTCAAGTTTTCTAAAAGATAATGGCATCCTGATGATAATTTGTAATCATTTGTAATAATTCTTCTCGGCAGCAGCCTCAACAATGGTGCGAATGGCAGTAAAGGCTTCGCTGGCGGTTGGCTGAATCTCCACAGCTGGCAGAATGAACAGATCCTGACTATCGGGTGGTCCGCGCAGTTCAAAAGTATAGCTAATGGGTATGCCGGCCTCGGCATGGGCCCAGTCCATGCTGCCGCCACTTGATGGATAAATCGTCTCGTAGAGATTGCCACTTACGTAGTCACGACCACTCTCAGCTTTAATAGCAGCCGCTGCCTTTTTGCCAAATTCCTGCAGATCATCGTAGTTGGCCACATGTTCCTTGGTGTAGCCATAGGGAAACATGAGCATCTGTGAATACGAATGCAAGGCAATATATGTTTTGATCTGATCCTTCTCCACATGTTCACGTATAAAGCTCATCAAGCGTTGTGTCTCCAGCTCACTGCCAGCGCTGGGACCGGCAAAATCGTAACGTGTTGGGTCACTGCTCGATCCCGTAGTGTTCCAGTGATCAGGATAGTTGCGATTAAGATCAACGCCACGGCAAGTACCAAACAGCTGGCGATTCTTTCGCCACATACGATCATGCTCAAAGGTGTAACGATAGCCATCAGGATTGACGCATGGAAATATAATCCAATTATAGTTATTTGCCAGCTGCTGCACACGCTCATCCTGCGACGTCAATAGCTCATTAATAATGTAAGTGGCTGTGGCCGGTGCAATCCATTCGCGGGCATGAATTCCGCTTTCAATGAAAATGGCTTTATTCGCCGGATTCTTGCCCAGTTGAAGGCCTTTAATTGCGTTCCCCTGGGTGCTGCTGCCCATGTCCAGTACGCTGATCTGTTCAGGATATTTGCTGGCCATGTGATCCAACCAATCGTAGATGGTTTTGAGGTGGAAAAAGTGCTGCCAATCATATTTAGAGACATCCACATGTTCTGGCAGCACTTCGCGCATATTGCGATCGATCTTTTCCTGAAAATTATACGTCTGCAAGACACACACCACTTATAATCAAGAAACCAACAAACAAGTAAATAAAATATTCACCAACACACGATGCTGCACTTTGTACGTTGCCAGCAAATCGGCAAAATCAGCAACGCGATGTGCAGCAACCAGAATGGAAAGTTTTTGTCCAACTTCGCGAGCATGTCCGATAAAAGTTAAGCTGTCGCTCTCAGCCTCCAGTTTCTGGAACAACTCAATCTGCTGCTCATTGTCGAACTGGACATTATAGATGCGATAATGGTCGTAACGCGCCTGATCTTTTGGGGACACCTCGGAAGACGAGGCGCCATCTACAATTTGAGAACCGCTCGCAGACATTGTTACAAGTAGAATGACTAGCAGACGCTGGCATATTTTACTTTTAAGTGTACGCCGCTCAATTCTATAATTTTCCATTTGTGATTGTTGTTGTCATCATCTGTTTGGCATACAACAACAAACATGCTGTGAGAGCGCAAGCAAGAACAAGCGAGAGAGCAATATGAGTATGTATGTATGTATATTTAGATAAGTAATATGAACTTCAAATCGCTAAACAGCTGTTGGACGTTTCGCTGGGAAGTGCATTTTACAGCAACAATACGAACATTTAAGGGTTTGTTAAAATATGCAAGTTTTGCATATCTTGAATGCGGCCGGGAATGTTTAAATTTTTTTTGTTTATACTAGTAACATTAAAAACATATATCTACATATATTTCAGTGCCAATGCAACTGTTAATAATTACAAAATTATGGACCTTATGGGCTAATCCGTTGTAACTAATAATCTTTAACAAACAATAACAATGTTGAATGCAGTGGCCGTTTATTACAATAAAACAACCTCTGAAATATCCGACCGGCCTGGCATTTTTTTCATCGGATACATCAGAAAAACAGCGTCGTCATCGATATGGTGCCCTGAGTGCCCCGTTATTAAATTTACAACACTAAAAATACCAAACTAACTAGAGCTATATGTATATTTGGAGAGCTATTTTCATAATGATTTGCAGAAAAATTAAGAAAACTGAAAATATCAGTGTTGTTCAAGCACGCAACATCACAATATTTTTCTAATGCGATATATGTGCGTGGAATTCTACATTTTTTTTGTTAGTATATTAGTATATTTTTCGATGTAGTATATTTAGAAGAGAAATTGTTGGTCTTGCTGCAGCGCATTATTTTTTCGACACATACAGAAAGAATTTGCGAGCCGCAGAAAGTCGGAATTTTCAGTGCCAATATTAAAATTAGTCAATAAACGTGCACTACACTAAAAAGCCGTATAAAAAGTTGGTGGTAAGTTACGGGAGAAGAATCGTAAAGTAAATTTAAGTTAGAAACGTGTATGATGTATATTAAATGATAGTCGTAATTTCTTTTTTTTTTTTACCTACTTCGGGGTCGACGCTAAAGTCGTGGGCCGCCATTTTTTTTTTTCGTTTGCTTTGCGGCTATTTGATTTTCATACATATGCATGTGTGTGTTTCGTAAATATGCCTTTACTAATAAATATGCATATTTACAGACTTTGTCACAAGCAAAAGGCAGTCACATAATTGGCGTAATTATCCGATTATCCGCTCCTGCTCATGAGTATTCATAGAGAAGGAGCTGATCTCGATCGAATTACAGTCAAAATCCACAATATGAAGCGCAGCGCATCCCGCTCACCAGGTAGAGGCAACCTCGTTCGTAACTCACGCAGCATGGGTCGCGGCTATGACAATGGCGGTGGTGTTCCCGGGGATTCACCCGAACGCATTTCCCCTGAGCGCATGCGACGTCGCTTGGAGCGTTCGCCAAGTCCACGCGGCCGTTACGGATCACCGCATCGGGAGCCATATATGCGTGGTCCTCCAGCTGCCGAGCGCCCGGCTGGCTATAAGGTGTTGTGCGTTAGCGCTTTGCCTCCAAAGGCGCCGGATGAGTTTATCGAGGAGACACTATACCGCGAATATAAGAAGTTTGGTGATTTCAGCGTTAGACTGGCACACGATCTGGACGAGCGTGTAGCCTACGTGTGCTTTCGCACGCCCGAAGATGCACGCGAGGCAAAGCATCATAAGCCACGACTGATCATATACGATAAGATGGCAATTGTTGAACCCGTTTATAAGTCGACAACGCGGCCGGAGTACAGGTAAAAGAAGCTAGCTAAGCTCCAAGATCTCTTCTATTACAATATTTCTTTCGATGTATTAGACCGCGTCATTCGATGTCGCCACCGGATTATGAACGCTATCACTATTCCCGCTCGCCCATGGGACCGGGAGTTCCCTTGGACCATCGTCGTCCACCCATCGATCCTTATGATCGCTATGGTCCACCCATTCATCCGCATGCGGTGCATCCACGTGAATATCGTCCCATGCACCATGAGTATCCACATCCACCGCGTGGCCCACCGATGGGTCATCGCGGTCATCCACATGCCCATCCCCATCATTTGCATGGACATCCGCCGCCACATCAGTATGCACCAATGCGTCCGATGGCTCCAAGACCGCATGTACCCTACGAGAAACCCGAGAGCAAAAAGGATAAGTTTCCCAACTATTTGCATCACGTACAGCCCGAGGATGATCCACTATCGACGCGCACGCTCTTCGCCGGAAATCTGGAGGTTACCATTGCCGATGACGAGCTGCGTCGCATCTTTGGCAAATATGGTGTGGTCGATGACATTGACATTAAACGACCGCCACCTGGCACCGGCAATGCGTTCGCCTTTGTACGTTATCAGAATCTTGACATGGCTCATCGTGCCAAAATCGAGCTGTCTGGCCAATACATTGGCAAATTTCAGTGTAAAATTGGCTATGGCAAAGTGACGCCGGCCACACGCATGTGGATTGGCGGTCTGGGTGCCTGGACATCGGTGACACAGCTGGAACGTGAGTTCGATCGTTTTGGTGCCATCAAAAAGATTGAATATCAGAAGGGCGAACCCTATGCCTACATTCAGTACGAAACAGTTGAAGCTGCCACCGCCGCTGTGAAGGAGATGCGTGGCTTCCCCTTGGGCGGTCCGGAGCGTCGTCTGCGCACAGATTTCGCCGAGTTGCCGGGCGCAACACCAGCGGCTCCTTTTAAGACTGCCAAGCCAGCATACGACGAGAGCGCCATCGAGTACAGACGACCCGAATACGATCCCTACTACGAGGAGCAAACGGTGTATGCGCCCCGCGGTGGCTACTCACCATATCCGCCGCGTGGTGGTTACCGTGGTCGTGGTGGTGGTTATCGTGGCCGTGGACGTGGCATGTATCATTATCACAACGATGTGCACAGGCCACCGCATCCGAGTGCCATGGGTGGTGTGTCATCATCGGTGCCGCCACCTGGTGGTGCAGACGATGAATGGCGTCGTCCCCCCGGCGAGTCATACGATCGTGCTCGCTCCAGTTCTCGCGAGCCGGGCGTCGAGCGTTCCCGCTCCCGTTCGCCATTAAAGCGTGCACGTTCGCCCGGCTCCGATTCAGATACGTCGACGCGCCGCAACGATGCACTAGGTTCGGCAGCTACGGTGCCCGAGGTGGCGCGCAAGTGCAGCACAATTTGGACTGGTGCGCTCATCCTAAAGAGTTCCTTATTCCCGGCGAAGTTCCATTTGACCGACGGCGACACGGACATTGTGGAGTCGCTGATGCGTGACGAGGAGGGCAAGCATAATTTGCGCATTACACAGAGATTACGTCTTGATCCGCCCAAGTTGGAGGATGTGCAGAAGCGTATTGCTTCCTCATCGTCGCATGCCATTTTCATGGGCCTCGCTGGCTCCACAGTGGATACGGATTGTGATGATGCCAGCGTACAGACGCGGCCATTGCGCAACCTCGTCTCGTATCTGAAGCAAAAGGAAGCAGCTGGCGTTATATCACTGCTAAATAAGGAGACGGAAGCCACAGGCGTGCTATACGCTTTTCCGCCGTGTGACTTCTCAACAGATCTGCTGAAGCGCACCTGCCACAGCCTCACCGAGGAGGGACTGAAGGAGGATCATCTGGTCATTGTGGTGGTGCGTGGTGGCACCGCCTAAAGACAAACTGTGGGCTACATAGAGATTGCTGCTCACAGTGCTCAGCAAGAGAAAAGAGGAGAACTGCAGGAAGATTCTGCAGATACGTAATATATATATATGCATATACATATATAACATATATATGATGCATAACTAGATGTCGTAGACTTACACAACAACAACAATATACGCAGCATACATAGAGATGTATGTTGCTGTAATTGGTAGAAGCATAATTCAAATCAAGTTACAATTAACATCCTATGATCCCTTGGATCAGAAAACACGCAAGCAATTAACCAACTTAGAGACACACACACCAACTCGATTTCAAATGATGTCGAAGTCGATGCGAGCTGAGTTTTTCTATTTTTTATTAATCCAATATTAATTATTGTTCTTTTTGCAGACCAATCGAATCATTGTTATGATCTTGCATAATTCTGATTATTAACTATTCTCTGTGTAGTGAGAGTGTAAAAGTTGTTGCAGTTTAAATAATTTATACAGTTTAACAGTTGCAGTTTCTTTTTTTTTTTGTATATATTACGATTGTGCCAAAAGTATTCAAATTCTAATTATTTATTTTTGTATTCACTATTATTATATACAACAAAGAAAAACAGTGTAATAATTTTTGCTTTGTATTTATCATAAATTTTTTGCAAATTTCTCCATGTACAATTTGTGCAATCTAAAAAATAAGCAACAAATCAATCCTGAAACCAACAACAACAACAAAAACAAAAAGTTTCAAAACAAAAGCAGTTAAAAATTATGTAAAAAAACAAGAAAAAAAAGAAAAGTTTTGTGTTACCTTCTTTTGTATTGTGTTAATAAGTTTAATCAGTTTTGAGCGTTATCGTTTGGTTTTGGAAAAAAAAAGTTTTCGTTTTTGTGAAAAAAGAAAAAAAGATAAAGTGGAAAAAGTGACCACCACCATGATATATGAGTCTCATAAAGTGAATCTGTTTTCTTAAGGATCCCTTGCAAAATCCCTAGGTATGATGTGTGTTTATTATTCAAAAGTGGTTGACTCTATTCTTATCCTTATACTATATACATATATGTAGATTGCCTATATATATATATCAATCAATCATGATTTTTGTGCAGTGACCTGATCCGATCCGAAAGAAAGTTTTTTGTAATGTTTCGAGCGTACTCCGTAGTTCCGTTCCTGTTCCTTATGTCATGTTCTTTCATTTTTCCATCCGAAGAGAAAACGTCGTGTAGCATTTGTTTCAAAATGTTTGAATTGTTTAAATGGGTTTTGCAAATGTTACATTGGTTTTCTTATGGTTGCTCTTCAAAAACAACAACGATCAATCCAATCAGTTAATCAATAACAAGTTCAGTTCTGTGTCAATCTCGATAGTGGTGTATTCAAATATATCGACAGTGTCACAATTTAATTGATTTATATACTTTATTTACTCATGATGATCCCAAAACTCTCTCGTTCCGAAAAATGTGTGAGTGTGTGCCTGTGCGTGCATGTGTGTGGCCACTATATATACACATATATAGTACATATATAAAATTTATACTGTATTTATGAAACTCCCTTAATAACAGATGAAGATGTATACACAAGTTACAACAACTATTTATCGTAGAAAATGCTGAAATGCAAGTAATTACATTGAATTTGTGAGTTGATTGAAAAAACTGAATAATGCTGCATCTTAATTATGCTTCACCATATTATATATCTATTATATTAAAATAAATATTCAAATAAATATGAACAATCCGAAATCGATTCTGTGTGTGTTCTAATATTGTTTTGCTCGATCGGCAAGTGATGTGGTGGCTTATTAATAATGATGATTATTGTGTGTTCCAACTGTGCAACAACAAAGTGAAAAAGTGCCCAGAAAAATCGAAAATGCATTCCAAGTTTCCTCTTCACAGGTTTCCAAAGCAGCCATAGAAGGTGCTACCCAAAAGTCTTGTAAGGAACTCTCTTCATTTTTTCTCATTTTTCTTAACAATTCATGCAATTTTCAGCATCTCTATTAATGTTCATTAATTTTTTTGAAACACATTAAAATATTTTGAAATTTGGTTATAAATAAATGAAATTACAAATTTAATTTTTCATGCAATGCCAAAATTGTTCTTATTACTTAATGGGAGATGTAGTCCAATGTTTTGAAATAAATAGGAAGAATTAAATTCAGCTCATAAGATTATATGATTCTAGCAAATGAAGCACTTAATTACCAAAAAATGATTCTAGCGAAGAAAGCACTTAATTACAAAAAAAGCAAAATAAATTATATATAAGTGTATATAAATAGTAATCTCATTAATTTTCAGCTCAATTTTTTCAAATGTAATGCTTTTATTCTTAGAATCTTATCGACATTGAGTTACTACACATTTCCTGCATTCTTATACAAATATACATATGAAACTTTCAGTTATCAATCTAAGTACAAGTAAAATATGGTGCAGAGTGCAAAATATTTCGGTGTCTTGATGGCGTATGAAACATATCCATCTTTATCGGCATCCCACAGGAAGTTCACCATGGAGCAAAGACCCTGAGTCATCAACTCTCCAACGGTTACTAACACAATATATCGATATCTGCGGGAATTCGAGAGAATCAGCACAATACATATAGTTACAGCTAGAGAAAAATATCAGATTTACCTATCGAAATTGAACAATTTGATGGTGCTCTTGATCTCTTCGCTGACCTGGGCAGCCAAGTGATACGATTGTTTGGGATGAAACAAGTACTCATCGTTGTAATTCCTATGCATGATTTCCTTCATGGCAATTTCCAAGCGTTCCTTATTCAAGGGGTTCTTCGGATCCAGCCGATACGTGGGCAGATACCGTATGGCAGCCTAGGAAGCAACAAGATAAGAGCTCCTATTTGATTTTGTTGTCCAGCACTTACCTTTGGAGGAGCACACAAGGCGGCGGCCACATTCGACTTGGTCAGGGATGCGCGCTGGCTGCTCACCTGCCTCTGCATGGTGACAAAACGAAAGTGTCGGATAAAAAGGAAAATCGGATTACATTACATGTGCTGGTTGGCTGGATGAACTGCACGTGGAGCAACAACTATAGTACATATGTATATGCATGCGTGACTTGGCCAAATTTTGGGTTAAACTACGGAATCCCCCACCACGAAAATTGCTGGTAACAAGCATCTGTTCATTAAACACACATAAAGTATCCATGTTTTCATGTCGCGAATTTCGGGTGTAGGTAATCACAAAATCAATCGCAGTACCTTCTCACGTTCCTGGCCCAGGCAAAGCGTAACCAAACCCGACCAATTTCTCGCTGCGCTGGCCATGTCGATGTGGCGTGTTCTCACAAATTTACTGACTGCTTAAGTGCGTCGCGGTTTGCCATAAAACCGCAAATGATTATTATATAGATTTATTATGATGGCATTTGCTGCCTGCCGCCTGACTTGGCTTGTCGTTGTCGTCGTCCTGGCAATGCCACAATCTCTGGCCAAATGTTGAATCAATAAATGGCCCACAATTATGCGAGTTGACCTGACCTTGCCCACGCGACCCTTTGCTTTGATAATGCTGCCAACTGACAGTCAATCAGTCAGTCTTGCTTGAGCTAGTGCCAGATGATTATCTCAAAAGATCTTTTGATTGCAATGAAAGTTTCGGGAATCAATGACAAGCTGTTCATCATTAAGTATGCCAAAGTTCACGTCTGTAATCTATAGACTTAAATAATTAAGAAAGATATTAAGGAGTCAGGGATGTCTATTACATAAATGTTGGCTCATAAAAAGTGATTGCAATTACAACGATAAATACTTTACACTTTATTCGGTTTACATATAGTATAATATGCTTTCTCATATATAGTATATATGTATATAATATATATGTATAGTATTTCGTTAGACGTTGAATTTGCTTCAGTATAGGTATGTATGTATATGTCATATACACACACATACATACGAACATATACACAGTCAGTTACATAAAAAACACATAGTAGACACATGCACATACGAGTACGAGTAAATATATCAAATTACAATTGTTACGATTTCCACTTAAATCTTATGGTACGTGCTCATTATGGCCCAATTATAATATTACATTTAATACATATATATCTATATATATATATGTATGTGTGAGTGTATGCGCTCTGTAGCTCTATATGTATGTATGTCTTTCGCATTTATGCATATTTTAAAACATTTAATTTAAGTATATTGTATATATCAATTGATTTACAGAGATTTTATTTCCATTACACACATAATCAATAAGAAATTGTCTATAACAAAACATAATAAAAACAAAATAAAAAGTAAACAAAATAACAATGGAAGTGCAGCATAATTTTTTTTTGCTTTTTTGTTTTTGGCCTCAATCTTTGACAATGGCGATTGGAGCTGGACATCAAGGAACAAATTACAATGTGTGTACTTAAGTTACATATACATATGCGTCTTTTGTGGTTGTTACATATACATATATAGTTTTAGATTAATGTTTTTTTTTTGGTGCAGACTTATAAGTTAAGATTTTTTTTGGAAAGTTTTTAAAGTTTTTTGTGGTTTTGTTTCCATTTCCATTTTTAAGATATTCGTACGAAAGGTTTAATTCTCAGTCGTGTAGTGGTCATGTTTTTTTGTATATATGTATATGTAGTTTTGTATATGTATATGTAAAGCTTTAGTTGCGTACATTTTTGCCGCTTCGACCGAGTGTGATTCATAACTTATCATATATATGTATATATATTGAGAGTATAGACAGACGTACATATTTAACTATTTATCTTTTATCATTGAGTTGTTCATAAAACATTTTGCGAATATTCGTTTTGTTTTTGTTGCTTGTGGACACAGATTCAGTGGGTTTCGTTAGTAAATATAGTTATACTTAGTACTTATGCTGGATTGTTATTTGTGTTGTCGATGCCCATAAATAGATGCATTCGTTTTACCAAAGTGTTTTTTTGTTTTGTTTTTGTAATTATCTATTTGCTGGTTATTCAATTGATTTCTTCTGCAGCCGATTTAGGCGTCCCTTTCAACGTCTTTTGTTCGCTATTTTTGGTTTTGTTTTAATTTAATGGAACCGTTATTTCATAACGCCACATTTGGTCCAAAATGTATTTAATGAAAAATTCATGACACATCTAACATCCCTCCCCTCCATCTACACTCGCATCCTAATCGTTGGATCGCACTTTGCGCAGCGAGCCGCGGTTAAACTTGCAAATTGACTCGAGCAGCGCAGAGCGTGTGGGTTCATCATCCTCGCCAGCTTCCGCGTCCTCCGATGCCATATTCGGTGTCGATGTTTGCCTCTCCACGGATGCTCCCACAGCACCGCTGCTGCTGCTGGGCAACTCCTGGCGCGCTGTCTGACCTCCAATAGTTGTGTGCGCTGTGAAGAGTTAATAATCGCATTAGTTTGAATGCATAGTTGAAAGCCATCATCAACTGCTAAGAGCAACTACAATGAAGGTTAAATTAAATATGTAGCTATACTTTTGTGGCCAGCCAGTATGGGTGGTTCTTCGGGTGTGCTGTCGGAGCGATTGAATGAGTCTGCTGTGCTTAGCCCCACGCCCCCGCCACCGCTGCCGCCAACAGCAGCTGCGCTTGTTGAGGCAACAGCAGTCGCAGCGACCAGCGACAAGCGTCCATTGCTTGCTTGGAGTGACCCCTGTTGCTTTAGCTTCGACTGTTTGTGCTCTAATTTCTAAATTCGTACACAAAATCAAAAAAATAACTTCTCAGTAAGCGCATAAATAAATAAATAACCAGAGTATATACAAAGCATAATGCAACTCTACTTGAACTAAGTATAAGTAATAATCTCAAAAGTGTATACTAACTGCTTTTTGCTTTGACTTGCGCTTCTCCTCCTCGGAACTCATGAGCTCCTGGACGCGTACAATGCGCTTTTGGTTCTTCACCGACTTTTGTTCGTCGCGCAAACGATTCTCGCTCTTCACAGCAGCCTGACGAAGCAGTTCCTTGGCATTCTGTGAAAGGGATTAACAAGTCAGCAATTGTATTAAATTACAGATTAATACACTCTTACCAACGAAAGCTTAAAGTGTGGCTTTTCTGCGGTGGATGCACTCTCGGTTGCATACTGCGTGAAAAACCTGTGACCCATCAATTGATCCAATGTGGGCAGACCAGCCTTGCAGGCTTCCTTCGACAGTATGCTCTCCAATAGTGATTCTGTGTGATTAATTAAACGTGGATTTAATATACAAAGCAATGTAATCTCGTTATCAAGTCATACTTAATGCCTCGGGACACTCCGTGATCTGCCGCACAACCGACTCCTGCAGCGGATACCCCATGGCCATTTCGAAGAGCACATGACCAAAGCAATAGACATCGATTGTCTCGATGGCATGAATCTTGCTGTGTTGCACAAAGAATGGTCGATAAAAAGCAGGCACACCCAGCAGATGATTCTCGACATCCAACAGCTTAACACAATCATCCACAATAACAATGTTGCCTGAATGCAAGTGACCTTTAAAGATAAGAAAATGAGTTTTGTTTTTTGTTTAAATCGAAAAGATTTAACGACAAATTCTTACCATAAGCATAGCCTTTAGAGTGCAAGAAGATCAAAGCATCTAATATCTGTTTACCGTAGGTGGCCACTTGTTTCATGGAGAGTGCAGTGCGTCCTTTGGGATTGCCGTATTTGCTCAGGAATGGATTCTTTGGCGTGGCCATGCAAAGCACATCCTTGAGAGTACCATGCTTATGGAATCTGTAAATTTGTTTAGCATATATAAGTAATAGGTAATACAAGAGAGTAGAGGAACTCACTTTCTGATAAAGAGGCAACCATTTTCCGTGTTGGCAGCGAGCACAATGGATTCAATGTGCGGATGCTGCAAGCCCATCAAACTCTTCAGTACACCATTCATCTCCTTTTCCTCCACATACTTGTCCGGACCGTACTCCAACCATTCAGCGACCATTTCCGCATTGGGATCCACACTGCCCGCATCAATGGAGATGGAGTGACTACCTCCATTGCTGCCCGAGGCAAAGTGTTTGCTTTGCTGCGTCTGCGAACCGCTCTTCACCAACTTGTTGCTGCTCTTCTCTGGCGGCTTCGTGGTCACCTTAAAGTAATGCTTACGCAGTCGCCAGCCTATGGCGCCCATTGTGGCGCCTAAAGCCCAAACCGTATCATTGCGCAGACATAGTAGCGCATTCTGTAATGCATGATCTGTAAGAAAGAAACGGGATTAGGTGGACGGTCAATATGATGATAACCCAATTGAACTTACCGTGGAATGACTGAGAGTAGCTTTCGGGATCAACGAAACGCTTGGCTGGCAGCGATGATGCCAAAATGGGATTCATTAGTATTGTGTTTATGTAAACTTGCAGTGCTTCTTTCCGTTCAGCTATGAAGTCCGGTCGCATATTACCAAAGATGCGCTTGCCAGGCAACGGCAGATCGATGCCAGAGATACGAAGACTTTGATGCAGCTTATTGAAGTCATTGTATCGATGTAGAACATTCCAGCAGCTATTTCCCCTCTGCACACGCAGCAAATACTCCTGAAAAAAGGACCACACACACAAATGCATATACACACACACAGTCAGTTAGTCATACGATATCGGCGTCATCATCAACAAATCGTTGGCAGCGGCGGCGTCGTCGCAGATTATTGATTTTTCTTTTGTGGAATATTGCAATTACATATGTATGCGCTCAATGCACTTACCGTATGTCCGTCGACCTCCTCGACGGTTGCGATCTCGCAGCTTATGGCCTCAGTGTCATCAATAGGTAGTTTTCTTTCATATCTGCTCGCAAATATTGCCATTTGTTTCTTGCAGATGCATTTTCACTTCGCTTTAGCTGCCAAATATGTGTGTATGTATGTGTTTGCTCTTCGTGACTGTGTGTATCTGTATTTGTCTCCACCTAAGAATGGAGCATTCAAACATACACAATAAAAAAATAAACACACTAAATTATTTATTCACTTCGTACCCAACAATTTTATTTAAAGCACATACAAACTGTTTTTGAATTGTTTTCTATTCGTTTCTGTTGGTCCAATTAGACCCGAAACTTCGGGCTTTTTATTATTTTGTGTCGTTAACAGTGTAACCGCAAGGTTAATTTAAAAACATACCGTTTTAGCTCTGAAAATATATTGAAATATACCAGTCCTCAAATCTCAAATTGGTTTCAATTTATTTTTTGGTTAATAAATTAATATGGCATTATGCCTGGTATAAGCGTCTAATTTAAGTCGAGCTTAGTCTAATTTGTTTTAGCTTTTGCATATTTTTAATTTTGTTTTTGAACGTTTAGAAGACAGCATATCATATAACAATGTTAATATTCTAATAATATTTTAGGTTTTCAAAGCGGTCGTTGGACAGATTTATAAAGGAATGTTTAATAAAAAATATTAAAATATTTTATTTTTATTCTTAATAATAGTTACACTCAATAAAAGTGAATTGAGTTTACCATACATTAATGCAATGGTATTTTTCGGTAAAATCGTATTTTAAAAATGGATTTTAGGTCACACTCATTGGACATTGGCAGCACTGGCAATATTAGAAAACTTGTTATTGTAAACAACAAATTGGAATCAGCTGTTTAAGTGAGTGAGTGGTCTGTCAATATGCACGATTTACCCAACAAACTGGCTATAAGTTTAAATGTAGTTAAAAAGTATGAGTGGTTACTTAATTCTTATGTATCGGTAAGTAAGTTGAACGTTGCCTCATCGGCGAAATTAACAATTGATTGATTTGCAGGACTTTTATGTGGACAATCATTGGAGCAAACTTCCTTTGAGCTGGCAAAGTCAATTAGAAAAGTTACCAGTGGAGGTGCTGGCTGAATTGCTGCAGAGTGATGACAATGAGTTGCGGCCTTCACGTGTTGTCTGGCCCTTGGAACTGCTGGCCCTGCGTCAGGTGTTGCGAACTTTGAATATTAGCAGGACACCAAAACGGCAGCTAGAAGTTGGTAAACAAATGCGACGCAAATGCTGAACGCTTCGTTAAACTGGTGTGCATCCATTTGTAGATTGAATTGCCAAGTTGTCCACTGCTGGAGCATCGCAAGCTGAAGTTCATGTTCATGAAGTGCGTGAAGCCAAAAAAGTCACACGAAATCAAGAGAATGGCGGCAATTTGTGCCCGAAGCTGTCAACAGACTGCAACTAACTTCGTGGTTGACTTTGGAGCCGGCGTGGGACACTTGGCTCGCATACTGGGCTACGGTTATGGCATTAAAGTATGCTGCTTGGAAATGCAGCCGGCATTGAATCAACAAGCCGTAGCTATTGATGCCAAGTTGGAGAGCATGGCTCATAAATTCCTTGAAGCCCATGAAATAGAGCACTTTAAACGGCCCGCACATCTGACCCAGCGTCTGAGCAGCAGCACAAAGCCCGCGGAGTTCATCGAGAGCATTCGCGAGGCTTTCCAGTTGCCAGCCGGAGACTTTCAATTTGGTATCATTGGCCTGCATCCCTGTGGCGATCTGGGAGCGACGTTAATGCGTTTGTTTCTCAACTGCGAGCAGGCGAAGTTTCTTAATTTCGTTGGCTGTTGTTACCAAAAGATGAGCACGCGACAAACACAGCCTCAAATGGAGTTACATGGTTATCCGCTCAGTTCGCAACTGCGGCGACAACTACATTGTCACGACGATTGCCAGCTTAGCTATGAGGCACGGGAAATTGCTTGTCACGCGATTGAAGTGTATTACGATCGCCTCACTGCCGATCAATATGAATATCTAAAGATACACTCACTTCGTGCCGCAGCCGAGCGGATCATTGTGCATAATTTTCCCGATCAACGGCATTCTGCTCTCCGCAATGTGAAGCATTCACCTGGCATGAGTTTTAATGAGTAAGTATCAATTTGAAGTATTGAATTGATATTTAAGTAGAGCACTCTTTCTTGACAGATACTTTCGGCGTGCAATCGATGGTACGAAATTCGAAGCGCTGAAGACTACGCAGCTTGACAATAAACAAATTGAGAGTGATTTATTGCACTGGGAACGCATTGTGTGCTTCTATACGTTGCGTCTTATGCTGGCACCACTCGGTGAGAAATAATTTATAAACAATTTCCATATTGATTTTAAGTGTTTTTTTATTTATTTAGTGGAGAGCATTATTCTATACGATCGTGCTTTGTTTCTGCTGGAAAGCGGTAAGTTATTTTGCTCACACCTTATTTTTGTATATTTTGCATTCATATTTTTCAGGCTGCCAGGTTAATATTGAAGCCATTTTTGATCCCCGAATTTCTCCAAGAAATCACATAACCAGTGCCATTAAAAGTTAACTTTTGACATGTAGATTCTTTTTATATATATTTTTTTATATAAAATATATTGACAATATATGTAATACAGATGTATATTTATTTAACCATTTTTGTTGTTAATGTAAATCATAGTAAATGCTATAATAATTCGACGTTAATTAACTTCATTCGCTGAAGATATTATATCATATATTCCATTATTGTATGACAATGCAATTCAAGATCATAATCCGAGACATGCTAATGGGAGTTGGGAATTAGGATCTTGTGCAAGAACATCTCTAACAAACGCATTAATCTCCAATAAATAAACATTTTTCTTTTTATTGATCTTCAAGCTCATTTTGTTTTAATTATAATCACATTTAAATTAAATAATATGTAATACTTTGATTTGTTCACTTTTTTTAGAAAAATTATGTAGATGATAAAAATACGGTATATGTAACTAACTAATCTAACGCCAAAGGTAAGACAGATACGAGAGAGTATGTTTTAATTAAATAATGTTTGTGAGACAATCTCAAACTCTTACCGTTCTACCGTATATAAATATTGTATACAGTATACTAAGCTACAAGAGAGATATCATGATAATAAGCTGATGTGTTACTATCCACGTCCTTACTTGGATAAATGCGAGATTTCCATTACAGTCACGAAAAAATCAGTCAATATAATAAGAATCAATATCTCACCGTTTTCGAGGTTCACCAAATTTTGTATACAATATACAAAACTACAAAAGAGATATCATGATAATAAGCTGAGGTGTGACTATCCACGTCCTTACTTGGATAGATGGGAAATTTATATTATAGTCACGAAAAAATCAGTCAATACAATACGAATCTAGTCAATTTCATAAAATGTACACATGGGAGAAACGCACTTTTTTATTTTGGCTTCCAAAGAACCAACATAATAATTCCGGAATTCCCCTAAGTATTGCAAACAGCCCGAAGACATGCGATAAGGCCTCAAATTTGTTCACATGGTTGTAAATTCAGTTAACATGCTGACCAGCTTGTGCGTACATACATACATAGATTATATGTATGTACATATACATACATATATAGAATTTGAAGACTCTCGCAAACATTCCATAGGTTCTCGCATGGTGTAAGAATGCGAGTTACTTGACTTTTATATAAGTGACGTCACTGAACTGAAAATAAGTCCAAGCAGAAGTTACATTTTTATTTTGATCAAATCAGATGAATTTTATCCATATTGTTTTTTAATTTTAAATATAATTGTAGTGAAATTAAAACCGATGTAAAGCGACCAGTGCTATTTATATTGATATTTTCGCAGATAAGCGTTATCTCTCTCATAGTCAGCGAGAACATGAAACCTTCTTTCTCGCCTAAACCCGAAGCAGAAAACCCCAACGCTTTGGGACTTTCAAATTTACGATTTAAAAATTTACGAGTACATAAAAAACTTATGCCCAAAACATTATTTGTATTATTATTACAAATCCATTTGGTTATCCTTGCATCATTCTTTCCATAGAACTAGAGCCAGCCATCCATTACGGTTTCCACATTGGTAACCTATTATTCCAACAGATCTCTGTTCCGATCTCTCTGCTTTGTGCCGCTGGGAATCTTTTTCACTTTCTGTCTCTCTCACTGCCGCGGCGTCTCGGTCTGTGTTGCGAGTGCGCCTCGATAGTCTTCATCGTTTGTGTTTGTGTTTCTTGACTTCAGTTTGCAGTACGCGTTCAACGAGTTGAGATTAACTAAAGCAGCGAAAGTAGTGTCCAAGGATGGCGTCGTTGGAGAGTCAATTGCAAAGAAATATTGCGGATTTTATTAATATCGATGCACATAGAAAAAAATACACTAACCATTACAATGCCTTACGAGATACTATTTATTCCACTCTTAAGTCTGAGATGCCACTGGGAAAATGGTTGTGTGGACACAAACTTGGCGGTAAGTTAAGTGGATGGTCCGGAACATTCTTAGTAGCCTGTGTAGAAAGTGCGAGAGCTAATTATTTGCTAGCTTTTGCTTACGTGGCGTTATCAACTGCAAGATTGCAAGGCAGAGTTCAGATTGATTTAATTGAATCTCAAAGATACTTTGTGCAAGTGTCATTTTCACCTTATGCGGTTTGCTTAGATACGAGTACTTTTTGTAAAGGGCATTTTTAAATTTGCAGTGCATTTAGAATACGTTGAAGTGTTTAGATATAATTCAAGAGATCGTGACCAACCCCCTTCAAAATATTTGAATATGCATACTATGTATACATATATATGTACATACACATAATTATGTGCATTAAATTTGATAAAGTTTATGCGATACTTTAACAACAAATTTAAGATACATTTTATTTCCTACACCGGATGTTGTGAAATTGTTTTAAAATATATATATTCCTTTAATTTTGCATTGTTTTTTTCAATAAAAATATTAGACATGAATTAAAAGATTTATTTCCTTAATTGATGACGAGGAAGCAATAAATACGTAATGAAATAAATAAGATATAATTTCTTCTATAATATCGTGGCATATTACCAATACCAATTACCTATACCAAAAGATCATATCAAATACGATGTGTTTGAATTCTTTGTTTCTTTTCGTCCATAAGCTTCCTTTGGTTTATCAACTTCCGCAAAACGCGATGAATTTAGGTGACTAGGTTTTGAGTTTAATAATTATTCAAGATAAGATAAGGCAATCACTAGTCAATTTTATTAGCAATAGATAATCTATTACACATTACGATAAGATGAGATCACCAGAGTAGAAAAGTAATGGTAATAGCATTATGGGAAATCTTATATTACAGGAAGCTATGGCGATAAAGTTAAAATTACAAAGCCCGATGAGTTCGATTTGGTAATCTACCTGAAATTTCCCGAAAACGATCGGATCATCGTTAAGAGAGATCCACGGAAACCGGGTAATGTTACACTCGACATGACTGAGGTGCTAAATATCCTGCAGAGACAGGATCATCAAAAGGATTCATTTACAGCCCTAAAGAAAATAGTTACGGCCCAAAATCTATTACTGGAGGATAAGCTGCAGGATCTAATAAATGGTGCATTTACCAAAGTTCTCAATAAAATGGAAAAACGGATTATTGTGGACGGCATGACCTCGCAAATAATTTACCGACGATGCGGTCCAGCTCATACAATTTTTATAAATTCACCCTACAAATATTCGGTGGATTTTGTGCCAGCAATAAGGCTAAGTGAACGGCAGAATGTGTTGGGTGGCGAGGAGCTCAGATTCTTCCGGAACATACCGTATTGGGACGCAATACCGAAACCTATGAAGCCATTCCAAGCGAACAACATTTCATTCCGGGCCTCCTACTATGATGCCGAAAAGGAAATGATGCACAATAAACAAAAGCTGAAGGATGTCATCAAGCTGATGAAGAAATTCCGCGATTCTAAGACAAACATGGCAAATGTTCGAAGCTATTACATTAAGACGGTGCTGCTGTGGCAGGTGAAGGTGCGTCCCGTGTCCTATTGGAGCAACAAGAGACTCTACGAGATATTAATCGATGTAAGTTAAGTTTGGGGATATCGCTCCGAACTCAATTAAAGTGTTTGCTCTCTTTTCGTGGTAGATGTACGATGAGTTGGCCAGTTGCTTGGCAGTGAATCAGCGGCGTGGCAAGTTACGCTTCTTCTGGGATCCCAATCTCGATATGTTTGCTGCCTTCACACCGACCCAACGACAGGACATGTTCAACTGTGTTATAGCTGAGCATGCGAACCTCAAGAGAGCCGCTGGCAATCTGACCAGTGACATCAATCAAATTGTGCGATCCTCCTACAGTAAGTGCAGCAATGCATCGCAGCTTTTTATGGAAATTAAAATATACTCTTGGAATTTACAGGCAGTCGCGAGGAGCGTGGAGAGCCACAGCGAAGGCCTCGGAATGGACAGCCAGCTGTAGCACCAGCTCCACCTTCTGCTAATAAACCACAGGCAGAACAATCGACTTGTATAATTGGCTGAGAGAGAGAGAGAGGGAGGGAGAGTAAGTTTCAAGACTTTATTAACAATAAAATAAAATGAAGAGAAGAGAAATAATTGGATAGTTTTGTTTGTATACTCGTTGTGGAACTTAATGCTATAGAAAATGTGCATGATTTGTAGATGAACATCATCATCATAATCATAACCATCGACGTCGTTAACATCATTAAGTCGCTTAGAGGCCGCCACCGGAGCGATCGACACTGATCTTTTGCTTGAGATTGGCCGCCTCGTGCTTCTGCTCCTCCAGCTCGGCCATGCGCGCAAATCGGGAATAGGCCACATCGCCAGTCTTGATCGCCGACATCATCTAATAAATTTGATATACATACAGTTGAATTTGCAATGCTCATAGATTACCAAATAAAATGCCATTTACCTGTAGATATTCGTCGAGCTCCACTTGGCCATTCATGTTGGTGTCAATCTCCTTGAGAATCTCGTGCAGCTGCTCGCCAGACACATCGCCATCGCCGAAGCTCTTGAGTGCCCGCCTAATGTCATTGATGGAGACATAACCCTTCTTGTCCTTGTCGATCAACTGGAAGCGTTTCACATATGTCTGAATCTCCTCCTTGGACAGCTTAATCGGTATTCTCTCCTTCGATGTGCGATTGATCGAGTGTCCCATCTCGTTGGCCAAGAAATCGGTGGCATGCTTGATTTGACGCTCCTTCTCATCCTTGGACCACTGCAACTCCTCGCCCATAATGTCCACAATGACAGGCAATGCCTCCTGTGCGGCCTGCACATTGAGGAAGGCCAAGCGCAGACGACGCGCAATCATATCGACGGCAGTGCAAGCGTATTCACGCACACCATAACGAATCTCTGCGTCGATGTAGGGGAACTCGGGATGGATGCGATTGCCAATGATGGGCCAACGTTTGCCAGTCAGTGTTGCCAGCTTGGAGACGGCAAAGGCGCGATCGCCATATGATTTGGCCAGATGCTGTGCCACCTCGCACTCCAGTCCGAAATCTTGCACCAGTCTGATGTACATGGTTGGTGTCCAGCCCTGACCGCCTTCAATCTTCAGATAAGATGTCACAGCCTCTGGGCGCTCAGGCTTCAGGTTGCAAGCTGTTCGGCAGATGAAGGGAACGGATTAGATCGATGAAGAATTTAAATATTAACGCTTACTCACCCTTAATGGCTGCATCGATTGTGTGCTCGGCCATGGCCCTGTAGGTGGTCCACTTGCCGCCGGCAATGGTGACTAAATTCGAGGGGCTGACGTGGACAATGTGATTACGAGCCAGCGACTGTGTGTCGTCCTTGTTCGGATCGGAGACGAGCGGACGAATGCCGCTCCAGGCGGAGAGCACATCGCCACGACGCACCTCAACATCGGCATTCAGATAGTTCTTGATTTCGCTCAGAATGAATTGAATCTCATCCTCGGTGGGGCGGGGACTGTGCGTGATTTCGCAGGGCAGATCTGTGGTGCCGGCAATGGTTTGACGTTGCCACGGCAGGAAGAAGATGACACGACCATCTGAGGTGGACGGATCCAGCAGACCCATCTGATCGGGACTGTAGTAGCCGGGCAGCACAATATGCACACCCGAGCTGGGGCTGCAGATGCTCTTCACCGTTGGCTCGTCCATTTTGCGAATGGAGTCGGTGAATGGGCCGGTGGCATTGATGATGCACTTGGCCTTCACGGTGAACTCCTTGCCAGAAATATGATCCTTTACCTTGGCGCCGCACAGCACCTTCTTGCCGGTGCCGTCGTCCTTCTTGATCAGCTCCTTGACCTCCACATGATTGCAAACGGTGGCACCGTGTCTGGCCGCAGTCAGTGCAACGGCGAGGCACATGCGAGCATCATCCTGCTGGCCATCGTAGTAGACAATGGCACCGCACAGCTTGTCCTTCTTGAGCATGGGGAACAACTCGAGAGCATCGTTCTTCGACAACAGATACGAGCTCTTCACATTTCGATCACCTGCCACCAAATCGTAGGCCTTAATGCCCACCCAATAGTAGGGCACTTGCCACCATCTGCACAGAGGAAGAGATAACGATTAGCATTGCACATTAACATAACATAATCACAGCTAGGATTGGTTG
This sequence comes from Drosophila albomicans, assembly GCF_009650485.2. Classification (NCBI taxonomy): domain Eukaryota; kingdom Metazoa; phylum Arthropoda; class Insecta; order Diptera; family Drosophilidae; genus Drosophila; species Drosophila albomicans. The sequence goes on along the minus strand of NC_047629.2, from coordinate 20,200,761 downwards.
CTATTTACGTGTAAACAGGCAGCATAATGGGCAGCGGATGCGTCAAATGGGGCGCCGACTCAAGCATTGTGGCACGCTCCTGCAGCGCCTCCTTCACCATCCTGTACTGCTCCAAGTCTAGCTGTAGCGGAGCGATAAGGAGAACAAGCATTACGACTAGCACTAAGGGATGAACTACATCAATGATTGTTAAGCACTTACGCCTAGAATGGCCTTCTGCAGATAACGCACGCCACCATGGATCAGCTTGGTGGAACGCGATGAGGTGCCGCTGGCAAAGTCATCCAGCTCCACGAGTGCCGTCTTCAGACCTGTCATAAAAGAGAGAGGAATATTTCATTACTGGTTACGTGTATAAGAGATTTGAGTAGGATCCTAGGTTGCCTATTCTTAAAACAGACTTCATCTGTTTGACAGTTGACAGTTACTAAGAAAGAACGTGGTGCAGGACTTAAAGTTGGTGTAGGCGGACAGACAGAAATATAGACATCAATAGTAGTGGCATATCCACTTTCAGTTGCCATGGCACTTTCGATTTCTATGCTACATACCTCTGGTAACAGAGTCCAGGGCGCAACCCGCTCCGGTGGCGCCACCGCCAATAATGAGCACATCGAATTCCTCGCCGCTCATCAGAGACTTGATTTGTTCGCTGCGCATGGGCAGAGTGCGCTTGCGTTTAGGGGGACGTTGCACGGCATTGTTGACCTACAAATAAAGGAGCACACTTTTTAGTTGATTCCGGAGGGAAGTCAAGCAAGGCATGCAACACGTACCACATGTGGAGAGTTCCAGCGATCGATGCTCCACGACGCTATCACAGAGCCAACACAGGCGCTGGCCGCCGTGACGCCGAATTTAAACATACGCGACGACATCTTCTCTTAACACGCTGACGCTCACGCTCTTATTGCTTTGCTTTTGCTGTTGCTAATTAAAAAGACAAATTTCAAATTAAAACACAAATTTAATTGGCATATCAACGCCGCTTTAACTGTTGCTCTTTTAAAATGCCCGCGCTCTCTAGGTGTTGTTTTCTCTCTCGAACTACAAACTGAGAGAGCGTACTCTCTAAAGCTTTTTGTTGCGAACTTTTTTTTTAATGAGCGCTGCCGGCGCACGCAGCATTGGAAGTGTGTGTTTCATTCCAACGTTCGTTTGCGGGGAGTGGAACAAATAATACGTTAGGTATGCACACATTCACATATGTGTGTTAAATCGATATGGGCGCGGAGCGTTGTGTTCCATAGTAATTTGCCGTGGGAGAGGGGGGATGTAGGAACTGCGACTCAACATGAGCTTTGACTTGGGAATTGCAACTGAATTATGGGCACACACAATTTTTAAGTTGCGTCGCTAGAACGTGCCTTCTTCATCCAGAGCGTGAACGAAAACGAATTGTTTACCTTGGAGGATTCCAGGCACAAAAATGCCGACTAAAACAACGATGACAATGACGAACCCGACGACAACGCAGCGAGAAGATTTTGGGAACTGAATTGAAATTTGAAAATTTTTTTTCTATTTTGCGGGCGTAACAGCGAATGATTACATCAGAGTTTTAGTCACTTTTTTCAGTTTCTTCTTCTTCGCGGCGCTGTGGCTGCCGCGTCCGCTTAGCGTTAGGTCAAAATGAGTATTAAAGCTTACCGTAGTCGTGTTGTTGATGTTCTGATGCTGGAAGCAGTCGTTGTCGTCTCAGCTGGAATACACTTCTAACTGCTGCTGCCGCTGCTGCTGTTGCCGCTGCGTAGCTCTGATTCGCTTGATAGTCGTCGTCGGTCTGTAGGCTGACCCAGCTGTATGGCACGACAGGTTCGTTGGCTGGGGATGCAGTTGTTGTTGTCGTCGTTGCTGTTGCATGTGCAGCTTTTTGGCTCAGAGAACTTTTGCAAATTACAGTGCTCTGCTCCTCACTCTCTCTTTCTTTACGACACAACCCCCCAAAAATAAACAGCTGTTATATGTACGTACGTACCTATCTCTCTGTTTCATTCACACTCACTCTCGCTTCCAAGCAGCTAATTGGCTATAGCACAATTCTATATAGCAAGCAATCGCCAAAATGAAATAAACTAAAAACTATTCGCAGTCGTGTGAATCGTGTAGCGTGAGTGTGTTGAATGAGTTCACCTTGTGGATGAACCGAACACAACACGGCGTCGTTTTATATTATGCTTTTTGCTTTTTGTAACTGGCCGACACAGCGAGCAGAATTCTATATTCATTTCATATCTTTGGGTACATATTTGTGCTCGATTCTACCCTGTAATGCGGCGAGTCTCTGCTTGGCATTCGCTGCGTATACTTGATTTAAACTGCGGTAGATTGCATACACTATTACTAGGCTTCACCCAAGTAAATTTAACTTGCTTCTCAACTGAATCAAGTTCTCTGTGCTTTCAATGTGAATTTGAAATCAAATTAACAAAAACAATATACAGTTTCCGCGGAATCTCTTAGTCGAGCAGGAATTTCGACTCCGTCATTACTTAGTGATTATTCAATTTGAGGGTCTATCTATACACTATACGCTCAAATATCTAAGCTGATAAAAGCGGCAAATTGTGACACGACGCGTCGACATGAGAACGAAAAATATAATAATAATAACACACTGCTCAGCAAATGTCGAATCTGTTAGCCAAAGCTTACGATAATTGCGCGCAATATAAATAAAACTCGAATTTGGAATTTGTTTTGAATAAATAAACTTATATGTTACTTCAGCAGAAGTACTCAAATATTTCTATAGAATTGAAATAAATGGAATTTTATATTATTTCTCTGACCATCAGTTTCTATGCAAGCAAGTTGGGAACAGATAAGACTTTGAAATGGATTAGCATAATTTCCAAAATGCTCCACTTGTATGCTGATTAGTGTACTCTTCAACGGTTCCTAAAGATAAGCGCAATTTCGTCAAGTGCTTAACGCATTTCACTTAATTTATGAATGAATCATTTAGTAGAGAGACTCTAACAAATTGAATAACCCCCTAAAAAAAAAGAAGCAAAAAACGTGTCCCAAGTCCAGTGTTAATTGTCAGCTGACGTCGGAATACCGTGTGCAAGGGGAAGTGAAGATGCCGTGGATGTCATTTGCCCCGTAGACAGAGACTAGACGATGATCATGATGATGGTGTATGACGTCATTGCGCTGGTGGGTTAGGTCAGTGCCCAGTACTTTGTAGACTAGTCAGTCGAGTAAAAAAAACAAAAAAACTGAAAGACTGAAATATTCCATTGCTATTTTTATAATTGGACCCAGACCCAGATACAGATACAAAGCCAATCAGACCTACAAATAACCTTCGCGACGCGACTTCCTCTATTTTCGTTTTACCAAAACTAAAACAATATAAAAACTCACATTGTATCGTATCGTATACGATCATTGTATCATATCACAATGATATCGTATCTATAGAATTGTTCAGGTAAATATATATTTTAAAGAATTTTGCATCGCACGCATCTGTTGCGTGCTTGACACCCACGCGGAAGCTTAAAGCTCGCGCAAACACACACACAAACACACATGGACAAGGCAACGGGATAGACGTCGACGTGACGCGACGCGACGCAGACTGATAAAGCTTGCCAAGATACGGTATAGAACTATATAGTATGTATGTAGTTGTAGCGGCAAACGATTTGGGCGCACGTGAACCTTATCAATGGCATTCTACTCGTAGAGGGGCAAATGGAAATACACAAATATGAGTGTTTGACTTTGAATTTTACTTTGTACGCTATTCGGATTAGCGAATCACCTTCTCTAGGGCAAGGCGCGTACGCACTTCACAGTCTCTGTTGATATCAGATACAATTTGTGACCAGCCATAAATTGTTCGTTTTACCCCTAACTGTTTATTCATTGCCGAACTGATCGTCTCTTTAAATAACTAGATCTCAGTGATTATACTAGTTAGACACACAAAATTTGATGATAATGTTCCAAGTAAAAATTATGTACCACTGTTCCTAAAAAATAGGTCAATTCTATCATGAAATTTTAGCAAAGAAAAATAATAAATTTAACTACGCTTAAATAACAATGTAATATTGCCAAGAAGTGGTTTTCACAGCATTTATTACATACCACTAATGAATAAGGTACAAAGGTGGTTTAATATTGGACACTCAAGTTGAAAGTTATTTTTAAATAGTTCGAACTTCGAATTGCTTAAAAGTCTGATTTTATATTGAAGCCTACATCAATGTGCAGCAAATTTGTAATACTTTCTTTCATAGTAAGGAATGTTTGTGAAATATTTCTAAACTTTCACAAAACATACATATAACTCACTTATATAGTAATAAAAGTACCAGCAACTGGGGTTTAAAATATTTGTGTTTATTTGATGTAATTGTAATGAAGATTAGCCACAAAGCTGGCATAAAACAGGGAGAAAAAAGCTTTAAAAATATAACTTAAACTAAGGAAAAATAATAATGGAGGAGGGTCGGTTGACGGTTGACAAATGGCCGCAATCAAGTGAATTAAATACGAAATACTTTGTTCAAATAAAGTAATTAAGGTGTGCGACTCACAAATTTGAGGATGAGTCTGCAGCGGTTTCGGCCACATTGTCGTCGTCGTTGGCGATGCCCCCGCAGCTGTTGCCGGCGCTGTTGCTGTTGCGTTCGCCGGTCTTGTCGGCGCGCAACTGCATCAGCTGGCCAATGAGATCGAGCAACTGGTCATCGCTGGGGCTGCACTGCTGCAGCAGTTGCTGGAGCAGCGACATACGCTCCGCTTCCAGGCGTATCATGGCCGGCACCTGGGCCAACAGATTGCTGCGGCAGCTGTTGTTGATCTTGGACTTGGCGCAGATGTACTCCAGCACGGAGTTGGGATTGAGACGATCGCACACGACGGACGAGAGATTCTCGCGCACGGCATGATCCAGAAACTCCTTGGAATGATTCTCCGAGAGCGTTTCCAGCACGCTGGTCTTCAACTTGTCGTTGCTATTCATCTGATGCGACAGGAATTTGGCCAGAGTGTGAGCGCTCTTGAGATTGGAGCCACTGGCCTTGGCAAAGTAGCGCTCCAGCACATTGTCCAGCGAGCATTGCTCCACCACCAGATCCAGTGCGGCATCTGTGTCCAAAATGGCCAAGTCACGCCGGGGCAATACTGTTGTTGTGCTTGTTGTTGCTGCCCCATCTGTTTCTGGCTTATCGGCAACGTGGCTGGTGTTTGTCATTGTTGTGGTTTCATTCCACTTGAGCGTGACGAATGCCTCATCCTCAATGGCATCCTGACTCTTGTCCATCGACTTGTCCGCACTTCTGGCCGTCTGTTCATGGGCAAACTTCTCAATCTCAATGATGCTATCCAAGCGACCGCGTCGCTTCAACGCCTGTCGTGCCTCCGATGGCGATGCTGTTGTTGCTGTCTTGTCCGGCAGCAGGCAACGCTTTGACTTGTTGCTGCGCGTCTCGTCGGCATCTCGCAAATACTCTTTGGTCACCGAAACGGGTGGATCGTGGAAGCTGACGCGCTTGCGTTTCATTGCCGGCGACTCAAAGTCATCCACGCTTTCGCAGCGCAACTTGCGCTTCAGTATGGATGCTGATGGACTAGCCGATGGCGAGGGCAATCGTTTCGAGAAGATCAACAGTTCTTTGGCCTGCAGTATGGGCGTCGATGTGTGTTCCACGGGCAGTTCGTTCAGCTCGCAGGTGGGCGTCGACACCAGCTCAGAGCGCTCTGTGAGACGCGCTGGCGTCAACTGGCTACGTGTCGAGGGTCCGGCTAACGACGAGGCGGAGCTGGAGGTAGAGGAGGAAGAGGAGAGCGCTGCAGTATCCAGTTTCTTGTTCCTTATCATATTGATCAGCTGTGCGCCACGTCCTGTCAGATGAGCTGAAGGTTTGGGACGCAGCGTGGGACTCGACGAGTTGTTGGTCTGCTTGCGATCCGGCGGAGAGTTCTGTAAGCAAAGCAGTAAGTAAAGTTGGTTAATTGAGATTGTTCGTTGATTGAGATTTAATCTTTTCTTCACTTTTGTTAGTAATAGATTTCCAAGGCTTTAAATGTGTTGCAATAAAATAAGTATACACATTTATTTTCAATAGTTAATTGAATTTTTCCTCCATAAACTTAATATATATATTGAATTATACATCTAATTAAAATTGTAAAGATCTTTTTAAATGTGCAACAATATACAATTAAATTAATATTGCAGCTGCATCTAATTTCATATTCTAGATAATGACCCAGAGTGAAAGAGAAATTATTGGAATAATGTCGCTAATTGCAAAACCATATTTTACAAAAGTTCTATAAGAAATATATAATTTCAAACTAATGTGTTCTCCATTATATTTGACACTTGCAAATCGTACAATACTTTTTCTGAGCTGGTAAATGGTTCAACTCGACGGCAGATGTGCGTTAAACTAAAACTTTCCATACAAAATTGCTCGAATACATTTGTTAGGTCGACAAGTGGCACCATTTGATAGTAATTTCATAGCTGTACAGAAAATCTGAAAACTTATGCAGTAATCCGAAGTGATCGAAGCATTTACGTTTAAAGATGTAGAGCAAATAAGCTGCATTTAGCGATTTTTATATTAATTTGTAAAATAATTTTGGTTGTGCTCAAAGATGTCGAAGCAACTATCAGTATAATTTTACAATGTTAAATTTTCTGCAATATTGAATATAAAATGTAAACTATTTTTTGGATAGTTTTAAATGTATGCAATTATTAATTATTAAAACTATCATATATAAAACTAGAATGAATCTTATTGCTCTTGATTAGCACATTAATTAGAGCTAAGAATGATTTCGGAATTATTTTTTATTTTTAAGATATTTGTAAAAATTCGTACACAAACCAAATAATGAATGAATTTATATAATATATCGTAAAACACAAAAAATTTGTAAAATCGATCTTTGCTCTAAATATAATGCTAATCCATAGCTATAAGAAAAACCTTTACTTATTTTTACAATGGTTTCAGTTTAAGTTTTTTTCATTGTAAATAATGTCGCGCGCAACAATTCCACCAGAGGATTACCCATATATTACAAATACATATAAATCTTACCAGATTGCATAGTCGTGGTGTGCATTTCCTAGGCGACATCTCTGCTGCGGGCAAGGGTTCGGTGATGAGCTCCGCTGGCAGCTGTTCGGGTGAGGAGCTCAGCTGGGTTTCCGGCGCACTTGATGCCTTCTTGGCCAGCTCGGAAGGCAGATGTCCACTTGGCTGTAGTGGTGTTGGTGTTGCCAAATCGGCAAATAAATCCTCGCTTTGCATGTTAATGGCTTTAACAGCATCTTTCGACTTGTTAGCAAGAGATACAACCGGTTTGCTGACAGCTGCAAAAACATAGAACAAAGATTAGACAAAGGTTCTTAGAAGCAGATCACAATAATCCCTTGTTACCTGCTGTCGTCGGGGTTGCTGGCGCCGATTGTTTGCGAGGTGAGCGCAATTTTTCGGTAGCAGCCGCAGCTGCAGGTTGCTCGGCTTTGTTGTCTTTTTGCGAAGCGCGTTGGCGCGTCTGCCGAATGGGTGTGTCCTCATTGGTGCCGGTTGAGGATTTGTTTGTAGCCCGCTCCTCTTCTTCAGGTGGTGTGCGTGGTTTGCGGAAATTGTACTTTTCAGTGCTATGCACTTCATCGATGGTTTGACGGCGACGCGTGGGCGTGGCTGGCACCACTGGCAACTCTTCTGGGGGCGATTCATCGATGACCACAACGTCATCGTTAGCCTCGTTGCCATCCTCCTTATCGCCGCCAATGGCCAGTTCCGACTGCTTGCTCTTGGCAATCACCACTTTCTTGGGTGTCCAGGGCTTGATGGACGAGTCCTGCGACTGACTCATGTCGTTGTAGAGAGCTGGTATGTCGGACTTTTCGGCGAAACGTTCCTTCTGACGATCGGTAAGCTTGTCGGGATTCAGACTCCACACGGACGGAATGATAACAAACAGATCGTCGCCCTTGAACAGCTCCTTCAGTTGATTGGTCATGCTCTTCATCGCCAGCTTGCGGAACTTCTCCTGTATGGCGCGTTTCCACTCGTTGAGGAAGCTACCGTCACACTTACGTTTGCTCCAGCATTGCAGAGCAGCGGCCAGCGTTGGTTTCAGTGCATCAAAGATGACCATCAGCTCGTTCTGTCGCAGCTCCAACAGCAGATTGCGCAGCGTGTTGAGGCATCCCTCGAGAAGAGACTGCGACAACGCTGGACGCTCAAAGAGCGCCTGTAGCACGCCGAAAACGTCTTTGTAGAGCGGTGCATCCTTGCAGATGCCCAGCTTGAGCACTGCGCCAACATATATATCAAAGAGCTCCGCAAAATGTGGCTCCTCTTTACTGCTGTTCTTCAGCAGATCAACAAGAGCTGTCTTCAGTTGGCCGACAAATTCTTTACGTTCGTTGGCATTGTGACCGGCATTGACGAGTTGCTTCCACTGCTCACAGAAGACACCATCGAAGGCGCTGTGCGCACGACGTCCCGCAAAACTGGCGCACGACTGCAGCGGCCACAAAATCCAGTTGTCCAGTAGCATGGCATTGTGGGCCACACGATATTCGAGGGGATTCTCGCGCAGATAGCTAAGCAGCGATTGCGATAGCTGTCGCCAAATGTGCAACTTGACGCCAAAGGCTTCGTAATCATCGTCATCGTTGCTTTGCATCAGCAGCACGGCAAAGTCGTTGAGCAGCCGAAATTCGCTGGTGTTGTGAGCCTCCAGTTGCTCGGGCGCATAGATGAGTGTAATGCAACGCTGCAGTATGGCAGGCGGCACTTCGGAGCGCGCTTTTAGGCAGAGCTTCATGTAGGCTTCCAGCACTGACAACGAGTCGACGCGTTCCGACACCACAGCGGCGCCAGCGTATGTGTTGAAGAAGGAGCGCACAATGCGTCCATCTCCAGACAGTGTCTTCTGCAGCTCCGCACAGCTGGCTACAATGAACGGAGCGACGCGCAGCTTGTGCATCGCGAGCGTCAGATTGCGCAGCAGCAGGTGCAGCAGCTCCTGCTCAGCCTCGGTGCTTTCATCCTGCTGGGAAACCAATTTAATTGCCGCTATAACGGCTGCCAGCATGGGACGCCAGTGCTCCTGCATGTGTTCGATGTTCATCAGCGGCGATGGTTGTGAGAGCGTCTCGAGGCGTAGCTCGCGTAAGCTGCGTTGCAATCCCTCCGACGCTGGCTCCATGTTCCACAGTGCAACGAGGCAGGGCAAGGCCATTTCACGGGCTGTCTGATAGCTGTGCGCCAAGCCTGTGGCTTGTGCCTTGCTGGAGCCGCTACCAAAGAGGAAGCTCAAGAAGTATTCGACCACATTGTCAAATAATTTTGGCAGCTCATCTTCCAGGCAAGTGATCAGATACCACCACACACGCAACTTTATGCTGCTGACGTGTGCTGAACGCGACTGCGATGTGCGCAAGGGTATAAGCAAAAGCCTCAATCGTTTGCCCGCCGCCAGCTCATTGTAGGCGGCAAAGATCTTGATGAGCACACGCCAGCAAAGGAAGGCCTCGGAGCGCACACCGTTGTCGGGATTGCGAAAGCCCAGTTCGACGACTGCCAGGAATTTGTTGATGTAGGTGCAGCCGCGAAGCAGTTCGCTGTCCATGATCTGCACCAATAGGGTCCAGATTTTGTGCCAATTATTGTTCTTGGCATCGCGCATCTCGCCAATGTTCTTTGTGTAGTTTGTGACAAACTCGCTGCGCAATTGTGGCCAGCACTTGGCCTCATGTATGACAGTCACATCTAGGGCAACCAGAGCCTCAGCTAGCGCAGCAACAGCGCTATTCTGTATACTGCGATCATCATCAAACATCAGAGGCGCAATGTCGCCCAACCAGAATTGAACGAGCTCCTCGTTAGTGAACGAGGTGTTTACCAAACCTGAAGCTTTGCAGCTGCTGGCGAGGAGGTCAATCATCTAATTTAATTGAAAACAGTAAATATATGACCATATAAGTACGTGGAAAGTGCTGAAGTAAGCAGAAAACGCATCATAATTGTTGATTTTTCACTCACTTTGCAGTAATGTTGACGTCGATTGTTTTTTAGCATTTCTTTTGTAGACAACTGCACCGTGTGGTACGCTTGACCCTCTTCTGCATCAACATCCATTGTGTTGCGATTGTTTTGAAGTGCTTTAATAGTTTATTTTCAATTGTTTTATCACACAACACACACAAGTTTTATAATTATGCGTCTAATTACAGAGCATACAGATTTTTTCAGTAAAAAAAAGCGCGCGAATTTCCAAGCAATAGGGATGGTATATGATTGTTTTCAGTGTGGCTACATATTGAATATTTCGCTAGGGGAATGGTCACACGGGCTATCGAGCTCAACTATCGATAATAGACTTGCTTTGCAACACTTATATTCGACTGCTGACAATCGAAAAGGCTATCGTGGCGGTCATTTTTGAAATGCATAAATATTACCAAAGGGTCGTACTTAAAAAAAGAAGTAAATAAATAAAACGCACGCATTTACTGTATATTACATGTCTAGCTTTATTAATATGTACTTAATTAATGTATTGTAATGTAAAATTAAACATTTTGTACGAGTATTATCGTCGTATTATGCGCTCAACATTATTAAACTTTAGATTAACATACATATATTTAATTTGATTAAATACAGTGACTATTTTTCTTTGCACATTGAAGAGAAAACATTGCAAAAGTCCTGAATCAATACTTACTTGTTCAGACCATTATATTCTATGCAAAATATTTACAATTTACTAAACTGTGGATTTCTTTTTGTCATTTGTTTAAACATTTCCTGAACTGCATCATTAACTTTGTGTTTGTTTGTCTCTGTGTGTTTGTTTGTTTTTTTTGTGTGTGCGTCATTATAAAGCTTACGCACCCAAAGTGAAAAGGGGGAATCCCTCGTCCCCCAACATTGTGAAACGTATGCAGTGAAACTGCTTTATGGCAATCGAAACGAGAAGCAACAGATTGAGGTTGTGGAAGAAGGACGGAATGATAGAAGAAAAGCTTAAATCAAGATTTTTTAAATAAATTGTAACTTTCTTGTTGTGCATGCACTCTCATCGAGGATGTTTTTGTTCTGTGCGTGTGTGCGTCTGTTCCTAGTTCTTCGGATCCTTGTTGTAGTCCACATAGACGCGCACTACTTCGCCGGAGTATTTGCGTTGCGATGGCATAAAGTAAAAGTCTGGCGTATCAGCGCCGCCATTCAAACGCGGATCATCGCGGGATCTATCGTAGCTGGAGTCCCGCTCATGGCGATGACGTCGCTCCTCGCCTCGTTCCCGCTCACGCTCGCGCTCATGTCGCGCAGCCCGACGATCGTGCGTATAATATCCAGATGGCTGCATGTTTGCCGAGCTCTGTTGATAATGATGATTCTGGCGGGGCAGCGAATAAGCACGCTCCGCATAGCTACCTCGGGAATAAGGTCCTGGAGCAGTGGACATACTGCCGCCAGCGCTGCTCTCTTGTGTCATGTGGCGACCGTTGGAGCGGCTGTTGCCATTGCCATGGCCATTGCTGCTGCTCTTGCCATTGGTGTTTTCATAGTACATTTGGGATTTGCTTGTGGGTGAGTGGGACATGGGCAGCGTGGTCTGTTGGCTGCTGGACGTGGAACGATTGCGTGCCTTCTCCTTTGCGGTGGTGCTGCTTGTCATGTGCTTCTCTTCGGTTTCGCCATATGGATCAAAGGCATAGTTCGTGTTGGAGGCAAACTCTTTCCAGGGAGAGTTCTGTATGAGTTTCTCCTGCAAGCAAATAGAATTTACACCAAAATTACAATGCAAGTCTTGGAATATGGGGTGGTGTTTGTGGGGTATTCTCAGATCTTAGCGCATAACCAGTCAGCATTTGCTACGAGTTCGAGAAACAAATACGATCTAAAATCTAAACGGAACTCAGAACTCTGGGGAATTACAGTGCGCCAGACATCGTTGAGGGACTATGTACTATTATTGCTTTTTGGAATGTGCTTTGTTGTGTGTTTGCGTTTATGCCAAAAAAGAAGCAAAGATCGGCTACAGATAGAAGATATGTAAATGGAAATATTATAGTGAAAGATAAGAGACCATAGTTTTTAGTATGAAAATCAAATGCTAACTGGTTTGGCTACAGAAAAGAAATACATTAAGTAAATAGATGAAATTGAAATTAATTAGAAACAAAACAACATTTAGTTAAATCGTATTCAGGAATGAAGAAAGAGAAAGAAAGAGAAGAGTGTGAATAAGAAAGTAAGAGAGAAAGAAACCTTCCAGTATTATGGGTTTTTGATTAGATGTTAGCAGTTGTTGGTAGTAGTCACAAATTAAGTCATTTGTTAATAAGTACAAAACAAATAAACAATTAACAAAAAGGAATTTAAATTACCAATGAATTCATTTTTGTAACAGAATTTTGATAAACGCGACTCAGCACATATAGAGCGTATATAGTACATGTTTAACGATATCCGCGCAGATCTGATATATGTATTTGGCTAACTATTTTTGGGGTTATACTTTAAGTACTTTGGGCAGTTGTCGATTTTGTTCAGTTCAGGCAGTGAGATATACTTTTTTTTTTAAATATTTTTTTAATTTTTCGGTTTTTTTTTTTTAGAGTTTTGGTGGGTTTTGTTTTCGAATTTATAGATCGCTAGAGGGCTGATAGTATCGCTGGTGCTGTCGCTGTTGATATATGCGCCATTCATCGGGTATTACGTAAACCAGCTTAAAATAACATTATACAATTGAATAAACATTATTAATCGGTGTCAGCATTGAACTCTTATTAAGTGCGCCAAGCTTAGAGCTAAACAAAACGAGTAGTCAAGTTAATGCTAAAAACGCTGCAACTAAATACATTAAATTGAATTATTTGAACATTTACCTTGGTATTTTTGCTCTTGCGGGACGTTTTCAATATGGTGCAGAAGGCTTGAATCAGGGCGATCAGGACAAGGGCTGCAATCAAACCTAGCACAATATACAAACGTGTCTCCGACAGATCGAAGAAGGACAGCAATGTGTCTTTAGCACTGGGTTCTTGAGCACTCTTAACTGTAAATAGAGTTCTTGTTAAAAAATATGAAATTTTTATCATTTTATTAGGTGCTCACATTCGAGAGCCTCAAAGTCCAAATACTGTGGATCCACTGTTAGAGATCCCACCTTGCCGGTAGCCAATTGATCTTGTAGCGCTGTCTTGATAACTTCCGCATTCTTCTCAACGGCCGCCTCGCTTGTCTTCTCAATGTTATTCGTATCCAGGGCGTGCTTCTTCTCCACATCGGACTTGTCGAATAGCGCCTGTACCTTGGCTACCATGGAGCTGCCCTCTCTACAAGAAGAAGTTAAAATGTAACAGCAATTTTTAAGTCAGGGATACAATCTGGCGACTCTAATGAATAGCTAACTATTCAATAAGAATATTTGCTTGATTACATTAAATTACAAACTTATTGCGAACATTCGGGTAATGATAATAAGAATTTTGCGTTGGAATCTCCAATAAACAGAATTAACTTACTTTTCGAAACCAATAATTTCGGTCTTGTAGTAACCGGGAATTGGCGAGAGTATGCCATTGAAGGAGTCCGAAATGGTGGCTGCCAGATTATTAAAGTCTACAGTGCCAGGCTTGGGTGCTTCAAAGGATTCGGCCAAGTTCATCAACTTCACACCTACGGCATACACTAAGCGACTTGGCGCTGGTGTGCTAGTGCCCACAAAAACAGCCTCTAGTTCTGCAAAAGAGAGTTATTAATATCGCTCCGATGAAAGTGAGAAAGTTCTCATACCTTTGCCGCAGGATTTGATGCAAACGCGTTGGGGCGAAACTACTGGCACCTGTTCGTGCTTGCGTGTCTTCTTGTTAACAACATTAAAGGCACCACCGAGCACGGGGAAGAACAGATACAGACAATGATCATCGGTGAAGGAGAGATCTTGCTCATCGTTGCTGATGCGTTTGCGATTGAACTCTAAGATGGTCACACCCTTCTCAATGCGACCGGATGCATTGGTAATGTCCTGGCGATCATCCAATTTGGGTGGAGCGTAGCCAAGTACCCAGGTGTCCATGAGGAAGGGACGACCACTGCGTCCATCAACCCAGCCAATGATGGCATCAGTTTGTGACATGCGCTGATCATCGCTGAAGCCAATGCCAGTCCAGGTTTGTGTGTTTGTTGTCTCGATGTGCCAGCGGATATCATCACCACGTCCAGCGGTTTCCCATGAAGCGTAGTACTCGCAAGTATGTTCCTGGGGCGAGCAGTTTGAGGGATATTTCCAGTGACCATAACAATCATTATCAAGCACATTTGTGCTCAGATCATTGCGATCGACTTCAGCAGCGGACTTATCTTTTTCTATAGGGAATTGTGAAGTTATAAGATGTTTTTTTCTTTTCCTTTTTTCTTTATACTTACCAAAGAAGTTAATTTGGGTGACGCCGCGTTGCATTTGATGTCCGTGGTATTTCAGCTCATCCGGTTGATAGAAGTCCTTAACGGATGAGGGCTCAGTTTCTAAACCGGAGGCTGGCACATGCACATACTTCTGTGGTTCCTGACCCCTTGCCCAGATAACATGAGTGAGCGCATCGTCCAGTGTGTGATCGGTTGGTTCTGTTGCCACCAGTTTCTTGCGGAATATAATGGTGGTCACACCATTCTCCTCGAAACCGGTACCCAAAGCCAAATCGGATTTACCACCAAAGACCTCGTCCAATTTGGGTGTGGAACGATCCCGAGAGTAGTAATCTCCCACGCGACTGGCCATGCCACGTGCCGAGCCAATAACAATATCCGTGCAGTCCATGGGATTGAAGTCGTGCCGAGGTGTATACGGGTTAAGTTTGTACTTGGGTTCTAGGGAAATAAAACTATGTCAATAATAGATACTCCATTGAGATAGGAATGTTGTGAATTGTGTGTGGCTTGTGGGATCTACTGTGTTAGTATACAGTGAAAATCGAGGGATCGAAAAGGCAATACCATTACCAAGGCGTGTGGGTTTACCTGCTGACTCAAGATTTGCGGACTTTTTGGGAGCTTGCACGCTCTTGGGTTCGGGTGCACTCTTAGGTTCTGGCTCACTCTTAGGCTCTGGTTCACTCTTAGGTTCCGGTTCACTCTTGGGTTCTGGTTCACTTTTGGGTTCGGGCTCACTCTTGGGCTCCGGTTCGCTCTTAGGCTCCGGTTCAATCTTGGGCTCCGGTTCACTCTTGGGCTCCGGTTCGCTCTTAGGCTCCGGTTCACTCTTGGGCTCTGGTTCGCTCTTGGGCTCTGGTTCGCTCTTAGGCTCCGGATCACTCTTGGGCTCTGGTTCACTCTTGGGCTCCGGTTCACTCTTAGGTTCCGGTTCACTCTTGGGCTCTGGTTCGCTCTTAGGCTCCGGCTCACTCTTGGCCTCTGGTTCACTTTTAGGCTCAGGCTCACTTTTTGGTTCAGGTTCGCTCTTTGGTTCCGGCTCGCTCTTCGGCTCAGGTTCGCTCTTCGGTTCCGGTGCGCTTGTCGTTGGTTCCGGTTCGCTTGTTGGCTCTGGTTCGCTCTTTGGTTCCGCTGTGCTATTTGGCTCTGTTGTTATATAATATTTGTCGTAGAGAATAGATTTGCGTGCTTAGTGTTAGGTGCGGGATTGAAAGTATTCGTAGTAGAAGCACAACAAGGATAGTAATAATTGAATGCAGTAAGTTCTCTACAGGATCTGCAGGATTTGTTGTGTGTTTTGCAACTACTTGTATTAATTCAAAAATTAAGCTAAACTAATTGATTGCAAGTGCGAAAGCTATGCAATGTGTGCAAGAATTCTTACCTGTTGCTTGGCGGCGGCTACGTCCCGATTTTGTGCTGACGCGATAGGAGACACTGGTGGCCACTGAGGTAACGCCATCAATGTTGCCGAAGTCAGGATCGTGTTTGGCAACGCGCTTTGTCTTTGCACTCGGTTCGGCAGATGGCTCTGCTTGAGGTTCACTTGTGGGTTCAGGTTCGCTCTTGGGTTCTGGTTCACTCTTAGGCTCGGGTTCGCTCTTGGGCTCGGGTTCGCTCTTTGGCTCCGGTTCGCTCTTTGGCTCCGGCTCGCTCTTTGGCTCTGGCTCGCTCTTGGGCTCTGGTTCGCTCTTTGGCTCCGGTTCGCTCTTTGGCTCCGGCTCGCTCTTTGGCTCTGGCTCGCTCTTGGGCTCTGGTTCGCTCTTAGGCTCCGGTTCGCTCTTTGGCTCGGGAGCCGAGCTCTCGAGGGTTGTTGTCAAATCTCCCATATCACGCAACAACGGGAAGTTCTTACACTCCGGAGTCATGCCACGTGGACGCCAGCCCAAGCCTACCCAAGAGGTGCTGTTAACCTTGAGCACCACCTCAATCTCCTTTTGCTCCTCCAGCAGGCGCCAGTACATATGATAGTCAGGCGACAGTTCCTTCATAGTATACGAAGTAAGATCCAGGCTGGTCGACTTATAGGGAGAACGCTTGTTGCAACCAATACCGTACCACCCAAAGTTGCAGTAGCACTGACGACGGGGCAACGAGGTGCTGTCGATATCAATGCACTTGCCTTGGACACCGCAATCGGCATTGCTGCTGCACTCATCGTGATACTGACATTGTGGACCATAGAAGTTCTTATCGCACTTGCAGCGCGATGCAATGTTTTTGCCATGTCCTGAACAGGTTTCACGGAAATCCTTGCGCTGCTTGATGTCCACATCAGCGCAGGACCAGAAGCGATAGGCAGTCGACCATTCATCGGCCTGACGCAGCAAACGCAACGTACAATTGAAGCATTCGAAATCCTTGGGAATGCTCACCATATACGACTGAGCCCTGTAGGTGATGGGGGATCTGTTAGAGGTAGAATCACAGCATAGCTTATCAGCAAACTTACGTCGCATCTGTGCGCACAAATTCCGAGCCATTAACGTGAGGTGTTAGATCCAATACGGGTCTGTCGAGTGCATCCAGCAATTGCAAACGGAAGCCGCCCTAGAAAAATTGAAGCATGAAATTAACTTTTTAATTGCGCATTGAATCCAATATGTACTTGGTTATGGGAGGTGCGAGTGGGCGTGACTTTGGAAGGCAAATCTCTGCTATATATAATGAAGATTGCGCAAAACAATGACTGAGAACTTGTGACTTGCTTTCAAAAGGTAATTCCCATTGGCCTTTTCAACAATGAGAACTTCTAACGCAATGTTTTTGACTTTGACTCAGGCTAGGTCTGAGTCTGATACTGAGTATTATACATATCTAGGCTTCAGTTGTCGTGCATGTGTGGCAATCATTACATCATTTACGATGCCCAGCATGATGCACATGTCTGTCTAATTATGCTCCACTCGAGAGTCGAGATAAGAACGCTGACTGCCATTGTGCAGCATCTCTGGTATCTTGATTAGCGCGCAACTTAATTGCCCCAAGCTCAGCTCCCCAGTCGGCTCCTCAACTTACCCTGTGTGCATAGGCCAAATGCCAGGTAACATTAAACTGTGTGCCAGACAACAAAGAGGTGCGTATGGAACCTGAAACAACAAATGAAAACAAATGATAAGAATTTTAATTAACGTTAATTCAAGATGTCTTGCGGTAATTTCCCAGCAAATTAGTTTTACTGTTTACATTGCTTAAATACTTTTAACTAAACTACAAACATTTATTGTTGACATGCCAAGCACTTTGCAGGTATTAGATTAAAAAGGTTCATCATTAGATTCCGGAAATTAATTAAAGAGGATCTAAAATTATTCAGAATTCAAAAGGTAGCAAAAAAAAATTGTGAATTAATTATTGCTTTTGCTTTTAATGAATCGATCATTGATATATATCTTTAGTATTTTTCATTATTACTACTCAAAAAGTATTAGTTTATTTTAACTGGAATAGATAATATTAGATTAGAGACATTAGTGCAGAGAGGACTAACAACCAGTTTTGTATTCGTTAATACTGATCAAATTATTAAAACATTGTTTTACGACCCAAAAATAATCTCTATGGTCAAAGCTGCATTTAATTATGCGTTCAATTTCTAAAGCATTCATTATGTTATTACTACCTTTAGAAGCTCTACAAGATTATGTATTATCGATGACCGTAAATAGGCATTCTAACAATCTTATTGCCACAATGGCTTTGGGAAGCACAAGCAAACAATCTCTGGGCCAAAGAGTCACAAGTCAATTGCAGTCTATTCAAAGAAAGCTAACAAATGGGGCAATGCAATTATGTAGACAACAGTGATGATGATGATGATGATGACGATAATCGCGATGATTATTCTTCGTCATCGTCTTTGCTGATTAACAGGCCATGCAGTTGGGCCTGGCTGATCAGGCATTACAGTTGCATAGATAGAGAGAGAGAGAGAGAACCAATTGCAATTGGCTTAACTGAAATATGTATCGCATAATTAAATGTTTTGCCAGCAGTCGAGCTGAACAGGTTTTATGGTTCTGCATTGCGTAGCATTGCGCTTTTGAGTGCACTCGAGTGGGTATATTCATGAATAGACTTGTGTTTGTGAACTCTCCTCTGCGCACCTTCGTACCAAATTCCAGCAATTGCCGAGCCCAGTCTCCATGCGAGGCCGCCTAAGTACAGGAAGTTAGCGAACCACCAAAAGCAATTGAGCCACTGAGCCACTGAAGCAGCGAATCAACGAGCCACCAACGAGTGTGGCCAAGTGCCACACACATCTTCGCATTACAAGTTTTCTTGTTTTCTTCTTGCCGCGCTCGTCGACAAATTTCATATGCGCGCAACTATTGCATAAGAGCAATGCGATAACCTCGTCGCAGCTGTGAAAAATTGCAGTTTACCTCAGCTCAGGAGAGGGGAACAAACTGTGGGGAAGGGGAAGCTGGCCAATCAATGCCCAAGCAAAAGCGTAGATCGCACATCGTTGTCAGCCAATACACACGGATCGAGCCGCTAATTGAAGCCATTAAATGGTTATAGCGATGTCCAGACTCCAAGATGCTGAAAGCGAAAGCAGGAGCGCAATAGTCTCACTTTTAAGCTACACCTTCCCCCACTTCCCCACTTGGCCACTCTTTAGCCCCTCTGTCTAGCGTCGACAAATAAGGAAGTTGGAAAATTATGATGACTGCTGTTTTGGTGGCACAACAGATTGAATAGACTGTTAGCCATCCTCAATGCTTGGCTTGGCGACTGGCCAAATATTATGAGTACACTCATTGAATGACCACTTGAATGCATTCAGTTGCCTCAGTCTTGTGCAGTCTTTTTGCACAATTTTCCCAATATGGTCAGACAGCAATAGACAGAAGTGTTTTTTGTCGCGATGTTGTCGATGATGTCGCTGATTACGAGCAGAAAATAACACTAAAGAATCAATAGAACAATTGAAAGGTAAGACTAATAGATACCACTTAATGTGATTGATGTTTGTAAAGAAAGATACAATATAAATATAAATAAAAAATATAAATACAAAGTTAAATAGATCCAAATAACATATAAAGATCATAAAGTATTTTTCGCATTCTCAACTTATGCGACTCTTCTTAAAGCTTTAAATTTGATATGATATAAGGATATGATAATTAAGGATGATAAAACATTTACTTGTAGATATAGATATGTAGATATTCAAACCTACATAATATATAAATAAAATATATTAAATATACTTCTAAAAGTATCTTTCGCATTCTCAACTAATGCGACCCCTCTTTAAGCTCGCTTTTTTACAGGGTATGCTGATCACTATCTATAGACGTTGCTGCCGCTTTTGTAGGTCACCAATCGACTTTTGCGACTTTTGATTTCAATGGCGTAATTGAAGTGGATATGCGAACAGAATCATTGAATCATTCAAGTGTATATGGAAGTTTTCTGCACCTGTACTTAAGTGGCACATACATTTTTCACATACATCTGGCCAAAGTTGTTTTGACAACTTCAAGCCAAAAAAAAAAAAATAATATAAAAGAAAAAATAATTCCAAAGCGCCAGAAAAATGGGTTAAGTTATGGCAAAAAAAAGGTAAAAAAAACAGCGCCAAATTACAAAAAAATATGCTGATAGCCGAACGATAAATCAATTGTGGCCATTAATAAATAACAACAACAGGAGCAAGGCAATTTGGTTGGGCGGAACCAGTTGTTAAATGGGAACTGAACGGGGAATGGGCCACAGACTGAGACTAAATTGGCAGGTGTAGTGATTTCTCATTTCACATGCAGCCTCTCTTTCTCGCTCTCTCTCTCTCTCTCGCTCTCGCCTTTGCTGTCCCTCTCTACGGCTATTTTTCATATTTTGCTTCGATTTTACTCTTGTCATATTTCTCACGAGCGCGAAAGTTGTTCACCTTTGATTTTTGAGGCTGCGTTGCATGAATATCGAGTTCGTATTCGTATTTGTATTCGTTATTCGTTATTCAGACTCGGATTCGAGTTTGAGTGTTGCGCTTGAACTCGCCGCACATTTCGAAAGTCGAACCTGATGCGTCGTTTGTCCAGACATCAAAATGAAATTGATAATGTTAATGATAATGATTCTCAGCACCAAACTTAACGCGAGTTCGATTCATTTTCATAGTTTTCGCATGAAAGCTTATTCAGTTTTTATTAACATAAACACGAGATGGGAAAAAAACGAGTGACTAATTTATTTATGTTATTTAAAATGCAATTAATTTTTGCTAAAGAAAAGCATTTTAATGAACTATTGATTGATTTCAGCGCAAAATGCTTGCTAATGATGATGGGCTACTGAAAACCTGCAGAGAAATTAAAAGTAATCATTGGGTTGACTATTTGCCTCGAACTGCGGGCATCATAATAATAATAGTAATAATAATAATAATAAGCGGAAATTGTGATAACTAAATAAATAAACAATTAGCATTCATTTGCCATAATTAATTATCATTTTAAACAATCACCAAATAAGCGAGATCTTATAGCCGCATTCCATTTGCCGCATTACGCTTTTAATGACATTATGCTGAACGATTATTTAAAAGAGTAGTTAATAGATTTTGGAATTAATGTGTGAATCTAATGAATATATGTTTTTCATAAAAAGCAATTATTTGATTTGTTATTCTGTTCTGAATGCTGTCATAAACTAAATAATATATATAGATTTTAAAATATTTGAAGATAAACTTAATCATTCATATTTTGCAGCCAAGTAGAAGCTCTTTAGGCAACACTTTTGTTATTTATTAACAGAACCATAAACGCAATATATCAATTGCGTAATGTATGTTGACGTAACCAAGGTGCTTAGCCAGGTTAACAAACTTAACAGATTTATTTTCAATGTTTGCTTTTACCCATATTCTGAGCCAACTTTTGCAAGATCTGTCCGCTGCAAAGTCGATGGTTGGAATGGGCGAATGGAATATGTGGGGAGGCCACTCACTCTATAAGAACTTGGGGTCTTTGCATCATTTTCTTAATGGTATGCCAAAACCAACGAACCTTGGGGCCAATTTGCTGCCTGATACTGAATGCTGAACACTGTATTGTAGTAGAATGTAGAATGTGTGGAAGAATGTGGTGCTTGCATGCATTCTAATTGCAGTGTTTGCAGCACCAGGCGAGTGAATGGTCAGGGGTGAGGAACGATGGCGAAGCTAGGGAATTACCAAGAGAGGGGGTGGGGTAAGGCCAAATATGGCGTGTCGTTGCAAAGACTTCCGCAACACACACACTCACATTGGGGCAACGTGAAAAGGTTGACAAATAAACTTGAGTGTCGGCAGCTAACGAAGCATCGCAGTGTGCAATAAATTTTAGCAGTGACTGTTGGACAGTGGCGGCGATTGGCAACGAGCATTGCGAGTGTAACATGCTGTAAAATTCATTTTACTTTGGCAACCCTAAAACTATGGGGCCATAATGTTGCCATCGTTTCATTGGCCGCAAATTACGTAGCAAGTTTTGAACATTTGCATTTGCAACTGCAACTGCCACAGCAATTGGCAACTGCAACTGGCAACTGCAACAGGTATCTGGTAACTGGCATGGCCTGCTTGTGGTCAAGGAGTTTTCGCTTTAGTTAATTGCTCGTGACGTTGTCTTAGCCAGTTAGACGGCTCTCCAGCGTCAGCTTCAGCAACAGCAGCAACAACAGCAGCAACAACAGCAGCAACAACAGCAGCAACAACAGCAGCAACAACAGCAGCGCCTGTGTGGTTGGTATTTATGGCATGCCACTCGATATGTATCGCACGGTGGCACATACACTGAGAGAAATTGTGATAAATTAGATGTATGTATATTCTACTTTAAAAGATGATATAAGTTGAAATGAAATAAGTTAAATGTTTAAAAAAAATTGTAAAACATATAAAATAAAAAATTTACGATTTTAGTGTTACAAATCTAAGAAAAAGTGTTGAGTATATATTTCCAATTAAACATAATACTATTTATATAGTAAATATTTCGTATATAGCATAACAATACATATATGCACACTTTTCCTATTTGTATTTAAAAGCTTTGAGATAAACTTATTTTACATACTCTTACTTTGTATTATGGAAGGGATTATTTATAAGAAAAATCTTGATGCTTAATCATAACTTTCGTTAGTTTATATTATTTGTATATATGATTATATTCCATTTGATAACTCGAATTCTTGTTAACTTTTTCGCTTCTCTTATTATTTCCTTTTACACAATACTTTTCTGGCAGTGCAATCCGTATACATCACACTTATGCCATTTGAAGTGTCGTTTTGTAGTACGCGCTCTCATTGATATTCTGTGGCATTTTTTTTATGGGTCTAGTGCAAGTGAATGCTGTCGAGATTCGTATGATAATCCCACTGCGACATTTCAGCAACAAATGAATGGCCATTGAAATTGAAATATGAGTGTATTCATATGGCGCTCGTTTTACAAATACAACTCACAGCAGCAGCAACAATAATAAACTTGATCAACAAAAACAGCCTTAGCATCGACATCGACATCGACAACAACAATGGCAAAACAATTCGCTTCAGTTGTTGATAAATGGGTCTTGAGAAATATTCAACAAATTTTTAGGATGATAAATTTAACAGTTGTTGTATAAGTAGAGCTGTCATCTGAATATACACATTTCTGATGCATGTTTATGTCAAAGTTACGCAGCTGATAAAATATTTTGCCTAGTGTAGAGTATAGTTAATCACATTGCTATCAGCAGTAGCTTGTAGCTAATTTATATCGAAATGGCATCAAAGCACGCAAATTTATAGCTAAAGCTCATTAAAACGCGAAAATTTATAGCTAAAGCGCATTGAAGCTCTAAAGTTGATGAAAAGCTAATTTGACCATCCAATTTCGTTAATTTATATCTAAAGCACATGGAAGCTCTCTATGTGTAATTAAAAGCTTCATAAAGATAGCTATTTTATAGCTATGTCTGATGCATAAAAACTTACTAAAATTGCTTTTGCTTAATGATTAAAGTTTACAACATTTAAGATAATTTATCATAAAATTATTTGATGATTTTTTTTAAGTACATTTAAGTTGCAAGTCTTTAGTCTAGAACTCATTAAGGTGCAGCAGTTTCTATCTGAAGCACGCGGAAGTTTACGGCTTTATGGCCAAGTCCATAAATGATAATTAGAATCTACTTAAGAAACCATCAACGGAACGAGTTCATTCCACTATTTTTTTTAGTGTGTGCAATCATTTGTCCGTTGCTTCGAACATAGAGCAGAAATTAAACCTGAACCTAAAGCTAGACTGCAACCGCATTGTAAAGTGTGACTCAATGCGGCTGTAGACCACAACTTGACCTCCATTTCGAGACAATTACAACAACGTCAAGTTGTCAGTTGTCGAGAGACGCGACGCGACGAGATGAGAAAAAACAGAGACAAATCAAAACAAAATAACGTTGTGGCCCTTAACTGAAGCAGCGACAACAACAGCAATAGCAGCGAGTGTTAACAAATTGAGTTACAAATGCAAACAAGTTGCAACGTGGGGTCAACGAGGCTGCCACATTGTGGCCCAGTTGCCAGTTGCCAGTTGCCAGTTGGAGTCGCTTCACTTAGAAAGGGCAACTACAATACGGAGAGTACTGGAAACTGGAAAATGCGGTCACTGGGAGTTGCCTGATACAGTTGTTAAGCTTGCCACATTGCAGCATCAGATTGCAACGCATGGCATCTCTTGGCCAGTTGCAAGTTGTGTGCTGTGTGTTGTGTGTGTGGCGCAATGGCCATAAACTAAGTAATGGCCATAAGTGAAAGTTTTTCACTTGCAGCGCTCGCTGCCTTGGCAACATACATCATCATTATTATTACGATCATTATTGCCGCGTCGTCTTCATCATGAGGAATGAACCTGCTGGCCAATGTACGAGATTTGCAGTGCAAAGAAAAGTAAAAAAAAAAATATAAAAGCCAAAGTCGCTGCCAAAGCAAACGAAGGCAAAAGTTGTCATGCCCCGAAATGGGTTAAACGTGCAACCGGTAGGCAGACAGGGAAACAGGGAGCCAGGAAGAGGGGGGACAGACCAGCCAAGCCAGACTAGCCAACCTGGCCGGGCTAGTCAAGAAATTGAGCGCATGCGGCACGGGGCACAGGCCTTAAAGTATGCTCAAGGCGGCGCACGTTGCGTATACGCAATGAGCACTTGTGTATAATTAAGAAAAGTGAAAAAAACCGCAACAAAAAAAAATTATAAAAGATTGCAAAAAAATGCCGTTGAGCGAGTATTATATATTTAAAATCGAATATACGTATATACAAAATTTGTAATTATTTATGCGCTATTGAATTGATTTGGCATTTTGATGCCACACACGTGTTGTGTGTGTTTTCAGCCGAAGGCAACCGAATGTGCCCAGCTGCTAGCTTAATTATAATATTACTTATGTACACACATATCTGATATCTACTAAATATACATACATATATATGTATTTATGTTTGTGTGCACACATGTTCGAGATGAGGTGAGATGAAGCCGCACATCAAATGTCAGAAAACTTCAGCAACAAGTGGGCAACATTTTTGAAAGTATTCGAAGCTGTAAGATAAACTGTTAATAATAAGCAGACATAATGCGGAGCACAGCTGCCAGATACCCTGCAAGGTGATAAACAGTCTTTGCGTACAAGATAGTAATATATTTATTATATATCATGTAAGTTTGTTCACCAAATAAACATAGAAAGTGAACTCAAAAAGCGTATTATGAATATACTACACATATCTTGAATTAAGTAAAAGTTAAAGCATTTGTTAAGGCCTTGCTTCAGTTACTATTCCAGGGTATCCATCTAAATAAACAAATGATGACCCAATTTAAAAAAAATATGCGCACAAGTGAATGGCATCGCGGCTGTTTTGCTGCCTCTCCGACATATGCAAATTAATTGGTAACACTTTGCGGCAACAACAACAATACAAATATTACTATAACACTACATACACTTACAACAATAATAATCATAGTTAAGTAAGACGCAACAATACAAAACTCAATCTCCAACTCCAACTCAAATACAGAGTTTGAAACTGAAATCGTTATGCAAGCGCGAATGCACATATGAATACTTCATAGTATGTATGTATGTATATGTTAATCATAATCATGCTTGAATACCACTCATGAATGCTCGCTGTATGCACATGTATTTCACAAATGGGGCTCTGTGTGAATCGAACGTGCATGGCCAATTTAAATGTGGCTAAAATACTTGCCCAAACAAAACAATTACCAATGGGATTATGCCAACATTTTGTTTGCTCAAAAAACTAGCAAGAAACCTAAACTAAATCATACGAAATACCGAATGCTGGAGCGTGCCCCGAAACATAAACAACTCGCATGCCGATTATTTGATGACTAACCTCATGAACTGAACTGTACTAAAAGTGAGCTGAATGAATGTGTTTAAAGTATAAATACGTGCTTCGTAAGATAAATGTTTTTTTTTTACGTTTTGGCCAGTTTTATTCTAAAGTTCTACAGGTTTCAGCAAATGACGATAGAGCAAAAAAATGCTGAAACAAGTGAGAGTACTTTAGACGCAATTGCACAACTACGAAATACCCTTCCTTTATTACTCACATATCAAATTTATACTCTCTTTATTCTCATCATATGTAATCGTCACTTTTTTGTATGTTCTTCATCATCATTTAACGAAGTTACTCTTCTGTGTATATTTAATTAGCGCAGGGTATAGATAAAAATGAGGGAAACTTTAAAAAGTAGTTATGAACTTAATACCTAGCATTTAAGCAGTAATTATAGAACAATTTAAAATTATAATTAATAAACAAGTCGAGCAAAACCTGTCTATTTTGGATGTGCCGCAGGGGAATTAAAAACTGGTAAATTTAATGTAGAGCATCTTTATAAAGTTTTTAAGTGAATTGTGCTTTTACTGAAATTTGAATAATGGTTCTAAAATACAAGTTCTAAAAGCGAACTTTTTTTAAATGATAAATTTAGAATAGTTGCGATTAACTTTAATAATCGCTAAAGTGTATTTTAATATAATTCCACACTTCCTTAACAATTGTATATTATATATATTATGGTAATATAAAAGGTAGCTGTTGATAATTCTTTATTTATGGCTTTTTTTTGTTATAAAAGGCATAGATCTGCTAATAGCAAATTTTTATCGAGAATGAATTAGATTTTAATGTCAAATGATAAGTTGCGCAAAGTAATTTAGCCTTAGATGATAAAACTATACACTTTAACTAGAATTTAATTGATATATTTCTACATAGAACAAAAATATACTTTATTATATAAGAATAATTCCTTATCTTTAAAGGCAGACCACTGCTGATGATTTGATATTGATATGGACTCATTTTGAATTTTGGTTTTAACACTCAAGTTTTAATAGCAAATTTGTTCGAGAGTGAAATAGCTTGTTATGTCAAATGATAAGCTCAGTAAAGTAGTTTAGCTTTAGATGATAAAACTATAAACTTTAACTTGAATTTAATTGATTTAATGTGTATGGCTACAATAAAGTGCACTTTCATATACATACACTCTCAGAAATTTTACCCCTTTTACCATAAAAATAAAAAATCAAATTCTTTTATGATAGGGATTAAGCTTAAGGCTGTTCAAGCGTAGTTAGGCTTTACTTAAGTGGCAGGATTCACTGTGAATTAGGGTTAAGCATGCCACTAGCATTTTACGATCATGTGAGTGTTTCTGGACATAGACTTAGTCAAAGTCACATTCACAGTCACATTCGTTGCCACAGTCGAAGTTGCAGTCACAGTTGCCGGTGGCAAAGTGGCACAGTCAGGCGCCAGCTGCAAGTGCTGGCCAAAAAAGCAACAAAAAACCATTCAAAAAAAACCGGCCATAATTCCCACGAGCCGCAAAACCAAATATTTTGTTGGCCAAAAAAAACAAAAAAAAAAAACAACACTTTTAAAGAGAGAGAAATATAAAAAACATCAGCAAATTGTAGGCAAATAAATGCTTGGGCTGAAGGCTAGAAATGGAAGCTGGAGGCTGACTGGTTACTTGGTTGGTTACTTGGTTGGTTGGTGTCTTGTCTTGAATGCAGGTCAAATCTTTGCCTGTCCGGCCACCACAGGAGTAAAGTATTTTCTCAGACCTACTTTTCGATGCGATGCGATGCCTTTCCCCAAACTCGGAAACTCGGAACTTACCTTTGGGCATACCACATGGCGCCTTTGTGCGCGCATTATCCAAGAAATCCAAGTCATAAGCTCGTGCAGGTGGATACGTGAGGGCCACGTGTGCCTCGACTCCCAGTTGCTGCAGCTGCAACAGACACAGGCCGAGGCAGAGACACACAATCGAGGGCAGCAAGAGCGCGGTGCAGGCCACGCCTTTGGGTCTTTTATCGATGGACAGTTTCATGTTTTTGATGTTGTTGTCGTCTTTATTATTGTTGTTGTTGTTGTGTAATTTCTGTTGCTTAGTTATTGCAAATGTATTGCGTATTGTTGTCGCGTCTCTCCGTCGACGGAATGATATAACCGCCAGACAACAACAACAGCAATCAGCCAAAGCTTAGAGCACACCTTTCGTTACACGAATATTCCGACAAATTACGAATATTGACACATTATATTTATTATATTCACTTGTTTACAATTTCTGGGGCACTGCAAAGAGAAGAAACATGCGGAGAAATTTATTATTAATCGAATGTTTGTTTGTAATTTTATATATTTTTAATAGCTTTGTGTTTCCGGTTGCTATTTTAAGCGTAGCCTTGACACGATTTGTAATCAAATATTGTGTTGGAATTTGAATTTTCTCTACTACTCAATAAATAGTTTTTAAATTATACAAATTTTGTACTTTGAGCGCAAAAGCTGCTGAATATTTGAATGATTTTAAATTAAGTCACAAGAACATATTATAAGCTGTCTTCTAAATGTCTTTTGTTAAATTGCTGATTTGATTGAAGCAGGTGGTAAAGAAATTTATTATTGTTAAAAATAATGTAAGATATTTTTAACAGCTTTGTGTTTCCAGTATTTTCAGCTATGATTTTAATATAGGCTTGATACGATTTCTAGTTTGGAATTCGAGTTTTTTTACTACTTACAAAATAGTTTTTAAATTGTGGAAGTTGTTTTCTTTAAGTGCAGCAGCTGTTGAAGTCTTTAAATGATTTTGAATTAAGCGATAAGAATATGTAAAAAATTGCACTCGTCATTACATATTTTAAATTGCAGTTACAAAAAATTCCATTACTTTAAATTTCCATTGTTAAACTGATTGCCAATGACTAAGTGTGTCAGTCAGTCAGCAAAGTGTTTATTTCTTGTGTTATGCACATAGTTTAGTTATTAGTATTTAAATGAGTTTTGTTTTAGTGCCTGTCAAAGGTTCAATTGCATAATTCGTTGAGCTCTAAAAAGATTATTTATTGCCTTTTTTTCGTAAAAGCAAATACAATGCCTGCTCATTTTCCCAGCCGCAAAAACCATTAAAATAGATTTTCATAACAGCTACAAGAGACAAGGCGGAAAATCCAGCAAAATGTGTTGAAAGATATATACGTATATATATTTTTATATTTGTATTTTTCGGGCAGCCGGTGACAGACTTTTCCATGGCGTGTAATGAAGCCATAAAGCCAGCTCAAAACATCAAAAGCCGTCAACAGATTTGGCTATGGACACAGCTCAAAGCAAAAAAAAAAGCAGCCAAAAGCTGCGTGTGAAACGCAGTTCAATGTACAGAGCAGAGAGTACTTGACTATGCGATATCAACTACAGACAACTACAACGCCTTCCTTCAGCTGGTTCAGTTTGAAGTGAAATCGAAGGTTTTTTCTGTTTGTGCCGCATTCGTTCAACAAACTAATCAAAGCCAATGACAGCTGCCAAAGCAAATGACGTGCTTAACACGGGCCACAAATCAGCTTGAGAAACAACAGCAACAACATCGAAGAATTATGCAGCCATTGGACTCTAAAAGAAGCAAATGTACCCTGTAAATGCCAAAGACTTTCAAGGGAACTTTGAAGGCAAAAATGGGAAGAATCTTTTAGTGGTAGATGAAGAGATCTAAATATAGAATGAAGTTTTGCCTTCGGATTAAAATCCTAAATCTTAAGATTAATTAGAATATGGTATTTAGTTATTATTGCTAATGTTAAGTGTTAATTTAGTATGCAAACATTGTTTTAGAATATGAGCAGAATGTATTTATAGTATAGTTTCATGTTTGGTTGAATGTCCTATTCAAATTAATAATTATAATACGATTCTAGTTGATTTTTACCAAGACTAAATGTTCATTTAATGTATTTTTGCTATAAGTTTTAATATGTTTCCTTTTCAGTAAAATAGTCAAGAATGTTTTAAGTATATGCTCGTATAATTAACAGCAGGAAGTCTATGTATAGAGTTGAAGGTCTTGTTAGCTTGCACTCTTTCTTAAATATATTTATGCATAATAATAAACATTAATAGTTATATGAAGCTTTATAATAACTTTTCACCTGAGTAGATGTTCTTTAAAACGTTTAAAATTTATTCTACCAGCATGTTGTATTTTTAACATGAAAAAGTGGTAAAACTTTCTATAGTGCAGCAGTTGCATTTCAATTGCTGTTTTAAATGTGCTCATATTTGCAAATGACAAAATTATCATTACTAAGAAATTTATGGATGCATTATTTGGGAATACTCAACTTCGCACTGTTCCTTATAAAATCTTAGTGCCTAGCATATTGAATCTCTAATAAATGATTGAGAACAGTAAAACATAAATCACAATTGTGTTCCTATTTATAGTAAGGATATAAACAAATATTTATTATTGCCAAGATCTTTAACCATTTATTCCATCAATTTATTTTACAGGGTATTTGCAGGTGAATTCTGCCTTGATTTGTTCGCAAAATTCATAAATAAACTGTACCTAAACTGTGGCAGCTACCTGCAAGCGTAGCTGAAAGCTGTCTGGTGGGCGTGGAAAATCTCAACAAATCTGGCTAACAAATGGCGACCGAAATGGGCGGCTCAAATGTGTGGCACAAGTTGGTCGTTTTTTGTTGTTGGCTTTGTTTTTGTTTTGTGTGCCGCGCCACGAATTGTTTTGATATGGCTACAAAATTGTGGCTCTGTTTTTGACAGGCAAATTGCATGTGGCTAAGATAAATGAACGGCAATTGGTGTTAGTTGGTCGAAATGATTGGCAAAAGATGGCAGAAGAAATGTCGACAATTTAAAATAGAATTGCGAATTGGAACGCAGATAAAGAAGAGAGGTGCTGGAATCAGTAGTCAGAAGACACGTTCCACTTCTGGTTTCTTTTGAGCCCGAGTGTAATTAAAGTTTGCGCCTGGACACCCAAGGCAATAATCTACCAAGTCATTGTCCAATGCCAGACCGAGCAACGACTCTACTATATATATAAATATATATACAACAAAAAATCTACAATCTTTTATAAGCCGTAACGGTAGCAACAACTTCCGAACAGCTGTTGACTGTTGGCCATTTGCTTCGGTTTCGTCTGGGTTGTTCATCATGTTTTTTATAGTCGCTTTATTTTTATTTTTTCGTTTGGTTACTCTAGAAATTGTCTGGCATTGAGAGCGCGCACCAGCGACAACTATGACAGACGTTGACCACAAAATGCTTGACATTGAACCACATACATATCAAAAGCTAGTTAACAACAACAACAACGACGACGACGACGGAAAGCGCCAAGTGCATATGTAAAAAAAAGGCTAATTAAGTTTATGCGAAGTGTAAACATAAAGTATAATAAAGAAACTGCTGTCGCAGCACTCGAAAATTAATTGAAAAAATATTTAGAGCATAGATCACAACTGGGTTAGAACCAATTGCCAATTTCTCAATTGTCGATTGTAGATTGCTGATTGGGAGCGGTTTCCCGCTACGAAATTGTATGCGACCCGCATCGAATTCAAAAGGTTTTTTTTGTTTTCGTCTGTTTTTTTTTTTTTTTTGATAATGCAATATGCCCACATTTTCCACCTTTTCGCATTTCCACATGTTTCCAAGAGCTTAAGCAATTTGGCACACAGCTGGAAAGCGACGTAAACGTAACGAAAGAAACAGCTAATAATACAAGAAACTACAACAATTACATCTTAAAGATACAAGATACATTTCTCTCACACGCAATGAATGCGCAAAATTTCTGGCATTGCATAAGCTTAAAGGTGAAGCTGCGCTTATGCGCTCAAGAGACCCTTAATTAATTAGAAACTTGGCTTTATTAATTAAGCTGAAATGCTATTAAGTCAAACATTTAAAGCTGTTGAAAGCCGCGTCGAAATTTGTGCGTTGAAGTTCTTTGAGATACACACGCACACAGACACACACTTGACTTTGCCTGCTGCTGTGGGCTATCGATTATGGCCAAGACGTAAACATTTTGGCCACGCTGCTCATGTTCGATTCACAGCACAGCAGAGCAGAGCCGAGCACAAGCTGCGGGAAAAATGCAGTCCAACTGGTTACGAAATATTCGAAAAGCTCATTCATGTTCAGCTTGAGATACAATTTTCAAAATAAGAAAAGAGAAAAAAAAACACAACACAACACAAAATATACACAGGCAGCTAAATAAAGGTACACAAATTTGTACCGCCAGCGAAGAGTGTGTGTGTGTGCGAGTGTGTGTGTGCCCAGAAACCGGTTGCTGGCCCAAAACAAAATAGTCAGCTATTAATGGTTTTACGATAGATAGATACTCACACTATGCGATCTGCCACCACAGCAACAAGTGCTCCCAACTATCTCTGTATCTCTCTCTAGCTTTAGTTTTAGCTTTTTGTTGTATCTGTATCTTTGTGTTTGTATCTGTATCTGTAACTGTAACGAATGCGGCAGCTTCCATTGGTAAAGAAACAAGCAAACAATTTGGAAGCGCGCTCCAATTTTTAACGAGAAATTACCAAAATTAGAAAAAAAAGTTTGCCAAAACTACAGCCAAAGTAATAGAGCTGAAATTGATTTTAAATTGTTGTTTAAAAATTGTGTAATAAACGTTGGGCGCGTTACGGGAAGTTGGGCTGATTGAAACACAAATTGTTAGCTCAAAATGCGGGTCAAACATTACATTTTTAATTTATTTTGCCCGCTTTGAAGGAATCAAATTAATTATTTGATTTTCTTATTTTAAATTAAATATATATCTGCCATTTAATTGTGTTGTATAGTAATATAAATAAAGTTACAAAATACTGAAGGCGTTTTTAAATATTTTATTGCTAACCAATATTTAACTCTACTTTTAAGAGTGGATAATAATTTTGTTTCTAGTAGAATAGACTCGTTAAAAATAGATTATTGGCTTCATATATTTATTAAGTACATTTTAGTATAGTAGTAGTAATAAATAAAACAAATTTTCCTGTAATAATTTGTTTATAAAACATTTTTATCGTAGCAATAAGATTTTCTTTATAGGGGATTACTTTATGGGTGCGCTCAAAGCTGCTCAGAAAATGTCACATAAATTTATTGTTATTATTATCTAATAAAAAAAATTAATAGCACACACAAAATATAAAATATATAAATGATATTCAAGGCGCACACAAACTTTCTAATCAGGCTTTATTGATAAACTGCACGTTGAATTTTGAGTTTGATAAGTTCGATTCACGCACCATGAAACACACAAAACACACACACACACGGGCAAACATGGCGTATGCGTTATGGCCAACGGCTATTAACGGTGTCAGAGCTGCTTGAGTGTTTGCTGCTGTGCGAGCCAAAAAGCTGCGAAAGTCATCGTCATTATGATGAGTATGATGAGTGTTATGAGTGTGTGATTCGGTTTCAATTTGCGCACAAATTTCTCAACATGCGAGTAACTGGGAATTTGATTTGGAATGGGGAATGTCACGCATTGAAAGAGAGTTGCTTTGCGTCGAGTTGAATCGCGACGAGTTAGCGATTGACAAATCCACATTTTATGCCAATTTGGCCTACTATAATTGCTATCAGGCTATTTGCCATCTGAGCTGTCCAACTGTTTGGTTTAGTTTTATTCGTGACATAAATAGCGCCACTTGGCCAACTCGAAATTGTGGTTGTAACTGTGGCTCCAGCTCTAGCTTAAGCTCTAGCTTTGGCTTTGGCTCTCTGTGTGTTTGCCTCGTTGATTAACAAGTTGACCAAGTTGCGTCCTCAAGTGACGTTGATGCGTGGTTGTGCTCGTGCAAATGTGCAACATTTGGCATTTGGGGGCCCAGTTAGCTGCTCTGTCTGTCTGTCTTGATGTCTTGCTGTCGCTTGTTAATCAATTTAATTAGTAAAATAAACACATTCAGCAACATTCAGCAACAAAGCAGTTGCTTATTTATTTATTTACAGTGAAAGTTGCCACTTTTCTATTAATTTGTTTTCTATTTCGATTTGCCTTGGAATGCGCCACTCAAAAAGTTATAATTTGTAAAAAATTAACAAATTTGAGCTGATGTGCTACAAATACTTTTGCGCATTTAGATTTCAAAATTAACATAAAATTAAATTTTGTAATCTAGTCGAACTGGTGCAGCAAGTTCGTGTCTTAAGTCATTCGTTTTTAAATACCTTATCAAAGGCCATTTTAATTATGTTACAAAATGTCCAACGCCTTGAATGCTGTCGATCGTTATGGGTAGCTCTCGACAGATATGTTGACAGCAATTTGGTACAGCGAAGCTTCGATATAGTGTACAATAATCACTGCTAAGCGAATTTATGCGAATTTTCGGTTCTGGTTTGTTTTATTTATTTAATTTGAATGGCATTATGGAAAGTCACAGCAATCAACTTTCACAAGAATCAAGCCTAACGAGCTACACAAGTTTTTGTGTTAAGGTTTTTTTAATAGCCAAAAGCCAAAGCAATAACTAAAGCTAAAACAAATGCTATAGCTAAAGTTAAAGCTATAGTTATGGCTAGTCAAAGTCGAGGTCAGGGTTCAGGCGAGAGCGTTAAGCGTTTATTTGTTATTCGAGTACTTGTCGAGTTTATTGTCTGGTAAACTTGATCCCTAAACATTTGTTGCTGTTGTCTTTATTGCAGTTACTATAGACACAGCATAAACATTGCCTATAAGATCATATTTCATCAAGATGGCAAGCACACAACAATTGTGCTCATGAAATGATGGCCGTTTTGCCTCAGTGGTTTGTTGGTATTAGATGGCAGCCAGAGGAGACAACTGGAGTCTTGACTTAGGCCCCGCACTTGAGACTTGTCGCATCAACCTGTTTGTTATTGTTGTGTTATTGGGTGTTTAATTTGCTGAACTTGTTTGCTGAGTTTCATGGAGAGGAGCAGCGTTTAGTACAAATTGATTTGTGGCTCGTAAATTGTATTTATAAACATTAAATCATTGTTTAAAGCAGTTTTATTTTTCACATTGACACCGCTCACCTGTTGCCAACCACCTGTACACACCTGTTAAATTGATGGCCTGGCTAAAAACCCGTTTCGGGCCTTTTATGCTCATCATTCTGCAACTTTTGCCGCTTCTATTAATTTTTTACATATTAAAAAATGAAAAAAAATTCATTAACGGCATAAATGATGCGCCTTTTGTTTGGCGCATCCAAATGATTTGCATTAACTTTCGCAGATACAAAAAAAAAAAACAAAAAAAAACACACAAATAAGTATAAAAACAATAACAAATTTCGCTGAATAATTTTAATTTTAAATGGCGTTTTTCTGTGTCATTTTCAGCGAAATTTTGCGTGACTTTTATAAACTTTATTTGTGTTTCTTCTTTACTTTTCTATTTTGGTGTTTTGTTGACCCATACGTAAATGGGCCGTGCTTTGATTTATAATTTGACTTAGACATACTCAGTAATAGATTAACACGCGCCCAGCCGATTGACTGCCAGACCATTGCGTCATATCGCTGATGATATGTGCGGTTTACGGCATTTATTGTCAATTGCCAGACAAACCCTGATAATTGGGATGCAGCTGCTGTGCTGACATTGAAATAAATTGCCGAATGCGGCCAAAGCAATTGGCATAGCTATAAATGGCAAGCCACATGGCTATTAGATACCCTATATTGGGATTTGAAGTGCGAGCGAGGCAGTTAACTTTGTTTTCGATATACGCTACAACTACATGGGGAGTTGCTCATCTTTTAATGTGTGTGAAGTCTGACAATTACTTTTCATTTTAACATATTCCCTATAATTGATACAGTTTTAGCAAGGGAGATAAGTACATTATATTATAGGCATATATAATAATACTTTAAATAAATAAATTCACGAAACCCGAACTATTTATTTCCTTACATTATTATCAATATGTATAATAATAATTTAGATAAATAAATTGTCTAAAACGTAACTATTCATTTCCATAAACACACTGCTAAGTTGTGCAATGAGTTGATAAATAGGCGACATAATAATGTTAGCAAGATAATAATGCGCATGATAATACTTTAAATAAATAAGTTTACAAAATACAACACTTGTGCTTGGATAGTCTCTAAAAAGTCAACTATTTATTTCTATGAACACGTAGCAAATATGTGCAATATAAAATGAACTATGTTATAATCATAACAAAGTCTAGTTGCTTTAGCTTGCATAAGCCATATTATAATTTTAGAAAAAGAGTAAATGCATTATATATTCATGTAATTTAAATAAATAACTAAGAAAAACACATATCTCGCCTTTTGAAATGTTTCTAAAATTTCACCTTGAAAGCCTATGCATTTCTATAAACAACTCTGTGAACTTGTGTAATATTTAGTTCACTATATACATTACAAAGTCTAGCTTGAATGGGCGACAAATTCGAAAGGGTAATAGCCAAAGGTCACAGCTGTGTGAGCAGCGGGTGGAAGTGCTCTCAAAAATGACCCCAAACTGTTCAGACAACTGTCCGACAAAGATTTTTTTAGTTTCCAGCGGATATTACTGTGCGCTCGATAAGGTCAGGTTACTGTCTTGGCTGTGCGGGCACACTGTGACGCTAACCTTAAGGGGGAATTAAGACGAAACGAAAGACTTAGGCAACGAACTTGACGCATTAACATGGCCAAATAAAAATTTTGATTACACTCGTGTGCAATTGTTTCGCAAGCGGCAACGAATGACAAAACTCAACATTGGAATTGGAATGCGATATGTTAATCGAAGTTGTAGTCGTTGCGGCCACTTCCCTTGTCAGTCAGGCATAGACAAGTGCATGTACTTGTACTTGTATATCTATAGATTGTAAATCAGAGAATCGGAGAAGATGCGCAGTTAGTCAGATCGATGGATAAATCGAATATTACATGTTGTGTTTTGCCGTCGTTTATACACTCAATCTTGAAGAGTCAAGATGCGCTCCAAGGTTTTTATTCAACAACAACAGTCAACGAATACTACGTTAAATCTCTAATTGAGTATCAGCCACTCTCTGTATGTGTGTGTGTGTATGTGTGCGTCTGTGTGTGTATATTTCTAACCAGTTTGCTTTTAGCCGTTTTGCTTTTAGCCCCGCGCACCATTAGACAAATCTTTCCGACTGGTTTCGCTTAGTCGTGTTGTTGCTTGATTCTTCTTGATTTTTTATTGTCGTTTCGCTTATTGAAATTCCTTGTGGCATATTGTATAAGTATGTTAATAAAAATCTCTATAAATATAAGCAACGATTCATAATTCCGTTTGCTGCGTGTCTGTTCTGTGACTGTTCAATAGAATATAATAGAATACTTCTTGCACTCAGAGAGTTCGTTGTGTGGGTTCGATATTGAATCGGATCAGGGGCAGTTGTGTTGTGTTCGAACCATGTTCAGTTGCTGTTAGATGCATGCAGATGGCATCCGGTTTTGTTAGCTGTTTTGTGCTTTGCAGCTGGCTAAAAAGCCAGCGAATTGGCAATGCAGCCGAACCGCATTCCAGGCATGACTAACACAGACTTTAGCTGCTCCGAAGAGTTATTACCCTCAAGGTCATTTGTGTTAGCCGCATTTTCAGCTAGTGGCAAGTGACTTGCGGATTATGTGATATAGATTTGTTTTCAATTCGATTCGCTATTGTTGTTTGTTTTTAGCAATTTGTTAGCCCACTTTGTGCTATAGGCCGAAATCAATTTGATGTTGACTGACAAACAGCTCCGTCATTTCGGATTCTTAAAAGCCACCTTTCAAAACGCCAAGTGTAGATACAATCAAACCTTTTAACAGCTTTGGCTAAGCGGCTCAACATCTGAGAGAAGTATTTTTATAAGGTAAGGAAACCTACAATTAATTAACAGCAGATTCTTTGGCCCCAGACAAAAGTTCTTACAGCACGCAACAGTCAAAATACAACATACAAAATAATCTTCATTTGTTTAATGAAAGTCTTTAAGTGCGCACCTCTGAGTCAGTCTGTCGAAAACCTTTCCTAAGTGATTAATGATTTACAAGCAAATACACCAGGAATTTGTCGAATTGTTTTTTGTTTTGTTTGCTGTCGTTGTCGTTGGCCATTCTTTTGTTTTGTCTTGCGGTTGCCACCAATTCGAGCTCGAAAAGAATTGCTCTTTGATTTTAGAAATGATCTCATCTCAGCATTATCATCGTCATCATCATTGAGACAGCATCCCATACTTGTCCGGGACCGGGGATGATGATGATGATGATGATGAGTATGAGTATATTTTCGTGCCAATTGTGAATGCTAAATGATTATTGCAGGTTTCGCTTCTGATTCCCCAATACCTGAAGCAACAACTTGGCCAAATGCCAAAACACCTGAGCTCCCTGACAGTTCTTTTTTGCGTTTATTTATAGCTCTATGTGTGAGTGTGTGCTTCTCCTGACAACACAAAGAACAATAACTGACAAAAACAAAAACAAACAGAAAAAGAAGTAACAAAAAGAAACGTGAATTCCTTTGATGCTCACCTTCGATGCGGCAACTGCAACTGCAAAAGATATGCGATGTAGGCGGCGATAACTTACGAAAAACGAACAAAAATATATACGACGCGAAGCGCAATGTTCCAAAGGGTGCACTGAGGCTTCTCGACGTGGAAAGACTTTGCTGCGACTGCGATGAGACGACAGCTAATCAAAAGTTACGACACGCACGCGCTTGCAAGTTACGGTTAGGTAGTTGAAGTTGATGAGAGTAGATGGGTGAGAGACACAGAGACAGAGATAGAGAGGGGAGCACAACGCGCGCGAGGTGTAGCACACGATCAAAGTCACAACAAAAACAATGCAATCGCGGCACTTTTGAGCGTTAGTTTCAAATATACGAAAAATCTAAAGCAACGGAACGTTGCGCACTCCACAAAAGAAGATTGCACCCACACACTGTCGATGTGTTAATCAACTAAAATCGAATGCGCATTCAATGTACATTTCGATTGGCTGCATTTGTTTATTAATCAAATACTTTTTCGCCTGATTTATTGCAATGCAACGCGGCACAAGTCAAAAGTATTATTCGTACGTGCCTTGCACACAGACAGCGTCGGCAATAAAAAGCTCACACACTACAACTGTTGGACAGCACACGTCTGTTTCGAAGCACGACTTTTTCTAAACTGGCAGCTCTTGTTTCAAGCTGAGCTTGAGCTGCAGTGGCATCCACTGAGAGTGCGAGAATGAGAGAGCGAAAGCTATGTTAAAGCGTTGCCATATATTTTACATTTACAGCAGTTAATATATTTTCATTGATGGGGCAGCATTAACATTGAGCATATTTTAAATTCTAAAATAAACATTGAGATCCATAGCACGAAAATTGTCCATTATCCAATGGGAGACAATCTTATAATCACCACTAGGTATAGGTAGAACTTTAGTGAGTTTATGATTGAGATGACTAATGGGAAGCTTTTCCACAATAAAAAACCCACTCTGAAAAGAAATCAATTTGTTAATGAATGTTAATACTTAACAACTGCAATTACTTACATAAGGACATGAGTGATTTAAATTGGAATATGAACTAAAAAGACTAAAAAAGAAAAGCGCCACTTTATTTGCTGATTTAGGATTCCGAATTAATTTGCAAAGATCAACGGAGTAATTATAAAGAAATGGCTTATATCCACTTAAACGTTTCATGAAAGTCACGTGAGCCTAAAATATTACAAATATTTTACTTCTTAAGTATTTAACATTTTAGTGATATGTGTTAAATCGTACCCAAAATTTGTTTATAGGTTTCAACAGTTGTATCTTTAGGCTAGCGTATTTGTATGTGCGATTTATAGATTTCAAAAAACAAGTTTCGATTTTGCAAAATTCATCAGAAACGTTGCATTCTATATTTGTGAATTCAAAAACGCTGTTTACCTAGGAGCAATAATTAGATATCACTTAATAAATTTTGAACTTATTTTAATACTTACTTGAGTTGAGATATAACATATAATTATGATATTTAATACGATCCCGAAAGCTCCATTAAGATTTGCCATTGTGTCGCGTTCAACTTGGTAACTCGATATGAATTTATTATTATGATATTTTGTTATTTGGTATTTTATTGCGGATAATTATTGAAGCAGAACATGATATAGAAGATTGTCGTCCATTTCAAATAAATCGGTTGATGAGTATATTGACATTTTGACGAGTTAGGTCAGTTCTTAATTAGATTTATTTGTGTATATTTACTTTAACAAAACAAAATAAAGTGATGATATTATATATCTATATTTATTTAAATATCCAATCGATATTTCTTTGATTATTTCACGGTGCTGCATCCAAGTTTATTTGTTTTTAATTGAGATTTAATTGACTATATTATTAAAATACAAATGCTATTTATTATATTTAAATTATAAGAATCCGGCTATTATGCAATATGAATATGAATAATACAAAATTCCAACTTATAACATATCTAATTTGGCGATAGATTAGAATATCTTAAAATAAATCATGATCTTAGTTCTTTTAATATCCTTTATAATCATATAAGTTGTAATGCGATAGTCTCCTTCTGGAAGTGGTAGAAGTTCCGTTAGCTTGTAATTCAGAAAACTGATTGTCACTTTATCCACAATTATATCGCCCTATATAGATAAATTATTTTAAATTTGGACTAAAATTTAAATAGGTGTGATACTTACAGTGTAAGGGCAAGTATGGTTAACATTAGTATATGGTTTAATAAGACTGTAGAAAAAGGTTTC
Source organism: Drosophila albomicans (assembly GCF_009650485.2). Lineage (NCBI taxonomy): Eukaryota > Metazoa > Arthropoda > Insecta > Diptera > Drosophilidae > Drosophila > Drosophila albomicans. The sequence goes on along the minus strand of NC_047629.2, from coordinate 20,160,136 downwards.
AACTTTATTTCCTGGATTGGGATTTCGCATGAAGCGACAAAAATCAAAGGAAAAGTCGTAAAGAAATGGCTTATAACCATTCAAGCGTTTCTCGACTGCTACTGTTATCTGAAATAATAAAAATATATATTTAATTACAGATTCGTAGCTGGTATATATTTTGTGTTTTATAAATACAACTATGTTGTTGAGAAGTATCTCAGATGTTGAGTATTTCATTGAAGCGTACTTATAGGTACGATTTACAGACTTTAGATAACAATACTCGAATTTGCCAAACTCTTTATCCGTTGCAATGCATTCCATATTTGTAAATTCAAACTTCGAATATATCTGAAAACAAAAACATAAAAAATTAAATTATTTTTATTTATTTTAATATTAATATTTACATTTGTTATGTATCCTAGTATAAGGATTAACACAGTTAATATTTTAATGTGGAGTGAACTGCTGCCACCCATTATGTCACCGTGATCCGTGCTTGATTCAAATTGATGCGCTCAAAACTATTGCGAACTCTGTATTGCGAATATTTATTGAAGCATAACTTAGTATAGATTCAGATTGTCAACTATTAAAGTTGAATTAGATAGTAAAAATCTATATTTACCGTTAGGGCTGTGAGTTAATAGTTGAATCAGTTAGTAAACAATTCAACATTCGATTGCTATGTGTATTGTTTTGAGATTTTTATACATTACAGATGGAGAAAATTGATTTATTGATTCGGTTGCTATAAGTAAATATTACAATAGATTAGAATAACTTAAAATAAATCATGATCTTAGTTCTTTTAATATCCTTTATAATCATGTACGTTGTAATGCGATAGTCTCCATCAGGAAAATGTAGAAGTTCCGTTAATTTGTAGCTCAGAAAACTGATTGGCACCTTATCCACAATTATATCACCCTATTCAGATTAAATATTATAAATTGTGACTTCCATTAAGATGCTTTCAATACTCACAGTGTACGCGCAAGAATGGTTAATATTAGTATATGGTTTAATAAGGCTGTAGAAGAAATTTGCTACCTTATTTCCTGGATTGGGATTTCTTATGTAGCGACAGAAATCCACGGAAATGTTGTACAGAAATGGTTTATACCCATTCAAGCGTTTCTCGACTGTTAATGCGATCTGAAATAATAACGAAACACTAGCAGATCTTTTGGTGGAATAAATTATACAATTTTTACGTACAAGTAAGTTTTTGGGAAGTATCTCAGATGTTGAGTATTTCATTGAAGCGTACTTATAGGTACGATTCTTAGACTTTAGATAACAATAATCGAATTTTCCGTATTCCTTATCTGTTGCAATGCATTCCATGTTAGTGAATTCAAATTTCGTATATATCTAAAAACATAAACAAATTAGACACCCTTTTAATTTAAAAAAAAATGTATATATTTACATTAGTTATGAATCCCAAAATAAGGATTAGCACAATTATTATTTTAGTATCGAGTTGACGACTACCATCCATTATGTCACCATGTAGTGTACTTGATTGAAATTGTTGCACTAAAAACTATTTCGAACTCTATGGATAATTATTGAAGCACAACATAAAATACATAGATGAAGATTATCGTCCAATTAGACAAAATTGGAAAATGTGTATATTGATAATTCTATGTAATGGTTTGTGAATAAGTGTATGAAGTTTGTATGTATGTACATATGTGCATTTATCACAGTTCGATTAAATGATAAAGAATCGTTAACTATAGTATTATGATACACAAAAATTTCAACCTCGTAGTATAAATCTCTTGGTCTGTGAGTTGATAGTTTATTCAATGAAGCAGACAGACAAGGAATTATTTTAATAGTTGGACAATATTGCGGGTGTCACATTGATTTCAAATATATTGATAAATAATCTTGTAATAATCAGATAACAAGTTAAAAAGTTAATCATTAAAATATCCTAAAATAGGTATTGACGTAAGCTCTTTTAATGCCACTGACCACCGCGATGCCTTGAACGCGATAGTCTCCCTCAGGAAGCGGTAAGATTTTTGTTAATTTGTAGTCGAGAAAGCTGATCGGTAGTTTATCCACAAGTAAAAACTCCTATTAAAATTAAATTCGTAATTATTAATTTTAAGTGATTCTCCAATACTTACGCTGTATGGGCAAGTGTGGTTAACATTAGTATAAGGTTGAACAAGGCTTAAAAAGAAAGTTTCTACCTTATTTCCTGAATTGGGATTTCTCATGAAGCGACAATAATCAAAAGAAATGTTGTAAAGAAATGGTTTATAGCCATTCAAGCGTTTCATGAGTTCAATTTTTAACTGAAATGGTGTAAAGAACACGTAGTTAGCAAGTTGCTTGCAGACAGTAAAAATAAATAAGATTGATATATACAACGATGTTATTGATGGGAACTTGAAGGGGCAAATATTTCGCTGATGCGTATTTATAAGTACGATTAACGGACTTTAGATAACAATAGTCGAATATACCGAACGCCTTATCTATTGCAACACATTCCAAGTTGGTAAATTCAAATCGAGCGTAAATCTAAAAAAATTGTATTAAAATAAGTATTTGAATTAATTTATTTAAATATGTATTTACTTGAGTTGTATGTCCAAATGTAAGACCTATTCCAAATATTATTTGGGTGTATAATTTAATGCAGGAACCCATTTTGCTAATGTGCTGTTGTGTTGTAGATTGATTCCGTAAAAATATATAAAATGCAATATTGTTTTGGCATAGGCGATATTGTCTAAATGTTTTATAATGATGATTACGTATACGTTTAAATCGGTTTACCCAAATCAGATTTCATGGTGATGTTTAATCAGGAATTCCCTCCTCTTATATTGATGGACTGATGATAGCCTCACTCAAAATACATTTGCTAATCTACATAATTAAGTTATAAAAGATGCTAATTGAATTAAGATGTACATATTTATGATCTACATACATACATACATACTAGAAAGGCAATAATGATTTACATTAATTTTTAAAGTTTAAGTTTAAGCATATTTATTTACAAAATGTATATTTTGCAGAATTCATTGTATAATAAAACGATTAGTGAAACTATTTTGGATCTCTCCCTCATTCACTCGGCCCAAACAATGGTCTCTATCCATTCTGTGTAGAGATGTACTTTGGTATAGACACTAGGCAGACCTTGTTTACCACAAATACGACCATAAGAGGTAACCCCTAGGAGTATTTTCAGGCAATTATAATTCGGATGCTGGACAAAGATTGGTCCACCTGAGTCGCCGTTGCAGGTGTCCCCATTGCCGTTGATTGAACCTGCACAGAACTGTGTACGCCTATCTATCTCGAGATCTAGTCGCGAGATACACAGATCATCGTCGAAGCGATCAAGTGTGACCTTGCGTAAGTGAGATGACTTGCTACCGGTGTTTTTGGTGAATCCCCAACCGGCAGCAGTAAGCTGTAGATTATCATTTCCACTACTCGGTGGCAAACAAGCGGGCGCAACATATTCATTGATGGTTGCATTCTTATCGAGTTCAATAATCGCAATGTCGTGCTTATAAGCGCCATCTTCATCATCATCATAGGAAGGATGCACCACATAGTTTACAATACCAAAGTCCTGCGGCTGCGCATCATCGGTAGTGCTGTTGTAATCCAATTCACCAAGACGCACCACAAACTTGGGTGAATCAAAATTGGGATCCAAACGCTGCTCCTTCTTTTCATTTGTCACCAGACAGTGAGCTGCTGTTACCACGAATCTGGGATGTATCAACGTACCTCCACAATCCCAGCTAACTTCGGTTTTGTTGCGCTCCTTGCTGCCCACTAATGCCATAAACGGAAACTCACGAGCCTCGGCCTTAGTACCGCCAATAATAAAAGGTACATTGCGGCAAGTGGGTCTCATTTCGTTGAAGCGCTTGCACTCTACGAATAATAAGGATTAGTAGCTGCAATGCAATCGCTTTTCACTCACGTTTCTCATACGGCCGCGTCTCATCCACCATCAAACGTTGCTGCACATTCAGCGGCAAGGGGCAACAGACGATGTCTTCGAACTCATTGCAGTACTTGACATTCGCACCAATTAGATGTTGGTTGTAGAAGATGTCTGGACACTCTGTGTCCGTCAATTCCTTGCACTCACCGGTTCCTCGGTCGCACAGTTCACTCGTTATGCTCCTTGGCATAAGAAAAATCAATAGAATAGCTGAGTAAAGCGCGTGCATCTCGAGCAGTATCGTCAGCACAACTGAGAGACACGAGGTGAACTGGCGTGCATAGCTCAAACCGGATTGAGAACATCGAGTAGTTCCGGACTAAGCTAATTAAGAATTACATATACGTTTACGTTTGTTTGTGAATTCTAGACTGCATTTATACACTAATAAATACTAATACAAATACATAGAACTAAACTTAAGCTAGGTGTAAAAGTGGTAGTTTGTCTAGTTGTGACGCATGCCCATATTTTGCATATGTTGTTGCTGCTGCTGTTGTTGTTGTTGCTGTTGTTGCATGTGCTGCAAGTACATTTGTTGCTGAGCATTGCCCCCGCTGCCCAGCGGCACGCTTGTCGTTGTTGCATTCCCTGACCCAGCACCTGTTGTTTGCTGCTGTTGTTGTACCTGTTGCTGCTGCTGTTGTTGTTGCTGTTGCTGCACTTGTTGCAGTGGCGAGCGTGTCATTTGATTTGCATTCGTTGTCGCATTGGCATTGGCATTCGCATTGCCATCAGTACTATAATTATTAAAGAAATATGTAAAAATACTACTCCGAATATTTCATAAAATTGTTTTATTTACGGCTCACCCCTTTTCGGTATGTATATCCTCTAGATTCAGATGGGTTATAAAGCGTAGACGCATTTGGAGCAGAGGTCGGAGTCTCTTGATAATCGCCTCTGATTCATTCTTAATAATATTGCCCACATGTATGTACTTTATGTGATAGCTGCACAGGAATAAAATGTAACCAATATTATTAATTTCGTAAAATGTTCTATACAATAGACTTACAGAAAGTCGCAGATTTGATCCATATACTCGAGTGGTTTCGGCCCATGCTGTTTGTCCACAGTCTCGAGCATTTCGTATAGGAATATGGCAATGCCTGCCACAGCATTCGGTTTTTCTTGTTCAATGCGTTGCAGGAAAGGTCCAAAGACGTGGCAAAGGTAGAGTAATTGTTGTTCGGTGCGCACACACGGCTTCAGCTTTTCCTTAATATACAGTGTCATCGTGGCCAGCTTGAAGGCGCCCATGTGATGGAAGACAGAATGTGCCACTGCCAGCACAACGGCATAGCTCTTCTCCAGCATTGCCTCACGCACAGTCTTAAAATTGAATAATTCAAAGGCATTGAAGCGGTACGTCCAGTTGAGCATATTGGGTGTATTGAGCATGTCTTGTAGGCGATCGTAGATGGCACTCCAGTAGGGTTCTGGTAAAGCGGCCAGCACAATGCCCACTGCATTGATGTAACTATGGATCTCCTTTTGAGGAATCACCGCATAACCATTGACTATCACATCGATGATGTTGCCTGCGACCACTGAAGGTGCCAAAGGCAAGCCCAGCAGCTCAACGCAGGTAACATAGAGCGCATGAGTTGGGGCATTGGGGAACTCATTGAAACGCCAGTCCGTTGTGTAGAAGACGTTCTTTCCGCTTATGGCTAAAGAGAGAATGAATTAGAGAACAACTATAGCAACGTATTGCAGAGTTTACTCACTGTCCGCCAAACGTCTAATGAGATTCATGTAGTAGCTTAATTCGGGGGTCCACAAGGTATCCTGGCTTTGCAAATATACTTTATAGGGCTCACTTACGCTCCAGTTAGCAGGACGGATTTCACTGAAGGCGCTAGTTATAATGCTGACTAGCTTCTTCTTTAGCGGCAAGCGATCGCGAAGAATACGTTCATAATAATGTAAGGTATTGTACAAATAAGTTATAGGACGATCTGAGAAATAAAATGAATTTAATAAAATGAATTACGAAGCAATATATAAATCACTTACCATGAAATTTGTAAAGTATATTTAAGTGATCCAGAATGATGCCAAGAATTTGATGCACATTCGGTATTGTCAGTTCAATAAAACGATGCACAACCACATCGAGGACAGGTAGAAAACGTAGACAAACATTACTAAAATAAACGGGCAGTGGAATTTGTGACGCAGATTCATCGGGAGCGAATTTCTCTGGGTAATTCTGATGGAATGACAGATGCTTCTCATGCCTAAAAAAAAAAGATACCACAATTAGATATGATTAAAACATGTTTCTAAAGCGTTGCTAACCAATTGTTTTGCTTCCAGTGATCGGGATTGTTGTCCTTACAGAACTCTAGCACACGATTCCGCAGCTCAGACGCTTTCAATAGCAGTAATTGGATAATGATTAAGCAAACTTGTGCCTCGTTACCCTCATGACTGCGCAAGGCAAGGCAGAGGACCAAGCGATCAATTGTTACCACATTGAACTTCCAGATCATGTTATTAATGGTATCCACGCACTTGTGGACAAAGTCTCGTCCATCTGAGTAGCTGGCCACTTCAGCGACCAAATAATCGCAGAATTTGCGCAAGTGCGTGGACAAAGCACGTGCGCTGATCCCTTCCAGAATTCTATAAGCAAATATCAATTTAAAGTCAATTTGAATTATAAGATTTATCCACAAATAACTTACTTGTATGCCACGGGACTAATGCTCTCTGTCTCCCAAATGATTTTGAAGAGCAGACACAGAAATAGTGGATTTGTATTGGGTCTGATAAAGTGAGCAATTATATCGTTTTCATTGGACATCGATGTCCAATTGCGATACTCTTCCTCCACGGATTTCTTCAGCTGTTGTTTATTCTCTGCCAGATGATTATTCTGTGTGAAATACTCGCTGAGTGCTGGCGGGAAGCAATTTAACGATTGAACTGGCCACGAATGCGGCGTATGTTGCATGATATTGCCCAAGAAATCCTTGCACCAGCCAGCCAATTCATCGCCTCCGCCATGCACATGCATTGAACGTGCTAATGTTAGGATAAGTAGACGATTCAGCTCCTCGCTCTCATTGGAGGCCACAGTGCCGGGCGATTTGTCATTCATGTAACGCGAAAATTGCGATTGAAATTCTGCGGAACCAATACTGGTAATCAGGCGCAATGCTGTCGATTCGAAGCTGCAAGATTTAAATTATTAGCTGGGTCGATCGACTCGATAGCAAAACTTACCAAAGATTAAGCTGCATTTTGTTGGTTTGTGGCACGGAGGAGAGAGAATAGAGCAGCGACAAGAGCTGGACGCGATAATGAGTGGGCACATGATGTAGTCTATAGGAAAACATTTCCATCAAAGTGTGCAGCATGGCCCAAGCATGATTCTTAAACACCGTTGGCAGCAATTGAGCTACAAATCAAGAGCACATAAAATAAATGTACAATGGAAATCTTAACTAAACTCACTCAGAAAACCTTTGATGCCCAGCGATTCGATCTCTGTGTAGACCAATAATCGTGCGTAAGTTTCAATTAAAGCAGGTGCTGGCACCATTGTCTTGCTCTGCGCCTGCTTTAGCATTTGTGTGACAAAACTGTGGATTAGAGACATCTTGCTGTGCACAGTCAGACTGTCGAGCACTGCCACGGAATAGGTAACAGCTGGAATTGGAGTACCATTAGCTGTCTTGGCATTGCCATTCATGGCATCCAATAATATATTCATGTGGCGTGCGAAATACTCTTGATTCGTGGAGTAGGCATTGCAGATGAGAATAATGCGAAAATCGTTGCCCAGTGTGGCGTTCATCATGTTATTTGGGGCCACCAGATGTTGAAGAAAGCTGAAGGAAAGCAATATTACCCAGAGACTCTTTCAGAAACAAAATGTATAAACTTACTCGTGATGATTCTTCAGGGCAATGGGCAGTGGACGTGTTATGTTCATGTTCTCCACACGAGCCTTTTTCATCAAGTGAATCCAGATGCAAATTGGCGCCATGTGACGCACCATGGAAGACTTATTGTAGTCGGGTAGCTTCAGTGGCTCTTGCTCGGGATACAGCAGATCAAATAGGCGAAATACTGGCAAAAAGTTGGTTATCTAAAAACAAAGTAGTTTTAGTGAGTTGGTCTTGTAGTATGTTAGCTGACTTACTGGATTCTTTTGAATGCTGCCCGAGATGAACTGGAGAAGTATCCACATGAGTTGGTCGCGGCCCTTGCGAAGCTCCAGTTTAGACAGCTACAATATAATATGAAATATTAGTAAAGAAACGGTGATTTTTAAATTAGGCTATTCTACCTTCTCGTGCAGTGCGAGCACAATGTGCATAAAGCTGACGAACTGGAACAGCACAAAGTATATCAATTGCGAAGACAAATGTAGCCACACCCATTCATTGGGCGTGATTTGCTCGTCGGAAGCATTAAAGCCACTGCCCGCAGTGGCATCATTTGATTCAGTCATTTCCATAGCGTGTATTATCAGATTGACTAGCTGCTCCTCCAGTGCATTGTAACGTTGCTTCTGATGCTTCTGTAAATTTAGCATAACGGAAACCATTTCACGAGAATATGGCTGCTCCAACACGTAACGTAACAGCGGGGTCTGATCCTCTAGCAACTCTGGTTCATATGGTAGGCTGCCTTTGAAGTTGAACTTTAATGTGCTGTGATCTAGACGCCACGAGTTCATCAAATGATCCGCATAGCCAAAGTGCTCCACAATGGGTAGCATATTTGCATGTCCAATAATCGACACCATTTGTGCTGTGGTGCGAAATTCCTCCACAAAGTCTGTCATCACCTTGTTGAGTTTCCAGTGATAGGGAAATGGTCGCATTATCTCGTTAGCTATGAAGTAAGCAGGCAACAGGCAATTGTTTCGATCGAAAATGAAGCGTAAGATCTCTTCGACTGCCATCAGCTGTGGCAGGTATGTGACATTGACGTTGAGTGGAAACCATTGTGCCTTGTCGCGACAAGCCTTCATAATCTCACGTACACCCTTGTAGTCTACCTGGGCAATAACCTTCTTAATGAGGCGAAAACTCTCAATCCAAAATGTTCTACGCTCATAGTCGAGTTTCTCACAGAACAGCACTTTATCGCAAAGCATTCTGGAAGATGAAAATATTAGAATTTATACTTAATCTACGTCCACGTTTACTTACCTTGCTGTGATGAGGTGTGCATCCACTAGTTTCGGCAGAGCCCCCATTAGCACCTGCATATGATAGCTGGGGGCTTCTGCAGCGCGTAGTAAATACGCTCGAAGCACTTGTTCGCGATTCTCAACATTGGCAAATGTAGTAACTACAGCAAAATTACATTTAATGCCAAATCAAACGCATTTTAGTTGTGTACTTACCCAAATTATTGGTAAAATTGCTTGCTTTGTCGTCCTCCGGTTTGAAAACAATGACGCTAACAAACGCCTCGTCGATAGAGTCCACTTTCTGTTTGAATTAGCTGGTTGTGTTACAAAATTTTATTTGCTACTGCACTGATGCTTACCAAAAAATCATTAACAGAATCAATAATTTGCGTATCCATATTGTTTATTTATTTATTTTGCATTTTCAGAGCATAAACAAATTTTCACTACAAGCTGCCGGCTGGCTGGTTGACGAACAACTAAAATATCGTTTGAAATGTAATCGATAACCTGGTGTTTGGTATTTTCGATAGCGACACATCGACACTATTGTGACTTGATACACAGCTGACATTACAAAAGTGTGACCATTCGTGGAGTATGTAAACATTGAAAGCTTATTGTAATCTGGTCACGCTGCTAGTTCGCCCATCAGGCGGTTTATTTTGTTGATAAGAAAAAGTTGTGGAGTAGCATTATAATAATGAAAAAAGTGCTGGTAACGGGCGGAACAGGCCTTGTGGGCAAAGCCCTTGAGGCTATTATCAAAGAGGAACACCCCAGCGACGAGGAATGGTACTTTGCCGGCTCCAAAGATGCGGATCTAACGTGAGTTGCACGATCTTTTTATGACACAGCAAACTGTATGCGGAATGTAAACAATTTAGGAATCTGGCTGCCACGCAGACACTGTTCGATAAAGTGCAACCAACGCATGTGATACACTTAGCAGCTATGGTCGGTGGACTGTTTCACAATATGAACAACAATCTGGATTTCTTGGTAAGTCATCAATTTAGTGCTATCAAGTTTCAAGTAAATACAATGAAATTGCAGCGCAATAATTTGCTGATAAACGATAATGTTTTGCAAACCGCACACACCAAAGGCTGCACCAAGGTTGTCTCCTGCCTGTCCACCTGTATATTTCCCGACAAGACCAGCTATCCCATCGACGAAACGATGGTGCATAATGGTCCACCCCATCCATCCAACTACGGTTATTCGTATGCCAAGCGTCTGATAGACATACAGAATCATGCCTATCATGATAAACATGGGCATTTGTATACGTCGGTGATACCTTGCAACATATTTGGGCCACATGACAACTATAAGCCCGAGGTTAGCCATGTTATACCGGGCATGATTCATCGCATGCACAAGCTGCGTACCGAGCAGCCGGAAATCGAGGAGAGCGATAAGATCTTTACAGTGTATGGTAGTGGGAAACCGTTGCGTCAGTTTATCTACTCACTGGACTTGGCCAAGCTGATGATTTGGGTGCTGCGCAGCTACAACAGTGTGGAGCCCATTGTGCTCAGCGTTGACGAGTCGTCGGAGGTTACCATCTACGAGGTGGCTGAGGCTATAGCCAAGGCGTTTAACTTTAAGGTAGGCCAAAACGTACATGTGTGAGAGCTGTGACTATGTTAATTGTAATCGCGTTGCAGGGTAAACTCGTCTGTGATACGAGCAAGGCTGATGGACAGTACAAGAAGACGGCATCTAATGCCAAATTGCGAAGCTTATTACCCGATTTTCAGTTTACCGACTTTAAGCAGGCCATTGATGCCTCTGTTAGATGGTATATAGACAACTATGAGCTGGCCAGAAACTGATGACACACACACTCACACAAAAGAAAAGACAAATATACAAATACATATATATTCTAAATAATTTCTCTTTATTTAAAAATTAAATAAGAAGCTAAATTTAGATGCATAGACACTTTATACAACATGTTTAACATATACATATTTTATATATATTTACGATTTAGAGATTTACGATATAGGAAAAAGCTTTGTTTTTGTTTTTAAATAACTGTAAATCTCGGGATCGATTCAGGGATACGGTGTGTGGGTGTGGGTGTTTGTGAAGGGTGCACGGCTAAGGGGGAGATTCTTAAGCCTAGGTACGAGTAGTAAGTAAATGTAGTAGAAAAAATCGACAAAAAATTCTATACTTTTATAATCTCAATTTCTTATATGTGGGGGGATATTTTCGGGTATTCTGGATTTGTTGTTATTGTTGTCGTTCATCCGTGTATTATTGGCATTTTATATCGAGGCTTGTCCGTAGAAACTAAGACTTAAAATTAAATATTTTACAACTTTGCTGGACTTCAGTGAGCATTCGAAATACAACAGTGGAAAATTGTTGACGCTTATTTGAACTACATTATTACGATATTTATAGAAACAAAAAATAGAATTGAAATTTGCTGGCAGTTGGCAAACAAAATAAACAAGTGTGAAGTGAGAGAAGTCTAAACGGGGGCAGAGCTTGTTTTTGAATAAATTAGAAAGTGGGGACTGTCAATGATTATGATCATAGTTTATATAGTATTTTATGTGCGTGAAGTGTGTTGGTAGTGTGTGTGCGAGTGTGGTAGTATGTGTTTAGGTGGTTGTGGTGGGGTGGGGTTTGGTGGTGGAAGACTTTTCAACAGCAGTGTGCAAAAGTTGGCTAAATTAAAAATAGTTCAACTAATAAAAACGTGTGCGCAACAGTTGAGCTGTCGCTTCATGGATTTCCGCAGCGTCATTCTTTCGTTCATCCTAATCTTCATTGTCTGCTTATTACGTTGGTTACGCTCTAGAAACGCTTGAGCAGCAGCGGCTTGCTGCGATCGGCAAACTGTTGGTTAATCCATTTGATATCGGGCTTGGAGAAGCGCACTGATTGATTCTCGCCGCAGTTGGACTCTGCACTGTAGATGCCCTTGAGCTTCACATTGGAACCGCTGCCGCAAGCCAACGCGCTGCCCACATCAAATTCGCAGGCATCGAACTTGGTGGCGCTGCAGACTCCAGTTCCATCAGCTCCACAATTGCTACGCGCCTGCGTCGACGTCTCAGTCACATGCATGATGGCGCCCTCCTCATGGACTGCAAAGAAAAGTGGGATTACTTTGACATCTATTTGGATATATATCATATATTCTAAGCACTTACTTGACAGCGCCTGCTTGCCCCAGCCGGTGGTGACACAGTGCTCAGATGCTCCTGGATCCTCGTCGCTGATGCAAATGGGCTGCACATGGGTGGCGAACTCGAAACGTTTGTCCAGACGGATGATGGCCATGTCATTGGAGTTGCTCGATGGATCGTATGAGGGATGCACCTCGATGGTCTTGGCACCCGACAGCTGGAAGGGCAAAGGTTCATTGGTACTGCCCAACTCCCATTCGCCGGCCTTGATGCGCACATCGTTAACTGGCACTCTAAAGACAAAAGACAACTTAGCAAACTTCAATCTCTATGATATTGTTAACTTACCCTTGCACACAGCTGGCGGAAGTCAGCACGAATTCATCGCCAATGATGGCACCGCCGCAGAGCAGCGACTTGCTCGACTCACGCAGAATCATTGCTTGCCAAGGGATCTCAGCAAAGTTGGCATCAATGTCCTTCACACCCGTGGGCTTGGTGCTGCAAGGGAGAGTTGAAAGATTAAACTTTAAGTATAAGGATCAATTAGAGACCTTCTACTTACCGCCTGTTGCGTGTGGCACAGACTCCAGCGAGATTGACGGGCCAGGGATCAACATAGTTGGGATCGCGACAGCACTTGCCGGGAGCACCGCTCTCAGGCACCAGACAATCGGTGAGTGGCACACGGAACGCTGCCTCCATGGCGCTCAGCTGCAGGGGCGTCTCGCTCAGCACACCGATGGCATTGCAATAGTTCTCCGGGGTGCAGACCAAAGCGGAAGCGCACTTGGCAAAATGTTTGGGAACCTCTACAGCCTGGGGAGTGGGGAAGATCTGGGGCGACAGTTGATCCTCGCCGCGATAGACAGGCTTCTCATTCGAGGGCTGTGGCACACGGTCGGGCTCGTAGCGTGGTGGCTGCGTGGGACGTGGCTCGCGATGGGGAATCTCGTTAGAGGACACTGGAGGCAAATACTCGTTGGTGGGGCGACGTGTGGGCAGCGTGGGCTGTGGACGGTAGACGGGCTGAGTGGGCGCTGGCTGCGTTGGCTGTGGGCGGTAGGGTGGCTGTGTGGTCTGTGGGCGTGGCGGCAGAGTGGCGCGCGTCTGCGTCGGCTGTGGCTGATAGGTGGGACGACGTGTGGTCTGGGGTGGCAGATAATCGACCGAAGGGCGACGTGTGGTTGTTGGTGGCAGATACTCGTTGGTGGGGCGGGGAGCGGGCGCTGCTGTGGTGGGTTGTGGACGGTAGGCGGGCTGGGTGGTGCGCACGGCGGGCACGGTGGGGTTGGTGGGCAGCGGGAAGGTCTTGTCGGGCAGGTTGAAGATGTAGCCATCCTCGGTCAGCGTGGTCGATGGCATGCGGCAGCAGACCTCAGGGGCATAGCAGCGATTGGACTGTAAGAGAAAGAGAGAGAGATAGAGAGATCAGGTTAGTGCATCGATTTTGCACACAAATTAACAGCACTTGCACCACACACAACACAATACAGCACAGCACAGCGAAGCGAAGCAAAGTCGTGTTGCTGCAGTTAATGTCCGTGAGGCAGCGCATCAAATTACAGCTTGACTTGCGGCATGCTACCCGCTCATTAAACTCGCCAATGTGGCCTGTCAGTTGCTGCCTCACTCTTCTTTTTTTTTTAGCACCTATTTATTGCATGCTTCTTCATGCTGCAATCGCACAGCATTTGGAAATGTTGCATGCTGCGCCAAGTTTGTCGCCTCAGTCTTTTGTTTAATGGCAACACCTACTCACACTCATAGACCCACACTCCACACTCGATGTGTCTATTAATTTGCGTATTTATATGCCAACATCTATCTTCACAATTATGACAAACGGAAAACAATTCCAAGTCACACATCGCCGTGGGTGCGTGACAAACAAAAAAGCAAAATAAGCATAAATGATGACTAAATAAATTTTGCCGAATTTCATTTATGAAAATCCATACGAAAAGCTGCATAAATAATGTCTAGACACATTTATAGAATTAATATATATTCATCTACACATTTATATACTATATGTGTGAGCATTAACAGGTTTGTTCAACGGGCAATTAGTCAGTTGGCAAATCAAAGTGCCGCTATATCAAAATTATAGAAATTAATAAGCAAACATAATAATAGAAAATGTTTTGTTAGCGCTTGGCTGATGCTCAAATACCCTTCTGACTTAGTCATGGCGGCTTTTTTGGATTAAGTAATAGAATTATAATTATTATAGTCGATTCGCAGACAGGTTTGCTTACGAAATTAAATATATATTTGAGTTTAATGGGCTTTTAAGAGCGTAGCTGTATCATTCGTAGAATTAACTAAACATTCCTTAAATTGTTTACAATATTTCCGTCAACATTTTAATTATATGTGTTTTCTAAACTACGAATGCCCAATTAATGCGTTTTACTCTATACTATAAGTCACAGTTGATTTATGCAAGTTAAATTAGATTCAATAAAAATGCTTCTATAATGAGTTTGTTTTCAGAATTGAAATAATACAAATTTTAGATATTCAATTCTTAAACAAATTTGTAGAATTTATAATATGCTTTGATTTGAATTGAAAGAATGTATATTCTATATATTCAATTATAAAGAAAATTATACAATTTTTATAAATAGCTTATTTAGAATCAAAAGAATAGAAAAATATTGTAGAATTTTTATATGTTTTGATTTGATAAAAATCTTGTCAGCAATGGATAATTTAAATTTATTTTAATTTATTATGTAGATCCCGCTAAAAGATGCTGACAATTGTTTAACTAATTATTATATATTTCGGGTACAGTTTTACAATGTTTCTATTATTGAAAATTATCCATCATCTTGTACTCAACGCATTCTTTTTTTTTAAGACTAAAATCTGAAAGGAAATCTATGCGGTATTATGAGGCCAAGTTTCGCAAAGTTTTGTGAGTTGGTCTTGATTTTGATGCACTCTAAGTAACACCTCTGAAAGATGCAATTTATCTGCAGTTTTTATCCGTGCAGCATGTAATTTAGTTGTGTTTTTTTGTAGCCATCACATTTGCATATGGGCAATAAAGTTTGTTGTAGAATCTGAATGCTTACGCAATCGTAATGTTTACTCAGCAGCAGCAGCAGCAACAACACCCACGACAAAAGAATTGAGAGAATCGCAATGCGAATTCAGAAGAAGAAATAACGCAAATGAAAATGAAAATGAGCAAACGAAAATGAAAACGAAGACAAATTGAAACCGATCCCAGGCGGTGGCTTGCTGAGGCTCTTCACACGGCCGAGTTGTCAACGAGCGCGACCTTCTGTTTTATTGTTTCGCGCAATTTGTAACTCATAATTCAAGAGGCAGCCGACAGACGAGAGAAGAGAGAAGACAGCAAACAGCAGCAGACGGCAGCAGCTGATCTTGCTACTGCGGGGCGTGTTAAGTGTTGTTGCTGGGAACCGTGCAACAACAGCAAATAATGTGCACATTTGTCAAAAATTAAGCGAAAAGCGAATGCGACATCTGGCGAGATTTGCCTGACCTGACAAATTAATAATTATAATTAAATGGCGAATGTGCTTCCGTTCCAAGGCAACAACAACAACAATTGCGACTTGTGGTTGTCCTTCCGCGCTAGCAGTTCTTCCCTCTTAATTTCTTATCATTATCATTAGCCTGACCCTCTGGCATAATTTTCATCAATTAAGGCGCTAATCAAATGTTATCTTAATGTAGACATCATTCACTGCACATTGATCGAGAGGCGCACGCATTAAATTTTATGTAATACATGTTATCATTAAGTCTGCCACAGCAACAACAACAACTGGTCATATATATATTGTTTTTTTTTTATTATGCTTTTGTTGCCGATCAATGACAAGTCTGTAGCAGCCAGCAGCCCTCCACCTGATGCGCTCTCCTCCTCTGTCCCTGTCTCTGCCTTTGCTTATGATCAATCATTTTGCAGCAGCCAGATAACAACAGCGACAACAACAACAGCAACAACAATGACAACGACAACAACAGCGACTGCTTGTACAGGCGACAGCTAAAATATGTAATCGCCAGCAACAACAATGACGCCAAAATGCTTTTAATAAATTTTGTTGGCCATACAACTTGTACGTTGTCCACGATTGTTGCTGTTGTTGTTGTTGTTGCGGCTTGTTTTCTGTGTACGCTGCAATTTGTTAATAATGTTGCAATTACAATAAGTATATGAAATTTTATGAAATTTATTTTAATGTCATTGCTAAGCATCGGACAGCGAGCCCAGCTCAGCTCAGCACAGTAAGCAAGGTACCCAAAAGGAACGAATGAAAAATAAAACAAATGACTTAGGTAACGAACTGACCAAGACTAAATGACACTTGCCTAAAGATAAACTGAGAAGGTAATTCATAGCTTAGTTCTTATAATTGCTTATAATTCCCTTAAAAAGAGAGCTCGATAAAAACTTATAAGATTTGTAATAATAAGAGACAAATGTTGAAACTAAGTCAGATTAATGTCAAATTTTATAGGTTCGGTTCAGACTTTTTAAAGAATTATAATAATAATAGACAAATGATTAAGCTAAGACAGATTAATGCACAATTTTATAGCTGCTTTCGTATTTTCTTTAACTGCATCAGAAGTGTATTTAAAATTCTTTATACTTATGCCTCAAATAAAATTAACTTAGTACAATTAATGTTCTACATATTTGTAATGGAATTTTTAATTAATGTGATTAATTTTTGTTGTAACAGCTCTGTGCAGCTTATACAATTTATTTGAAATATTCTTCAAAAGTTTTTATGAATTTTTGAGTGCTGCAAATCACCGCTAAGTAAATTCTGTACCCGCACATAGTTTGCAGATTAATCTTGGCTTTTTGTGGCTAGTGTCATTAGCGTAATCTGTAATTGAAACCTTGCAGTTAAACTTTTTGGCGAAAATGTCAAGTGATCAGCTTGCACCTTATGTTAAATTGAAATTTATGACACAAATGTTTCAGCGGCAACACGAAATTGTTTTTTATGACAGCGCTAATGTGGCAAATACCATCAGTTATAAATTCCTTGCATCTTCTTGTTGCAACTTCTTCTGAAGTCGTCGACAATTTATGCGCCTATAAAAACAACAAATTTTTGTTGATTCTTTTTTTCTGTTGTTGTTGTTGCTTTGCTTCTTTTATGTGCTTTTTGCTTAGAGTTTTGCTTTTGTGTCCGGCCCTGAAGTGCATATTTGATGGCGCAAGTTTGTCGCTTAAGTCTTTTGTTTATGCATGCAAAACTCACAACGGCTTCTAACGCATACATAAATAATGCAACAACGCCTGTAAAATTTGTTAATTTATCGCGCGATCCAAGTGGATGGCAAATAAATTCAAACGAATTGGACGAGCTCAAAGAGCTATTAATTATGTGTCCAATGGACGACGCCAAAGTGTCATTAAAGACTCATATAAATTATGCTTGCTATGTTTATCTCTCTCTATGTGTGTGTGAGTGTGTGTGAGGGTGTTTGATTCTATGTTTATTTTACATAAAACAGAAAATCATAGATAATCAAATGCATGCATTTGGCAGTCACAACGATCAATAACAATATTAATAATGTTAATAATAATTATGATTGTGCCCAAGTCAAAGACAGCCAAAAGAAACAAAAACAGCTACAAAACAATAAAATACGAACAACAAAAGCAACAACAAACAAATGTTAAACGCTGTCAACGACTGGCCCGTTGTCAGCTCCCACTCCCTCCTCCATCTCCATCTCCGCCTTCGTCTACGCTTCCAACTCTGTTTCTTTGGCTGTCGCCCGACTACGACTACGACCTAGACCTTGGATGTTGTTATAGTCGTCGTCATCGTCATCATAATCATTACGATTATCATTATCGTCGTCAGCATCGTCATTATTATTATTAACATTATTATTGCTCTTGCCGTTGTCGTTGTCGTTGTTGTCTCTGCATGCAGTCGGCGACATGCTCTGTTTGCTGAGTTAGCCTTTTGTTGCTGTTGTTTTTTTGTTGTTTTTTGTTTGCTTCTTCTCATGTTTTGTCTTACAGCTCACAGTTTATTTTTGTTAATTTTTTGTGTTTTTGTTTTGTCTCTTCAAACTGTCAGCTTGCTGGCTGACTGTCCAGTAAAAGCTGAAATAACGCAACATTAACAGCTGGCAAATCTGTCTTAAAGACAAAAAAAAAAAACCAAAACACTGCCTAATGCATGTCAAGTGGAATGCTAGGTCAGGCTTTTGCTTAATGGACATGATTTGCACAGATTTCATTATGAGCTCGGCTTCCTATTACTGTCGAATGTTGTAGGCAAATTATGATGATGCTTAAGGTCTATTTTGTATCCTCAATTTATAGGTAAGGGTCAGTCATTAGCCTAAATTTCTAGAGTTGTTTTTAGGGCACTAGGAAAAATTAGTACTTGATTTAATTGCTTTTTAATTTTTCCTGCTTTTAATATTTCTTCTTCATTGCCTACATCAATAATTGTAGAATTAGGTTAATAAACTTATCTTTTAAAACGGTTTAGCTTAAAATATTTAATTACTGTTTTAATATATTTTAAATCGATTTCAAAAATAAATATCAAAGTAATGCAACAACGTGAAACTGAAAGTAATCTAAAATCGCTTACAACTGAAATGCATTTTCGAACGCAATCAAAAAGCTGATTGAAAACCTTTAACATTAAAATGAGGCCCGATAATTTTCCGAAAGTTGCTGCAAGCTTTAAGCTACTTATCGCCGTGGCTGGTTGGCTGGATGTCTCTCTATAAATATCTGTTGGGGTTGCAATAAATTGCCTCGTACATAATTTACTATGTATAATGTCAATAAACAAGGTTTAAACAGAGCTTAAAAATTTGTCAAAGTTGCAAGTGTTAAACCGGCTCGGGAAAAACATTTCGTTTTACATAAATTACGCTCGAACTGGAACTAAACTTAAAAAGAAAAAAAAAACAAGCATGGAGATTAAGATTGGGGAAGCGGAAGGGGAGGGGGTTAAGAAGAAGTGAAGTTCACGCAATGTTCGGCATGTTACAAAATGTAAAACATGCAACATGCACAGCAGCTTAAATGATAAATGGCCATAATGAAAATATGCGCCATAATCATCAGCATAATTATAGCAGACATCCTTTGGCCTGGCGAATCGCATCCATTAAGGTTGCTGCAAGTGTTATCAATCAGCTTGGCAAATGCTGATGCTTAAGGTCAGCACACTCGGTCAATATCCGATATGGAGAGCAAAGCCGTGTGGCATGTGGCATGCGCTGGTATGTCTGTTGCATGTAAACATTAATTGATCAGATATGCGCATTACAAGAGCGACGAAGAGAGCGATGTGAGCGAGTGATGTCTGGCCTAGGCCCACTCTCCAAGTGCCCCATATTGAGTAGACTTTATATAGTAATGTAGCACATGTTGTCTGGCAACTGTGTGGAGGGGCAACAACGACCTTGCAACGTTGCATTCCGCGCATTTTTCACTGTTAAACTACTTAAGTTATTTCTGCCTCTTCGCACTCTTGTAAATTAGGGGGAATACTGCGTTGCCCCAACTGGTTCAGCGAGCAGCGATGTTGTTGTCCCCAGCGTGCATTTTGTAGCATGCCACGCAATTGGCGTCAATGCCTGCATAACTTAACGAGTTCGAGGCACTCTTTTTGGGTGCGTAATTGTCGCTCCCTTCCCTTCCCTTTCCTTCCCTTCGATTCCCTTCGACTTCGGCTCTTTCTCCGTGCTGGGCAAATTATGAGGCTGTGGCCCACCGAAATCAGAAAACAGAAAAACATCAGCTAAGTGAAACGATTTCAGTTTGCAGTTTTACTTAAGTGCGTGGCTGCAGCAGCAACTTGGCTGCTGCTGCAACATAATTCACTTGCTTTTTTGCGTGCAACAACTGCTACGCAACTGACCCGTTTTGTTGGCCGGTTGCATGTAAACAAATTATGCAATTGCAATGCCAGCGATCAGCATTCAACGTTCAACGTTCAGCGCCATCTCCGTATCAAGTCTCATCGCGCCATCTCGCTCTCTTCCTTCTCTCTCGCGCTCTCTTTCTTGCTGGTTGTATAGCCATCTCACTCTCTGATTATTCTGGTAGGCCGTAATTTAACACTTTTTTGGCTTGAATGCATTTTATGCACATTACTTCGTAAGTTCAACTGCATTCCATTGCTTGATTGCCACTTGACGGCATCAAGTTCGTTGCCTGAGTCTTTCGTTTTGACATTGCCACTGACTCCCGACGCCCGCTCTTACTACATCTGTCGCCGTCTCTCTCTATCTCTCTCTCTGTCGCTGGCAATGTCATTGCAAATACGAGTACAAGTAAACCAGATACTTTTGCATGGCACTGTATGTTAATCACATCGCATCGTTGCTTCGGGCAACCACGAATTTTTCTTTCTTGCTTATTTCATGCACGAAATTATTCTAAAATTTTTGAACTGAATACAAGATTCAACCGCTGCATGCAATTGTCTTTTGCGGTAGCAGCATTTATTTGCATTTATTGTATGAAAAGTTCGTAGTTGAAGTTTTCTCTTGAAAGCAACGTGGCATAAATTTTGACAATATAATAAAATTTTCAAAATACATTTTTAAAGCAAATGAAAATCGATTTTTGATCGAAATGCCGAATTCAGTTAAATTACAAATTTGATATTTTGTTACGGATTGAAATTGATAAAAGAAGAAAAAATTACGAACTCGTCTAATTTGTTAAAATTTAAGATATAATAAGATATAATAGACATTTTCAGAAATAGTAGAAATACTCTTTACTGTTGCTATTCAATTTGCCACATCAGAAATTACAAACATAATAAAACTTTTTCACTTCTAGCATTACAATAAATGCAAAATAAAATCTACACTTCAAAACTGAATGGAATGAGACAAAGCTTATGGAAGCCGGAATAATCTGCTGTTCGCGTTGGAAATTTGAGTTGCCGCTCCTCGCAACTCCCACATGAAATATTTAGTGTTGACTCATGTCTGAGCAAATTCTATGCGCTGTCATGTCGGATTTGATTTCAATCTCGCAAACAATTCGTCATTCTCAGCAGCAGCAGCAGTCGAAGAAAAAGCAGATCAAAACGTGAATGCAATTTGTATCTACTTAGGCAACAACAAGATCGACAACAAAAGAATATTTTTCGTCTCAAAATGTAAACTAATTGTGTGCTAATAAGCTGCAACTCGTCGTTGTTGTTGTTCGTTTTCTTAATAGCTGCTTGTGAAATGTGCAACGATTGCCGTTCAACGGTAGCTTCGACTCTGAATCTGAATCCGACTCTGACTGTGGTTCGGTGGAACGCTTTGTTTTCGGGGCATCTCTCATCATTGGCACATCAAAATGCGATTTTATGCAGTTGCTACGTTTGTTTTTCTAATGGTTTTTCCTCTTCTACGTCTCGCATCGCTTTTGATACGCTAATGATTATTTCTTTCTTTAGGCAGACTTTTTGTATCTTGCACAACGTGAGCCAATTAAACGGTTTAAAGCTGACAAATTTGTCTTCATTTTTTGTGTGTTTTATTTTTTTTTTTTGGGAGACAACTTACCCCTTGCTTTTTCACATAGTTGATGGCGCTGATTTCGCCATTGCGACAATCTTGTGGAGCCACACAATCGGAGTCACGTGGACAGGTGGCAAATGGTGTAGGTGTGGTTGTTGTCGTCGTTCTTCTGGTAGTCGTTGTCGTTGGTGCTGGACGGTAGGTGCAGCAAATGTTCGACTCGGGACTGCAGTTCTGTAAAGTGAAGATACAAGTTGCATCAAGTTAATAAATAATCTAGATGAAACGGAAAATTTTTACGGTGTATTTTAAACTACAAGAAATAATTCAAGTAGAAGATATTAATTCTTTAGAAGTTCAATTTGTAATCAAATAGTTGCAAGATTGTGAGATACATCTATTTGGTGTATTTTGAACTATTAGAAATACTTTCTATAAATAAAAAGTATTAATTCTTCTAAAGTTCAGATTGTAATGAAATAGCTTTTAGATTAAAATATTTATTTATTACTTGCATTATGAACTACAAGAAATACTTCGTAATAAATAAAAGATATCACTTTACAGCTCAACTTGTATTTAAATTGCAACAAGATTAAAATATAATCAAATATATATTTTTAAATATATAAGAAAAATTATTGATTCCTTTTAAGTTTAAAATCTAATCAATTTCTAATGACTGCATCTGCAAAGTAGATTTTAAATCCTTTATTGCACTACATGTAATCAAATGACTGAGGCAACAAACTTGTTTCTACTTACAACACTAATCCGCTTTATATTATATATTACGCT